>NC_030830.1:18841071-19543667 GCF_001704415.2 Capra hircus
GATGACCTGGGATTTCTTCTCTTCCTTCTACAACTCTCCTCCGATTTCTCAAGTCACAACTATCCTCCTACTCCTCGTCAACAAACCTTGGCCTCTCCCGCATTCAGTGACCTCCACTGTTCGCATCCCTTTCTGTCCGCAAAGACAGACGCTTGTTGACCGACGGTGACTGAAGGAGCCACTGCGACTGGACCATACAGTCTCACAGAAAAGCGGCAGCGAAGAAAGAGCCGTCTTTTGCATCTCAACCCAAAGAATCATCAAAAGAAAATTCCCGAGTTAGAAAACCTGAGATCTTTCCAAAGCTTCCTGGACTCTTTAAAAAAATGTAGCCCTTTCCTTTGAGAGAGAGGGCAACAATGCGATCATGTTGCTCCATGAGCCCATTGACAAAACAAACGAAATCTTCTTTTTCAGAAAGAACACAAGAAGGGCCCCCGGATCGAGAGAGAGAGAGAGAGAGAGAGAGAGAGAGAGAGAGAGAGAGAGAGAGAGAGAGAGAGAGAACTCCAGAAGTGAGCTAGAGGAAAGAGAGTAGTGGGGCCCCGCCATGGATTTAAAATATATCCCAACGCTATTTTGCGTTCCTCATATTCCATTTTTGCAAAGCCAACGGTCCCGAGCTTGGGCTTGGAGAGACCAGATGAAATAAGATGTTTTTTGAGTCTTGAACAAACTATTCCTTACTTCATGAAAACGAATGACAGCAGTCACGGAAAGGCTCAGAAATTCCTCCATATTGGGCGTTGATGTCCCTTACATTGTCTTGTTTTTATGTTTCTTGAACTTTCACAGTGACTGAAACAGAATAAGTCTCCACAAATTATATTTACTGATAACCAAATAAATCACCAACAGTGTTTGGGATCCAGCCAACCACCGAAAGTCATCGGGCTCTGTGGCGCAATGGATAGCGCATTGGACTTCTAGCGCAGCAGTGAGGCATTCAAAGGTTGCGGGTTCGAGTCCCGCCAGAGTCGCGAGCGTTTTTGTCACCAAGAGGATAACCTTGCCATTTATTGGTCCATTCTTCTATGAATTGGATGCAGTCTGAATTCCAGGTACCTACATTTCTCACTGCAGTTGATTCCTACTTTCTGTAGCTTGCATTTGAGGAGCTCCTTCATAAGCACTCCCACACATCAACAGTGATTTGATGACCACATTTTATATCCCTACCCATCTTTTGTGTGTGTATATATACGATAGCAAGAGAAAAAGAGGAATCATAAAGCCAGATATCATGGAGAATTGTTGGGGGCTTAAAATTATACTTGAAATCTTATGGGAGGCAAAGTAGATTCTGTCACTCTCAAAGTTGAAAGTGTCATTCTCTTCCCTGGGAGTGGCTACATATTGTAAGTAGAGCTGATGCTAGAACCCAGGACTTATGGATAAGAATTTTTAAGCGACTAAAAATGGATCAAAGGAGAGACAGGTTATACTGATGTTAATGAGAATGCAGTAATAAGGCAGAAGTAGAAACAGACATGTGCCTGGGTCATTCCTGGCATCCAAAGATAAATAGTCACAGAGGGGGCATTCATAAGGAATGTGATCTGTCGCAATGAGAAAAACAATTGCTTGAATGCTTTGCTCAGTTTGTGAGAGTGGGTTTTAATAATGCCTATGTTTTAAGCCACAACTATCTTATGTTACTTCTGTCACATAATTTCTTTGGAAATCAAAATTATATGTAAAAGTAACTGATTCGCAGAAGAGGCTGGTGATCCTTTCCTGGGAGAAAAATATAAGTTAAATGGATGTGAACTCAGCTGAGGAAGTTATATGGTCCTGGCTTCCATACCTGGATGGCAACACAATGTCTGCACTTGCCGTGGCAGAAAACTGGGAAAAGAACAGAATGCTAGGAATCGCTTGGAGAAGAGTAGCACCATGTAGAATTTAGAGGGAAATCGAGAAAGGGCAAATGATGGGTCCTGCAGGAGTTCAGTCAGCATCTCCTCAGTTTAGACAAGGCACAGTTGCCCTGGGCTCTGGAATCTTGGGCTAGTTTTATCACAACATTTTATCACTTG
This sequence comes from Capra hircus, assembly GCF_001704415.2. NCBI lineage: Eukaryota > Metazoa > Chordata > Mammalia > Artiodactyla > Bovidae > Capra > Capra hircus. Next base: position 18,843,111 of record NC_030830.1, read on the forward strand.
GAGAGAAATTGTTTCTTTTTCCTTAACATGCTTAAAGTATTAGTATACTCTATTTGCAGAATCCCACTTAAAACCTTACCTTCTCACTGGTAACAGTGTTTTGTTTCTAATAATTTTTACTTCAGAGCAATATGAATTAACTGAAAATTAAATAGGCTAAAATTATGTATTTGAAAGCTAAGGGGTGAATATGGCTAACTCAACACCTGGTCACAAGGAAGGAGACTAAAACTGGCTCTGGTCTTGGATGTGAACAAAATCTTTGATGAAGAATCATAAGTTCAGACCCTAATTACTGAAAAATTAATAATAATCCAGAATACCAAGGGAATATAAGATCTGCACAGACTTAAGGACAGTATCAAAAATGTCTAAGCAAGTGTCACTAAAACTTGCTTGACAAAGAAGGAGCTTCTTTGGGAGGATAGAGAAAGGAAGAAGTTAATCTTTGAGAATAAGAACTAAAGAGGAGGGAAATGGCTTTGCCTAAAAAACCTTTAATAAAAAAATTTTTAATGGCTTTGCCCAATTCCCCATCTGGAATAATTGATTGTCACTGACCAAAAAAAAAAAAACAAAAAACCTATGGAGGTAACCAAAAACTGTTTATCTTTGGTTCTATTTCCTGGTCCATCATCCATAAACCAAATGGTCAAGACACTACAAAAAAATTAAAAAATTAGTTTCCTATATAAAGTGAAATGACCATTTCAATTGTCTTTTAAAAACAAATGAACAATATAGGCAACAATACTGTATTTCAATCATCAAATTTGCTAAGACTAGAACTTAATTATTCAAACCACTAAAAAGAAATGATAATTACTCTAAGCTAAGAATTAGCCTACTACAGTTTCATAGATAGTGGCAGAAGACATGAGACTTCTGCATGAGAGACAAAGGACGGTTTATTACTCACCACAACAGTAGCCAGAAAGCATCATTTGTACTAATTCCCCAAGCATCAGATCCCCACAGGGATCACTGGAGGGACATTTTGGAAGCTAGCTCCCAGATATGCCTAAAAGTGGTTTTCTTTGTATTTATCCAGTTTGGATGTAGTAGGGCTTTTTGAATGTTCAGATCAATTTCCAGTCACTATTTTTTCAAATATTGCTTCTTTTCAATCTTTTCTCTCCTTGCTTGCTTGGCTTTAACAGTCAATGTGTTATACTTTCTCAACTTCTTGATTGTGTTTTCCTTTTATAACATTTTTATTCTGGATATTTTCATCTTCAGTTCCGTTCAGTAGCTCAGTCATGTCCGACTCTTTGCGATCCCATGGACTGTGGCACGCCAGGCTTCCCTGGCCGTCACCAACTCCCAGAGCTTGCTCAAACTCACGTCCATCAAGTCGGTGATGCCATCCAACCATCTCATCCTCTGTCGTCCCCTTCTCCTCCTGTCTTTAATCTTTCCCAGCATTAGGGTCTTTTCCAATGGGTCAGTTCTTTGCATAAGGTGGCCAAACTATTGGAGTTTCAGCTTCAGCATCAGTCTTTCCAATGAATATTCAGGACTTATTTCTTTTAGGATTGACTGGTTTGATCTCCTTGCAGTTCAAGGGACTCTCCAACACCACACTTCAAAAGCATCAATTCTTTGGTGCTCAGCTTTCTTTATAGTCCAACTCTCACATCCATTTTCATCTTACCAGTTTATTAATTTTCTTTTTCCTAATTTGTTTTAAAATGCATCCACTATTCTTAAGTTACTTTTAAAAGTTTTGTTTTAAAGTTTCTGTTTCATTTTCCCATTGTCAAGTTTTTTGTTTTTTTTTTTTTTAAATGAGTCAAAAGTTCTTAATTTTGGGTTTCATTCCCTTTGTCTATATTAATTTCAGCTAATTTTGAATCACTCTATTGGAATTCTATTGTATGGATTTCCAGGAGAGTCTATTTCTGCTGTCAGATGTTTCTCTTAGGGTCAGTTTTATCAGTGCTTTGGAAATTTGCATCAGAATGTTTTACCAACAAATAGTGCATTGAATAATTTTCTTTTAAACCTCTCCTTCCATGGGCCCACTGGTAAAGTAAGATCACTTGAAACAATATGTATTGATTTGAAGACTATGCTTATAAGTCAGTATGCTTGCTCCTTCGAAGGAAAGCTATGACACATACAGGGTATTATAGAACAGAGGCACCATTTTGCTGACAAAGGTCCATCTTGTCAAAGCTATGGTTTATCCAGTAGTCATGTATGGATGTGAGAGCTGGATCATAAAGAAGGCTGAATGCTAAAGAACTGATGCTTTCAAACTGTGGTGCTGGAGAAGACTCTTAAGAGTCCCTTGGACTGCAAAGAGATCAAACCAGTCAATCCTGAAGGAAATCTACCCGGAGGATTCATTGTAAGGATTGATGCTGAAGATGAAACTCCAATACTTCGGCCACCTGATGCAAAGAGCCAACTCATTGGAAAAGACCCTGATGCTAGGAAAGATTGAAGGCAAAAGAAGAAGAGGGCAGAAATAGATAGTATCACCAATTCAATGGACATGAATTTGAGCAAACTGCCAAAGACAGTGGAGGACAGAGGAGCCTGGTGTGGCAGTCTATGGGGTCACAAAGAGTTGGACACAACTCAGAGACTGAACAACAACAAATGCTTTCCAATAGCCATCAAATTTTGAAATGACTTAAAGCTAGCTTGATTTGGTTCAACTTAAAATTTTTAGGTGGGTTAGAAATTATGTGGAATTTCTATTAAATTTTTTATCCATATTAAATTAAGATATTGTTGAGATAGAAATTATCATTTTTATTGTTCAGTTCAGTTCAGTCGCTCAGTCGTGTCCGACTCTTTGCGACCCCATGAATCGCAGCACACCAGGCCTCCCTGTCCATCACCATCTCCCAGAGTGCAGTCAGACTCACGTCCATCAAGTCAGTGATGCCATCCAGCCATCTCATCCTCTGTAGTCCCCTTCTCCTCCTGCCCCCAATCCCTCCCAGCATCAGAGTCTTCTCCAATGAGTCAACTCTTCGCATGAGGTGGCCAAACTACTGGAGTTTCAGCTTTAGCATCATTCTTTCCAAAGAACACCTAGGGCTGATCTCCTTCAGAATGGACTGGTTGGATCTCCTTGCAGTCCAAGGGACTCTCAAGAGTCTTCTCCAACACCACAGTTCAAAAGCATCAATTCTTCGGCACTCAGCTTTCTTCACAGTCCAACTCTCACATCCATACATGACCACTGGAAAAACCATAGCCTTGACTAGACAAAACTTTGTTGGTAAAGTAATGTGTCTACTTTTGAATATGCTATCTAGGTTGCTCATAACTTTTCTTCCAAGGAGTAAGCGTCTTTTATATTTCATGGCAGCAATCACCATCTGCAGTGATTTTGGAGCCCCCAAAAATAAAGTCTGACACTGTTTCCACTGTTTCCCCATCTATTTCCCATGAAGTGATGGGACCGGATGCCATGATCTTCATTTTCTGAATGTTGAGCTTTAAGCCAACTTTTTCACTCTCCTCTTTCACTTTCATCAAGAGGCTTTTTGTTCCTTTTCACTTTCTGCCATAAGGGTGGTGTCATCTGCATATCTGAGGTTATTGATATTTCTCCCTGCATCTTGATTCCATCCTGTGCTTCTTCCAGCCCAGTGTTTCTCATGATGTTCTCTGCATAGAAGTTAAATAAGCAGAGTGACAGTACACAGTCTTGACATACTTCTTTTCCTATTTGGAACTAGTTTGTTGTTCCATGTCCAGTTCTAACTCTTGCTTCCTGACCTGACATAGGTTTCTCAAGAGGCAGGTCATGTGGCCTAGTATACCCATCTCTTAAAGAATTTTCCACAGTTTAGTATGATCCACACAGTCAAAGGCTTTGGGATAGTCAATAAAGCAGAAATAGATGTTTTTCTGGAACTCTCTTGTTTTTTCGATGATGCAGCGGATGTTGGCAATTTGATCTCTGGTTCCTCTGCCTTTTCTAAAATCAGCTTGAACATCTGGAAGTTCACAGTTCACGTACTGCTGAAGCCTGGCCTGGAGAATTTTGAGCATTACTTTACTAGCGTATGAGATGAGTGCAATTGTGTGGTAGTTTGAGCATTCTTTGGCATTGCCTTTCTTTGGGATTGGAATGGAAACTGACCTTTTCCAGTCCTGTGGCCACTGGTGAGTTTTCCAGATTTGCTGGCATATTGAGTGCAGCACTTTCACAGTATCATCTTTCAGGATTTGAAATAGCTTAACTGGAATTCTCACTAAAACTATAGTAAAAAGATTTGAAATAGCTCAACTGGAATTCTCACTAAAACTATAGTAAAAAGATTTTTTTAAGCTCAAATATGAGAAGAACACAAAAGAAGTGGTATGTAAGAAACACTAAAACTGAAAAACAGGTAGACAAATCATAACAGACTTCACAGAAACAATCTGATTAATAGCAAAGTTTCTTTAAAAAGTTCAGGAACTGAGAGCACTATGTACTGGAGGCTAAAGGGAAACCGAAAGCAGATTATTTAAAATTTGAGAAAGAGTTAGAGCCCTAAATTCTGTGCACTTATACTGAGTGTTTGCCCTTCTACCACCCAGGAAAAAATCTGGAGATTTATTCTGCAAATAAGGAATGGGATTAGACTATTACTGATGAGGATCTGAGTACCTTAATGAGAACAGGAGAGGATCTGTTCTGTATCTGGATTTAAGGGAATGCTAAAGGCTGAGCTCTTTTTCCTCACCTAACTCTCAGATCTCTGACAGTTAGGGCTTTACCCTGATGGCAGGACTGAAAACAAAAACAAAAACATATGTGAGGCAACTGGTGTAAGTTGGTAGAGTCTAACTTAACATATAAGCATACTGAGGGCTCTTCTCACCAGTACCTCAGACTCTGAGTTATTTTTATAACCTAAAAACCAAAAACCTTGAGAATACTTTCCACTGAAACAGCGGAGCAAATAAATGAACAAAAAAATAGAAATAGATTATGAACAGATGAGCAAGGGAAGATTCAGATGATGGCGGTGTAGCAGGTCCAGAGAGCAACCAGTTCAGACTATAAGCATGTAGAAGTCAACTGGAAAAATATCCTCAAGAAAAAATATTTGAGCTGATATATTATCTGATTTGATTGATCTCATGGAAAGCTCCACTGAAAGATATTTGGAAGTTAATGGAGAATTAGCAATTATCGATATATATGAAGGGACTTACTGCTACTGCTAAGTCACTTCAGTCATGTCAGACTCAGTGCAACCCCATAGACGGCAGTCCACCAGGCTCACCCGTCTGTGGGAATCTCCAGGCAAGAACATTGGAGTGGGTTGCCATTGCCTTCTCCAATGCATGAAAGTGAAAAGTGAAAGGGAAGTCGCTCAGTCATATCTGACTCTTAGCGACCCCATGGACTGCAGCCTACCAGGCTCCTTCATTCATAGGATTTTCCAGGCAAGAGTACTGGAGTGGGGTGCCATTGCCTTCTCCGTATGAAGGGACTTGGGCACATTAAAATTTTTCTTTTTAAAGCTTGCCTTTTTAGGCAATTATAAGCATCCAGTAAAGAATGAAAATAGAAACATAGCTCACACCAATGCTGTGTATAATACTTTCATAGAAAAATGACATAAACAATAAACACTGAATTAAACAAAATGTAAAACATAAGTATTTTGGGAGGATAAGAAATAGTGGGTGGTAGTGCCATAAAGCAGTTTCCATTTAACAGATGGAAAATAAGTATATAATGTCTAAATCAATTAATCAATAATAGCAGTTATACATATTATTTAGGAAAATAGAGGTCTCCAAGTCCAAGAATGAAACAGTTAAAATGTTAATTTTGGTGGCATCCAGACAAGATAATTTGAAGAATTAAGGTGCAAAAGACATATATTTCACAATAAACTTTCTACTAAAAAATGTGTACAGCTAGAGAAAAACCACCAGGGCGAGTGCTGTTCTCCAGGACAAGCAGCAGTAGAGGTATTAATACTTCTGTACCTGAAGAGGCATGAAGAGAGTGTGATTACCTGAACTCAGAAGACAGCCTTGTACTGAGGGCTGCCTTGAATGAGGTATGGCCTCTTGTCAAGGAATGTAGCTCTTCTGACGTGACCTGCAGGCAGAAAGGCAAGAAGTAAATACCTGCCGCTAGCCCTCCTAGATCCACCTGTCTCCTTTTGGGACTCCCGTTACCTAACCCAGATGGAAACCAGAGAGCATGAAAACCCATACAGGCCAGTTCCAAGGGCCTATATCAGCACAGAGCAGGGTGAAGAGCGCCTCCCCTATGTATACATATATATATATCATGAGCACAAAAATTGAATTGACAATGAGGAAAACTGCAAACAATATAGAGGATAGTAGAAAAGAAGGGGAAAAAAAACAGAACTAAAATTTCAAATAAGTTAGGCAGAAAATGATATGTAAAAAAAAGGCAAAGAAGATCCAACATGTGAATTACTAGATTTATAAAAGAAATCAAAGTAATAAACAGAATATATACTTAACAAATAATTTAGGATCTGGTAGATAGAGCCACACTTAGGGAAAATGGGACCTGGACAAGTTCCTTCCTTCCCCTCTTTCTCCCTCTTTCCCTTTCTTTATTTTTATAAAAACATCTTGTTTTTAAAAATCAATCCTGGTTAAGAATCACTGTTCTACTTCTCTCTCCCACAACTCTCTTGTCTTATGTCATAGAATATATTTATCACATTCAGCCTCTTCACTTTACAGCAGATACCTTTCGACTAGCAACCCGAGATGTGATGGGAGAAGGCCCGCAAAAAAAAAGGAAAGAGTAAGACGAAGAAAAAAAGAGAGTCAGGTGACGACAACAGAGAGGGAGGGACAAGCAGGAGATCTGTGGAAGAATATTCAAAACTTAACCTTCACAGAACAGTTAAAATACTGAATACAGAATTTTATAACCATCACTTCACATATATGTTAAGACTTGCATTTTAATACTGATATATTACTATTCTTCTGTGTAGATACTCATAAAAAGAACAAAAAGGAAAGGAGGGAGAGAAGGTAGGCATGATGAGAGGACAGACATCTAAATAGCACTGGCCTAAGAAGGGTGACTGAGGCAGGAGGAGAAGGGGACGACAGAGGACGTGATGATTGGATGGCATTACCGACTCGATGGACATGAGTTTGAGCAAGGTTCGGGAGCTGGTGATGGACAGGGAAGCCTGACATGCTGTAGTCCATGGAGTCGCAGAGTTGGACCCGACTGAGCGACTGAACTGAACTGAAGAAAGGGTGAAATATCGGTGGTAATGGGTAAGATCTGGCAATGCAGCCTAAGAAAGTGGCTATGATTTACTGACAGAAGTTGCAGAATTTGAGAGTAAGAACAAAAGAATACCATGTCAGAAGTGGGATTCGAACCCACGCCTCCAACCGGAGACCAGAAACCCCAAGTAGGGGAAGTAGAAACTTGAGTCTGGCGCCTTAGACCACTCGGCCATCCTGACATGTTCGTTTCTGTTTTGCATATAATCTGTTCCTGTGATTAACAACCAATGTGATTAGTATTACACCCGAGTGCACAGGGTGAAACGCAAGCTCTGAACCGATTGCAAAACGAAAGAGGCAAAAAAGACAAATTTTAGTGGATGGATGCTGGAGACTGTTGCGATGGCACAAAGTCAGCCTGGGAGCCCAGCCAGGGTATATTGAAAAGCAGCACCCGCCGCACGTCCCTTTACCGCTCCCGCACCGCGCTCCCTGCCTCCCAAAGGCCCAACAGCCCACAGCCCAAGACGGTCCCCGTAGTGTGGGAGTTTCGTAAATTTTAAAAAAAGGGGTCTGTGCATTGCAGGCAGATTCGTTACCAACTAAGGTACCAGGGAAGCCCGGAACCGAATTAGCGCTTGTTTCGAAGACTGCTTCAGTCTGCTTCCCGCGGTGTTCAGGCTTTTTCATTTCCACGATAAATTAAAAAGTAGCATAGGCAAGGAGAGAGTTAGTGAGAAGGGCTAGAGCTCTCTTTCAGTAAACCTGTTTAAACATTAGAACTGTCCGTCGAGGAGTACAAGGCGGGCATATTGCACCCTCTTCTGGCATTTCTCCCCATAATCTCTTTCTTCTTCAGTAGCGTCTTTCTCCCTCTCTTTTCTCCCATTAATCTCTTCCCAATGGCCTAGAAAAAGGGGATGCCATATAGGACACAGGATAATAGATGTAAGAGTTTAAATGGTTGATGGCCGTTACCAAGTAACAAAGTTTCTCTTTGTCTCTCTTTCCACCCTCACCCCAGCCTCCAGTCCCTGTGGTAAAGGTGACAGGTTTTTAATATATTGTTTATTCTTCACTTTGAGTCAAGCTAGTTCATATTGTCCTTGCTTCCATTTTCTATGATTAGGGTTCCCAGTAGTGCAGACACCAAGTGTAAATCAGTTATTGCAGGCTACTTCATGTATGGACAATGGTAGAAGAGGAGTTGGTTTTACTTGTGTTGTTGTTATACTTGTCTGTAATTTTTGTCTAATTAGCAACTAAAATATTAATTACTGCTTTCTTGACCTCCACTTCCCAAGAATGTGACCTTTTACTTTCTTATGAAAAAAAGGCGACTCTATTTATTTATTCGCTTATTTATTTAACAATATTTATTTAATGGATACTCAGATTCTGTGGTTGGGTCTGAGTAGAGGGAGGTGACAATACATGAACCTAGTGAGTGCCAAAGCAAACTCCTAAAGTTGGTTTTGCTAACTGTTGCAGCAAGAGAGAATGCACATTAGAACAGTGGAGTGTCTCAGTAAGAGTGTTAGAAAGAAGTGATTTTAAGAATTGGACTTTATAACCTCTTTTCAGATGGTGACTGCAGCCGTGAAATTAAAAGATGCTTACTCCTTGGAAGGAAAGTTATAACCAACCTAGATAGCATATTCAAAAGCAGAGACATTACTTTGCCAACAAAGGTCCTTCTAGTCAAGGCTATGGTTTTTCCAGTGGTCATGAACATTTTTTCAGCTCAGTTCAGCTGCTCAGTCGTGTCCGACTCTTTGCAACCCCATGGACTGCAGCATGTCAGGCTCCCCTGTCCATCACCAACTCCCGGAGCTTGCTCAAACTCATGTCCATTGAGTCGATGATGCCATCCAGCCATCTCATCCTCTGTCATCCCCTTCTCCCTCTACCTTCAATCTTTCTCAGCATCAGAGTCTTTTCTAATGAGTTAGTTCTTCACATCAGGTGGCCAAAATATTGAAGCCTCAGCTTTAGCATCAGTCCTTCCAATGAATATTCAGGATTGATTTCCTTTAGGATTGACTGGTTTGATCTTTCAGCCCAAGGGACTCTCAAGAGTCTTCTCCAACACCACAGTTCAAAAGCATTAATTCTTTGGCACTCAGCTTTCATTATGGTCCAACTCTCACATCCATACATGACTACTGGAAAAACTATAGCTTTGACTGGACGGACCTTTGTTGGCAAAGTAATGTCTCTGTTTTTAAAAATATTGTCTAGGTTGGTCATAGTTTTTCTTCCAAGGAGCAAGCATCTTTTAATTTCACGGCTGCAGTCACCATCTGCAGTGATTTTGGAGCCCAAGCAAAGAAAGTTTGTATTGTTTCCCCACTTATTTGCCATGAAGTGATAGGACCAGACGCCATGATTGTAGTTTGTTGAATGTTGATTTTTAAGTCACCTTTTTCACTCTCCTCTTTCACTTTCATCAAGAGGCTCCTCCGTTCCTCTTTGATTTCTGCCGTAAGAGTAGTGTCAGCTGCATATCTGAGGTTATTGATATTTTGCTGGGCAATCTTGATTCCAGCTTGTGCTTCATCCAACCGGCATTTTGCATGATGTATTCTGCATATAAGTTAAATAAGCAGGGTGACAATATACAACCTTGACTGTAGTTCTTTCCCAATTTAGAACCAGTCTGTTGTTCCATGTCCAGTTCTAAGTGTTGCTTCTTGACCTGCATACAAGATTTCTCAGAAGGCAAGTAAGGTTGTCTGGTATTCCCATCTCTTTAAGAATTTTCCACAGTTTGTTGTGATCTTTTTTTAGGTGATCACTTTTTTTTAGGTGATTTGGGGGCAGTTTTAAGAAAGTATGGCTTTGCATTGGTTTGTATACTGTCAGGAGGTGGGGGGTAATTCTGTGGTTGGATATCTTAAATCTTAGGGCAACCTAAAAATAGAACTGAAATTAGTAAAGAAACAGTAGTCATTTGTATGATGTAGAAGAGGGAAATGTTTGGTACTCTCTGGCTAGGACAATGTTCTTCTTTTTGTTTATGTTCAGACATGATCATAGAGTTGTCCTGTTTCTGTCTTAATCTATTAGAGAAGTCTTGTCTGATATTGATGTTCTGGAAAATTGTTTATATTCGACAAGAAAACATTAAGACATCACTATAAATGCCAGCTCAGTTCCTGGATGTTCAGGGTTACTTTTCTCTGTTTCATAATGTATACATGCAGACAGCTAGATGGTGGTAAAAAGCCATGAAGAAACAGTAAACAAAGAAGAAATATGGGATGTAAGGGAGATTTCAGCAATGAATGGGAAGAACTAGAGATCTCTTCAAGAAAATTAGAGATACCAAGGTAACATTTCATACAAAGAAGGGCACAATAAAGGACAGAAATGGTATGGACCTAACAGAAGCAGAAGATATTAAGAAGAGGTGGCAATAATACACAGAAGAGCTATACAAAAAAGATCTTCAGGATCCAGATAATCACAATGGTGTGATCACTCACCTAGAGCCAGACATTCTGGAATGTGAAGTTAAGTGGGCCTTAGGAAGCATCACTACAAACAAAGCTAGTGGAGGTGATGGAATTCCAGTTGAGCTATTTCAAATCCTGAAAGATGATGCTGTGAAAGTGCTGCACTCAATATGCCAACAAATCTGGAAAACTCAGTAGCGGCCACAAGATTGGAAAAGGTCAGTTTCCATTCCAATCCCTAAGAAAGGCAATGCTAAAGAATGCTCAAACTACCGCACAATTGCACTCATCTCACATGCTAACAAAGTAAAGCTCAACATTTTCCAAGCCAGGCTTCAACAGTACATAAACCATGAACTTCCAGATGGTCAAGCTGTATTTAGAAAAAGCAGAGGAACCAGAGATCAAATTGCCAACATCTGTTGGATCATCAAAAAAGCAAGAGAGTTCAAAAAAAAAAAAAAACAAAAAAACAAAACACATCTACTTCTGTTTTATTGATTTATGCCAAAGCCTTTGACTGTGTGGATCACAATTAATTGTGGAAAATTCTTCAAGAGATGGAAATACCAGACCACCTGACTTGCCTCCTGAGAAATCTGTATGCAGGTCAAGAAGTAACAGAACTGGACATGGAACAACATACTGGTTCCAAATTGGAAAGGAGTACGTCAAGGCTGTATGTTGTCACCCTGCTTATTTAACTTATATGCAGAGTACATCACGAGAAACACTGGGCTGGATGAAGCACAAACTGGAATCAAGGTTGCAGGAAGAAATATCAATAATCTCAGATATGCAAATGACATTACTCTTATGGCAGAAAGCGAAGAGGAACTGAAGAGCTTCTTGATGAAAGTGAAAGAGGAGAGTGAAAAAGTTGGCTTAAAACTCAGCATTCAGAAAACGAAGATCATGGCATCTGGTCCCATCACTTCATGGCGTATAGATGGGGAAACAGTGGAAACAGTGCAGACTTTATTTTGGGGGGTTCAAAGTCACTGCAGATGGTGACTGCAGCCATGAAATTAAAAGACACTTACTCCTTGGAAGGAAAATTATGACCAACCTAGACAGCAGAGACATTAAAAAGCAGAGACATTACTTTGCCAACAAAGCTCCATCTAGTCAAGACTATGATTTTCCCAGTAGTCATGTATGGATGTGAGAGTTGGACTATAAAGAAAGCTGAGCACCGAAGAATTGACGCTTTTGAACTGTGGTGTTGGAGAAGACTGAGAGTCCCTTGGACTGCAAGGAGATCCAACCAGTCCATCCTAAAGGAAATCAGTTCTAAATATTCATTGGAAGGACTGATGCTGAAGCTGAAACTCCAATACTTTTGCTACCTGATGCTAATAACTAACTCATTTGAAAAGACCCTGATGCTGAGAAAGATTGAAGATGGAGGAGAAGGGGACAACAGAGAATGAAATGGTTGGATGGCATCACAGACTCAATGGACATGAGTTTGAGTAAGCTCCAGGAGTTAGTGATGGACGGAGAGGCCTAGCGTACCGCTGTCCCTGGGGTCGCAAAGAGTCTGAGCGACTGAACTGACTGAAATACTGTTATTATTGAAGATTTGGGTGGCATTTGAACAAAGACCTGGAAGAATAAAGGATTGAGTCCTGTGAATATCTGGGGTAGATATTTCCAGGCAGAAGGAATAGTAAGGGCAAAGTTGACAAAATGGGATAAAGCCAGATGTTTTTGAATAAAGGCAAAGAAACCTATAAATCTGGCAGAGAAATTGTGCAACATATAATCTCCTTACTTAGCCTGTCTCCAGTTCAGTTCAGTTGCTCAGTCGTGTCCAACTATGTGACCCCATGGGCTGCAGCACGCCAGGCATCCCTGTCCATCACCAACTCCCAGAGCTTATTCAAACTCATGTATCTACCCTTTCTCAAATCAAAATTATCATCCCTTCCCACCCATTCCTTCATCCCTAGGCCTCATCCAAACTCTCATCCTATCTTTTTTTCCACGTCTGATTTTTCTCTTATCAGTGACCTTGAGAGATAGAAAAAGTACCTAAAATTTCGTGAAGCTCAGAGATAGAAGAAGGATGTTTATTTTATTTATTTTTTTTTTCACCCCACTTCAAGTTTATTTTATGTGATTTCCAGCATGCAGTGTGCTTTCTTGGGGAAAAAAAAATCGTCCCAGTTCACATTATAAATTAATTTACAAATATAGAATTGTGTTAGAAACAATATTTATAAAAGTCCATATAATTTTTCACATACAAAAATATCCATAGAAAGTGGGTTTTCTGTTCACATAGTATGAGGGTAGGAAGTTTCTTTGGTTGTCTTCCTGTATAATATTTAAGGATGTTTATTTTAAACATATCTTGGTCATCAGGGGGAAAAAAAATTCTGCAGGAGGGATAGTTTGTTTTTTAGGTCAAGTCAAAATGATCTCTGATCCACATTTAGTAATATCTAAATATTTTCTTCAGGTATATATCTGTTACATATTTAACTTCTGAAGTTCTCTGTGTAACTTATATAATAAAATGGCATTTGCACATGATTTCATAATGGTTAGTATTATGGGTAATATATGAGTCAGTATTTTCCTCATGTTTGGTCAGGATTGCACTTGGCTTCACATACAGAAAAAACAGTAAATAATACCTTAAATAATTTAAGGATTATTGACTCAAAAATTAATAGTCCTGAATTTGGCAGTCCTCATGGAACTAAGAATGCTTTCTATCTTCGTTTTCTGCACCTATGCTTTGGGATTTTGCCCCTGTGATCTCTCTGCTGCTGCTGCTGCTGCTGCTGCTAAGTCGCTTCAGTCGTGTCCGACTCTGTGCGACTCCATAGATGGGCAACCCACCAGGCTCCCCCGTTCTTGGGATTCTCCAGGCAAGAACACTGGAGTGGGCTGCCATTTCCTTCTCCAATGCATGAAAGTGAAAAGTAAAAGTGAAGTCGCTCAGTCGCGTCAAACTCTTAGCAACCCCATGGACTGCAGCCTACCAGGCCTCCGTCCATGGGATTTTCCAGGCAAGAGTATTGGAGTGGGGTGCCATTGCCTTCTCCTACAGGTGCTCAAAAACTGTCTCATGAGCCAATAAACACTGAATGAACCAGGAGCACTATTTCCTTAACTGTCAAGCCATTCCTGTCTTTGGACGAGTTGGGCCGCTAGATAAAATGTGGAGAAAATTAGAGGAAGCCTTGGATTTCTTCCCAGACATTTCATTTCTGAAACTGGGGGGGTGGGGGGAACACCAAAGGGTACAACCAAATTTGATGCCCCTACAGTATGTCAAGGTTAGAAACCTCATCTTCTTTGCCCATCTTTTCATTCTTTGGAAGATTCTCCTCAGTTACTTTAGTTGTTCCTTAAAAAAAAAAAAAAAAAAAAAAAAAAATCTCCTCCAGGTTCCCTTACAGGTTGGTGAGGGAGCCTTGTGCATCTTCTCTTCAAACTTATCTGAGAAGTAAATACGATCTCCTTCAACCCAGATTGGTGAATCCTCTTCGGCAGTAATTGACTCTAGGAATAATCTTCATTTTTCCAGCAATTAAAAATGTACTTAAAGAATGTACAGTGCAGAGGTTAAATGGTCTGTTTGGTGAGTAGATGACTTAGTGGTCAAGCCATGCTTTTGAAAGACCCGGGTTGTTTCTGAAGTTATGGATTACTCCAATTCTTCCTAGAGATCGAAAATGCTAATGAGATTTAGTTATTTATAGGACAATTCAACTCCCAAGGTCAGGGCCTGGATAGCTCAGTCGGTAGAGCATCAGACTTTTAATCTGAGGGTCCAGGGTTCAAGTCCCTGTTCAGGCGCTAGCTTATCTTTTTAAGGCAACACACATTGAGGTTTATGTAATATATTTATATGACTCAGAAAAACATGATATAGAAGAAAAAAATAAAGACATAGGGTAAAATATTAAGGAGACACACGTTGAGGTTTATGTAATATGTTTATATGACTCAGAAAAACATGATATAGAAGAAAATAATAAAGACATAGGGTAAAATGTTAAGGAAAGGTGGATCTGGATATAGAGTGTTCCTTATAAAATTTTTATTTTTGTAACCTCTCTTATGTTTGAAATTATTTCCAAATAAAACAGTTCAAAAGTATATTAGTAAATGTAGAATCACCAGACTTTGAAATTTTAAACATATTTTAGTAAGCTGTATATGTCCGAATTTCAAAACATCCAAGTATAAACAAAACCAGCACACTGTACAATACATATTTAGGTGTACTGTAGAACTTATGTTAGCTAGCATCTAATAACTTCATCAGGCTTTTTTTTTTTTTTTTTTAACCAACGTTACAGGTTTTCCTTTTTACATATAAAAATTAAAGTACTTTGGCCAATTAGAGCTATGAAGGTGTCAGTGCAAATGTCCATAATTTTACATGAATTGAAGTTATACTATCCCCACTGCAAATGCTGAGAGATAGTGAAGGACTGGGATGCCTAGCGTGCAGCAGTCCGTGAGGTCGCGAAGAGTCGCACATGGCTTAGCGACTGAACAACAAGGTTATTCTAATGTGCACCAAAATTTGGGAACCATTGAGACTTTTCTAAGGGCGGTTCCTGTACGAGCAACATCTCCATCACCTCAGTTGACAAATGAAAATTCATATTGCAAGATCTTGGAATATGTCGAGTCAAATGAGCACACTTTGAACCCCCCGCGCTGTATCTGACCTCTCAGACGGAAAGCAGCCGTGGGTTTCCATCAGAAGGCAGTTGCTTGCTCGGTGAACACAGTAATAAGTCAACATGGGAGAATTCAACTTAGAGGAACAAAACCAGAAAGCAGAAAGATTTCCTTTCTGTTACAGGTTTAGCTGAAAAAACGTAGTGTCGTAAAATGCAGCGTCTTACTCTCCCCGTCGGGGAATCGAACCCCGGTCTCCCGCGTGACAGGCGGGGATACTCACCACTATACTAACGAGGAAGACCTGATGGTGAGTCTTAAAAGAATCTCAGTTAAACAGACATTCACAGGTTGTACCCTGAACTCTTTCTGGGCAGTGAGTTCCTGGGAATTTCACGGATCTTTAACGATAAGAATATAGTAAGAATCTTTACATTAACAGTCCATCAAAAGGGATTCCTCATGTTATCTAAATCTAAAAACGACAGCCTCACAACCATTTGCTATAAAGTTTTATCACTAATAGCAAAGAAATGTTCATTAATATCAAGGAAGACACTAAACTTAAACAAACAAACAAATCAAAACCCTCCCTCTGTTCAAAACGACTTCTTTTCTTCAAGTTTATTCATTGTTTTAGATTCACCCCAAGGAGTCACTTTCCCCTGGAACTTTCTCTCATGTTAGTGTATTACTGTCTCTGTGTTCTGAAGACTAGGACATCGGAATTAAGATATTGGCAGGGCCATTCTCTCTCTGAAGGCTTGCTGAAGGATTCCTTCCTTGCTTCTTCCTAGCTTCTGGTGGATCCCCAAAATCCTTTATATTTTTTGGCTGTGGTTGTATGAGTCCAGTCTTTGCCTCTGTCTACCTATGACTTTCTTCTTACTGTCTGCCTCCTAGTGTTCTTTCTTGCAAGGATAGGGTAAACCAGTGGTAGGGTTTAGGCTCCACCCTAATCCAGTATGAATGACTTCATCTTAATGTAACTACATCTGCAAAAACCTGTTTCCAAGCAAGATCACATTCAGAAGTTCTAGGTAGACACAAATTCCTGCCTACAATATTTAACCCACTAAACTTCAGGATGAAAGATGAGGTGTTATGTACAGAAATATAGTTAACTGCATCAAAGTATACATTAAAAGGTGTAAAAGTACTGATTAAAATTGCTTATGGATGAGACGGAATGGAGGTTTTTGGTGTTCAGTCTAAAGAAACAAGAGAATCTGTAGACAAAGACAGGCATCAAACACCTCAAAGGCAATATTCATGGTTCAGGTTCTTTGTTGGGTGAGAGTTTCCTGGTTTATAGATTGTTGTCTTCTCACTGTTGTTTCACATGGCAGAAGCAACAGAGAATTCCCTGGGGACTCCTTTGAAAGGGCACTATTTCTATTATGAGAAATTAACTCATAACCCAATCAGTTCTCAAAGGTCCCACCTCCTAATACCATCACATCGAGTCCACCCAAATTGTTCTCTTCCACTCCCAGATTAATGAATCATTTTAAGGGAACTTTTAAATGGCTTACTTCTAAATCTGTCTCTAGTTTATTACTTTTAAATGATGCCCTTTTTTGATTCTTCTTAGAAACTTGGGGAAGTGCTTTTGTTAATATTAGAAAAGGAAAATTAATGAAAAACTAAACAGTAAACTATTTTAGGGCAGTGACTTTGCTTGATTTGGCTGTTAAGGCTTCCTCACTTTCAAAGGCATTCTTAAATGGGCTGTTATCTAAATAGTTTTTAAGTAAATAGTGAAAACAAAATAAGGCCTTAGCGCCTGAACAGGGACTTGAACCCTGGACCCTCAGATTAAAAGTCTGATGCTCTACCGACTGAGCTATCCAGGCCCTCTAAGAGACTGTCTAACTCATTATGTAAAATAAGAACGCCAGAGGGCTTCTAGTAATAGTCATAGTTTTTGAAATTATTTGGGTCTTCCAGAGGGCTTTGATTCTGTTTCACCAATGACTTCAGTAAGTGGGAAGAACTTCAGGAAAATCAAAGATTGGGTAAGGAATGAAGATTGTGATACAAGGAGGAGGGTCATTCCCCATTGTTTCCTCCCGTGTTTTCTTTCAGAGTTGGGGTTTCCTGGAATTTTCATGCCAGAGCAAGAAACAAACTTGACGCCC
This sequence comes from Capra hircus, assembly GCF_001704415.2. NCBI lineage: Eukaryota > Metazoa > Chordata > Mammalia > Artiodactyla > Bovidae > Capra > Capra hircus. The sequence goes on from NC_030830.1 coordinate 18,860,572, forward strand.
ACTTTGAAGTGGTGGTTCCATCCAGGAAAGGAACTCCCAGAAAACTCACTTATTCAAAATATTCATACATCTTACTTTCAGCACATGCACCTTTCCTCATCTTTCCTTCACACGCTTTTTCTTCACTCTCCCCAGTCTCCTTTCCCTCCTTCCCTGCATCTTTCCAACCTCCCATTTGCCAATTTGGAAAGTCCACATTTGTCCTCTCCTATTCTACTTTTCAACTCTCCATTTTATCTTGAGTTCCATTCTAAAGACAGGAAGGATCAGGCAGTTGAAACTGTATCCCCTGCCTCTGTGAGAGCAGGTCTTCACTTGTTCATGAGACTATTAGGAAAGTGGGATTCAGCTGCTTGCAGCTCTAAAACCAATACTCTATAGGTAAAGTTGGTGGAAAGGAAAGCTTGCTTTATTCTGTAGGCCGACAACCCAGGGCGGACTTGTGTCCAAAGACCAACTTCCCCCACTGACAATCAGTGGGCAAGAGTTTTTAAAGCGGCATTTCAGGGATGGATAGGTGGCGGGAGGGGGCTATATGCAGAAACAGCACTGTCAGCTCTGACAGTCATCTTGAACTCGGCCATTCAGTGATCTGATCAGCATCATCTTGATTGTTTTGAGTACAGCCGATCTTTGCTGCCAAGGTCAATTTGTTCCCATTTCTTTGAGGCCAGTTCTCAGAATTGTGGCAGCTTCTGTCATTGGTACAGTCTGGTCAACATGCAGTTAACTTCTACCTGGTGGGGGTTTCAGTACCTACAAGACAGCTCAAAGGATATGACTCACGTTCTTCACTTTGCTTAATTGCTAAATTATTATTATTTTGTCCTGTTTGATTGCTTTCCTTTGCTTCTGCATTTTCTCACTTCTCTCGATTAAATTTATTGTTTGGCTATAGTTTCTCTACAGACAAAACACAAGCGGGAAAGATGGGGAAGGACCATAGTGTCCTGCTCTGTTTCAAGACTGGTAAGCATGTCTGTATAAGCAAAAAAGTAGTGGTAGAGTCACTGCATATAGACGATAATTAAGATGTGCATTGTTTCCCAATATACTGTGAGCTTTAAAATGACGTATTTGATTGAGGCCAATTTTCATCAAGATCAAAGAAAATAAGAAAGGCAAACCAATTGTGTCACAGTCATGAATATTTTAATTTAGTTGCCTCTGCCAGAGAAGGCAATGGCATCCCACTCCAGTGCTCTTGCCTGGAAAATCCCATGGGTGGAAGAGCCTGGTAGGCTGCAGTCCATGGGGTCGCTAAGAGTCGAACACGACTGAGCGACTTCACTTTCACTTTCCTGCATTGGAGAAGGAAATGGCAATCCACTCCAGTGTTCTTGCCTGGAGAATCCCAGGGACGGGGGAGCCTGGTGAGCTGCTGTCTAGGGGGTCGCACAGAGTCGGACACCGCTGAAGCGACTTAGTAGTAGTAGTAGTAGTAGCCTCTGCATAGTGTTCTTGTGGAAATCTTGGAATTTGAGGAAAAGAATAACGAGTGTTGGTCTAGTGCTTGTGGAAGGAAAAAATACATTAGCAGAGGATGGTTTCGATCCATCGACCTCTGGGTTATGGGCCCAGCACGCTTCCGCTGCGCCACTCTGCTTTTCACGTCCTGGTGTTTTCTTGCATCTCATTAATTTGTATAAAGATTGGTAGCCACCCGTGTCTATCAATTCCTCTTGCTCCCCTTTTCCCACTCACTTCCTCTAAGTTATGTCTTTCATTCTGAGTCGGCCCCTCATCGCCTTCTCAAAATTGCCGCCTGCACGCAATCTCTAAGGCGCCTGCACTTTTGCAATAAGGAAACCGAAGCTCTGAAATCCTTCCTCAGGAACTTGGTATTCCAACCCTTAGCTTCTCCTATACCGATTTCTAGGGATGAATTTAGAACTCAGACTCCTTCTCCCCTCCCGCACCAGCCTTCCCGAGCCTCCCACTGCTCACTCCCGGACTCTGAAGTTGGAACTCCTTGGCTCCTCCACGTCAGCGGCAAGGCCAGGGGCCCTGCATGGTCTCGCCGCCTGGAAAAACTGAAGACTTGGGCGAAGAGAAGGAAAAGCAAATACTTTTGAGAATTGTAACTTGAAGAGTTAAGGGAGATATGAAGCCCAAGGTAATCTACCATAGCTGGATTCTTTGTTCACACTTCGGCGGACAACACCTGTTACCTGTTTATTCAAAATCAGATTTCTCTCCTTTCATTTTCATGGTTATATGCCACATTCTTTTGTATCTTTTGTACTGCTCTCCCTCTCTCTTTTTTTTTTTTAAAGTGCTATTTACTAGAGAGATGAAACATTTAAGTGGATTTTTATGCAAATAGATTATAATGCTCCAAAACACCTTAGGAACCAGAAATCATCATTTTCCAAGGGCAGAGAGAACTCGAGTTGCTTGAGATGAACCTAGCCACCAACATTCAAAATCAGGAAGTGTGATTTTTGCTGAATAAGTCTACCTCAGATGATTGATCGATCCTATTCTGAGCTGTTCTTTCCTTCTCATATCCCCTCTGAATTCTGCAGGGCTCTGATTTTACCTTTTTTTTTTTTTTTTTTAATCTGCTACAGAAGCTGCAAACTTTGTCTTAACCTCTTTTTAAAGACAGAAACCATGAAATCATCACTTCCTCTGATATTTTCATTCCCAGTAACCTCCCCAACTACATTAACAGAATAAAACTACCACCTTCAAAAAGAATCATTGGTCCACGGTCTTATAAGCCAAAAGCTTTTAGTCCTGAATGTTCTCCCAGGAAGACCTTAGAAGAAAGGTGTGTAAATTCGATGAGGTACTATTGGGGTCCAGGCCTTGGTGGTGTTAGTGGCCTTCTATAAAACTCTTCAGAAGCTCAATGCAGACTTTTTTTTAGTCATCTGAACTGAATTGTACTGAATTGACCTTGAAGTGAATTTTATTCCAGGGAGGAGACAAAATATAAACATTTAAAGGATACCAATAAAGAATATATTTAGGAATCAAAGGTAGAAAAGAACTTTGAAATAAAACAGAAAAGTCCAACTATAAAGACAAAGATTGACAACTGTGACTATATTAAAATCAAGACCTTTTCATTAAAAATATCACACATAATTCCACATTCAAGGAATGGGACTATGTTTATCTTGTATTTGTTTAAAGTTGAGCTTTCAGCTTTTCATGTGATTACTAACAGCAATATGTTTCGAGAGTTTAAAAGAGGGAGAAAGAAGTCATGACTAGGATGTCAAGAGCTAAATGACAGGATTTGACTAAGAGGAAGGGGAAGCTGTTAAGTTTGAAAGATCGTTAATTGGCAGAAAAGGAGGATTCAGCATATTTTCTAAGTGTTTGGAAATTGGGACACCATAGTTCAGAAAAGGCAAATTTGATGTGTTTGGAATTTGGTTTGTTGCAAAACCGTCTAAATGCCAGAGGTTACCAATAGAAACATGAAGGTGAATGAAACATGGAGGTCTTTTGAGTGACTACTACTTGTCACATGGTTTGCTAGGGAAAGCACCTACATAAATTTTTTAAAACCCTCAACAATCTTGACGTAGGGCTTGCCCTCTAAATTTACAGATGAAAGAAATGTTCACAGATGGTCAAAATAATGTAAAATATCAACACATCACACTTTTGTAAATGATGAAGCTTGAATTCAAATATAAGCACCTGATTCAAGATTCTCATGTTTTTTCCTAACCTGCATTGCCTTTAAAAAAGTATTTCAGATTCTCTACATGAAGACCAAAAACAGAGCAAAAGAAACAACTCACTTCTGATTGATGTGCACCCAAAATGGATCTTTAAATAGCTGTTTGCCCATTCATGCACGTGTGTTTGAGTTGTCTTCTGCAGGCAATGAAAAATTTCTGAAGCCTGTTAATTTGGGAGACTAACTAAAAACTGTTATCAGACAGAATAGAAAAAAAAACACTGGATGAATACCTCTCACCTTAACCAAAGCAGGAGGGATTTTTAACCACAACAGCAACAACATTTTTAAAAACTCAGTAAAGATGTTAAACCAAGACCAAGACCTTATTCTAGTCCTCCATGCTCTATGTTTCTCTTCTTATGTGTCTTATAATAAACCACATCCTGCTTCTTCACTTCATATCCCTTCTTTGAGCACAGACTGAAAGAATGTAAAGGGGAAGATAAGTTAGAGCAAGAGAAAAATGGCAATGGAAGGAAAGGGAAGAGAGGAGAGGGGAGAAAGCAGTGGACCTTGCAGAAACTGTGAAGATGCTGAAAATATTATTGTATAGGGACTTGAAGTTCCACACACAGACCCAGTCCCCATTGATAAAATGCTGTGTTAAGATAAAATACTGTGAGATACTGTGAGCACTGGGGAAAACTCCTGAAAGACAATACCTGCAACACGTGCTGAGAAAATCTGTATCCTAAATCCTCTGATTCTTAAGGCTGGTCATGTAATGTGTAACTCATGGTTAGCAGGGATGGAGTGGGAGAAAAAGACTCAAGGTACATGAGGTGGGCTCCCCAGTTTTCAAAGCAGCATCAACTCTGTCTCCCAGTGCACCTCTTCACCATAAAATTACTCCTTTCCTGTCTTTTGGCTTTGCAGATAATTCTTGGTTTACTCCTGTAATTTCTAGAAATAACTTGTTCCTCTTCCTCTCGGATAGAATAGGCTTCAGTCATTGACAGAGTTGTTACTGGTGAGATCCTGTCAGTGTTATGTCAGGATGGCCGAGTGGTCTAAGGCGCCAGACTCAAGATCCTATCTTCCCTCTCTTGGGGCTTCTGGTCTCCGAATGGAGGCGTGGGTTCGAATCCCACTTCTGACAAGACTCAGTTTTGTTCTTGGCACACATGCGTCTTTCATCTCACTCTTGCCTTTCCACCTTCATTCTCCTGACTCTTGAGTATCCTCCCTTATTCTGTAGTTGGGTTCTTTCTACCTCTAAAGACAGTCCCCACCAGCAGCTCCACCCAGGCCTATACTCAGGAAGGTCCTGGTATCCCTGGAAGAGTCACTAACAAGTCGTCTCTACAACCACCAGCCAAGCATTTGACAAATGGACATTCCCAATCAGAGAACCTGGAGTATTCCCACATACAACTGGGCACATTAAAAAAAAATCTTTGCTACCGATGACTCCCTCTTCCCAGAGAGAAAGAGGCAGTGGATTTCCATTCAAAGATTGTCCCTTACTCTGTCAGCCTGTTTATCTTAATGAAACCCAGGAACTTGACTTAATAACAAAAATACAAAGTAACTAGAAAGCTCTCCCTTTCCTAGAGAGACCTCAAGCCAGACTATTATGCGCTGGAGGAATATGGCCTCACCACTGGCAAATCAAACAATGTTCTCCTGCATGACCACACCAATGAAAAGGACCCAGACTTTCTTAGTGGTAGCTCAGCCTTCAGAAGCTCCCACAGTCCTAGCTTTTTCCAGTGGGAAAGTTACTGGAATATTCACTGCTTTTCCCCACATGGAGGAACTGAAAGGAACAAAATGGAAGCAATAATAATAATAATAAACCCCACTGGAATCAATTTGTAGCTTTTGTATTTTTGTATTAGTGAGAAAGATATCCAAAAGAGTAAGTACACAGTTTCTGGTTTTGCCTTTAGATTTAAAGACAGCATCACAGTACCTATGGTACTGTCTCCCAGGTTAAGTAAGAAATGACACATTGGGGAATGGGGCAAGCACTCAGACCATCATTTCCTAAGTTTTTAAAAATCAAGCTCTGTAACACTTTACTGGCTAGAAGAAGGATCCTCAGAGCTTAGTACTCAGCATCCAGCCCAGGTGTTGGATACTTTATAAAGAGAAGAAAACATTTTAAAATGATTTCTATTTTATTTTACTTTTTAGATTTCCCCATTTATCTCAAAATATACTAGGAATGCTTTGGAACAGAAAATAAAACCAGTTACAGGAAAACAAACAGTCTCAATCTGAAACAATGGTTGGAAGAAGATGAAAATGGAGAATGAAGAAAAATAATTTGGAATTTCATGATTTCAGGGGAAATGCAGGACAGGAAAGAGTGGTGGATGTTTAGGAATCTGCAGAGGTGAGAGTGAAAAAAGTGGAATTTGATGATGGAAGGGAAAGTGACTTTGGATTCAAAAGGATAATTAATCACACTTGGTAGTTCAGGGCTCATTTGGTTATTGGTCCATGCATACTTTGTTTCAGAAACACCTTTTTCCTTGTCACAACCTGTAACCATCTCTTTCTTCTCCCCAAAACATATAGATCCTCTTTGAAGTATTTAATATTCTTTAGGAAAGAAACTACCCTCAAAAAGAGTGCTGTTGACTTGTGTGATTTTTATTGGCACTGTTAATCCTTATATGTTTTTATTTTACTCAACACAGTTTGAAAAATCTATTGTCTTGCTACAGTCGCATCTGCTCCTATGTGCAGCTGCCACATAGTATGAAATTCATGGGTGGCCACTGAAGTATACCTGGTGGATATCTAGCTTGCCTGTAATAATCTGGTACTGCAAAATCCTACACTTAGACAAGGGCAACCATGGAGTTGAGCTGGAATTTCACTGAGGTACATTCCTAGGAGGAAGATTGCTGTGCAATGATTTAAAAGCTATACAGGAAGAAAAACTCACTTAATGTCAAAGCTGCTAAAGTTAAAAGTCTTAATTTTAAGACCAATATCTTACCTAGCTTATATAGCTCTTCACAGAAGGCATTTTTTTACCTTAATAAAAATAAAGAAAAGATATCTAAATCAAATCATTTTGAAAAGAAATCTCAGAGCGAGCTCAATTTTACTCAGTTTTAACAGTATGAGCATTTCCTTTTGATAACCTAAAAATATTATCAGCAGTGTCATAGTCTTGAAGGACTCTCCCTCTTAGATATTAGAAATGACATAAGAAGATGTCATCTCACAAAGTCATCTTTGTGAGAGCTTTATAACAGATTCTTTTCCGTGTACAGAAAAGCAGTGAGGATTTCATTCATTCTCTCCACAGTAAAAACCCAACATCCAACAGTGGATGACTCATCAGTTGATCCACTAAGGAAAAGACCACAAGTTGTTATGGTACGTTTTTTTCTAGGAGGAGGGGAATCTCAGAAGGCAGTGCAGGAGGTTGCCTCCACGTGATTCTGAAAGTATTCCAGGATTCTTTGACCGGGGAATTCTCACTGTCAGGGCCCAGAAATATCAGGAACTTTCCAACACTTTTGTTCTGAATGTCGTAAGAACAAAATGAAGATGTGTCAGAAGTGGGATTCGAACCCACGCCTCCATTCGGAGACCAGAAGCCCCAAAGGTGGGAAGCAGAAGCTTGAGTCTGGCGCCTTAGACCACTCGGCCATCCTGACACGTTGACTCAAGCCCTTGACAGTATTGTACTGTAGACTCTAAGGAGTTGGCGTATAGGGGCGTCCCAGAAGAAAAGTTTCTGACATTTGTCGGACTGGGTGGGAGTTGTGAGTTCAGTGACAAACACAAAGGAAGCAGAACATGAGCGTTAATGCAGACCTGAATAATTCTTTTTGCCCTGGAGACAGGGTGGTAAGGTATTGAGAGACACTGTTCCGCCCCACCCCCACCAACCAGAGCTCCAGGTCCAGTCCCCGGCCTTCCGCGCCCCGCCCGCCAGAACAGGGACCCGGACTCACACAAATTTCTTCCTATGGCCTTGAACCCCACCTGTGACCTCGACCCCAGGGTCACAGTTTTCTTTGTGATTCAAACCTTCATTAAGCAGGTCCAGTTCGATGCTGCCTCAGGATCGGTGGAAACTTTGAGTGAATAAATGGTCAACCCCACTGCTCTGGACGAGAGAGAGTCATTCCCCTTGTTCTCAACCCGTCCGGACTCCGATTTAATCGCCCGAAGCCATTCATTCCACCGGTCACTGTTTTCTGCCCTGCAGGGTAGCCTGTGCTCTTCAGTAATAATCTTGCCTTACTTTCTAGAGCTCTCAGACGCTTCCCGGAAAATATTACCCCTCTGGGGTGACCGCAACAATTCTGAAACATATGTTTACGTTTATATGACTGAAAAATATATTTAAGTGATGGAAAATGAAATAAACAAAGGGGAAAGAAATGCTTTGGTTGCAATGATTATTTGGGGATTAAAGGAGAGGACAAATTAAAACCTCGAATAATTTGGAGTATCACCAAGTTTCTATAATTAGGCTGTGAAGATCCAAATCTATAGGACACTTAAATTAGAGAACTATCACTTTTAAATTTGTAATTTTCTCATCTATTACCCTAATGCAAATAGAAATCAGCTCTTAAAAATAATGTTATTGTTTGTAGATTTCACTCTTTTTATTGTGATAATTTTTTCTCTATACTAATAGTATGCTTACAAAGTATGCAATATTGAGTGTGTATTTAAATATATACATATGTTGAATTTTTGCATTAATGTTTTCTATAGCTTGAGGCATAGGTATATTTCTATACACCTTTGAAGTCTATTTATGTACTTTTTGTAGAAATGAAAACCTCTGAAAACAGGTTTAAAATATTTGGGGTACTTGAAAATGGATATTATGAAAATGTAAGCAAGAAATCAAAACTGAAATATGCCATAATTCAATTTTCTTTAATACACCAATTCTTGCAGGGCCCAGCACTGTCAATATTTCATGAACCTCTGGGTAATATGTTCCCTAGACACCTGTTTAATATTAATGCAAACTTATTTTAATGTCTCAAAATTTTCTTTATAAGTCCAGGGAACATTGGATAAATGAAATCTAAGGAGATAGAGGCTTCTAAGTGATTAGAATTAAGTCATTCAGTCATTAAAAAAAAAAAACCTGTCATAGATACTATTTTCTAAAAACGGCCATACCAATATATCTCATGTCATGTATTTTTCTTTTAATGCAATTTTGAGACATTCCTTCTGGAGGTGGGGGTCTATGTTCCCTCCCCTTGAATCTGGCTAGGCCTATGCCTGCTATGGAAGGGATGCTATACGACTCTCCAAAGCTAGGTTGTAAAAGGTGATAGAAACTGTCAATACTTTTCTCTCAAGACATTTGTCCCCAGAACCCAACCACCATACTGTGAGGAAGCCCAAACTAAGCTACAGGGAGAAATCACATGGAAAATACCTAAGGACTCCAGCCCACAGCCAGCAACAACTGCCATAATGAGTAACCCATTCTTCAGATGATTTCCTGCCACTGGTCTTATAGTCTTCCACTTGAGTTTCCAGAAATCACAGAGCAGAGACAAACTGTCCCCACTGTGCTCTGTCCAAACTCTGGGAGAACCAATAAATGTGTAGAACCCAAATAAATTATAGGTGTTAAATTAAGCCATTAAGTTTTATTATGATTTGTTATGTAGCAATAGTTAGGTATAGATCAGTCTTGGTCCACTCAGGAGAGAAGAACCAATAATGACAGGAAAAGTTGTTTATTTATTTTTCCAGTTTAATTGAGATATATTTGACATATACTACTATATAAGATTAAGGTATACGACATAATGATTTGATATATGTATATATTGCAAAATGGTTACCATAATTAGTTCAATTAACATCTATCACCTCACAAAGTTACAAATTATTTTTCTTTGTGATGAGAACTTTTAAGATCTGCTCTCTTAGTAACTTTAAAATATACAATACAGTATTGTTAACTACAGTTGTCAAGTTGTACATTATATCCCCAGAAAGTATATTGCTTATAATGAATAGGGAAAGTGTAATATATAGAATTGTTAACTAAAGAAGGGATTGGAGAAACAAGGAATTGATGAGTAAAAAGTAAAGTGAATACTAATGAATATAAGAATAGCAAATCACTACCCTTAGGACTGCTAAAGCACCTTAGGAAGTGCCCCCTCACCCATGGCTGAGATAAAGCACAGAAGGAAGAGACCTCTATACTTCACCCTACCCCTAGCTAAGATCCAGACCTTGATGGGGAAGGCTTGGGCATGATTCACTGAAGAGCAGAGCAATTTCTGTGGGGTTGTGCCAGCAGAACTTGCTTGAAATCTGCCCTCTGGAACTTGCTGAAGATCATTTTTCCAGTGTTTCTTGGAAAACTTCCTGGAGAGGTCTCTCACTGAGAGCTCCCCACTAGAAAACACTCAAGGGGGATGCCCGCCGGGGGAAGTTAGTGGCTGTTGCTGGCTGCTGGAGCCTGAAGCAGGGGAAAGCCATGCCTATGTAGGAGGTAGGCCCTGGGGAAGCAGCAGGCCAAGTAATGCATGGGAACCAGGATGCAAATCCCCCTTCCTCCTGCAATGATTCTCCACTATTCTCTACTGAAGAGATTTGGTGCCTATTAAAAGAAAACTATTTAAAGGATTCATACCCATTTCCACAAAGCAGGCAAAAAGGGTGAACTTGGGACTGAGAGACAGTAAATTCATGAGGAGTAGTGGATAATGCAAATTTTTTTACCTAAAAATGGGAACAAACTCTATAGCATGTGACTTTGCGGCTGTACAGCAGGCAGAAACAGGAAAGACCTTGAGAAGACTGTTACTGAAAAGTCCTGAAGACAGTTTCTTCCTGTTGCCTGTCTCATCATATTTCACTGAGCTTATACATTTCTTTAGGTGCAAGAAAATCAGAGGTGAATACTATACCTAAATATAGGATGAAATCTGTGAAAATGGCAAATCACAGACTTTCTCAAAGTTTCTGATCTTTCTTGAGACTACATCCCTTTCCTCTCTGATACTCAGGTGATGAGGAGGAGCTTCAGCAGAGAGGCCCTCCTGGACAGGCAAGTTTAGGATTATGGAGAATCTGAACAAACTGGCTCCTCCAGAAGGCAGGAGGCAGACTTTTCATTCAAGAAGTTTAGGAAGTTGCTGATGAGTAACAGTGATAAAATTGACCTCACATTTCTTTCACTCCCCTCACTCTCAACTTCATTAATATGCCCATTTCCTGTTTTGTTGTGTTTCTCTATATTTTTGTTTATGATACTCTGTGTCATAAGACATCAAATTGCCAACATCTGTTGGATGATAGGAAAAGCAAAAGAATTCCAGAAAAACATCTACTTCTGCTTCATTGACTACACTAAAGCCTTTGACTCTATGGATCACAATAAACTGTGGAAAATTCTTAAAGAGATGTGAATATCAGACCACCTGACCTGCCTCCTGAGAAATCTGTATGCAGGTTAAGAGCAACAGTTGGAACCAGACATGGGACAACAGACTGGTTCCAAATTGGGAAAGGAGCACATCAAGGCTGTATATTTTCACCTTGCATTTTTTAACTTATATGCAGAATACATCAGGTGAAATGCTGGTCTAGTAAAGCACAAACTGTAATCAAGTTTGCCAAGAGAAATATCAATAACCTCAGATATGCAGATGACACCACCCTTATGGCAGAAAGCGAAGAGGATCTAACGAGCCCCTTGATGAAAGTTAAAGAAGAGATTGAAAAAGCTGGCTTAAAACTAAACATTCAAAAAACTAAAATAATGGCATCTGGTCCCATCATTTCCTGGCAAATAGATGTGAAAACAATGGAAACAGTGAGAGACTTTATTTTCTTGGAGTCCAGAATTACTGTAGATGGTGACTGATGTGAGAGTTGTACCATAAAGAAAGCTGAGCTCCAAAGAATTGATGCTTTTGAGCTGTGGTGTTGGAGAAGACTTTTGAGAGTCCCTTGGACTGCAAAGAATTAAAACCAGTCAATCCTAAAGGAAATCAGTCCTGAATATTCATTGGAAGGACTAATGCTGAAGCTGAAGCTCCAATACTTTGGCCACCTGATGTGAAGAACTGACTCCTTGGAAAAGACCCTGATGCTGGGAAAGATTGAAGGTGGGAGGAGAAGGGGGCAACAGAGGATGAGATGGTTGGATGGCCTCACTGACTCAATGGACATGAGTTTGAGCAAGCTTCAGGGGTTTGTGATGGACAGGGAAGCCTGGCGTGCTACAGTCCATGGGGTTGCAAAGAGTTGGACAAGACTCAGTGGCTGAACTGAGGTCATAAGAACATTATTTTGCCCATATATGACTGTGGAGAGAGGGAGGTAGAGTGTGTTACTTTTTTACCCAGTGAGACCTTTAAAAGAGCAGGCTTGTTGGCTTTTCATAGATTCTACAGCCTCTCCTCTGAATGATGGGAGAACTGTATTCCAGATTGGGACCAAAGCATAGAACCTGGATTCCCCACTTCACCAATGAATCTTAATTTGCTGAGTTGTTTTTAATGAGTTACTTGAATTTGCTGGCAATCGAGTTGCTTTTGGTTTTGCTTTTTGTTTTTCATTAAGAGTTGTTTTTTAATGAACCAGCTATCAAATCCTGAAAGTAGACAGGAAAATAATCCTTGCTTTGTATCAGGAGCACAGGGTCTCTGATCTGGGACTGGAGACCTAGGATTTGTGGTTGAGTTTTCTTCCTCACCAAGTCTCTTTAAATTATTGCTGTTGCTGATCTGAGTGGAGTCCCTAAACAGATTGTGTGTGCGTGTGTGTGTGTGTGTGTGTGACCCTCACAGCCCCTTTGTGTGCTCAGTGTCTGACTCAGTGATCAGCGTGCTCATATTTATATGTGTGTGACTGTGTGCTCAGAGTGCTCCTATCTGACTCTTTGAGACCCCATGGACTATAGCCTACCAGGCTCCTCTGTCCATGGGATTTCCCAGGCAAGAAGACTAGAGTGGGTTGCCGTTTCCTTCTCCACGCAGTTCCTTTACCTGGGTGGAAATTAACAAATTTTCTGATATCTTTGCCACAGCTCCTTTAGACAGAATTTTTTTATTTGGATTTCAGCCATACCCAGTAGCCCTGGATCGAGATTTTAAAAGGTATTTCAGCCTCAAAGACACGGCTACAAACAGGCAGAGCCTCTCTTCGGCTTCAGTTTCAGGGAGGTCGCTCCATTTCCTTCTTCCTGCTGACCTCATCCTTATCCTCAACTCTCAGTCTCCCTTCTGAAAACTGATATCGAGGAATTTGAGACAGATCTCTCGTGTTTTCCCCCAAGGCTCTAAGAAATGAAGCCTGGAAAATCAGTGCGGAACATACTGCAGAGCAGAGGGCGTGACTGTAATTAAAATCAAGTGGCCCCGTACCCCTGATCCGGAAACCTCGCATCTTAGCGGATGGGCAAGCTGTTCATTCCCCACTCTCGTCAACGTGCAACCTCTGACCCTCGACTGCTCTGGATTTTTAGGCAAAAGTCTCAGAGTTGGATTAGGGGTCCTGTATTTCCTTTGACAAAAGCCAATCGAACATGATGTTAAAACTATCAGAGAGTGAGGGAATTTGTTTGACCACAGATCAGAAAATCGAAAAGGGATTGACAGTAGGGTGTCAAATTTTCCAGAAACGATTCAAAATAAAGCAATGTAACCCTAACGACTTCAGTATATAATCTGCTTTAAGACAAGGAGTTAAAAACTAAACTACTGGGGCTCCGTAGCTCAGGGGTTAGAGCACTGGTCTCGTAAACCAGGGGTCGTGAGTTCGAATCTCACTGGAGCCTTGGGACGTTGCTTTTAGAGAAAACACATGACACAAATAAAGTTGCTGTGATATACGAATTCTTGATATCTGAAATTCAGGTGTGGAAAACCTCATTTGAAATGCCACCAATACAATTAATACCAGTACAAGCTTTTTGATGTGAAGAGCCGACCCATTGGGAAACACCCTGGTGCTGGGAAAGACTGAAGGCAAAAGGAGAAGGGGCGGCAGAGGATGAAATGGTTAGATAGCATCAGTGACTCAACGGACCTGAGTCGGCAAACTCCGAGAGACAGTGAAGGACAGAGAAGCCTGGCGTGCTGCAGTCCATGGGGTCGCAAAGAGTCGGACACGACTTAATGACTGAACAACAACAAGCCTTTTAATAAACCAATTTCTACTGTGATTCAATTTGTTGTAACCTGGAGTCCTGACTAACTTTGGTGCTATAAGCCTAAAGAGATATTGTAATTATTGATTTTATCATACTTGCTTAATGGAGTCAAAGCTTCCTTGAAGACAGGAGTCATATCTTGCTTCATATTTTATCTCAGAGCTAGATACAACAATAGAAAACTCAAAAACTGAAAAAGCAAAGAGAATAAAGACTGAAAAAAACAAGAACAGAGTGTTCAAGGGCTGCAGTACAAGTAGAAAAGATGTAACATGTAAGTAAGGGGAACTCGAGAAGAAGAGAGAAAGTAAGAGAAGAAATATTTGAGAGAATAATGACTCGGGATTTTCCTAAAATTAATGTCAGACACCTAACCACAGGTTGAGGAAGCTCAGAGAACATCAAGAATACATAATAAGACTACAACTAGCTACTTAATTTTTAAACTACAGAAAACAAAAGATAAAGTCCTGAAAGAAGTTAGAGGGAAAAACATCTTACCCATACAGAACCAGAGATAAGAATTATATCAGACTGCTCCTCAGAAACCACGCAAGGAAGAAGACAGTGAAGTTAAATATTTAACATTTTGATGGGGGGGAAAAACCCAACTCAGCATTTTGTACCCTGCAAAATTATCCTTTGGAAGCAAGAAAAATACTTTCTAAGACCAACAACACTTTAGAGAATTTGTTGCTAGATGACCTGACTTGCAAAAGCAATCAAACAAACAAAAAACATGCTAAAAGGACTTCTTAAGAGGCATGGGAAAAAATAATAAATAAAGGTCAGAAACTCAGGTCTATATAGACAAAGGAAGAGCACTGAAGAAGAAATAAGTGAAGATAAAAGAAAAACTTGTATTTTTCTCATTCTTAATTGATTTACTATATAACAGTTTGTTCAAAATAATAGTATTAACTAAGTATTTGATTATGTACACTTATTTATATACCACACACCTCTCTCTATATATATTTGCTGTGTACGTCTGTATATATGTGACATGAATGACAGCAATGATACAAGGTACAGGTGAGAGCAATTGGGATTCTTTTGTTGTTATAAGGTACTCACGCTATTCAGGACATGATATAGTGCTATTAGTGTTATCTGAAAGTAGACTTGGACTAGTTGTAAATATATTGCAAACTACTGAAAAAAGTAAAAGAAGTGTAACTGTATGCTAAGACAGGAGAGAACATAGAATCATATAAATGCTCAATTAAAACCTCAAAAGTGTAGATGACAAAAGTAGGAAGAAAGAACAAGGGTAGTAAACAAAAGCCAATAATGACTTAGTAAATATTAATCCAGCCACATCAATAATTACTATGAATATTAATGGTTTAAATACATCAATTATATAAGGGAGTTATTATCAAGAAGACAAGAAATAACAAGTGCTGGTGAGGGTGCGGAGAAAAGGAAACCTTTCTGCACTGTAAGTGGAAATGTAAATTTATGCACTCATTATGGAAAACATCATGGAGGCTTCTAAAAAAATTAAAAATAGAACTACCATATGATCCAGCAAATTCACTTTGGGTATTTATCTGGAACTTGAAGGAAACATCCACTTTGATGAACTAAATCAAGTTGACCCAGAGAAAGGAATCCAGAGAGATAAATACTCCAAACTTTCTGTCTTCTCTCATTCTGTTTGCTCCCTCAGTTGAAACTCAAGATGAAGTTGCAGGGCAGGGAAACCTAAATTGTAGTCAGTGCAGGCTATGCTGCTGTGTCGTTTCAGTCGTGTCCGACTCTGTGTGACCCCATAGACGGCCTCCTACTGGGCTTCCCCATCCCTGGGATTCTCCAGGCAAGAACACTGGAGTGGGTTGCCATTGCCTTCTCCAATGCATGAAAGTGAAAAGTGAAAGGGAAGTTGCTCAGTCGTGTCCGACTCTTAGTGACCCCATGGACTGCAGCCTACCAGGATCCTCCGTCCATGGGATTTTCCAGGCAAGAGTACTGGAGTGGGGTGCCATTGCCTTCTCCTGCAGGCCATACTTCCATAGAAAAAAGAGCAGGCAGAAATCAGAAGGTTTTTTTTTTTTTTTTTTTTTTAACGTTAACAATCCCAAGCACTTGGCTTTCTATCTACATTTTTCTTCATGCACATTTTTTTATGCTTATAATGTCTGCATTGTATTAATGAAAGTCAGTTTAATATCCAGTGACATATTGTGAGTCTTGTAAGTTTTCATCTCTTAAGAATAGTTCCGAAGATACTGGTTCTTCTTGTCTAGATCCAGACTTGGAATACAGCACATGAGTGCTAAGATGAGGTTTATATAAATCACTTAGAACAATGTCTGGCCCAATAAGCGCCATCCAACTTGTGGCTGCTATTGTTGTTAGATGAATGCCCTCTAGAGGTTCAGACAGAGCTCGAGGACTGTGTGGTGGGAATCTAGGAGAAGATCGTGTGGTGAGATGGTCATTACTAAAGGGCTATGTCGCTTCTCACTGCTCCTTACTTTAAGGTGTGTTTTAAACACACGTAACGATCCAGTACAACAACGCAGCAGACGCCGAAATATGGAAATAGTTCTCTCCCCTCGCACTCCTTCCTGCATCTGAATGGGGATATTTGGTCACTGGTCTAGCACTCTCAATCCTGTTTGTTAAGTCCCGTGTGGACAGGAATAGTCAGGCTATTCCATTATTTACACAATTCTCCTTCTCACTGACAGGAATTATTCCATAAAAGCCTGAAAGCCTCACACCTGGTATGTATGTGCCAGCTGCGATTACTCTATGCCAAATACAAACAAGCAAACTAACAAACAAAATTGGCCTTTATAATGAGATGCCCCAGGCAGAAAATGAAGATACTGGGTGGGCAAATTGGGTTTGCCTCTACTCTACTGGGTTGTAGAGGCAAACTACCTGCAATGAACCTCGAAAGAAGGTCAAAGCGGGTGGAGGAGCAGGGTGGGAGTGGGGATCGGGGACACCACCTTGGTCTCTTTTAACACTCGGCACAAAGGAGCCGTTTCCGCTCTGGTTGTTTTCCCACAGGAGATGCCGGACCAGCCGGCTGTATGACTTAGAATGAGGTTTGCAAGCAGGCTCGGGAAGGATTTAGGGGAACCTGGAGGCACAGCCCAGAGATGCTGGACAGCAAGGTGGATAGTTCCGCCAGAAGCGCAGCGGGTGCTGGGAAACCCGCTGGGCGAGGACTGGGCTGGCTCTGCTTCTCTGGGTCCTGATCTGGTAGGAAGGATCACGGATCAGCCAGGCGGTGCGCAGTGATGCAATACCTCAGTCAAATAGCCCTTGTCTTCCGCGGAAATTGTTCCCTTCTTGGAGTCAAGGCGAGGGGGAACCAGAGTCCGCCCGTCCTTTCTCTTCAGCCTTTTCTCGGGGCTTCTGAAACGAGCATCCCTGAACACCTGGGAAATGCTGATCTTTGCGGGCCCAGAGGAAGGATCACAAACACGCTTGCGGGAGAGATGGAAGTGTCTCGATCAAAGTGTCTCTGCCAGGCCAGCCGCGGCTGAGGAGGGTGGGGAGAAGAGGGTCCCCAGCAGTGCGGCGCGTTCCCGCTCTGCTTGTCTTGGGGATCCTGCGCGCCGGTCGCTCATGGCTCTGTAGAGTGCGCACCGAGAGCTAGGGGAAAGCATGCTCCAGTGGCGCAATCGGTTAGCGCGCGGTACTTATACAGCAGTATATGTGCGGGTGATGCCGAGGTTGTGAGTTCGAGCCTCACCTGGAGCATGTTTTCTTTCCTTTACGGTTTCAGTTTCTTTTCACTCTAATACTTTCCATCTCTCCTCTTTAAAGATAAAAGCTAAAAAGAGGCTACTACATTTTCCAAGGTGAGAACGCAGATATTCCCATGATTAAGGAGGATATTTGGTCGTTTTCAAACACAAAGAAATCACAAGCCGAAAGGAGGCAAATTGAGCTCATTCAGTCATATTCGATTCTCCTCTGTCAGGAGTTCTTAAAGTCAGGTTGTACAGCTTCGAATGAGTCTCCCTCATCCTTTCCTCGCTCCTAGTGTAAAACCATCCCTCAAATCTTTGGGAATTGAGCACGGAAGAGGACAACCTGGGTCTTACGCTCTGCCATTTCGTGCAGCTGTCACAGGGGCTCACGAATGACCAGAAGCTGCGCTCAGGCATCTTAACGTCGAGTTCCATAAGATCTGTACTGAGGTTGCTGAACTTCATCTGTGAAATATAAATGTGTTTGAGTTGAGCTCCACCGCCTGCTTTACATAAACCAGACTGGGGAACAGAAATTTATCTCCCCCTGCAATGAAACGTAGGTAGCTGTGTATGTATTTCTTCCTAATTTCATCAGAAAATAAACGACCTTGTTTGGAAAAACGACATTCATCTGGAGGCTGTGTCTGAAATAAATGATCGTATGTTGCTCTACTTGTATCCAGTCTCTCCTGGATTTCATTGTTTCACAGGGCCCTCCTTGTGTTTCTTATGTATCGTTATAGCCTACAGTTTCATCTCAATTTTTTTCTCACCTACTCATATACACATTCTTTGTATTATATTCATTCCCTTAATTACAACATCTTTCCAAATACTGATGATTTTAAGATTTCCTTCCCATCCAGTCCCCTCTTTTGAATCAAGACATATGCATCCTACTGCCTACAGGATATTTCTGTCTAGACATGCCTGCAAGTCTGTAACAGCAACACATGGGGAAATCATCAAACTCAAATCCACTCCCTCTCCTGTGCACTTTATCTCAAAGGCAGCCATTCAGCAAATACTTGATGCCTGCTTTTTGGCAGATCCACTCTAGATGCTGAGATTACTGTAGTGGGGGGAAAAAAAATCAAATCTCTATTCTCTAGAACCTAATTTCTAGTAGAGGGAAATAAGCAATGAACAACTGAACATAAATATATTTATATATAGTTAGACAAAATGGTAATAAGCTTATAGCAAAAAGCAAAAATAGGATAAGAGGGATCAAGGATACCAGGGAATATGCTGGGAGTGCTATGTAATATAAGGTTGTTAGAGAAGGCCTGTCTAAGCAGTGACATTTAAGCAGAAACCTGAAGGAAATAAGGGAGAAAGTCTTGGATATATATGGTGAAAGACAGGTATGGGCAGAGGCAAAAGTCAAGCTATGGGAATGGAGCCATGAGCATAGTTAGAGAAGAAAAAGGAAAAGGGGTCGCCCTGGCACATAGTAAGTCCTCTACATATGAATCTTCAAGTTGCAGAACTTTCAAAAATGCCAACATGCATTCGCTTGTCCAGTCACGTGAGTTAGTTCACTTGCCTGGCTTACATCGTCACATGCGTGCATCCTCTACAAGTGGTTGTGCTTTTGTGTACTTTATTGTACAGTACTGTATAGAGTACAGTATCTTTCTTCCAAGTCTAGGATGTCCAGAAGCAAGTGTAAAAGCATCAGTGATGTGTCTGGTACTGCTGAGAAGCACCAGGAATTGGAGGCCCAGAAAAAGGAAGAAGAGAGATAAGAGGAAGAAGTAACTGAAGAACTGAAGTGATTCATGATGAAGGAAATGGCAAGGGAATTTTCTTTATTTGAGGAGGCACTGTTAGCTTTTGAGCACAGGACCTGAATCTATAATGATACACAAAGGAGGCAGCCGCCGTTCAGAAAGCAATACTGTGGTACCGTGTCATTTACGGTGAGAAAAAAAGAGCTACTACCCAGATCACTGGATCATCGAGCTGGGAGGGATCAGGGGCAGGAGGAGAAAGGGACGACAGAGGATGGATGAGACGGCTGGACGGCATCACCGACTCGATGGACGTGAGTCTGAGTGAACTCCGGGAGTTGGTGATGGACAGGGAGACCTGGAGAGCTGCGATTCATGGGGTCGCAAAGAGTCCGACACGACTGAGCGACTGAACTGAACTAAACTGAACTGAGATAGAATTGAATTCAGCAAGGAATCAGAACTTATGTCTTCAGTGTCAGGCATGAGTGACACTGCCCCTTTGCCCTCCATCTCCTATTGCTGACAGTCCTTCAGCTCTACCATCTCCCATCTCTCCCTCCTCCAGTCAGTAGCTCTTCTTGCCTGTACACTCCATGCCAGCCCCTGAATGCCAGCTGTTGTATTGTACTACTCTACTGTAAGATTAAAATGTTTATTTTATTTTTTGTTTGTTATGTATTATTTGTGTAAAAAGTATTATAAACCTATTATAGTACAATACTGTATAGCTGATTGTGTTAGTTGGGTACCTAGGTTAACTTTGTGAATGAACTGGACTCATGGACGAAGTCCTGTAATGGAAGTTATTTGTATGTCAGGGACTTACTGAATTTTTCAACAGAAGAGTCTCTTTAATAGTTTTTGAAACCTAGTGCCTGACATGATATTACATAATACTAGTTAATACAGTGACCAAATGTTGTTTGAGGAAACAATGTGAAAATAAAATTGCCAGAATCACAAAGAATGGCTCCAGGGGTTATTCCTGTTTCCTGTAGTGATCTCTGGCCAGTCAAGGGCTGGGTTGTCTCTGATTCCCATGGCTTGATTTGGGAACTCTGTGATGACTCTGATCACACTAACTTCTGTGCAGCTAGTGGTTCAAAACAGAAAGCAACAATACAGTTCTCTAATGTTTCCTTTAAAGCAAAATGCATTTATTTAGGATGCACTAGGCATGAGGAGTTTCAGTTGTAGCATTCAAACTCTTAGTTGCGGTTTGCGGCATGTGACCAAGGATCAAGTTGGGGCCCCCCCGCATTGGGAGTGTGGAGTCTTACCCCTGGACCACCTGGGAAGTCCCTTAGGTCTCTTTTCTGGTAAGACATTTATATACAGTAAGATTCAAGCATTTTAAGTGTAGAGTTTGATGAATTTTGATAATTGTATTAATTTCCTATTGCTTCTGTAACAAATTAGGACAAACCTAATTGTTGTTGTTGTTCAGTTGCTAAATTGTGCCTGACTCTTTGTAACCCATGGACTGCAGCACACCAGGCTTCCCTGTCCTTCACTGTCTCCTGGAGTTTGCTCAAACTCATGTCCATTGAGTCGGGAATGCCATCCAGCCATCTCATCCTCTGTCACCCCCTTCTCTTCCTGTCCTCAATCTTTCCCAGCATCAGGGTCTTTCCCAATGAGTGGGCTCTTTGCATCACGTGGCCAAAGTACTGGAGCTTCAGCTTCAGTATCAGTCCTTCTGATGAATATTGATTTCCTTTAGGATTGACTCGCTTGATCTCCTTGAAGTCCAAGGGACTCCCAAGAGTCTTCTCCAGCACCACAATTCAAAATCATCAATTCTTTGGTGCTCAGTCTTCTTTATGGTCTAACTCTCACACCCATACCAAAACCATGACTTTTGTTTTGTTTTGTTTTCCATATTTTAAAATCTATTTGCCTTGTATCTGTCTCCATCCACCAGAAGATAAGCTTCATAAGAATAGGGACTTGATCTTTTTCCTCCCAGCATCTTGGGTCATGCCCAGCATGGTGAGATAATTAGGAAGTGAAAAAGTATGAGTTTGACTATACAGACTTTTTCCAGAAAGCAATGTTTCTGCTTTTTAATACGCTGTATAGGTTTGTCACAGCTTTTCTTCCAAGGAGCAAGGGTCTTTTAATATCAGGGCTGCAGTCACCGTTCATAGTAATTTTGTAGCCCAAGAAAATAAGATCTCTGGTTCCTCTGCCTTTGCTAAATTCGGCGTGTACATCTGCAAGTTCTTGGTTCACATACTGCTGAAGCCTAGCTTGAAGGATTTTGAGCATTACCTTGCTAAGCAGTGAACTAAAATGGACAGGAATGGGTAAATTTAATGCAGATGACCATTATATCTACAACTGTGGGCAAGAATCCCTTAGAAGAAATGAAGTAGCCCTCACAGTCAACAAGAGTCCAAAATGCAGTGCCTGAGTGCAATCTCAAAAATGACAGACTTGGTTTGTTTTCAAGGCAAAACATTCAACATCACAGTAATCCAAGTCTATGCCCCAATTACTAATCACTAATGCCAAAGAAGCTGAATATGAATGATTCTATGAAGGCCTACAAGACCTTCTAGAACTAACACCAAAAAAAGAGATGCTCTTTTCATCATAAGAGACTGGAATGCAAAAGTAGGAGGTCAAGAAATACCTGGAGTAACAGGCAAGTTTGGCCTTGCAGTACAAAATGAAGCAGGGCAAAGTTTAGCAGAGTTTTGGCAAGAGAATGCCCTGGTCATAGAAAACACCCTCTTCCAACAACACAAGAGAAGACTCTACACATGGACATCACCATTCAATACCAAAATCAGAATGATTATATTCTCTACAGTCGAAGATGGCAAAGCTCTATATAGTCAGCAATGACAAGATCTGGAACAGACTATGGCTCAGATCATGAAATCCTTACTGCAAAATTCAGGCTTACATTGAAGAAAGTAGGGAAAACTGCTAGGCCATTTGACCTAAATCAAATCCCTTATGTTTATATAGTGGAGGTGACAATTAGATTCAAAGGATGAGATGTGATGAACAGAATGCCTGAAGAACTATGGACGCGGAGGTTTGTAACATTGTACAGAAGGTGGTGAGCAAAACCATCCCAAAGAAAAAGAAATGCAAGAAAGCAAAGTGGTTGTCTGAGGAGGCCATACAAATAGCTAAGAAAAGAAGAGTAGCGAAAGGCAAAGGAGAAAGGGAAAGGTATATTCAACTGAAAGCAGAGTTTCAGACAATAGCAAGGAGAGATAATAAAGCTTTCTTAAGTGAACAATTAAAAGAAATAGAGGTAAACAATAGACTGGGAAAGATTAGAAATCTCTTTAACAAAATTGGAAATACCATCATTTCATGCAAAGATAGGCACAATAAAGGACAGAAACGGCAAGGACCTGATAGAAGCAGAAGATATTAAGAAGAGGTGGCAAGAATACACAAGAAGAACTATACAAAAAAGGTCTTAATGATCTGGAAAACCAGGATGATGTGGTCACTCACTCACCTAGAGCCAGACATCCTGGGATATGCAGTCAAGTGGACCTTAGGAAGCATTACTGTGAACAAAGCTAATGGAAGTGATGGAATTCCAGCTGAGCTATTTAAAGTTCTAAGAGATGATGCTGTTAAAGTGCTGCACTCATTATGTCAGCAAATTTGGAAAACTCAGCAGTGGCCACAGGACTGGAAAAGGTCAGTTTTCCTTCCTATCCCAAAGAAAGGCAATGCCAAAGAATATTCAAACTACTGTACAATTGCTCTCATGTCAGAAAATTAGTGGCTTAGCACAAAATTCTTGTCTTGCAGTTTTGTAGATAAGAAGTCTAAAAAGGCTCTCACTGGGTTAAAACCAAGCTGTTGGCAAGTCTGTTCCTTCTGGAAATTCTCTTGGACAATTCTTTTTCTTGCTTTTTCTAGCTTCTAGAGGTGGCCCACATCCCTTAACTCTGGACCCCATTCACCTTCAAAGCCAGCAATTGCATTACTGTAATCTCTGCTTCCCTTGTCACATCTTCTCTGATTCTCATCTTCTTATGTCTCTCTCTTCCACTTTTGTTAGGAAACAATTTATTCATTTATATATTTTTGGTTGCCCTCAGTCTTTGTTCCTACCTGGAGGCTTCACTGCTTGTGGTGAGCTGGGGTTCCTCTTCATTTCTGTGTGTGGGCTTCCTGTTTTTGGTGGCTTCTCTTGTTGCTTCTCTTGATCTGGCTCTAGGCATGTGCATTTCAGTAGTTGCAGCACTGTCTCAGTAGTTTTGGTCTGCAGGCTCCATAGTCAGGTGAGCCCACAAATTTGATTACTTAGATTAAATGAGCCCATTCTTTGGAGGATATAGTAAAAAACCAAGCAAGTTATATTATGTATATTGATAAACTGATTTTAAAGTATATTGAAAGATTCAAAATAACCAACAGGATACTGAAGTTAACAACCTGGAGAAGGAAATGGCCATCTACTCCAGTATTTTTTCCTGGAAAATTCCATGGACAGAGGAGCCTGGTGGGCTACAGTCCATGGAGTCACAAGATTTGGGCATGACTTAGCAGCTAAACCTCCACCACCACCACTGAAGAAAAAGGTTGGAGATCTGACATTATTTAGCTTCAAGATTTGTTAGAAAGCTACAGTGATCAAGACAGTATGGTATTGGTGAAAGAATAAATAAATAGATCAACGGAACAGAATAAAGAACCTAGATATAGACCTAAACCAATCCAGTCAACTGATCTTTGATGAAGGAGCAAAGACAACTTAATAAAAAACTTATATTTTCAACAAATAATTCAGAAAAAACTACATGCAAAATAAAAATGAATCTAGACATAGATCTTATGTCACAAATATTAATTCAAGTAGATGATGTGCACGCACACTCAGTCTCTCATTTGCGTCTAACTCTTTGCAATCCCATGGACTATAGCCCACCAGACTCCTCTGTTCATGGGATTTTCCAGGCAAGAATACTGGAGTGGGTTGCCATTTCAAAAGCAGATTATAGGCCAGACCTAAATGAAAAATATAAAACTTTTCTGGATAACACAGGAGAAAACATAGCTGATCTCAGGTTTGGTGATAACTATTTACCACACTACACAGCTTATAGGATCTCAATTCCATGCTCAGGGGTTGAACCTGAGCCAGGGTAGTGAAAGCACTGAATCCTTATCATTAGACCATCAGGGAACTCCTGGTGATAACTTAAAAAATATATATAATTCTTTATTTGACTGTCTTATTTGTGGCATGTGGGATCCAATTCTCCCACCAGGGACTGAACCCTGGCTCTGTGCACTGGGAGAAGGGAGTCCGAGCCACTGAACTACCAGGGAAGTCCCTGGAAATGATTTTTTAGATACTATACCAAGAATATGATCTGTGAAAGAGAAAAAATGGAAGAATTGGAGTCCATTAAAATTAAAATTTTCTGCCTGTGAAAGCCTGTGGAAAGAGAATGACAGACTGGAGAAAATATTTACAAAATATATATTTGATGAAGGAGTTCATGATCTGAGCCACAGTCATTTATACTGAAATAATAATTTTTAAATAATAAGTTAAAAAAATTTAAAAATCCAGAATAGCTATGGCAATCCAAAGTAAGAAAAACAAAACTGAGGCCCTGTATTATCAGACAATATTACTTAATTTTTAAAATAATTTGTTTAGTTAATCAGAGGATATTTGTTTTACAATGTTGTGTCAGTTCTGCCTACAATAACATGAACCAGCTATAGGTATACATATGTCCCCTCCATCTTGAATCTCCTTCCCACCTTCTGCCCCATATCGAAGCTCTAGGCTATCAAAGAGCACCAGGTTGAGCTCCTTGCATCGTACAGCAAATTTCCACCGGCTATCTATTTCATATGTGGTAATGCATACTTTTTAATGCTACTCTCTCAATTCTTCCCACCCTTTCCTTCCCCCACTGTGTCTACAAGTTCTCTATGCCTGTGTCTCTATCGCTGGCCTAAAATTAAGTTCATCAGCACCATTTTTCTGGATTCCATATATATTCGTTGATATATGAATTTGTTTTCTCTTTCTGACTTCCTTCACTCTGTATAACAGGCTCTAGGTTCATCCACTTCACTAGAACTGGCTCAAGTTCATTCCTTTTTATGTCTGAGTAATACTCCATTGTATATATGTACCACTACTTGTTTATCTGTTCATTTGTTGATGGTTATCTAGGTTGTTTCTATGTCCTGGCTATTGTAAATAATGCTTCAAGATATTATTACTTAATTTTAAGTTAAAGAAATTAAGATAGTGTCATTTTAGTGTAAAGACAAACGTAGGTCTATGGGGCAGAATAGAAAGTCTAGGGAAAAACAGACACATATACAGTTCCCTGTTTGATGATAGGGAGACAGTGCAATTCAGTAGGGGAAAAATTGACTTTTCAATAAATAATGCTGGGTTAATTGAAATAATATATTAAAGAAAATGAATTTAATACTTATCTCACACTATACATAAATTCAAAATGGAATATAAACTTAAATGTTAAAAATAAAATACTTAAACTTCTAGACAGAAACATAGGAGAACAGCTTCATGACTTTAGTGTAGGCAAATATTTCTGAACTAGGATGCAAAATAGCACTAACTGTAAAGGCTGATAAGTTGGACTTCATTAAAATTAAAAAGTTCAAAATAGAAAATTAGGAGAGCTAAAGATGTACCACAAATTGGGAGAACATATTTGCAACACATATCTGACAGAGGACTTGTACTCACAACACATAAGAGCCAACTCATTGGAAAAGACCCTGATGCTGGGAAAGATTGAAGGCAGCAGGAGAAGGTGACAACAGAGGGCAAGATGATTGGATGGCATCACCAACTCAATGGACATGAGTTTGAGCAAGCTCCGAGAGATGGTGAAGGACAGGGAAGCCTGGCGGGCTTCATTCCATGCGGTTGCAGAGTTGGGCACAACTGAATGACTGAACAAGAAATGAACTACAAGTCATTTTTTAAAAAACTGGCAATCAACCCAATTTCTTAAATAGGGAAGAACATATGGGAAGATGTAAAATATCATAATCATCAAAAATACAGGTCAAACTCACAAAGAACTACATTCTGGCCCAAGTAGCGAAAATTACAATGACAATATCCAGTATTGGCTAGACTGTGAAGCAAATGGAAGCCTCATAGGTTGCTTTCAGTAGTGTGAACTGTTACATTTGGAAAACAGTTTCACAGCACGTAATAAAGTTAAACACACACATATCCTGTAGACCCGCAATTCCACCTTTACACCTATATATCTATCTAATAAATCAATGATTATGTTCATCTGAAACTATGCACAAGAAAGTTCAGTGCTTTTTATGATAACCACAAATTGAGAGCCAAACGCCTATCAACATTAGAGTGGATAAGTAAATTGTGGTACAACCATAAAATGAACGTTTATAAATAGGAACAAACTGCTTTTAACTGCTTTAAGAAAAAACAGATGAATCTCAAAGACAATATTGAGTGAAAGAAGCCAGACTTATAAGAATGCAGAGTCTATTTGATTCAATATGTATAAAGTTTAAAAACAAATGAGAGGGAACATGAGGGAGCATGCATGGTGACTAAGGGGTGTAAACTTGTAGAGATCATCACGCTGTGCCCTTAAAAGTATATGACGTACTTTAATAGAATAGAAAGGAATAAAAATGACTGAAAGAACAGAAGATATTTAAGCATCAGGCTAGAAATGATCTCAAACGGTGTTGTCTTGAGTTCTAGGAAGCTTTCGGCTCCAACAGGAAGCTATAAATCACCACACCCCTTTGGCTCTCTCCAATTCATATACATAAATTTTCTTTTACCACTGTTCTTTTGTTCCTCCTTTCATACTCGGGAAATTTGGAGATGTTTCCCCATTGTCTTATTTTTTTGTTGTTAGTACAATTGTTTTTGAATGGGGAAGTGTATTATGTTTTTAGAAAACAAGACAAAAGGTTTTCTTACATTTTTCTGAAATGGAGGAAGTAGTTAAGAAAAGACTATTTAAAGAGAGTAGTTGACAAGGTAGTACCCAACAAGTGGCCGAAATAGCTCAGTTGGGAGAGCGTTAGACTGAAGATCTAAAGGTCCCTGGTTCAATCCCGGGTTTCGGCAACTGTTTTCTTAGCCTTTTGTAATGCGAACTATGAGATACTGAAGTCAAACTAAATGTCCATTGCCTTCAAATATACAATATAATAAGTCTATAGTGCCTTTATAGACTGAGGAGTTGCATACATTTACCCTTAATTTCTATGGCAAAATGTAATTCTGTGCCTATACACAGTAATTCTTCCACAACTACCAGTAATTCCTTGAGGTAAAGAGGGGAAGAAAACCTAAAGCAAAACACTTAGTGCTTTATATTTATGTATTCATTTAGATGTTATTAAAGGCATCTATAAGAATCAGGGTACGAGCAATTTCAATTGTCCCTTATTTACAGTAATTCTTTCGGAGTTCAAATTGCTAAAACACGCTCATTCTTTAGCGATGGCTTTCTGAGTGAACATTAGGGGTCTACACATACATTTTAGAATGTAGAAGAATCCTCAAAAGCCGGAAGGTAGTTGATTTTGAAAAGTACAGAGGACTTGGAACTGCCCAAGAATTAACAGATTTCGTTTCTGTGACTTTTGAGCACCTAAGGAAATGGCAACCCACTCCAGTATTCTTGCCTGGAAAATCCCATGGATGGAGGAGCCTGGTAGGCTGCAGTCCATGGGGTCGCTAAGAGTCGGACACGACTGAGCGGCTTCAATTTCACTTTTCACTTTCATGCATTGGAGAAGGAAATGGGAACCCGCTCCAGTGTTCTTGCCTGGAGAATCCTAGGGACGGTGGAGCCTGATGGGCTGTCGTCTATGGGGTCGCACAGAGTCGGACACGACTGAAGCGACTTAGCAGCAGCAGCAGCAGCTGCAGCAGCAAGCCTTACCAGGACAAGAGCTCTTGAAGACTGGAGAAGTAAAACCTAGAAGACTGGCGGGACTTGAGCCTTTGACTGTTAAATACTTAACCAACCACTAGCAACTCACACTTCTCCCTTGCAGCAGCATCGGCTTAAAATTCAACAAAAATCATTACTTGTTGATTCATTTGGCTTTAAATGTATATTCAGTGAAAATTTAACTAGGGGTCGGTCAGCAGGAAAGTTCAAAAGGTAGGAAACAAAACAAAACAAAACACCAATGCAACCCCAGGAAATGTAAAGGGACATTTCCCGAGGCTGCAGGAGATTCCTTCAACTTTAGGTGATACAAACTATAGCCTCCTCGAGGGCCAACGAGCTCATCTCACTCTATCTTCTCCAACCTCTTGCTTGGATTCTTCCATTCGCAAAATGGAAGATGAGTGACACAGAGAATTCACTGTATCACTGGGTGAAAATTTTAATACCAATTTGAAAACATTAGGTCTCTAAGTTGCAAATTATTTGCAATTTGTGATCCAGTAGGGGTATGCTTTTAAAAACAGAAGGCTCCCTTCACCCACGATTGAAGATCTTATTACAGTGCTTTTTCTACAAATAAACTAGGCTCAACTTCTGCACAAAAATTTCTCCGTTGATTTTCTAGTCCAAATATGAAGAATTGAAATAGTATAGATTACTCATTATAGTCTATGAATGTGGTCTGAGGGAGAGGGATAAAAGAAAGTTATTATTTTTAATAATTTTTTAGACTAAAACAAAAATGTAAACATTTACTTTCATAAAGACAGGTACTCCTGCGGTGGCCGGTTAGCTCAGTTGGTTAGAGCGTGGTGCTAATAACGCCAAGGTCGCGGGTTCGATCCCCGTACGGGCCACTCCTGGTTTAGTTTTGGACTTATGATACCGGCAGGGTGGACCTTTACAACCCACGGTTATTATAATCCAAGGTCCAGAAGCTTAAACGTTTCCCTCGTGGCTGTGAACTTTACCTGCGGTGCAGAGCGAGGATACAAGTTACACATTCGGAAATCTAGCCACCTATGAAGATTCTCTTTTGGTTTAGTTTGAGGAATTGCCCCTCACTTGGCAGTGATCTCCCCCAGCCTCTCTGTTCTGCCTCAACGCAGAGAAAGAGGCAAGTCTGTTCTCTTTGGAAATGCCGCTCCAACGCTACCTTTCCGCGCCTTCCTTACACGCTCATCTTTTAAAAAATAGTGGGGAGGGCATTCCTCTTGGTTCTTCTGTCCACTTGAGGTCCGGTTTCCCAGCTCCTACGTATGTCCCTAAGATTGACGTTTCCGGCTGGTGGGGTAGATACCGGGGATGAAGAGCACCAACTGGGCCTCAGGGGTGTGTGTGCTAAGTCGCCTCAGTAGTGTCAGACTCTGCGACCCTATGGACTCTAGCCCGCCGGCTCCTCTGTCCTGGGGATTGTCCAGGCAAGAATACTGGACGCCCTCCTCCAGGGAATCTTCCCCACCCAGGGATGGAACCCGCGTCTTCGATGTCTCCTGTGCGGGCAGTTAGGCTCTTTACCACTAGCGCCACCTGGGAAGCAAAATAGAGACGCCCAAACAGAGACTTGAACCCTGGACCCTCAGATTAAAAGTCTGATGCTCTACCGACTGAGCTATCCGGGCTCGCAAACACCACGCCCTTCCTGAGGTAAAAGACCTTCCGCATCGCGTCTCTACCACACTTCTTGACTCAGCATTTCCATAGGAGATGTCTCTTTTTGTCAGTAGCTATGCGGAGAAGGCGATGGCACCCCACTCCAGTACTCTTGCCTGGCAAATTCCATGGACAGAGGAACCTGGTAGCCTGCAGTCCATGGGGTCACGAAGAGTCGGACACGATTGAGCGACTTCACTTTCACTTTTCACTTTAATGTATTGGAGAAGGAAATGGCAACCCACTCCATTATTCTTGCCTGGAGAATCCCAGGGACGGGGGAGCCTGGTGAGCTACCGTCTATGCCGCACAGAGTCGGACACGACTGAAGTGACTTAGCAGCAGCATGCGAGGAAAGAGCTTTGCAGGATGGTCTTCAGAGTGAGGACTCTTCCCGGTGGGGGGAAAAAAAAATACTGATGTAGAAGACACTGGTAGGAAAAAAATTTTTTTCCCGTTTTTCAAGTTTCGTTGATGTAAAAACCTCCCTTCCAATGGTCTTTTTCAGTCACTTTTCTCAAGTTCAAGAAGTGATGAAAAGTAGGAAGAAAAGCTTTCTGGATGGGTCCCTTGATGATTCTGAAATCTCTTTCAGACTCAACGGGCAGAAAATGAAGGATCAGTTCCACGAAAATACATTCGAAGGACTTTAAAAACTTGTTTCCGTATCCTTTAGAAAAGGGTACCTAGAGAGAGGGAAAAAAAGACAGCCTAACGAGCCAGCCAGGAGTCGAACCTAGAGTCTTCTGATCCGTAGTCAGACGCGTTATCCATTGCGCCACTGGCCCTCGCTGCTTTGGACTAGCCTCATGTTCATATTTTCATCGTTATCCGCAGTTCATGCCAACCAAAGAAATGATTGATTTTTAAAAATCTAGTAAGGGGTTAAAACCAGAGACTAAATTGACTACGGGAAAGCATGATTTCTTTTCTGATTTGGTTTCATGTGATCACTCTTACAGATTTAACAAATCACCTCAAAGAAGCCAGTATTTTTGAGCGTGATCCAAGCCTCCTGTAGACAGTGGGTAGGCTGGGCTCTGGATGCTCACAGAGGCTCAGACTTTGAGAGGGAACTCTGGAACTCTAAGCTGGCAGTGCCCACTCTCTTTAAAAATGTCAGAATTGCCTTTCAAGGGATTTTTCTGCATGCATGCTGCGTGGGACGGCAGTAAATTATTTGGAAGTTTGAAGAGTCAAGGATACACCGAAAATGAGAACGCTGTGAGCAGGATTTGAACCTGCGCGGGGAAACCCCATTGGATTTCGAGTCCAACGCCTTAACCACTCGGCCATCACAGCTCAGCAGAACAGGTTTTATTCATGCAGCTGAAAACCAGTATCGTTTCCCCGCAAGGCTGGAAGAGAAGAGGATCACTGGTTTCTGAGTGTTCTCAAGAAGACCTTCTCCAACCACAAGCTTGCATATTTCACTTAGCGACAATTTCAACTTTTCAGGTATTTAGGCAGAAAAAAAATCTTGGCAATATTCTTTACTTCAAATTTTCTTTCATTCCGTGGATGTGAGGAAACTGTTTTGTTCTGCCTTCAAAATGTATTTAGATATGAAAAACTTATCACCCTTCCAACTGCCGCAGCCCTGCTCCAAGAAAGCTTCATCTCGTTTCTGTCTCCTTTTGCCTTTAGTCAAAATATCCAGAATATGCGATCTGGTGTGACTTAACCTCTAAGGAAAAAAGTCAGTTAAATTCCCCCAATAAGTCTGAAAGAATTCACATCAGAAAGAGAATCCTGTTAGTCTACTGGTTGGACTATTGGGGGCAAATTCTGGGACCCAGCTTCCCATCCGGAGAGCCCAGTCTCTGTCGCCCCCATGTGGTCACTGAACGCAGGCGCGGTTGTTAACTGAGCTGAACACCTAGAGACAAAAAAAGTGTCATTTCCCTGAATGTGGGTCAAGTGGAAGCATGCTATTTCTTGTGTCATGCCCGTTCCAAAAGGAAAACCATCCCTCTAAAGTGACTTTTAGCAAAATATATCATGAAATACACACAAACAAGCCACCAAACTTTTCAACCCTTTCTTATTTCTGGGAAACCCCTCAAACTGCTGGCACGCAACTGATTTCAGGAATGCTCAAGATCCTTCCTTTCATCCAAGACCGTTTCTGCCCGCTGGCCTCCCACTTAGGGCGGAGCTGGATGCCAGATGCTGAGTTTTAGGAGAACATCGAGTTTGATTCCGCTGAAGAGGAGGCTCTCCGCAACAGCCAGGGCCGGGAGTCCACCCTGGGCCTGGGAGAACTGGGTGTGGCGGGGGGGGGGGGGGTGTGAACGGGGGAAGGGGGGGCGGGTCTGGCATGTTCCACTGTGGTTGAATAGCCTAAAATCTAGCCCTACGAAGAAACAGTCCCAGAGGATCTTTCTGGGGTGGTGGGAACGGAGGGGAAGGGCGCTCCCAAAAATGCAGGTAAGAGCCTTCTTTCTCCAGTACAGATACCCGGGGAGTTTTTGAGGACAGGAATCTCCTCTTATCCATCCCCCCATCCCAACTGCTCCCCACAACTCTTCTTTCCGAATCTACGCCTGATGAGCTTTGGAACTACTGGATGGTACTAATAAGAGTAATAATAACTGAACAGTTGTGAGATCGCTGTCTGGTTTCGAAGTGAAGCACTTTTCTCTCTCTGAAGGTCAGAAGAAAGTCACTTTGCAGAAAACCCGTTGGTCCAAGGGAGACTGTGTCGCCCGCGTGGCGCAGGCCTGGTGCAGCAGAGGTCTCCCCGGTTGACCCCAGGTTGGCCCCTCGGTCCTTCCAGCAGGAGGACGCCGAGTGCAGAAGGGGAAAGAACGGGTGGGGAAGGGGAAACCCAGGCTTTAGAGCAGAGGGCGTCCGGACAGCTTTTCGTTTTAAACCCTTGGGCCTCAAGAGAAGGGCAAATGTGGTATATGTTTTGAAGTCTGGTACCGCAAAAACAATGTACAGAGATCTTCTGCGGAAATGGAAAACGACACCGAGAAGAAGCCTGTTTCCGCCCGGTTTCGAACCGGGGACCTTTCGCGTGTTAGGCGAACGTGATAACCACTACACTACGGAAACCAGACCTAAGGTGTGAACAAGTAGAGGTCAATATTCTTTCTTGTCCTAGGTCTTCGAAATGTTTCCATTTTTCTTTCTTCGTTTTTTTTTTTTATTTTTAAATCAATAATAAATACAAGTAGAAATGCGTTTACCAAACATATCTACCATAATGTTCAGAAAAGCCTGCTTGAACAGCCAAAAAATTGGAATGCCCTTGAAGGCTTCCAAGAGAAAATGACACCAATTCTAAGACTTAATAGATGAAAAGAAGTATGATGGTTAGAGGTTAGTAAGGGAATTTTTGTTGTTGTTGTTGTCGGGAACTGAACGAAATAGGAATAATCTTTGGGGTGGAGGGGGTGAGAATCCAAGCATTTGAAGCAAGACGTGGAAAGAAATAAGACTAAATGGTGATGTATGGGCCAGATCAAAGGCAAGATGGATGTGCCTCCCAAACAGAGGAAGGTATATTTCAATTTGAATCTGATAAGAGAGGGAGTGGAGACTAATCTTTAATTCTTGGAGTGTAGATGTCATCTACATATACATTGAAGGTTTATTTATTTTTTTAAGTGTGATTTACATATATTAAAATGCTCTAAACTTAAGTGTACTTAGAGCTCAGTGGGGGAAAACGTGGCAAACTCATTGATTGAATAAGCTCAGCAAATAACAATCTGGATAAACATAAACAAAACTATAACTAGCCAAATTATGTTTAAATTCTTGAAAAACAAAGATTAAAAACATCTTAAAAGCAGCTGGAGGGAAATGATACTACATCTTAGGTGAAATAAAGATTAAATGGAATAAGAAATATTAATTCAAAGGAAGGTAGAAAAGGAGGAACTGAGAACAAGTAGGATAAATGGAAAATAAATAATGATGTCAACTTAAACCCAGATATATATAATTGCTTTTAATGTAAATGGAATAAATAATTAAAAGGCATAAATGGGCTGGCTAAATAGTAAAATAAAGGAAAACAAGAGCCTTTGGTGTCCTGCTTACAAGAAATATACTTGAAAAATAAGACAACAGGTTGAAAATAAAGTGTCGGGGAACTATGGAAACACCAACCATTAGAAACCTGGTTTACAAACAGAGGAGACATCAAAGTAAAAAGTAAGATGAACATTTCATAATGATAAAGTGATCAACTCAGCAAGAAGACATGTCAATTCTTATATGAAGCAAAACTGAGAACTAAAACAAGAACGACAGTAAGCAGAGCTATGGTTGGTGAATTTAAAGATCACTTTTAGTAGCTGATGAGAAACTTACAGAAACGGGGAAATAAGCAGGAATTGAGAAGATGAGCCATAGCTAGTAACTACTCAACTTGATCTAGTTGACATTTATCACACAGAACATCCAACTACAGCAGAATTCTCATTATTTTCAAGTGCACATTAAACATAAACCAAAACAAAAAGGGCCCTCCAAACAAGTCTTAATAAATTTAAAAGGATTCAAACAATTTAAAAAAATGTTTTCTGACAATAACAGAATTAAACTTGAGGTCAATAAAAAATGATAACTAAAAAAATTCTAATACTGGGAAACTTGAGCAGTACACTTCTAAGTAAAATATAATAAGTACAATGTTAACTAGAAAATACTTTGAATTGAAAGAATGAAAATGCAACATGCAACTAAAGTAGTGCTTAGAGGAAAATATATAGGTTTAAATCCATATATTAGAAAATGAAAAAAGGTTTAAGACTGGGAAATCTTAGGGAGGAAATGATGTTTTATATTTTAAGCCAGAGATATATGTCTTCTGGGTTGAGAATGACTTCAGATGGCCAGTCTTGAAGACAGGGAGAACAGGAAGAGGCTGTTAGAGATTGTAGTGAAGAAGGTCCAAATAAGAACCAAGTAGATGAACAGAGAGAAAAACATCTCACATATGTTGAATGTAAATCAGGAAGACTGTGATAATTTGATTGGTGGGGTAAGGCAGCAGGAAGAGTCAAGTTTAATACTAGATTTCCAGTGGAAATAATGATCAGTTGAGTTCATGGTGTATGGTGCCAGTGGTACTCATGTAAAATCCTGGTGGCAATGGAAATGTGAGTTTGAAATTAGGCAGAGACCTCTTTCAGACATAGATATTTTGAAAGATCAGCTCCAGGCAGGCAGCCAAGGAAGGGTCAGCTCCAGAGACTCCTCTATCTCTAACATTTTCCCTCATCACAATGCCTTACTTTTCCACCTTTTCAAGGGACATCCCATTTGAATTTGCTCACCAAATTTTATCCAGTGTCCAACATGGGAAGTATATACCTGGACATGAAGAAGAAAGAACCACACAGCTGGCTTAAGACAATGTCAGTTGTACCCTCAGAGCACAAAAGAGGAGCTGTCCATTTGAGGATCCCAAGCCAGAGAACATTTAATGGGGAAGGAAGTTTGAATGAAGAATAAGGTAGGTCAAGAAAGAAAGAGTAGTTCAACTAGGGAGAAGTCCCTTTAACAAAGACACAATTGAGAATGTCCATGACTTGTTTACAACTGTTTTATAGAATAACAACCTTCTATCATTTAGACCTATTAAGTACTGAACACTTCTAGAGGTACAGGATTTCACTGATTACATTCAACTCCATTTTAAGAGATTCTTTAATATGTCAGTCTTCTGACACATTTGCATTCCCAGATGCTCAAAAAAGGAGTAAATAATCTGTTAGGCTGTGACAATGAGAAGCAAGAAGGTACTTAGGGTGCAGTCATTGCCTGTAGAATTTTGTGCACGTTACTAAGTATGGGGAGGTGGACATTTGTAAAGCCTAATTATTTTAAGATATAAATTGCAGATAAGCAGAAACATCTTTGTTTTTAGGACTTAATGTCTTTATCAGAACTTTTATGTAAAAATATGTCTAGAAAAAAGTGTAAGACTTCATTTGTTTCGAAACTCTTTCTAGGTGCTTTATATGCTTTGTCACTAACCATTCTTCTTTGTCACTAACCATATTCGTCTCTTTTCAAAAACTTCAGTGATGACCTAGAGTCCAGAATCACTTGAAAAGTAGAAACAGCTATTACAGTACTCAATTCAACATTTACATTAGGTGCTTTTTTTTTTTTTTTTTTTTTAGCCCTTTCTCTTTTCCCCCCTACCTTCTTTAGGATGAGGCTAAGAGCAGAAATGCAAAGGAAAATTGAAGGCTTCCTAGAAGTGGTGAGTAGCAAGAAAAGGTTCAATGACAGAAGATTTAAACTAATCACTTCTGACCATGGGTCTCTGTCTTCCTACCCTATCCATTGTTCCTTAAAGATGCTTGGTACTAATACTCCTACATATTACCTTGAAATTAGAAAAGCCATTAGCTATTTAATAGTCTATTTAAAACAAAAAACTTGAGTGCCAACCCTACTCCAAGTGTATCTGAGGTTGCAAAAACATAATTAAAGCTCTCTAGTAATCAGACAAATCTAAAGGATATCTGAAAGGGCATGTATTTAAAGCTGTTGAATCTCCTTCACTTGATTCCAATAGTTAGACAAAAGGGCAAACCTCTGCTAGGCTAGGCTACCTATCCACTGCTAATGTCACGATTCAGACAAATAATCAGAGTCCTTAAATTACTTCTGATCTATGCGGCGGGAATGCTTCTTGGGATATTATTTGCCCTTTTATCTCTGTCCTCTTCTACAAAGTACCCCTTTTTTCCCAAGCAAACCTTAAGTCCTCAGTATTAGGATATTCATCCATTGTCAATTCAAGTTAGTTTCTATTCACTTAGAGAAAAATATTTTCTATGAGATTAAAATCACAAAAACTAGAGACAGGATAAGAATCCCACAGGCCCCGCTGGGATTCGAACCCAGGATCTCCTGTTTACTAGACAGGCGCTTTAACCAGCTAAGCCACGGAGCCCATCTTGGCAAACATTTTAGTTACACTCTATTTGAACATAATTTCATATGTCTCTCCACTATAACGAATTTAGAAACTGGTTTGCCAGGTGATGGGGTGAGGGGTGGGGGGGCGGTGGGTGGGGGGAGCGGAGGGAAGCAACATTGTGTCAGTCAAAACCAAAGAAAAATGTTCTTTTGGAAGAATAAATACAGGTACTAGATTAAGATGACTATCTCCTCTTGAGAAATTGTTTCAGAGTGGACACCACTGGATTCAACTCAATTATAAACTCTGGCAAACGGGGGGTGGGGCGGGGGCTGGGGATTGTATGAAGTGTTAGGGGGTGGGGGAGTGTGTGTCAGAGACCTTTGTTGAAGCCCAAAATAAAAATGAAATGATCTTCTATTAGCCATCATATTATTTTAGCCACACCTGCTCTCTTCTATATCAGTGTGTTGAAGCAGGGGTTCCTGGTCAAAGATACTGGTCAAAAGCATATATCTGACACAAGATTTCTGAAAGAACAGTGGTGTGATGCACCTGTCAAATCACCCTCCAGAATGGTTGCACTTATTTCTCCACTTCAGGAATGTTGACTTCTAATGGCTGATGGCTGGGTTACTCTGGGCGCTATCCGCAACAGAAAAGAGGAAACCTTGCTCAAGAGCGCAACAACCCTTGAGTGTAGCTTAAATCCAGCCTGAATTCAGAATATTACTAACAGGCCATTTCAGGTTCAGATACCTGGTAAGCTGAACTGAGGCTTCTTTTACAACATCAAGTTCAACTTTTGCCTCTTCCTAATCCTGTTTCCTTCACCCTCTCATTGTGGTGGATTCTAAGAGTGATCCCAATAAAACTCTAACACCATCTTACACCAGGCTCAAGGAGAAGCAACTGGTTATCTCTGAGGAATTTCAGCAGCAGCCATCCCCAGAAAAGGCTGCTGCCAGCTGGAGCTGCGATGAATCAGCAGAAGCGGGCGGGTGGGGGTCGGGGGTGGTGGGTAGGGGTGGAGGAGGAGGCAAGCTCTGGCCCTGCAGCTGGCCTTGCAGCCTCCCCTGGGTCACTGCTTTGGCATCTCCATCTCCATCTCAAAGTTTATTTCCCAGGGAACTGATCTTTAACACAAAGCAAGCGACTGCAGTCTACCATCTAAATCTGAATAGGGCCCAGGTTCTCAAAAACCACTTAACCATAACTGAGTAGAACCAGAATGTCAGGTACTACTAATAATATTCTGCTATACAAACTTACAGAATTTTCACCAAAGAACAAAACAAATGAAGACATCTACAAGTTGATTTAAAGATGCACAAAGTTAGTGAAAGGTGCTGAAGGGCCAGAAGAATCATTTATATGTATGATATTAAAAGCAAAGTTTTAGTGAAATGGAAAGCAAGAAAAAATGACAGATTCAGCCAGCCAAAGAGTATGATTCCCATTTCCAGGAAAAAAAAAAAAAGTGAATACCAACTATTATATTAAGAACTTTATTTACTAGCAGTGCATGTCCAAAAGAAACTATGTAATATACATAGATACATATGCAAACAGGTCAATTCAGTTCAGTTCCTCAGTTCAGTCTGACTCTTTGCCACCACATGGAGTGCAGCACCCCAGGCTTCCCTGTTCATCACCAACTCCTGGAGCGTCCAACCATCTCATCCTCTGTTGTCCCCTTCTCCTCCTGCCTTCAATCTTTCCCAGCACCAGAGAAAGATTTTTCCAGTGAGTCAGAACTTTGCATCATGTGGCCAAAATATTGGAGTTCCAACTTCAGCATCAGTCCTTCCAATGAATATTCAGGACTAATTTATATTAGGATTGACTAGTTTGACCTCCTTGGTGTCCAAGGGACTCTCAAGAGTCTTCTCCAACAGTTCAAAAGCATAAGTTCTCCAGTACTCAGCCTTCTTCATAGTCCAACTCTCATATCTACACGACTACTGGAAAACCATAGCTTTGACTAGACAGACCTTTGTGGGCCAAGTAATGTCTCTGCTTTTTAATATGCTGCCTAGATTGGTCATAGCTTTTCTTCCAAGGAGCAAGCGTCTTTCGATTTCATGGCTGCAGTCACCATCTGCAGTGATTCTGGAGCCCCCCAAATAAAGTCTCTCACTGTTTCCAATTGTTTCCCCATCTATTTGCCATGAAGTGATGGGACAGGATGCCATGATCTTAGTTTTTTGAATATTGAGTTTTAAGCCAACCTTTTCACTCTCCTCTTTCACTTTCATCAAGAGTTCCTTTTCACTCTCCTCTTTCACTTTCATCAAGAGTTCCTCTAGTTCCTCTTCATTTTCTGCCATAAGGGTGGTGTCATCCGCATATATGAGGTTATTGATATTTCTCCCTGCAATCTTGATTCCAGCTTGTGCTTCATCCAGCCCAGCATTTCACATGATGTACTCTGCATATAAGTTAAATAAGTAGGGTGACAATATACAGCATTGACATACTCCTTTCCCTATTTGGAACCAGTCTGTTGTTCCATGTCTGGTTCTAACTCTTGCTTCTTGACCTGCATACAGATTTCTCAAGAGGCAGGTCAGGTGGTCTGGTATTCACACCTCTTGAAGAATTTTCCGCAGTCTGTTGTGATCCACACAGTCAAAGGCTTTGGCATAGTCAATAAAGCAGAAGTAGATGTTTTTCTGGAATTCTCTAGCTTTTTCAACGATCCAGCGGATGTTGGCAATTTGGTCTCTGGTTCCTGTGCCTTTTCTAAATCCAGCTTGAATATCAGGAAGTTCAGGATTCATGTACTGTTGAAGCCTGGCTTGGAGAATTTTGAGCATTACTTTGCTAGCATGTGAGGTGAGTGCAATTGTGCAACAGTTTGAACATTCTTTGGTATTGCCTTTCTTTGGGATTGAATGAAAACTGACCTTTTCCAGTCCTGTGGCCACTGCTGAGTTTTCCAAATTTGCTGGCATACTGAGTGGAGCACTTTCACAGCATCATCTTTTAGGATTTGAAACAGCTCAACTGGAATTCCATCACGTCCATTAGCTTTGTTCATAGTGATGCTTCTTAAGGCCCATTTGACCTTGCATTCCAGGATGTCTGGCTCTAGGTGAGTGATCACATCATCAAGGTCATCTGGGTCTTGAAGATATTTTTTGTATAGTTATTCTGTGTATTCTCGCCACCTCTTCTTAATATCCTCAGCTTCTGTTAGGTCCATACAATTTCTGTCCTTTATTGTGCTCATCTTTGCATGAAATGTTCCCTTAGTATCTCTAATTTCTTGAAAAGATCTCTAGTCTTTCCCATTCTATTGTTTTCCTTTATTTCTTTGCATTGATAACCGAGGAAGGCTTTCTTATCTCTCCTTGCTATTTTTTGGAACTCTGCATTGCCTTTAGCTTCTCTTCTGTTTTCAGCTATTTGTAAGACCTCCTCAGAGAACCATTTTGCCTTTTTGCATTTCTTTTTCTTGGGGATGGTCTTGATCACTGCCTCCTATCCAATGTTGTGAACCTCCATAGTTCTTCAGGCACTCTATCAGATCTAATCTCTTGAATCTATCTGTCACTTTCACTGTATAATCGTAAGGGATTTGATTTAGGTCATACCTGAATGGTCTAGTGGTTTTCCCTACTTTCTTCAATTTAAATCTGAATTTTGCAATAAGGAGTTCTTGATCTGAGCCACAGTCAGCTGCCGGTCTTGTTTTAGCTGCCTGTATAGAGAGTCTCGCGGAGAAGGCAATGGGAACCCACTCCAGTGTTGTTGCCTGGAGAATTCCAGGGACGGGGTAGCCTGGTGGGCTGCCGTCTCTGGGGTCGCACAGAGTCGGACACGACTGAAGCGACTAAGCAGCAGCATAGAGCGTCTGCATCTTCAGCTGCAAAGAATATAATCAATCTGATTTCAGTCCACTGGAGAAGGAAATGGCAAACCACTTCAGTATTCTTGCCTTGAGAACCCCATGAACACAGGTCAGTTAACTTCTAAAAACATTACTATCCCCAACTTAACAGGAACAGTCGTGTTGGAAAGGAGGGAAGAAGTAGAATCCAGAAAAGAGCAGAGGGCGAATAGGGAATTAGCTCCTCTGCCGGCCCTTCTCTGGGTTGACCTCTGCCCGCAGGATTCACCTCGCAGTTAAGCCTCTCGAATGGGGTTTCCTGCCTCTTTTCACAGTTGCCCAGCCCCGGCCTCCGCCCCTCCCATCCCCAAGGTTCTTTCGCTCCCGCTGCCGCAGCCTGTCCGTCGGGCGCCACCACGTGTTTGATGACCAACACTGCAACACCAAGACACATTCCCGCGCTCGGAGCCGGATACCTGGGGCTCACAGCTGCGGATTTCGGGTGGCGGGGCCGGCAAAACCACCCAGAGGCCAGGCGGCGACAGTGTTCAGGTTCATGGGATTCGAGGCTTCCGAGGGAAGCTTAAGGATCTCCAAGAGTAGAGAGGAATCTGGATCTTGCGCGCCGGAGTCGAGTCCTTCGAGGCCTCTGGAGGCTTCGTGGTCGTTTCCGTGATGCACCTGTCGCGGTCTCAGGAAGCCCTGCCTAAGGACGTAGGCCTGAATCTTCTTGGGTCAGAATCCGAAGTTTGAGAGAGCTTTAAGTTTTTCCGGAAGAAGGACACTATCTTGAGGCAGAATGAGAAGCTTTTTCATCCATTTTCTCTGCCAATGAGGAAAGACGAGAAAAAGAATGGAAGCAACTCACTCTTCTCACCGTAAACTGCAAAACAATGCTGTTTAAGTGTCGTTTGTAATTTGAAGGGCGAGCGCGTTATCCTGGCCGGTTAGCTCAGTTGGTTAGAGCGTGGTGCTAATAACGCCAAGGTCGCGGGTTCGATCCCCGTACGGGCCAAGGTTGTCTTTGATTTTTGTCCTTAAAGATGGCATTGGAACCTCTTTGCAGAGAAGGAGGGTCTGCAAACTTCCTTGCTAGTGGGTTCTAGAACCTGCTTAGGCGGAGTGAACAGATCCCACTCCAAATAACAAAGCAGAACGATAGCAGAGACCTGGCAGCTAAAAGGTACAACAGAGGGCCTTTCTTTATTTCATTTTGTTTTGTTTTCCGTAAGGAAACTGTTTCTTGGAGAGAAAAAAAAAAAAAAATCAGAGGAAAAAGAGAGAGGAAAAAAAAATCAATGTCTCTAGGGTGTTTGCTCTCAATATATCTCCTTTCCTTATTGGGGAACCAAGAAAAGGAAGTGAATCACTAAATAACACAGTAAAATTGCTAGAAAGAATTGCCCTGCAATAATAATACAGTGCACGTGGCTGATGCTCAGAGCTTTCCTTACCTGGGATAGGAGTTTTCAGATCCATGTCACATATTCACTATTAGTGGTGAGATTAATATTAATTGAAATTGAAGCAATTAATATCCTGGGGTATAAATCAAGATGCTACAAAGTTGGCTTTTAGAATAGGAGGGTCCCCAGACTATGGCCATCCACTAAGAAAATGATAAACACCGATTTTAAGGAGCAGTTTAGTGACAATGAAAAGGAAGTTCTGTAAGGTTAAATCATCAGAATGCTGACTCTAAACTCTGTCCTCGGTTATTTGTAAAACGAGAATGATTGTAGTAGTCACATCATAAATTAGTTATGTTTAAATATGTTAATTCATTTAAAACACATAAGTAGTCTTCGGTCCACAATAATGGCTAAATAAGATTT
Source organism: Capra hircus (assembly GCF_001704415.2). Taxonomy (NCBI): domain Eukaryota; kingdom Metazoa; phylum Chordata; class Mammalia; order Artiodactyla; family Bovidae; genus Capra; species Capra hircus. Next base: position 18,903,037 of record NC_030830.1, read on the forward strand.
TATTTACACCTGTGATATCTAAATAGAAAGTTCTGAAAAACTAGAACTGAAGTATTGCATAGCAACCTTAAAAAACAGGTCCATTTTATTCTCACACCACATTCATTCCCAAATTCAATGTATATTTCTTTCTACTTGTCCTAAGCATCAGCTCATTTTTTTCCACCTCGGACCTAGTTTCTTATTTGTTCATGGAAAGCTTTATTCATTACTATTCCCTGGGTTCATGTAGAGCTTTTTCACATTGAGTTTTTTTCTAGCTCATTATTAAGGTCATATGCCTTTCATTTATCACTAGCATTACATTTCCATTATTTGCTCTCGGAAGGAAGCTTTTAATTTTTTCTCAGGGATGGATGTTTGGATGGATGGATTATTTTAATTAAATTGTTCTTTAAAAATACTGCTGGTATTTATTCTTATTCATTCTTATTCTTCAAGCACTTATTCTCTTCATTCCCAAAGAGTCTGCAGGTAGAAAAACTCTTTTCCCTTCTCTCACCATCTATTACTGTGGTCTCCAATATGCAAATATATCAAAGTCCTTACTATCAAATGTTCCAATTTGCCATTTTCATTAAAAATGGTTTTTGTACTTGTTACAAAAGAGTTTGCATTACAAAATGCATTTGCATTGGTTCCAAGAAGGCATGTTCTGAAAGGCAAGGTTCATACTTGACCCTGATAGACTTTTTTCTTTTGTTTCCCTTTAACAGAAGTGGACCAGTATACATAGGACTGATATTCCCATTTGTGATAAAGAAATTCTAGAAGGTCAATACAATCAAAATATTAAGGAAGAGTAGTAATTTGTATGAGGGCCGGTTAGCTCAGTTGGTTAGAGCGTGGTGCTAATAACGCCAAGGTCGCGGGTTCGATCCCCGTACGGGCCACTTTTTAAGTCTAACTGGAATGACCAACAATGTGAAAGAATAGAACCAAGTTTAACCAGTTTGTCAGCATTACGCTTAGGCTGCCTAATCTTATAGCTGTCTTTAATATTGCAGCCTGAAGCACCTTGGGCAAAATGTTCTTTGCTCTTAACACAAAGGAAAAGCATAACCTCTCCTCTCAATCATTAAAGTGTGATTATGACTATTTAGATCTGCCTACCTCTGAACCTATAACAGCTAGCGGGGGAATGCTTTTGCTTATCGATTTAAACCTAAATTTGTAAATCAATCATCTATAAAGGCATACATGCATGCATGCTAAGTCGCTTCAGTCGTGTCTGACTCTGTGTGACCCCATAGATGGAAGCCCACCGTCTAGGCTCCCCTGTCCCTGGGATTCTCCAGGCAAGAACACTGGAGTGGGTTGCCATTTCCTTCTCCATTGCATGAAAGTGAAAAGTGAAAGTGAAGTCACTCAGTCGTGTCTGACTCTTAGCGACCCCGTAGACTGCAGCCTACCAAGCGCCTCCATCCATGGGATTTTCCAGGCAAGAGTAGGAGTGGGGTGCCATTGCCTTCTCCCTATAAAGGCATAGGATTTACATATTCATCTTAGACTACTCATAAATTGCCCTGGAACTTAAAATGGGGGTAGAGTCTCCTGAGTTCTTCAATTTATGCGTATCAATGATGGATATTGGAACAAAATCAGTTTCTTAAGAAGGAAAAAGGGTGAAATGGATACCAGGTAGCAACCATGACCAGTAGTAAAGATTTCTCACTCTACACCTCTGCAACCCTCTTGCAATGTGCCTCCTGTACACTAAACCTGCAGCAGTAAAATCTCCAGTTCTCAGATTTCCTTGTCACTAGGACTTCCTGTGTCACATAGCTTTTGCTGAGCTGATGTGCTTGTGTAAGACTCAGTTCAGTTCAGTCGTGTCTCGACTCTTTGCGACCACATGGACTGCAGCACGCCAGGCTTCCCTGTCCATCACCAGCTCCTGGAGTTTACTCAAACTAATGTCCATTGAGTCGGTGATGCCATCCAGCCATCTCATCCTCTGTCGTCCCCTTCTCTTCCTGCCTTCAATCTTCCCCAGCATCAGGGTCTTTTCCAAGAAGTCAGTTCTTCACATCAGGTGACCAAAGTATTGGAGTTTCAGCTTCAGCATCGGTCCTTCCAATGAATATTCGAGACTGATTTCCTTTAGGATGGACTGGTTGGATCTCCCTGCTGTCCAAGGGACTCTCAAGAGTCTTCTCCAACACCACACTTCAAAAGCATAAATTCTTTGGCGCTCAGCTTTCTTTATACTCCAACTCTCACATCCATACATGACTACTGGAAAAACCAAAGCTTTAACTAGACAGACCTTTGTCGACAAAGTAATGTCTCTGCTTTTTAATATGCTGTCTCGGTTGGTCATAGCTTTTCTTCCAAGGAACAAGTGTCTTTTAATTTCATGGCTGTAGTCACCATCTGCAGTGATTTTGGATCCCCCCAAAATAAAGTCTCTCACTGTTTCCATTGTTTCTCCATTTATTTGCCATGAAGTGACAGGACCAGATGCCATGATCTTAGTTTTCTGAATGTTGAGTTTTAAGTCAACTTTTTCACTAGCCTCTTTCACTTTCCTCAAGAGGCTCTTTCATTTTCTGCCAGAAGGGTGGTGTCATCTGCATATCTAAGGTTATTGATAATTCTTCTGGTAATCTTGATTCCAGCTTGTGCTTCATCCAGTCCAGCATTTCACACGATGTACTCTGCATAGACTTTAAATAAGCAGGGTGGGTGACAATATTGTATATTGACGTATTCCTTTCCCGATTTAGAACCAGTCTGTTGTTCCATGTACAGTTCTGTTGCTTCTTGACCTGCATATAGATTTCTTAGGAGGCAGGTAAGGTGGTCTGGTATTCCTACCTCTTGAAGAATTTCCCACAGTTTGCTGTGATGCACACAGCCAAAGGCTTTGGCATAGTCAATGAAGCCGAAGTAGATGTTGTTCTGGAATTCTCTTGCTTTTTCGATGACCCAACGGATGTTGGCAATTTGATCTCTGGTTCCTCTGCTTCTTCTAAATCCAACTTGAACATCTGGAAGTTCATGGTTCACATACTGTTGAAGCCTGGCTTGGAGAATTTTGAGCATTACTTTGCTAGCATGTGAAATGAGTGCAATTGTGAGGCAGTTTGCATATTCTTTAGCATTGCCTTTCTTTGGGATTGGAATGAAAACTGGCCTTTTCCAGTCCTGTAGCCACTGCTGAGTTTTCCAAATTTGCTGGCATCTTGAGTGGAGCACTTTCACAGCATCATCTTTCAGGATTTGAAGTAGCTCAACTGGAATTCCATCACCTGCACTAGCTTTGCTCATAATGATGCTACCTAAGGCCCACTTGACTTTGCAGTATAAGACTGGGAGAAATGAATGTTGTGAGATAAAGGCTGAATAGCTCTTCTGACATATGTCAACATAAATAAAGAGGTAAACTGAGACAAGTTCAAATTACCAAAAATAGAGTTTATTCAAGAATAGCAAAGGAATTACAATTCAGGAAATTCATGATATATAGCAAGATAGGTCTATTGAGGTTTTTAAGGTGATTGTATTTATGATCAAGAATGCAAAGAAGGGCAAGTCCAGTCAGATTAGGGGCTACTCATTGATTAGGAGATAAGTCTCTGTCTTCTGTAAATTAGGCATTTTAGGGGAAATAAGTCTCTTAGCTCTTACCTCCCAATCCTCAGAGGGTGAATATGTGACATTTCATTTCATATCCTCTGGTTTGATTTTAGCTTGAAATCCTTTCACACATGCAAGATTGTTGCAAATATTTTGGTTTATGTGCAGCTACTGTCTAGGATTTTGTGGAACCAGAAGTGGCAGCAATAAGATTTCTACGGAAGCATTTTCATGGCTGAGTGCTTCTGGCAGTGTCGCATAATCTATACTTGATTCTGGTCTCCAAGAAACTCTGTGAATGCATAAGAAATCCATGTTAATTTTACCTTATTTGTGTGGATTCTATCTTCTGCATCTAAGATCCCTGATTAGTTAACAACATTGTATGGTGCAGTTATGGTAAATCTATACAGCGGAAAATAAAGGCCAAAGTAATGCAGTTACTCCTTCATGGACTGTGATCGTTTTACTCATCTTTCTGATTGATAAATATCATATTTCTCTTTTTTCTTTCCTGTGCTGTTTCAGAGCCATAATAATCTTTCCTCTTTACCCATTCCACTGATTATGATCCTTGTTTCTCCTTTTATATTTCTATTCCTGTCCACATTCCTTGATTTTCTTTCTTCTTCAGTACTCCATTCTAGTACCCTTACCTACCATTACCACTATCTGAGAGACCTTCTCATTTCTACCTCTTTCCCACTGTTCTACTCTTTCATTCACATGAACTTCATACCCAGATATCAGATTTCCCAAGACAACTTTTCTGGACCAGGCCTGTTGGAAGTTTGTTGCCAAATCTTTGATGATGACATAATGCTTCAAGTGATCTATGTCCAAGGTCTTGATAACTTATGCACCTTAGATAAAAGATGCCTGAGAATTCTCACTCCAGCCCTCCTTGTTATTCACATATGATTTTATAATATATGTTATATAATATATTTATAAAATATACAAAACTGGTAAAGTTTGAACAATGGTTGGATACTTGATGATCTTATTTTTGGTATTATTTTTAGATGTGATAATGATATTGTGATTATGTTTTTCAAAAGCAACCTCATTCTTAGAGATACTTAAGTTTCAGCCTTTTGTCAGTCATGTAGGAGCTGGGCAAAAGGAAAGAATCAGTAATACTGATTCTCTATTTAAAATATTGATATTGTATTCATTATAGTTTTTTGCATTAATTTTTACTTTAAAAATACTTTCAAATGTTATTCTCTCTATTGCAAAGCTTTTTGGAAGTCTAAATTTTGTGCCCGAGGCAAGCGTCTAACTCAACTTAGTCTGGGCTGTGTTAAATTTATCAGTGACACAGGTCTGAGATTCATGCAATGTGTCTGAAGGAATGAGGGCTGGGTTATAGGTTAATAACATTGCCATGAGTTGATAGACAGGTACATCGAATTAATGGTACTATTCTTTTTTTGCATATATACTTTTGAAGTTTTCCCAAACGATTTCTCTGTCAAACCTTCCCAACCCATTTAGAAGGCAGGGCCTAGAACAGAGAAAAGGCACAGGAAGCTGCAGAAATAACCACAGAGATGCAGAAACCTCCCAGGGTCCTAGAGGGGACCTGGAAATAAGGCCAGTGAAAGTAAACCATCCTGTCTCTCTATTCTACCCCAGAGGCGTAAGCGTTCGCGTTCTTGTTTTCCTGGCAGCAGGCTTCCGCGATCTCCGGAACAAACGTCCTGGATTTCGTGCCCAAGCAAGACTGCCTGGACCTTCCAGGCAGATAGAGAAGGACCAGGCTTCGCAGCCTCTGATCTGACAAAGGCAGGACTTTGGTAAATGTCCAGACACCGAAGTCTGGACTAGAGTTGTTCCCCGTGGCGCATGTTCTTGCCCAGAAGCAGCAGTTTGCAAAAAAAAATCAGGAGATGTCAGCGGGCAAGGATGAAGGTAAGTAAGTTTCGGCGCTTTATCCCCGGACCCCAACACAACCCCCGCGGGTTTAGGAGCTGAACCTAATCGAAGATTAAGCAGAGACGTATCTGGCGCGAGAGCAGATGGCATAGGCCTGGACGCTCCCTATCAGCAAAGTCCATCCGGAAGCGGCCTGCCTTGTGGACAGTAGTAGGTAGCGAGTCTTGGTTTGTGGGTGTGGTTGTGAGGGGCGGACACATGCAGGGAGAGATTCAGGCGCTTGAGCTACTGGTGCTGGAGAGATCACGTGCTCTAGATAATAATACGTAGTGGAGAACCGTTACCCGGAAGACAGAAATGTTGCGACTGTGTCAGGCGCACTGTTTGATAATTCTGGACATTAAATAAATATGAGATGTGTAGTGGTTAGGGGGTAGGGGAGGGGTTAGTCATCAGAAAATAGCAGTGCATCTACACAGCCAGCTTGCTCTCACCTTAGAACCGCTTGGCTTTTAAATTTCCCAGGTAATGCCAGTGTGCAGCGGGTGGAAATAACCACTGGGCTACTGTCCGATCCAAGAAGTGCATCTGACTCTTTGTTCTTCTGGGCAGAAACCATTCTTCTAACACTGTCTAGTCGAAGCCGTGAGGCCTAACTGGCACTTAATTTGTGTACAGAGGTTCTCAGAAGGAAATTTATCAGAAGGGTACTGAGTCCAACACTTGGATAATACAAGGAATGAGTAGAGCGAGTTCTCATTTTATCCTACTTAATCTGAGGCACTCAGCAGTATTTTTTTTCTATGTTTAAGCATATTTTTCTTCAATTAAAAAAAAAAAACCCAAGATCATTTTGTAGTTTAAAAATCAGAGATGGTTGAAGATATGGTTGAAGATATATTAGCCCGCAAGTTTCAGCCAGGTTGTGGCATGTGTCAGAATTTCTTTTCAAGGCTGAATATGCTTCCATTGCATGCCTATGCCACGTTTTGTATATCCATTTATTCACTGATGGGCGCTTGGATTGCATTCACCTTTTGGCAATTGTGAATAATGCTGGTATTGCATATGAGTGGACAAATATTTCCGCAACACCCTGCTTTAAGTTCTTTGTGAGCGTATACCCAGAAGTGGAATGGCTGGATCACGTAATTGTACTTTTAATTTTTTGAGAAACTTCCATACTGTTTTCCATAGCAATTGCCCCATTTTACAGTTCCACCAACAATATGCAAGAATTCCAATTTCTCCTTCTTCTTGCCAACACGTGATATTTTCTGAGTTTTTTGATAGTAGCCAATATAGATGTGAGGTGGTACCGTTGTGGGTTTGATTTGCATATGCCTAATGATTAGTGTCATCACGCATCTTTTCCTATGCTTATTGCCATTAGTATATCTTTTTTGGAGAAATGTTTGTTCAAGTTCCTTTCCCATTTTTCAATCAAGTTTTTTGTATGTGATTTTTTAAAAGATTGAATAATCTCTTGGATCTGTTATTTTTTGTAGTAGTGATAGATAAAAGAGAAGGTATGCTCAGAAATACATCTTCCATCATGTTCAGTTCTTCTGGCTTTTTGAATATGTGTGTATAAAGAAGGATTCTTGTTTTCTAGATGGACGAGGTGGAGAGAGAGTACAATCCCAGGCAGCAGAATTGTAAACAAATGCAGGTCTGAGAAATAGCCTGCTGACCTCTGCTAAAGTGTATAGCAACAGGAGGTAAGTCTGGAGAGAAAGAGCTTCATAGATCTTGTAGGAGACTTAGAGGTGCATCTTGTAGTCTAATGTCATCCACTAGAACTTTGCATAATGGTGGAAATGTCCTACATCTGTGTTGTCCACCATGGTAGTCACTGGCTACCTGTGTCTGTTGAATACTTGAAGTGTGGCTAGTACTGTTGAGTCTGTTTTACTGAATGTTTATTAATTTTATTAGCTCCATTCACATGTGGAGAACTTCTGGAAACATTTTTTAAAAGCAAGTGACTTCTCTAAAAAATAAATTATGAAAGGGAGGGTCTGTGACTTGGCTGGCATGCTCCATCAACTCTACCCTCTGCTCCTTTTCTCTTCTCTCTTCCTATCTGGAATTCAGACAAGACTCCTGGAGGAACAGCAGCTATTCTCAGTCTATGGTAATGAAAGCCACTGAGCAAAGACAATTAAGCAAAGAAGACAGAAGGAGCCTGGGAACTTCATGGCACTCTTGACCAGTGGTGCCAGCCCTGGATGATTGACCTCAGGACCTCTTGTTAAATGACATGTGCTAACTCCTTTCTGTTTAACCCACTGCAGTAAAATTTTCTTTTGCAGTGAATCAAATTCTAACTGATGATATGGCTAATGTGTGTTAGTACCTGCTTTGGGCCAGTGGACTTCTAAGAATTTTTAGGTACTAACTTTTTTTTAAAGGACATATATATATTTTAAAATTGATTTATTTTTTAATTGAAGGATAATTGCTTTATGTACTAACATTTTTAATCCACACAGTAAATGACTTTATGAGATAGATGAAAGGAGCAAGCAGCATTAGTGTCACCTGGAAATTTGTTAGAAATGCAGGTTTGGGGGCCTGACCCCAGACCTCCTCAGGCAGAATCCCTGGGAACAGGGCCTGCAGTCTGTGTTTTAACAAACCCTCCAGGTGATTCTAGTGTCTACTGAAGTTTGACAACTTTATAGATAGGGTATTTTTACTGTCCCCATTTTACAGGTAAGTAGACTGAGCTGAATTTAAGTCACTTGCCCAATGTCACACAACTAGTAAGACTAACTCCTAAGTCTTTGTTTATAGCCACTGTGTGACATCACATGTTAAGAATTCCTGCTCTAGAGTAGTAGCCTTCAAAATTTGAAAGCATACCCCTTTGAAAAATTATGTACCCCTTGTACATTTTTAGATCAGCATCTAAAAATTTCAAATCATAAGTTCAGACAGTTGTAAAGAATGTAATTTCCAGTACATTGTAATTTGCGGCATTTTAAAAATATCATTCTTCTAAATGAATCTAAATACCGTAGAGAATATTTGGTTAATGGATTTGGTTTGGTTAATCTATTAAAAAATTTTTTTCTTTAACATTTGACATTTTATATCCTCTCTATTGTATTTGGACTTATATTTTCATTCCCCCACTCCACAAAAATACATTGTATTGTAACATGGTTGTTTTATTATCTATTCTGTTGTACTACTTCTCTGTATGACTATATCGCTTTGAGTTAACAATTTGTTTCCTGCATTGTTATTGCAGTTTTTGTTACAGCAAATCACTGTGAGTGTGTTAATATCTTGATAAGTTATAAACATAAAATAAAATTGAATTGCAAACTCATCTCTTAATGACATGGATGGGACTAGTATTTTCTAATTAATTTGTGTATCCGTGGATGAGTAGTCCTGTTGCAAGACTGATGTTGCAAGGTTCAACATCAGTTTTATGTCTATTTAATTATTAGAGATATGAGCTAATTAAGTAGTTAGGAATTAAAGGAGTTTTGAAATATGAATGCAATTCTAATTTTTCTAATCCCTATATCACATGCTAAAACCACATTATCATTAAAGTTTTCTGTTAGTCTATTGTTGACAACTGGGTTGGACCTTCTTTCATGTTTGAAGGCACAGTTCAGTTCAGTTCAGTCTCTCGGTCATGACTCTTTGCAACCCCATGGACTGGAGCAGGCCAGGCTTTCTTGTCCATCACCAACTCCCAGAGCTTGCTCAAACTCATGTCCATTGAGTTGGTGATGCCATCCAACCATCTCATCCTCTATTGTCCCCTTCTCCTCCTGCCTTCAATCTTTCCTAACATCAGGGTCTTTTCCAATGAGTCAGTTCTTAGCATCAGGTGGCCAAAGTGTTGGAGTTTCAGCTTCAGCATCAGTCTTTCCAATGAATATTAAGGGCTGATTTCCTTTAGGATTGACTGGTTGGATCTCTTTGCAGTCCAAGGGACTCTCAAGAGTCTTCTGCAACACCACAGTTCAAAAGCATCAATTCTTCTGTGCTCAGCTTTCTCTATAGTCCAACTCTCACATCCATACATGAATATTGGGAAAACCATTGCTTTGACTAGATGGACCTTTGTTGGCAAAGTAATGTCTCTGCTTTTTAATATGCTGTCTAGCTTGGTCATAGCTTTTCTTCCAAGGAGCAAGTGTCTTTTAATTTCATGGCTGCAGCCACCATCTGCAGTGATTTTGGAGCCCAAGAAAAGAAAGTCTCTCACTGTTTCCATTGTCTCCCCATCTATTTGCATTGAAGTGGTGGGACCGGATGCCATGATGTTTGTTTTTTGAATGTTGAGTTTTAAGCCAACCTTTTCACTCTTCTCTTTCACTTTCAGGAGGCTCTTTAATTCCTCTTCATTTTCTGCTGTAAGGGTGCTGTCATCTGCATGTCTGAGGTTATTGATATTTCTCCTGGCAATCTTGATTCCAGCTTGTGCTTTATCCAGCCCAGCATTTCACATGATGTATGTACTTTCTACATGTAAGTTAAATAAGCAGGGTGATAGTATACAGCCTTGACGTACTCCTTTCCCAATTTGGAACCAGTCTGTTGTTACATGTCTGGTTCTAAGTGTTGCTTCTTGACCTGTATACAGATTTCTCAGGAGGCAGGTCAGGTGGTCTGGCACTCCCATCTCTAAGAATTTTCCACAGTTTGTTGTGATCCACACAGCCAAGGACTTTGGTGTGATCAATGAAGCAGAAGTTGATGTTTTTCTGGAATTCTCTTACTTTTTCTATGATCCAGTGGATGTTGGCTATTTTATCTCTAATTCCTCGGCGTTTTCTAAATCCAGCTTGAACATCTGAAAGTTCTCAATTCAGGTACTATTAATGCCTGGCTTGGAGAATTTTGAACATTACTTTGCTAGCGTGTGAGATGAGTGCAATTGTGTGGTAGTTTGAACATTCTTTGGCATTGCCTTTCTTTGGGACTGGAGTGAAAACTGACCTTTTCCAGTCCTGTGGCCATTGTTGAGTTTTCCACATTTGCTGGCATATTGAGTGGAGCACTTTCCCAGCATCCTCTTTCAGGATTTGAAATAGCTCAGCTTGAATTCCTTCACCTCAAGAAACTATCTGAGTCTGCAAAAGAATTTTGTTAGTCTTTAAAGACATTCCCTTTCTTACTGGTAGCATTACTTAGAGTCATTTTGTCAGATGCTTTGAGTAGGCTTTGTGTCTTGGGGAAATAAGACGAGTATGCTATCGGATGGTTGAAAGTTATCTCCTTTTTCTTAGTGGGAGAAGAGTTGTGACAAAAGAAGGTGGGAAAACACAGAGTTTTCAGGCAGGTCAGTCCTAAATGAATCCACATACATGTCCAAGGTCAGGAAAATGATTCCTTATGTCCATTTATTCCCAGGGATATACATACTCTAGTTTTAAAACTAAAGGATACTAACAGATACTTCTTGAAATTACTATTGGCAGGTCTCTTCCTCTATCCAGAAGCCTGGGAGGGTGGGAACTTAGCCCCCCTCCACCACCAGTGCTGCATACTTCATGTCAAAATGCATGCTACAAGTAGTTTAAGGAATCAGTTGGTAGCTATTTTTACTTTATGTGTTAGATGTGAAATTAATACCTATAATACATAACATATATAACAGGGAACATATGCTTATATTAATCTAAAATACCAATATGAGTTTCCAGGTATCCATAGAGATGAAACATGAGGGTTACTCAAAGAGTCAGTAGCAGGACCCCAAGAAAGGGACAGAAAGAACACAGGTGGAGAGTGGCCCCCAGAGGCACCCGACACAATTCAATTTTCTGTTATAACATTTCCAGCTTCACATTTTACATTATGTACTTTAAAAAAATAAACAAATAGAAATCTATTAGTTTTCTGTTGCCGCATAACAAGTTATCATAGTTTAGCAGATTATAACAATGCCCCAGTATCTACTCAGATTTCTGTAAGTAAGAAGTGTGAGCACTAGGTAGCTGAGTTCTCTGCTACCTAGGATTTAACGAGGCTGAAATCATACATGGGGCTGCATTCTAAGCTCTCACGGTGATGGTAGCATCCCTGCATTCTTGGTGTTGGCTGGGGGTTCTCAGCTCCCGCTGGCTACCTTCATTCTGTTGGCCCCCTCCATCTTCAAAGCCAGCAACAGAAATTCTCACTTCGAATCCCTCAATTCCTCTCACACTTACAATCTCTGACTTCAGAAGGAGTCCAGTCCCTTTTGAGGGCTCACCTAAGTAGGTCAGGCTCACTCCTGATTATCTTCCTTTTTTAAAGTCAATGGTGCTATGTAGCATACCCTAATCATATTCACAGTATGAGGGGTTGTGCAGGACTTGTACATCAGAGGGAGGGCATCTGTGTTACCACTGAATTCTGCCTACCTCAAGAAACAACAACAGAGGTTGGATTTGAGTAGAAATTGCCAGCAGCCCCCTCTGACTGGAGGAATTTAATCAACTCAGATACAATAGGTTCAGACCTTCTCTGTGGCAGAGATGGGAATGGCATGGTGATTTCAGATCTCATTTGAGTCTCTTGTGAAGGAAAGTATATAATTTAACTTCTGTAGGGATGGAACTTGGACATTGGTGTCATCAGCATTATAACCTAAACTACTTTGCAAACCAACCACTAGGAGATTGCTGTGTTTTCTTTTCAGAAAGTTTCAATATAAGTAAAATCTTTGTTCCCTGGAATCTCATTTCAGAAAAAACAAACTTTTCACTCACTCTTTCTCTACCCCATCCGAGGGAAAGAAACAAGAATATCCACTTTCATTAAGGACGAGTCTTGCCTCTCCATGGAAACTTGGTGTTTCTCAAACCAGCTTATTCAGATGAGTTCTCAGGAGGAGCTTCCTTCCTCTTCCCAGGATGACCAGGAGCAAACACAATGCTAATGACTCTAACTTGAAACCCGAGGAAGCTCATGAAAATGACCCGCTGAGCTGTCTAACTCCATTGGGGTTAGAGAACTATGAAATGCAGAATCTAAGTGTTTGATCTCAAAACATAAGCAATTCAACTATCAGGACAATTTTTTTCTGATTTATGGTTTTCTTTTAAAGACGGCTATAAAGGAAGAGTGTGAGTTTCTTTTAAGGAGGAAGGAAACTAACCTGCAGAGTGGCAAAGATAATATGGGTATTTAGAGTGGCAAAGAGCCCTTCTTAATTTGCCAGCCCTTAATATATTATCTTTTCATTCTTCAACTGTCTTCCATGAAGTAGGGATTATTATCCCCATTTAACACATGAAGAACTTGAGGCTCAGAGAGTTGGTGGGAAAGCCAGAATTAGAGTATATGATTGTTGAGTTTTAAAGTCCATGCTCTTTCAAATCATCTTGAAGATGCCAGACTTCTGGTCCTCTGGATTTTAAAGAGAATTTAATATGCTGGAATTTCAATCATTGGAGATAATATGGGTATTCAATAATGGTGCTGAGGTCACTGGTAATCCTCTGGAAATGAAATAGAGTTGGACTGATACCTCACATATTAAGACAGAAAAAAATAAAATATATCGGAGATCTAAGTTTAAAAAGAAGTAAGGGACATTCTAGAAAAAATGAGTTATTTTGTTACTCTTGTTGAGCTTGCATAGGGGAAAGGCATATCCAAGTTAGACATAAAACCAAAAGGAAAGACTGATAACCTCACCCTCATAGTCCAAAGTCTGCAATGTCCAAAATTGCTACAAAGTGCAAATGAACTGCTTGTTACATATCAAAACATGACTTAATTGACTCATTTAAAGAACTTTCTACAAAGCAAAAGAGAAAGACCCAGCAATCATGAAGAAAAATGAGTACAGGATATTAAAAAACAGTTCACAGAAAAGGAAGTACACATGGCTCTTAAACATAGAAGATGTTTAATAACACCACCACAGGAGAAGTGTAAATAAAAACTGCACTAGGAGCCCATATTTTACATTTCAAACTGGAAAAACAAAATAGAACAAAACACTTGTATTCTGCTTGTGAGGAATCAACTACGCTTTCCAGAGTGACTTGGGAGGGACAGCCCAGGCAGAGTTGAGCTTTCTGAGTAGGACGATTTGGAAACAGTGAGAATCCCTCCCCTCACTTCCCGGGAGGCTACAGAGAACTTTTTTTTTTTTTTTTTTTTTTTTACTATTGCCTGAAGAGCAAATGGGGGGGGGGGGAGGGTGCAAGTTTCCATTTCTCTTGGAACTCAGAGCTGAAGTATTTAAATCTCTTTAGGCAGATTGTTGATTTGGTCGGTTTTCCTAAATTGGCAATCTAATAGAACTGTGCAGGGAAATAATTCACGTACTTAATACTACCTACTGAAGCAATTTCTTTCGGTTTGAAGACAAGTAGTGTTTTCACAAAAGGACAGTAAAACAGATGTGTAATCTATCAAGTTTGTTTCTGAAGGCCAGTCCAGGAAAGATTTAGGAGAACAAAATTTCATCTACCGAGAGTGGGGTTCGAACCCACGCGGGCACTAGCCCATTGGATCTTAAGTCCAACGCCTTAACCACTCGGCCATCCCGGTTGCCGAGTACCAAGCTTCTGCAATTATTTTTTAAAATTAGAACCAATGTATTGTCCTGTGCATTTAAGAAAACACTATTTCTGGCTTTGTGGAATTGCATCAAAATATGAGGACGATTATGACTGAGAAAACACAGCAAGCTCTCTGTGCTTTTGAAACTGCTATTTCCTGTCCGCTCTCTCAGATCACCTCAAATCCAGATAAATTCTTGTCTTTCCTCAAGGTTGTTGTTGTTGTTGTTAGTGGCTAGGTCGTGTCCGACTCTTTTACTACCCCATGTACTGTATCTCTCCAGGCTTTCCTGTCCATGGGATTTCCAGGCAAGAATACAGGAATACAGGGTTGCTATTTCCTTCGCCAGGGAATCTTTCCGTCCCAGGGATCGAAGCGGGGTCTCCTGAATTGGAGAATTCGCATTCATTACACCTGACCCACCAGGGAAGCCCAAGTGAAAGAAAAAAGGACAACGAAAGAATTACAACGCTCGTAAGCTCGTTAACGGTCTACTACTCATTAGTAGCCATTGTAGGTTCTCGTGATGGAGAGCGAAAATTCCCAAGTGGAGGTGCCGGGGATTGAACCCGGGGCCTCGTGCATGCTAAGCACGCGCTCTACCACTGAGCTACACCCCCGTTAATAGCTTTAGTCCGAAAATGTATAAACAAGTGGGAGGAGGAGGCCCTAGAGTAGCAGAAATTACCGCACTAACGCCAAGTACAAAGCTTCTCAGGTACCTCTACCGAAGGCACTGTCCCAATGTTTCCTTAAGAGATTAGCGGTTTGCCTGCTGAATTCAACCCCCTACCGTACGACAAAAGACTGGGGCCCAAAAGACACTTTATTGAAACGAGCTCACTTTGGGATTACATTTGGAAATCACTAGTGGACCCAGAGGCAGTTCAATTTCGTGACTTTGATTTTAATGGCAAAATGCTTTCACTGACAGCCCAATATGTCCATAAAAGAAACACACTGGGCTAGGTATAGGCTGTGGTTGTTGCTCAGTCCCTAAGTCGTGTCCGACTCTTTGCCACTCCCTCCATGCTTCCTTGTCCTTCTCTACCTTCCGGAGTCTGCTCAAATTCTTGTCCACTAATGCTACATAACCAACTCATCTTTTGCTGCTCCCTTACTCTTCTGCCCTTAGTCTTTCGCAGCATCAGGGTTTTTTTTTTTTTTTTTTTTTTTTTTTCCAACGAGTCAGCTTTTCGCATCAGGAGGCCAAGGTATTAAGAGCTTCAGCTTCAGCATTAGTCCTTCCAATGAATATTCAGGCTTGATTTCCATTAGGATTGACTGGTTTGATCTTCTTGCTGTCCGAGGGGCTCTCAAGGGTCTTCTCCAGCACCGCAGTTTGAAAACCTTAATTCTTTGGCTCTCAGTTTTCTTTATTGTACAATTCTCACATCCATACACGACTACTGGAGAAACCAAAGCTTTGACTGTACGGACCTTTGTCGGCAAAGTTGTGTCTCTGCTCTTTAAGAGGCTATATTTGTCATAACTTTCCTTCCGAGGAGCAAGCATCCTTTAATTTCGTGGCTGCAGTCACTGTCCACAGTGATTTTACAGCCCAAGAAAATAAAATCTGTCACTGCTTCCATTATTTCCCTTATATTTATCCTGAAGTGATGGGACCAGATGCCATGATTATAGTTTCTTAATGTTGAGTTTCAAGCCAGTTTTTGTACTTTTCTCTCCAGGTGGTCTGGTACTCCCATCTCTTTAAGAATTTTCCTTGGTTATTTGTGATCCACACAGTCAAAGGCGTTTGCATAGTCAATGAAGCAGAAGCAAATATTTTTGGGGGGAATGCTATGATCCAATAAATGTTGGCAATTTGATCTCTGTTCCTCTGCCTGTTTGAAACCCAGCTTGTACATCTGGAAGTTCTCAGTTCAGGTACTGCTGGCTACAGACTGGAAGACTAGAACTTCAAGTGCTTCCAGAAAAGACAGCACTTCTGACAATGGGGACTCCAATCTTTGCACCCAAAAGTATCCCCCGGAAGACTTATTACAAATGCAGATTCCAGAACCCCTCTTGCAATGATCCTTTAATAAACAGGGTAGATTCCAATAATCTTAATTTTACCAAGGACTCCCAGGTAATCCTAACATCAACTGTCTTAAATGGCAACAGTCATGTAGGAGTGCTGAAAATTGTCATGGGGGAATTTAAGAATCCATGAAAGAAGCTCCCAAATAGGAAATTTGTTTATCTGGAGGAGACAGAGCTGAAATGAAATCCTGAAGCACAATTTGGAATAGAATGAATTAATATCGAACACCTAATGTGTAAATGTCTCTCAGGTAACCAAGAGAAACCCCACATTGAAAGGGTCGTGTCAGTTGTACCAGATAAGCAAAGGGGGTCCAAGGACAACTGTTCAAGTTTCTGGGGCAGTCCAATTTTTACTTGTGGCTCAGCTGGTAAAGAATCCGTCTGTAATGTGGGAGACATTGGTTCGATATCTGGGTTGGAAAGATCCCCTGGAGAAGGAACGGCTATCCACTCCAGGATTTGGGCCTGGAGAATTCCAGTCAGTGAGGTCGCAAAGGCTGAGAGACTTAAACTTTCTTTTCAGTCTTTACTTGGACTGTTCGAACTGCCTCGGTCCACAACCAGATCTTTCTTTTTGATAAATTCGTGGAAAAGAAATGCCCCCCTCAAGTCCTTTGGCTGTTCAATTCTGATTTTGAATCTCTGGTCAGATCAAGTTTCCATTCCTAGAAGAGATTCCTGTCCAAATGTACTTTGTAGTTAAATCTCGACCAAACTGCTGAAATGAAAAACAACACGTTGTGACAGTTTTCAGCACTGGGGCTTCGTGGCTTAGTTGGTTAAAGCGCCTGTCTAGTAAACAGGAGATCCTGGGTTCGAATCCCAGCGAGGCCTTTCTCTTCTTGGCTTCATAAGGTAAAACCCTTAAAAGCAAATTCCATGGCCTCAGACCTTCAGCCTTCAAAGGCTGCAGGGGACGATATTTTAAAGACAAGCAAAGAAGCAGGAGTTAGAAAATTAATGGGTTGTTTTCTGGTTGAGTATTAAGGTAACATTTTGAGTAACAGTCGTTTTTCAGATGTGTCATTTGCAAATCTTTGTCTTTGTCTTGTCTTCATTTTTGTTAAAATGTCTTTCACAGAGCAAGTGTTAAAATTTTAATGAAATTCACCTTTAATTCTTTCAGTAGATAAACAGTTTTCCTAGCACCATTAGTTGAAAAGACTGTAATTTCTCCATTGAATGGTCTTGCACTCTTGTCAAAAGCCAACTGATCATATACGCAAGAATTTACTTGTGGGGTCTCTATTCTATTTCATTGGTCTATATTCCTGGGTATATGTCAGGACCACATGGATTTGGTAAGCTGTGAGATTAAGAAGTGAGAGGGCTCCAAATTTATTCTCCTTTTTCAAGATCTTTTTGGCTATTTGGGGGTTGCACAAGAGTCAATGTTAATTTTAGGATGGATTTTTTTTTTAATCTCAAAAAAATTGGGATTTTGATAGGGATTCTATTGAAACTGCAGATCACTTTGGGCTTTATTGACATTATAACCATATTAGTCTTACAGTTCATGAATACAGATATCTTTTCATTCACTGATACCTTCTTTAATACCTTTTTTTTTCCTCTTTCTAAAGTTTTCTGGTTTTCAGTGTAAACCGCTTCCTCCACCTTAAGTTCATTCCTAAACGTTTCATTCTTGTTTATGTAAGTGTAAAAAGAACTATTTCATAACTTGTTTTGGATTGTTCATTGTAAGTGAATAAACATGCAACTGATTTTTGTATGTTGAATTTTGTATCTTTCAATTTTGCTGAATTCTTTTATTAGCTCTAATGTGTGTGTGTGTGTGTGTGTGTGTGTGTGTGTGTGTGTGTAATCCTCAGCACTTTCTATGTATGACATTATATCTTTCTCTTGACTACTTATCCTGGCTAGAACTGATATTACTATGCTGAGTAGATGTAGTAAAAGTGAACATCTATGTCTTGTTCCAGGTATTAGAGAAAAAGCTTACACTTTTTCACCATTGAAGATGCTGTGACTTTTTGATAAATGACTTTTATCATGAAGATAAAATAGTTTCCTGCCATTCCTAGTTTATTGATTTTTTTTATCATGAAAGAATATTGTCAAATGCTTTTTCTGCATCTATTGAGATGATCCTGTTCTTTTTTTCTTCATTCTGTTAATATGTTAAACCTCACTTACATTCTAGGAATGTATCTTCTTTGGTTATGGTGTATAATATGTTGTTGTATTCAGTTTGCTAACATTTTGTTGAGGATTTTTGCATCTATGTTCATCAGGGATATTAATCTGCAGTTTTCTTTTCTTCTAATGGCTTTGATATTAAGGGAATGCAGTCTTCATAGAATGAGTTATGTTCCCTTTTTTCAATTTTTTGGAAGAGTTTGAGAGGAATTGTGTTAATTCTTCTTTAAATGTTTGGTAGAATCCACCAGTGAAAATGTCTAGGTTGGACTTTTCTTTGTTGTAATTTTTTTTTGATTACTGCTTCAATATACTTAACAATCATAGGTATGTCAAAATATCTGTTTCTTCATGTTTCGGTTTTGGTAAATTGTGTGTTTCTGGGAATTTGTCCATTTCATTTAGGTTATCCAATATGCAGTCATACAATTTTTCATAGTGTTGGCTTGTAATATTTTTATTTGTGCAAAATCTGTAGTAATATCCCCACTTACATTTCTAATTTCAGTAATTTAAATATCTTCTTTATGTTTTTCTTTGTAAATCTAGCTAAACATTTGTCAATTTTATTGAACTTTTCAAAGAGCCAAATTTTGGTTTCATTGATAATTTTTCTATTGTTTCCTGCCTGCCCTTTCTGATTGCCAGTCTTACCTGAGTGCCTACCCTAGGGATTTACAACTTGCATAGCCAGTCCCCACAACAGGCATTCCCCAGTTTCTTCAATAAATAACTCCACTTCCCAACATGAAAATGTTTTCTTGATGATTCTACACAAATTGACCACCTCTGGGTAACCAGCGGGCGTATCAACAATATTCCCAGAACTTTCTAGTAACTACCCACTCTGCCTACTCCCAGGGAACCACTATTCTGACTCCTAACAAAGCAAAAGCGTCTTGCCTACAATGTAATGTAAACAATTGGCGTTATAGAATACATTCTCTTTTGCGCCTTTCCTTTGGTCAGTAGGTCTGTGAAGTTCATTCTTATAGGTTATGGACTATTTTTTCTTGTTGCGTTATAGTTTTTCACGCTAACAGACCTAGGCAATTGCAGATGAGCACTTGGAAAGTTTCTATTCTCTTGACTAAAGATCGCTGTATATTTTGGTAAATAGGGGACGGGGGAGCCTGGTGGGCTGCCGTCTATGGGGTCGCACAGAGTCGGACACTTCTGAAGCGATTTAGCAGCAGCAGCCCAGATTATAGACATGCTTTCATCTATCCTGGCCAAAAAAACCCCAAGCCTCTGCAGTCTTGTTTCCGTAGTGTAGTGGTTATCACGTTCGCCTAACACGCGAAAGGTCCCCGGTTCGAAACCGGGCGGAAACATTAGCTTTTGCTTGAGGTTTCCAATTGACCACATGGTATCTTTGTTTATCTTTAAACACAGGACCCTTCTTCCGTAGCACGAACAAGAGCAAAGTACCAAGCCACAAATTCGCACCGACAACTGAGAACCGCCAGGGGAGTGTTTTCATTCAGATTCTCTCTTGAGGTTTACAGAGAAGTTGTTCCTTAACCAATACCCTACCTGTTCTGGGACCGGGAAAACAAGTATTTAATGAAGATACAGAAACTCCTGAAGGGACAGAAGGAAGATGGTGAAAAGAGCAAGAGGAAACTTGCGGAAGTTATTTGGCAGACAGAGCACAGGATGAAAGGCGTCAGAGGTTTCTATCCAGGCCTTTGGTCTGGGAGATCCAGCATTCGCTGAGGACGAGAGAAAACTGTCTGTAGACATGGCCTCAAAGGGATACGAAGCCCCTTTTCATGAAGCCAAGGGCAGAGGCCTGAGAGGGTAAACCAGATGCCCGGGAAGCTGAAAATGGCACTTAGTTAGTCAATATATGGAAATGCTGCTTCTAGTTTCCTCAGGGAACTTTCTTGAGGACGGGAAACAGAGCGAGCTAGTTAATATCCTTTCTCCTCGAGTCTGAATTCATGCCTTCCTCGGTTATCCGTAAGAAAGGATTTGGGGACTTTGCTCGTCTTGTTTCGAAGTTCCTCCACTGAGCTCAGAGCAGCTCCTGAAGGAAAGATGTCGGATTTTTGGCAGATTTGGAAAGCACAACATGGAAGGAAGTACTGAGGTCATTTAATTCTTGGGGAAATTGATCTCAGGCTAAGGAAAGGGAGAGAAAATATGTATTCTGACAAAGTGGCTGATCTTTAATATGGTAAGGAAGAGGAGAAGCAGTATCCTACCCGAAGCAGAGTGGCGCAGCGGAAGCGTGCTGGGCCCATAACCCAGAGGTCGATGGATCGAAACCATCCTCTGCTAACTATTTTTGTGACATCTCCAATACATGGCCTCAGAGAGTGTATTTGATTTCCTGAAGTTCATTTAGGGCTTAGCGTTTTCCTCTTTTCTCCACAAATGACTGCACAATTTCTTCCTCGTTCGAAAGATAAGAGACAAGTCTTAACTTTAGAGTAGAGGAAGAATTGACAAATTTCATGTTTATTTCCAACAAATTTACCTTTTGTGTTCCAGAGACTATACACTGAGGTAGGATATAATTTTTTATTTTCTTGCACATTTCCTTACACTCAAAGAAAAAACATTGTTATTTTGCCTGAGATATTGGTTGCTAGAAACCTATATTGCCTTTTTACTTGAGTTGGGGGGTTCAGGTTCCTTTCACTCTTGTTCATTCTTAGGCATGATTTATAACGTTCAAGTTAATAGAAACATACTGTGAACTCTTCTCTGAAGCAATTTATGTTACAATAATTGAGAAGACACCTTTCATACACTATCCCTGTTCATACTTACATAAAATGGTTTCATGCTAATGTTACGAGAAAAAGAAGCAAAAACCTTGCATGTGAAATGATAGAAAACAGTAGACTACATTTAAAAATTTTTGTGCATCAGAATTCCATGGAGAAACTAGAAGAAAAATAGTTTTACTGATATATTTGCAAAAGAAATTGAGAGAAAATGTCTAATTTAAATAATTTAAAATGAGTAACTATATATGACAAGAAAATATAAATTCTTCTAAGCAGTGAGAATTCACAGAGAAAAATATCAAACGAAAAATGT
This sequence comes from Capra hircus, assembly GCF_001704415.2. Lineage (NCBI taxonomy): Eukaryota > Metazoa > Chordata > Mammalia > Artiodactyla > Bovidae > Capra > Capra hircus. The sequence goes on from NC_030830.1 coordinate 18,924,301, forward strand.
GTTGGATCTGTTTCATTCCTTTACTTCTCTGATGAATATGTTCTTATTTGGCAAAACCAACCATTTTCAATTTATTTTGCTTGCATCTTCCCCTAAAAGCATTTTTAACTGAAAATGTCCAGGCACAGGAGATTTGTTGAATCAACTGAGACATATAGACTCAGAGGAGAAGTACCATGCAACTGGAAAAAAGATATGGAGTGATTTACAGGAGATATTGTTACTTATGTGAGGGGGTGTACAGACAAAGATTATAATATGCTATCTTTTTTCAAGAAGGAAAGGGAGTCAGGAAAACATATGCATTTTCCCTTTTGAACAGAAAACAGCAAAGATAGACTAGTGAAACTGGCAATCTAAAAGTGTAGTAATAGTGCTGGGGTACATGAAGTATTGGGTTGTCAAAAAACTTCATTAAGATGTGATGGAAAAACCAGAACGAAAATTTTGGCCAACCCAAAACAGGGCTGGTGGGAGAAATAGGGAAGGAACAGGAAATAGTGGAAGTGAAAAAAAAATAGGAGAGTCACAGACTGTCCCTGAAGTGTGGATCATAGAAATCAAAAGATGTTCCTCAGAGATTGAACCCTTGGCTTTATTTGTGTAAACTATGCTTTCAGTTCAGTCACTCAGTCGTGCCCAACTATTTGCGACCCCATGAACTGCAGCACTTCAGGCCTCCCTGTCCATTACCAGCTCCTGGAGTTCACTCAAACTCATGTCCATTGAGTCGGTGATGCCATTCAATCATCTCATCCTCTGTTGTCTCCTTCTCCTCCTGCCTTCAATCTTTCCAGCATCAGGGTCTTTTCCAATGAGTCAGTTCTTCAGGTGGCCAAAGTATTGGAGTTTCAGCTTCAGCATCAGTCCTTCCAAGGAATATTCAAGACTGATTTCCTTTAGGATGGACTAGTTGGATCGCCTTGCTGTTCAAGGGACTCTCAAGAGTCTTCTCCAACACCACACTTCAAAAGCATCAGTTCTTTGGTGCTCAGCTTTCTTTATAGTCCAACTCTCATATCTATGCATGACTACTGGAAAAACCAAAGCTTTGACTAGATGGACCTTTGTCGGCAAAGTAATGTCTCTGCTTTTTAATATGCTGTCTAGGTTGGTCATAGCTTTTCTTCCAAGGAGTAGGAGTCTTTTAATTTCATGGCTGCAGTCACCATCTACAGTGATTTTGGAGCCCCAAAAATAAAGTTTGTCAGTGTTTCCACTGTTTCCCCATCTAGTCTCCATGAAGTGATGGGACAGGATGCCATCCATGATCTTAGTTTTTTGAATGTTGTTTAAAGTCAACTTTTTCACTCTCTTGTTTTACTTTCATCAAGATGCCTTTTGTTCTTTTTTGCTTTCTTCCATAAGGGTGGTGTCATCTGCATATCTGAGGTTATTGATATTTCTCTCAGCAATCTTGATTCCAGCATGTGCTTCATCCAGTCCAGCATTTCACATGATGCACTCTGCATATAAGTTAAATAAGTAGGGTGACAATATACAGCATTGACATACTCCTTTCCCTATTTGAAACCAGTCTGTTGTTCCATGTCCAGTTCTAATTGTTGCTTCTTGACCTGTATATAGATTTCTCAGAGTGCAGGTCAGGTGGTCTGGGATTCCCATCTCTTGAATTTTCCACAGTTTGTTGTGATCCACACAGTCGAAGGCTTTGGCACAGTCAGTAAAGCAGAAGTAGATGTTTTTCTGGAATTCTCTTGCTCTTTCAATGATCCAACAGATGTTGGCAATTTGATCTCTGGTTCCTCTGCCTTTTCTAAATCCATCTTGAACATCTGGAAATTCACCATTCATGTACTGTTGAAGCCTGGCTTGGAGAATTTTGAGCATTCCTTTACCAGCGTGTGAGATGAGTGCAATTGTGCAATAGTTTGAGCACTCTTTGGTGTTGCCCTTCTTTGGGATTGGAATGAAGACTGACCTTTTCCAGTCCTGTGGCCACTGCTGAGTTTTGCAGATTTGCTGGCATATTGAGTGCAGCACTTTCACAGCATCCTCTTTTAGGATTTGAAATAGCTCAACTGAAATTCCATCACCTCCATTAGCTGTGTTTGTAATGATGCTTCCTAAGGCCCACTCGACTTCACATTCCAGGAGGTCTGCCTCTAGGTGAGTGAACACACTATCATATTTATCTGGGTTGTGAAGATCTTTTTTGTATAGTTCTGTGTATTCTTGCCACCTCTTCTCAATATCTTCTGCTTCTGTTATGTCCTTACCATTTCTGTCCTTTATTGTGCTCATCTTTGCATGGAAAGTTCTCTTGGTATCTCTAATTTTCTTGAAGAGATCTCTAGTCTTTCCCATTCTATTGTTTTCCTCTATTTCTTTGCATTGATCACTGAAGAAGGCTTTCTTATCTCTCCTTGGTATTCTTTGGAGCTTTGCATTCAAATGGGTATATTTTTCCTTTTCTCCTTTGCCTTTCACTTCTCTTCCTTTCACAGCTGTTTGTAAGGCCTCCTCAGACAACCATTTTGCATTTTTGCATTTCTTCTTCTTGGGGATGGTCTCCGATCACTGCCTCCTGTACAATGTCATGAACCTCCGTCCATAGTTCTTCAGGCACTCTATCAGATCTAATCCCTTGAATTTATTTGTCACTTCCACTGTATAATCATAAGGGATTTGATTTAGGTCATATCTGAATGGTCTAGTGGTTATCCCTACTTTTTTCAATTTAAATATGAATACGGCAATAAGGAGTTCATGATCTGAGACACAGTCAGCTCCCAATTTTGTTTGTGCTGACTGTATAGAGCTTCTCAATCTTTGGCTGCAAAAAAGATAATCAATCTGATTTTGGTATTAACCATCTGGTTATGTCCATGTGTAGTCATCTCTTGTGTTGTTTGAAAATGGTGTTTGCTATGACCAGTGCATTCTCTTGATAAAACTCTGTTAGCCTTTGACCTGCTTCATTTTGTACTCCAAGGTCAAATTTACCTCTTACTCCAGGTATCTCTTGATTTCCTACTTTTGCATTCCAGTCCACTATGATGAAAAGGACATCTTTTTTTGGGTGTTAGTTCTAGAAGGTCTTGTAGGTCTTCATAGAACTGTTCAACTTCAGCTTCTTCAGCATTACTGGTCGAGGCATAGAATTGTATTACTGTGATATTTAATGGTTTGCCTTGGAAATGAACAGAGATCATTCTGTCGTTTTTGAGATTGCATCGAAGTACTGCATTTTAGACTCTTTCATTGACTAGGATGGCTACTTCGTTTCTTCCAAGGGATTCTTGCCCACAGGAGTAGATAATCTTAATGGTCATCTGAGTTAAATTCACCCATTCCAGTCCACTTTAGTTCACTGGTTCCTAAAATGTCGATGTTAACTCTTGCCTTCTCCTGTTTGACCACTTCCAATTTGCCTTGATTCATGGACCTAGCATTCCAGGTTCCTATGCAATATTGCTCTTTGCATCATCAGACTTTACTCCCATCACCAGTCACATCCACAACTGGGTGTTGTTTTTGCTTTGGCTCCGTCTCTTCATTCTTTATGTAGTTAGTTCTCCACTGATCTCCAGTATCATATTGGGCACCTACCAACCTAGGGAGTTCATTTTTCAGTGTCCCGTATTTTTGCCTTTTCATACTATTCATGGGGTTCTCAAGGCAAGAGTACTGAAGTGGTTTGCCATTGCCTTCTCCAGTGGACCACGTTTTGTCAGAACTCTCCACTGTGACCTGTCCATCTTTGGTGGCCCTACACAGCATGGCTCATAGTTTCACTGAAAGAGAGAAAATATGCTTTATCACATCTTAGATATCTCAAACAAATGCTGAAACTTTTTGACTTATAATTTTTATTTTCTGGATCTCTTCAAAGCCTGCAGGGTTCACCAAGGAAAAGACAGTGTTTAATGGCACCAGCACCTTTACTATAAGTGAGATAACTAAATAGAGATCCAAAGGACTGAAACCTAACTCTTGAGATTTCTGTACTCCAGAATATCTGGTTTATATGTATGCTTATTCAATGTGTTCTCAACTTTTACCAGAAGCTTGAAATTACAAAATGATACATTATTTGAATCTTCAACCTCCCCTTCTTTATCTTCTTATTTCCCTTCATCTGAAAATGTCAAATGCCCTAGGAGAAGAATGCTTTATGGGCAGTAAAATGTATTAAAATAAAATCTAATCCGAAGATCCTAGCATTGTCATAAGTATATATAAAGAGAAATAAATTTATAAAATAGATAAATAATATAGACATTAATAAGTAACAAAATTGTTATTTCAATTCAGTAGGTAGGCAAAGATAATTTTAAAATAAACTGTGATGACATAACTTACTTCACCTATGGCAGAAAACAGAGATGAATATTTATCTTCAACAAGTAATAAATCACATTTTAGATTGATTAGTGATTTAAATACAAAATATAAAATAATAAAGCATGTAGTTGCAATTAATAAGAAACTCAGAAGAAAAAAATATTTACTTGGAAACTGTAGCATAAGAAATGTTTTGAACAACTAAGGCTTAGTAAAAATATGCTTTGGTGAAATCCTGCAAAAAAAGAAAGTGATCTTAAATGGCAAATTCACATAAGAAAGAAATCCACTTGAAAATGAGAAATAAATGGGTCTAAGAATTAGAGGATGGTGAGGGTGCCGCTTTGGTTTATCATTTCGTTGTTTTAACTGAGGACATTATCCTTAAGCTATCTTCATTTCTTAGAGTCTTTATGAATTGTCATAATATTCTGATACTCTCAATTGCCTTCCAGTGGTCTTCTAAATTGTTTCTTCATAAGTTTAAATCGTCCTAAAGAATATAATTGCCAACATTTTCACAATGTAATTGTTAAAATTTGAACATTAAAATAGTCCAGTCCATCACTGAATTTTATCCATTGGTACCCAAGAGCAATTTGATATATGCTGCTGCTGCTGCTGTTGCTAAGTCGCTTCAGTTGTGTCGGACTCTGTGCGACCCCATGGACTGCAGCCCACCAGGCTCCCCCGTCCCTGGATTCTGCAGGCAAGAGCACTGGAGTGGGTTGCCATTTCCTTTTCCAGTCCATGAAAGTGAAAAGTGAAAGTTAGGTCGCTCAGTAAGTGTCCGATTCTTCCTGATCCCATGGACTGCAGCTTACCAGGCTCCTCCGTCCATGGGATTTTCCAGGCAAGAGTACTGGAGCGGGTTGCTATTGCCTTCTCTGTGATATAAGCTAGCATCCTTTAAAAATATACAAGTCAAACAGTGTCCATGAATTCTTTTTCTCTTTCAAAGGTATTTCTATTTTATAACTACCATGAAATTTTATCCCTCATATTGCATTTTTCTATGCTTAAACGCTGTTACTGATTATTGTATTACTCTGAAACAGAAAAATATACTAAAAGACGAATATAATTTTAACTATCTCTGGTGTGTGTTTTGTATTTCAAGGGTCTCCCCCCACCCCCAGTTTGAGTTGTTTTCAAGTTTAATAGTAGCAAGTGACCAATAAAATGTAAAGATGTAATTTTTGAGAAGCATTTAGTATACCAAAAGAAAATTTGTATTTGAACTTAATAAAGAGGGATAGCACTTTTTTCCTAGCCCTTGTGTCTGCTGGTGAAAGCTTCCAGGGGTTGCAATGAGAAGACTTCCATAGAAATAAGTGTTATCAGAAATTTACAGAGAGAGATGTGAAATCAGATAAAAACAGATCTTCTGTAGGTCCCACCGAGATTTGAACTCGGATCGCTGGATTCAGAGTCCAGAGTGCTAACCATTACACCATGGGGCCTGGCCTGCATGACTACCTTCTAAATTCTTTGATGATATAATTCTTCCTCCCTAAGAACCTTGATGTGGTTTTCTAAAGTGTAGAAATACATTTTGCATTTCCTCCTCTAGGATTAAGTCATGAACTCTTACCTGTCACATGCCTGTAACTATCTTCTAAGCCAGACTCTACTGGAAAACATTGCCTCCCTAATGTTAGGAATCGTTCTCTCCACCCACCCATTCCCACGGAGTGCTCGGTTTTATGATAACCGTTTTGTACTGTTACTTCACCCAAGGGTCACAGTTGTCCTACGAGATGGGGATCATTATCGCTATTTTACAGATGAATAACCTGAAGCAGACCTGGTGTCTTTCACCCTTCTCTCTCAGATTCTACTACTTCACGGAAAATCGTCTTTTTCTAGGGTGGTAAGATGAAGCTCCAACACTTTGGCCACCTGATGCGAAGAACTGACTCGTTGGAAAAGACCCTGATGCTGGAAAGATCGAAGGTAGAAGGAGAAGGGGACGACAGAGGATGAGATGGTTGGATTGCATCACGGACTCGATGGGCACGTGTTTGAGCAAGCTCCGGGAGTTGGTGATGGACAGGGAAGGCTGGCGTGCTGCAGTCCATGGAGTGGCAAAGAGTCGGACACGCCTTACAAGTGAACTGAACTGATCTACCTCTTTCGCTAACGCGTTATGGAAAGATTTATCAGAGTCGCAGATGAGATATTGACATTTAAGGAAAATGGAATTAAACATGCTTGGAAGATGCGAGTGGAGTAAGACCCCTGCAGCCCAGGGAGCACAAGGCGGAGCTGGGGAGGCGAGAGGAAAAGGGAAGGAAAGGCCCTCGAGAATCTTCCTAGGACTGAGTCCAGCCCCACGGTCCTACTTTCACCAACAGAAAATATGCAGAGACTCCCAAATGGACACAGAGAAGATTCTTCTGCTGCCGCAACTGTTTCCCGCACACACATCGGCGTCCACACTTGGTGAAAACCTGCAAGACAATCAGTTTTGTGATGGGTCTTGGTGAATATTCTGAGTTGCACCCTAATCCAGTAACTCCTCGGGCTGGCTTTTCGCGGGCAAAGATACCCAGCACAAGTTTAGCAGTGAGTACCCAGCGATTTCTTTAGCGGTACAGGAGAGTCTAGCTTTGCTCCAAGCAGTTTCCTGGAATTCGACGCCCGTCGGATGAGACTGACCTAGCTGAAATACTTTCATGATTTGCAGATTGGGATTGCGTTCCAGGATTTCAGATTTTAAACTGGAGGCGGGTTTCGGGGTCCGTGCGCCTCTAGCGCATTTAGACCATGAAGCGCAACTCCCACTACCTGCGTGGGGAAAAAAAATAAAAATCGCCAGAAACAAGAGGCCAGGTTTCTTGCAGGATTCCTTTACAGAAGGATTTTTTTCAGGGTGGCTTTTACTGGACAAAATCTGTAAATTGGTTCTTTTCTGGAATGCTGGGTTGGGAGTTTTCCTCTAGAACAGGTGAAGAATGGCCAAGGGCTGTTCCTTGTTTGCATAGAGGAGGTAGAAGACCCTCAAGAGAGAGGGTAATGATCCACCATTGGAGATCCTAAACTGTCAAAACCTGGCGGGTACAAGAAAAATGTCCTTACAAAGGAGACGCTTTTAAACCTGAGCGGGGAGAACCCAGGTAGATTTCTCTTTCATCGGCATAACTTAGTCAGCAACGGATACACCAGCCCGATGACGTTTTCCATGCCTCAGAGAATAGTCCCAATGGCCTTGACTCTATGTGGTTGCTGATATGTTAGCAAAAGTGCACTGCGTGAGGAAGAGGCCTTGACCTGTGCAGCAGCGGTGCCCCGTGTCGCAGAGAAAAGGCCTGTACTTCCCAGGGCCACATCCTACAGCTTTCCCAGACTCACACCCTCAGGCGAACTGTGATGAGGACAGCAAGTGAAGCCCTTGGAGCAAGGAATGAATAAAGTGCAATGTTCAGAGGCTAGAGTCTCCTTCCTGCACCCCCAGAAAGGGAAAAAGAACGCCTCCAGATTAAATCCTCACTTTCTGTGCAGCGTTCAAAAATGTTCAACTGGATGACAAATGTGTAATTAGCACTTTTCAGAGGCTAATGGCAGGCACTGGCCTCTCCTTAGCCAATAGATAACCAAAAGTAGGCACATCCAGACTTTAGGATGACAGGGCAAGCAAGTAGTCAAAAGAGACTTTCTTTTCAAATTCGGATTCAAAATTCGGTGCTCCTATTACATATCCTTCCTCAACTCCAAATTGAGCTACTGCTGTGGCCTCATTAAGACAACGTCATGGTTGACATTCACCAGGGAAGTTTCTGCTCCAGTCCTGGGCAAAGTCTGGTTCTTAGAGTTTACTGTAAACTTGTGATCATTGAAGGAAAAGAGTGAGAATGAATTTGGGAAAAAGCAGAGCAGAATGTTTTGGAACCAAACATGGACACAAGCTACCCTGGGTTCTGGGATGATCAAATCAGATTAGGTGAAACTTTATGCACTCAGCAAGTTTTTCTTTTCTCTTTATTTAATTAATTTTTTGGTTTGTTTCTTTTGGACACATATCCTATGGGATCTCAGTTCCCCAACCAGGGATAGTCTGGAATTCTAACCACTAGGCTGCCAGGGAACTCTGCACTCAATATTTTTAAACCCCTAACAGGAGCCAGAGATTGTGGGATTGAGAAGTGAAAGGTGAACAAAGCCACAGGACTGGTCTCTCCCCTAGGATATCCTCGGTCTAGAAGCAGTTAAAACGTGAGGTGGTAGGAGAAGGGGACATTTGGGTGCTGAGGAAAGACAGATGGAGCACGCGAGCCTAGATAAGGGAGCCAATGAAGGCCTGGGTAAGAAGGGCTTAAAGGTCTAAGTTAATATTTGAGGAATGAACAGAGAATCAGAACTGGAGGCAAAATTGAGTGCAAAAACGTTTTGCTGGTAGTAAATACAGAAAGGAAAAGAAAATGGTAGAAATGATTGTATCATGGCTTGTGACTAGAAGATATTTTGGAGGGATGAGTGTGACAGGAACGGTGACAAACGAGGCTGGAGGTGTGGGCAGGTTAGGTTATGTTTCAACAGTCATGAAAATGTGGGGAGCTGCCCTCAGCAAGGTGGAAAGAACTCGTCCTGTACTGGAATTCTCAAAGGTAATAGCAAGGGCTGCTCACTCATGGGTTGCTACCCACAGTTTGAAGAACAGTCCCACAGGATCAACTTTGTGCAGAGGTATTCCTAGCATAAGTCTAAGTAAGAATTGAAGGGATTTGCAGTTATGATGGGAAGAGGTGGCCTGAAAGTGTTAAGGGCCCGGACTGCTAGTCCATCTATCGTGCTCTGCTCCGTGGGCTCAGATGCCTCCTTTGAGCGCCCTCTGTGAAGAGCCCAGCCGCGAGAGAGAACAGAACCGCCCCTAATCGCCTTCTAATCACAAATTTATCACGTCTCAGTTTAGACTCCCTTTTCCAGTTTTAAGGTGAAGTGGCCATTCTTCTAAAAACAAAGTTCTCTTGCCTGCTCACACAGGTTTCTTTCTAGGAATAAAGCTGTCTCAGGGGAGAGAGGGCGCCTCCGCATCCGGACCTGGGCAGACCTGGGCACGGGTTATAGGACCGGCGGCTTCTCCTGATGGTACTGGATTCTGAACACAGCTTCGCTCAGCAGCCGGTGGGCTCCGACTTCCCATCAGAGTAGACTCTGTTACTATTGCTCGTTAATACTGACGCGTGGTGGGTTGGATTACAAGGGAAAAGGCTGGGTTAAGGGACGAGATTGCAGAAGCAAAAACGAACGTGGAAACAACCAGGAAGGTCCCACCGAGATTTGAACTCGGATCGCTGGATTCAAAGTCCAGAGTGCTAACCATTACACCATGGGGCCCACGAGGAAAGGCTTTGAAAAAGTATCTCTTGTGGCAAATATTCATCTTTGAGGCACTAGATGCCCATTACCAAAATTCAAACAACGTGACCCCCCCAACCCCCCCCCAAAACTGTACCTTCTGGAGCGGTAATTTTGAAAATGTGTGGGTGTTTTGGTTGTCCTAATGGCTTAGTGGCACAACTGGTTTTCAGGTTAGGGCCAGATGCTGGAAGTCCAGTAATGCTCAGGATATTCCTATACCGAGAATTATCCTTAGAACAGCATGACTTTTGTAAAACATTTTCATCTGGATTTTCAAGGATCTTTTCTAAGGGTGAAGTCACTGCTTCCACCTTTGTACCCTCTCATTTAATCATCTTCTCATATACAACTGGCAGTGCTGTGTGGGACCTTGTTAGGATTATGACTTTTATTCTGAGATAGGATGTCACAACTTCTGGTTAGGTGTCCTGGGGCACTCCTCTTTGGAATGTATGAGACGTCTGACCATTCTGAAGCCACCGCACAGTTAGGGAGCCAGATTACATGAAAGTGCTCAGGCTGGGAATTCCCTGGTCATCCAGTGGGACTCTGCACTTCCATTGATGTGCAACCAGATTGGATCCCCGGTCAGGGAAAAAGATCCCACAGGTCGAGTGGCCAAAAAAAAAAAAAAAAAAAAAGTCCTCTGAATGTTAGTCCTAGCCCACAGCCAGTGCCGATTGCCAGACAAGCAAGTGAAGATGCTTTTAGATAATTCTAGCCCTCAGCAGTTGTCCTGTAAATCACAAGTCAATGATCTTCTGCCTAAAGCCCCAGACATTTTAGAGCTGATAGCCATTGCAGCTGTGCTCTGACCACAGACTCCATGAAGATTAATAAAATGCTTTGTGCCATCAAGTTTGGGCTCTTTAGCATGCAGGAACAGTAACCTGAACAGATCTAGAAAAAGGAATTTTCTTGACCTAATCTCTTAGTTTTGCCCAATGAGAGTGTTCCCAATATTTTGCCACCAAAAGTAATGTGAACATCAGTGTCTTCCTATGGGCCAATTTGTTTGTCATATATTTTCAAAACTAATGTTTGTTCACAAAATTGGCAGGCTTGTGTGGGGTCTTGTGGGAGTGGGATGATTAAAGATAAGAAAACTCCCCTCTTTAGATAACCATCTAAGTGTTATGTCCTTTCATTATATTAAGCTGTAAAAAGACATTGGTTGGCATGTCATTGACTCAGTGTACATTCTAGGCTCTGGGCTTGGTACTGGGGTATGGCTGAGAATAAGACTCCTTTGGTAGAACCCACGTCTTCAGGAATGGTTTTATAACAATTTTATTTATTTATTTATTTTCTGGATGTAGATCTTAACAGAGATGGAGTGATCTTCTCTTGCTTTGCAGGGCATTTTTTTTCAGCAGCTATCTAGAAAACTTGCAGGTTGTTGAGGCTCTATGCAGAAATTCAGTTGAACAAAGAGAAAAAAATGAGAAGTCAAAACTTCTCATCCCATGGCTCCCTCTGCTCCAGCCACAACAGCCTTTGGCAGTTCCCAAAACACACTAAGCAGGGGCCTGGTTTGGGTACTTGTTCCTTTTGCCTGGAACAGATTCCCACAAGTAGTGACTCACCACTCTATGCCAATGACTCCTCTGTGAGGCCTTATCCACATGCCTTACTTAAAATCACCTTTCCCAAAGTCCTCTTTCCTTTCTTTATCTTTATCCACATCACCTCTAAGGAGCTGATATATTAAGAATTTTATTAATTTATTAATTATCTGGCTGTAAAAAGTGACCTAATGTGTTGTCAGATTCCCTTTCTCCTGTCCAATATGAAATCCTGTCCAATATGAAACTACTGTCTGTTCTCAGCTAATAAAAATGTGGGAGTGTCACTTGATTTGTAAGAGACAGGTCCATGAAGTCCAAAAATTAGACATTATTGCAGAGTCCTTAAATATAGATCAGTGCAGTTTGCAATTCTGATTCCCTGGTTGCAAAGGTAAGAATGTTGTATTTGACATCTCTTTTTAACTGGTTAAGAAAAGGACTACTAGTTCCCTAATGGATTAGTGGTACTTTTTCTGTCTCTATCATGCTCAGAAAAACAAAGAAACATCTATGACTGATAGATAATTTAACAAATAATGTGACAGTCTGCTTCATTTAAATGACCATACAATGTTAAACTGGCATCTAGAATCATGACTATTTCAGAATCTTATTTGATAAACTCTTCATGGTTCACACCTAGAGGTTTTATACTGAAGCCATATCGTTGTTTTGAGAAGTGTGCTCATGATACAGAATGAAGCCCTTGGTGTAACATTCAGACTGCTTGCTCAACCCTTTGCACCGCTCCCTTTTGCCCACTCCTGTAGACGTTAGTCCCACCAACATTCCCAGTGCCTTGAATGTGACACCTACGTTCTTACTTCATCTGCCCAGAATGCTGTTTTGTGCACCACTCCCCTCTGCTGGTAACTATTACTTATTCTTTGCTCCTTGGGTTTTCCACATACATCTCTACTGAAGCATTTATTATCTTATTATTTCATTTGTTTGTTTATGGACAATGTGCACATATGACTAAAAATTCAAAGTGCGTAAAAACATCACAATCAAAAAAGATTTTCTATCCATCCCTGCTTTTAGGCTATCCAGCATTCTTTCTACAAAAATGACCAATATTAGCAATTTGTGTAGTAGTCTCCTGGAGATATTTTAGATTCATACAAACCTGTGTATACAAAAATCTACTGCACATTATCCTGTATCTTGCTTTTGGCACTTGACAGTAAATCATGGAGATCATCACCTATCAATACTTAAGGAAGCCATATAGTGGTTACAAATACTGTTTCTGAAGCCAGACTACATTCGAATAGCAGTGAATATGCATGTCTGCCTCCTTAGCGCAGTAGGCAGCGCGTCAGTCTCATAATCTGAAGGTCCTGAGTTCGAACCTCAGAGGGGGCAGTTCTTTTTAAGGCGGCTTGGGAGACGCGAGGCTCGCTCCCTGGGAAGGAAATGGCAACTCACTCCAGTATTCTTGCCTGGAAATTTTCATGTACAGGGAGCCTGGTGGACCACAGTCTACAGGGTCGCTAAGAGTGGGGCACGACTGTTACTAGCTGTACATTTACAGGTAAGTTTATTATCATCTCTGGACCTGTATTTTATAATCTGTAAAACGAATATAAACAGCAATTAAACTCAAAATATTGTTATAAAGAATAAGTGATTTAATGTATACAAGGACATTTTGGGATTTCCTCTATGTCTCAGCAGGTAAAGAATCCGCCTGCAATGCAGGAGACACAGGAGACCGTGGGTTTGATCCTTGGGTGGGGAAGATCCCTTGAGAAGGAAATGGCAACCTATTCCAGTATTCTTGCCTGAAAAGTCCCATGGACAGGAATCTGGTGGGCTGCAGTTCAAAGGGTCGCAGAGTCGCAGCAAAGCACACAGGGAAAGTTTTAGGACATTATCTGGCACACACTAAGCAGTAAATATTGCTACTAATATTATGCAAAAGAGCCTTCAGATTTGTTTTTACCTGCAGGTAGAATGATGTACTGTAATGTTCTACTTTATTGTTCACCATTCAGATTACTTCTAGTCTTTGGTACTACAAACTGGGCTGCTTGGAAAACTCTGTAACATGTCATTTTTCACATTTTCAAAAATGGTAAATTCCTAGAGATGAGGTTGCTGGGAGTAGGGATATGTGTGTTTTTAAATATGCTGGATACTGCCCACTTTTCCTGTATGAACGTTCTCTCAGTTTTCAAGGCCACCAGCAGTGACAGAGAATTAAGTTCAAGAACAGCCTTATTCGGAATTTTCCATTCCTATCCTAGCATACAGTGACTATCCTGTGTGAATAGTAAATGCTGAATAATATTTATTAGTTAACTGGATGAAAGGATGGTTTAGGAAATACAGCTGGGTTTTGGTGGCAGCAAGAACACTTAAAATCCCTTTGGCATTAAATCCCATTTAAATGTTTAAAATCTTGTTTGCTGTTATTCACTGAAGATTATTAGAGGACAGAAGAGAAATAGTTATCTTTTACTGATCACTTTGAGCAGTTTTACTATTACAGAGATTTCTTTTAGAACCTGGAAAGCGTGGTAAAAGAAAAAAGCATTATTGAAAGTTTGTTAATACGGTAAAGCAACAGGGTGCGTGAGTGCGGGGTGTGGGGGGGCGGCGGGGGAGGGGGGATTATTAATAGAAAATTGGCTAGAGTCCCACTGATTTACCGGCTTCCCAGTAGAAAAAAAATGCTTTATTAATTAAAGTCTTCATATTTATTATCTCATGTCATTCTGATACATATGCAAAGATACCTGAGAGAAAAGGACAAAAGAACATTGAGTGACCAAGAGCTATTAAACTCCCTGTAAATTTACCATCGCAATTTTCGAGTTACTTCCATTTTACAGAGGAAAGGTCTGGTGAGCCATACTTTACATAGCCTGTGGCAAGACACAGTCAAGAAGTGGCCTAGTTGGGCTAAGAATATAGCACAGCACTCAAAACACGGCCAATGCCCAATAACTGAATACATGAATAGTCATGCTGTAGGAAAGTGAAAGTGAAGTCGCTCAGTCGTGTCCGACTCTTTACGACCCCGTGGACTGTAGCCCTCCAGACTCCTCCATCCATGGGATTCTCCAGGCAAGAATACTGGAGTGGGTTGCCATTTCCTTCTCCAGGGATCAAACCTAGGTCTCCCACATTGCAGGGAGACGCTTTAACCTCTGAGCCACCAGGGAAGCCCCCCCATGCTGTAGGAGTGACTCTGATAAAAACAAAGTCGTTTCAGAGCTTTTTTTGTGTGACATTTGGTAAATTACTTGTGTTTTGCTTTGAGATGATGGAGATGATGACACTACCTACTTTGTAGAACTGTCCTCACAATCTAGCATACATCGTTAGTACACTGTAATATGCCACATTGCACATGGTGTGTTTGCGAACAGTGCTTTCCACAGAGTGGAATACTCAGAGTGGTTAAATTTCTCCATGGCCACAGAGCAAGTGGTGGAGCTGGGGCCAGAAGTTAGTCCTTCCGTTCCTAATCCAATTCAGGCTGCGAGCTTCACTACATTTTATGTCTACATCTGCAGTTAGGCAAAGTAGCAACTGGAGATCTACGTTCACTGGTCAATCTCCTTTTCGTGCCCAATACATCTCAATCCACAGGATCCTTTCTTCCTTCCACCGGGAGCCATACCGTCAGCCTCACGTTATCCAAGAGAACTCTGCTACTTCTGGAGCAACCTCGGCTGGTATCTCCTCCTCCGCCTTTGTTTGAAACAAGGAAGTGGGAGAAACGAGAACTGCGAATCTGTCCCGCTGAATTTCTGTAGTTTTCAATTTGGTCCGAAAAATTCAGCTAAATGCCTGGCTCCTCCTCCCCCACGCCGGCTTGAAAGTACATCTCCGCCACCCTCACCCCCACCCCCACCCCACTTTTGTCTTTAGAACTTCCATTTATCTGTACTCTCAACATGTTAAGGCCGTGCCAAGGTGGGGAGGTGCCGGGGCCAGCGTGAGGAACTCCGCCGTGGCAAAGGTCATGAGGAAGGAGGCTTGGCATACGCAAAGGCGTGATCAAGCCTCAGGAAATCCCCTGTTCCCGAGCATCTACCCCCAAACCAGAGTCTGTTTTATGCTCTCACCTACACATCTGACTTTACTGGAGGCTCTCCCCCATAACTATTTCTCTCGGAGAAGGAGTTAACTTGCAGCTCCAAGTCAATAAAAATTCCTGGGCGTGACAAGGGTGTTTCAGCTTAAGGACTCCTCTGAAGGTTATCTAGCCCACCTGTATAGGTTCGTCTGGCCACATGTGATTGTTTACAGCCTCCCAACCTGAGAGGCAAGAGATGTTTTAGACTTACTAAAGGCAAATTCTTTTGGGGAGTTGGAAATTATTAGTATAGTGGGTTGGTTAGGGATTATATTGGTGAAGGGTTTTTCATTTGTTGTGTCAATAATTGCTGCTAATTCCCTGCCCTGGGTGAGACAAGGATGTCTCAGGTCAAACCTCTCTGCTGACAGACTAGCTTGTGTGACAGGATTATCCATACTCCTGCCACTATGCACATGATTGTTTACTACCTCTCAACCGTAAACAGCACAGAGAGTTTGGGAGTATTTTGAGAGTCTTAATTAGCATAGGGCTTTTTCTTCTTGTTGAGTCAATGATTGCTGCCAGGCCTCCATATCCTTAGGCACCTGGGAATATATTAATCAATGTTTTTGGAATATAGGAAAGGAAATATAGTAGTTTTTAAGGTTAGCAATACTAGACTTTTTGAGTTAGTGACTTTTCTCTTTTGTAATAGATCACTGTACTTTGTTATAAATCACTGTGTCCTTGCTATGTAAAAATGTAACTTTATCACTATCTTAAGACTAAATAGATCTTAAGGTGAACATTGGTGAAAGGATTTTCATTTGTTGGGCTGATGTTTGCTGCTAAATCTCCATATTCCCTGCCCTTATAATGAATATAACTAGCATATAGGAGAAATAAGTATTAACCTTTAAGCATATAGGAGAAATAAGCATTAACCTTTAAGATTAATCATGTTAACCTTGGGTTAAATAAATTCCTTTCTTGATTGTAACTCACTACACCCTCACCCTATAGGAGTGTAACTTTATTTGGAGGGTGGTGGCTGGTTTAAGAAAAAACACCCTTGGAAAAAATAAGTTTTTGGTTATCAGAAAGAAAGGATCATAAAATCCCTAAGACCTTTTTATGTGAAGCACCTGATTTTGATAAAGGTCACGACTGCTGACCCCCACGTGACTCTGTATTCTTCCCTATATGTAACAAAAGGTATATAAGCAAACCCCAAAATAAAGAAATCGGATCAGTTTCCAGAAAGGCTGATACCCCCATGTCGTTCTTTCTTGCTCCTCGTTTTTCTGGCTGAATTCCCATCTGGAGCATGGATGCTATTCCACATAATCCAAGTTATTCAGCCTCTTTTTCTCCACTAATCTTCCTACTACACTATCCGTTTCTAATCTCTCTATATATCTGTAATTAAATATGTATTTTTCCAAGGACGCCGACTCCGTCCCCACCTTCGAATCACCCTGGATCCACCGGGGCTGGACCCCGGCAGGGAGGGACTATAAATTACGGTAAGCCACAGTAAGTTCCTGTGTGCCAACATTCAGGGCATCACCATGCCCGCCATCCGGCGCCAGGCCCGCAGGGGTGGTTAAGGCATCTTTTATCTCGGCTACAGAGAGACCTGAGGGGTGCTGAAATCTTATTAGAAAAAGTGAACATGACCCCAAAACCTATACCCAACATGCTAAGGGCAAGAGGGTCACCGCTGTGGACGTTATTCTCTCAGGGGTCAGGGAAGCACCCTCTGGCTTTGGTGGCTATCATTGCAACTTGTATTGCCATTCTCACTTGTAAAAGTTCGTCTCAGGGGTATCTATCTTTTAAGGAGTTAGAAAGCAATTCAGATCACATTGTGTAGCTGTAAGATATGTTCCTTAGATCCTGCATTCGGACCTGCAGTATGATATAAAGAGAAGGGATATGCAAAGGATAGATTTGTAGTTCCCGTGCATGCAAAAATGGCCCCCATTCAGTGCTTGCAGGCTCCCAGTCACATCAGTAGAACGTACGAAACTGCAAGTATTTGAATCTGGGGCTTCCTGAGAAGCTACTACTAAAAGAAAAAATGTGTTAGGAAGTCAGTAAATCAGTTTCGTGATTTCCTGGGGTTCTCCAGCGTTCGAACTGTTGCCCTGGAGGTTTTTAGGTATTGTGGCTATTCAGTATAAACCTAAGGGGAGGCAGCAGATGAACCTAGTTTCTATAATAGAAATTCTCACAAAACTGCAACTTTCTTAACACCCAGGTATTTTATTTCCGTTAAACCACGTTTTAAAAAATGCCACTCAAGAGATAGCACACCCCCGCCCCCCCACACCCCCCTGAACTGATAGGAAAGGCGCACCGGCTCTTTTCTGGAGAATGTTTGAGTGGCTCTGAAAAGAGCCTTTGGGTTCCACACGGCCTATAATGACGTTTACTTGGAGCTGGTGTATTTGGTGACCGCATTGGTGCCCTCAGCCACGGCGTGCTGAGGTGTTATCATGACAACACAAAAGAAACCTTTTAATTTTGTATGCTGCTGCTGCTGCAGCTAAGTCGCTTCAGTCGTGTCCGACTCTGTGCGACCCCATAGATGGCAGCCCACCAGGCTCTGCTGTCCCTGGGATTCTCCAGGCAAGAACATGGTGAAAAAAAAAAAAAAAGTCTGCCACTTGGAGTCTATTTCCTCCGCTTGGGGACCCCTAGCCTTCCAGTTACCCTCCGTGTAGCTTATTGGTTATACTGCAAAGAACCAATTCTATGTTAGAACTGTCTCTTTTGACTTGCTTCTTGTTATAATCATACATAACGAGCTGCCTCAGAGGATCCTGGCCCTCGGCCTGTTAAATTGTCTTTGTTCACGTCACAGATAATCTAAACCGCCCGCCTGTGGATGGCTATGAGAAGTAAGTTATTAATACATGCCTTCCCTGATGCTGGCCATCCCCGGAGATGGCCCTTTTTACTTCCTGACTGCCTCTCCCGCTTCTGCTTTTTGACTTTCCAGATACCGAGATGGTTGTTAAGACATTAGTCTGCCATCATCTCGGTTTAGGCGGCTTTCTGAACCTAAACAGTTTGTTTCTGAGGCTCATTGGCCTAGAGTGCGGCGAGCAGCGAGTTTGGAGCCGGCAATGAACAAGACACAGATGCCAGATAGCTTAATTGGAAGATCTTAACTGTAAGATCACAGAAAAACCCAGAAGTGATTGTAATACCCTAGCTACTTACACTGCAACGAGTTATCTTCAGATCTTATATTGTAAAAACAAAACAACCTCTCAAACCAGTTATCAGCGGACAGACCCTTTTATAGAAAAGGTAGGTGGCTCTGAAAAGAGCCTTTGGGTGAGAAGAAATCTGACTACTCTGCAGCCAGTCCCTCACTTGGAGCTGGTGTACTTGGTGACGGCCTTGGTGCCCTCGGACACGGCGTGCTTAGCCAGCTCCCCAGGCAGCAGAAGACGCACGGCCGTCTGGATCTCCCTGGATGTGATGGTCGAGCGCTTGTTGTAATGAGCCAGGCGCGACGCCTCGCCCGCGATGCGCTCGAAGATGTCGTTGACGAAGGAATTCATGATGCCCATGGCCTTAGACGAGATGCCGGTGTCCGGGTGGACCTGCTTCAGCACCTTGTACACGTACACGGAGTAGCTCTCCTTGCGGCTGCGCTTGCGCTTCTTGCCGTCCTTCTTCTGCGCCTTGGTCACCGCCTTCTTCGAGCCCTTCTTTGGGGCAGGAGCGGACTTCGCTGGCTCAGGCATGGTGAAGTACTGCAGTCACAGAACCACTATAGAAGTGAGAGCCGAAAGGCACCCTTTTAAGGACAAGGGTTTATGCAAATGAGGCGCAGTAGAGGTTTCTGGTGATTGGTGCGCCTTCTGTGTGACGTCACAGCTCAGCTTCGCCCAATCAAGGTAGGCATTCTGCAGAGTCGCATTTCCATTGGTCTAAACAAAAGTAAAACGGTAGCCAATCGTACAGCTTTCTTTTCGCGCCCAGCGTGGGTTATAAACTTTCCGTTTCTGTATTCGCTTGTCATTCTCGAGGGTGACCGTTGATCCTGAGTCATGTCTGGACGTGGCAAACAAGGCGGCAAAGCTCGCGCCAAGGCTAAGACCCGCTCTTCGCGGGCAGGCCTCCAGTTCCCGGTGGGCCGAGTGCACCGCCTTCTCCGCAAGGGTAACTACGCTGAGCGGGTCGGCGCCGGGGCCCCGGTGTACCTGGCGGCGGTGCTGGAATACCTGACAGCCGAGATCCTGGAGCTGGCGGGCAACGCGGCCCGGGACAACAAGAAGACGCGCATCATCCCGCGTCACCTGCAGCTGGCCATCCGCAACGACGAGGAGCTCAACAAGCTGCTGGGCAAAGTCACTATCGCTCAGGGTGGCGTCCTGCCCAACATCCAGGCGGTGCTGCTGCCCAAGAAGACTGAGAGCCACCACAAGGCGAAAGGCAAATAGAAGTCTGGATTACTTCGCAGTAGTAAGGTCTCAATCAAACCAAAGGCTCTTTTCAGAGCCACTTAAAAGTTTCTTTGGAAGAACTGAGCACTAAATTTTAAACCTTAGATCCTAGATCATAGTTGAGAGTAATCATGTATTACACCAACCTTGAAACTTCGGAGACAGTCACTTTTGTTAAAGTGTATCATGTAGTCTACAAACTATTATCCATCAGGATTGGCAGATACGAGGATTTATTTACTCGTTAAATATTGCCACCCTGTGCCAATTATTGAGTTGGAAAGCACAAAAGTTAGGATGGGAGATTTATTCCTTTCTATGGCAGTTTTAAGGCTTTTTGATTTTCTGGGCTTTAGTAATTAAAGGTTTCGTGTGTCCAGGGAGCAAATCAAATCTGTTTCTTAGGCCAAAGGCCATTATTGGAGGCGTTATTTTTCTCAAAAACCTACTGAAAACAGTGGGGCCTAGTGGGACTCCCAAACATGGTGGCCCTTTCTCCCCGTTTCTTGTAGGCAAGACTAGCCTTGACTTCCCTGAGTTCCAAATAGCAGATTTGAACAGTTGCTAGTCTAAGGAGCAGACTAGAAACCACCTGAGGCAAGATTAAAGGGATCAGAGAAACTCATCAAGATTAGGAGAGCCGACCAACTGATATCCTGCATACACCCTGACCTTATCAGCAACCACGCCCTTGAGAAGTATAAAAACTCCTTTTCAAATCTTCCCAGGTTGGGACGGTTTTTTGAGACAAGTTTACCTGGTGGCTCAGACGGTAAAGTGTCGGCCTACAATGCTGGAGACCCGGGTTCAACCCCTGGATCCGGAAGATCTGGAGAAGGAAATGGCAACCCACTCCAGTATTCTTGCCTGGAAAATCCCATGGACGGAGGAGCCTGGTAGGCTACAGTCCATAGGGTCGCAACGAGTCAGACACGACTGAGAGACTTCACTTTGAGACAAGAGCCCGTTGTGTCTCCTCTTGCCTGGCAAAGGAATAAAACTTTTCTCTTTCACCCAAAACAGTCTCCGAGATTCAGTTCTGTACTGATGTACAGAGAAACAGCTGATTTCAGCATCGCTAATTTCACGTCAGCGTACATTGTTTTACATCGTTGAATATGGAAATTTTAAATCTTCAGGTCTTTTATCGGAAAAGTTGGCTGAGGTACCTAGTAATTATACCCATTGGTTTATTTTTGTGTTCTAAAGTATTTTCCTAGCTCCCTTGGACCCATCCACACAAATTGAGATGTCGATATAAGGTAATGGTCATACGTTTTAGGATGAAAATGCTAAATTCTACTGTTAAAATGCCATCTTCTTGGTATTTTTATTGTGTTAAAGATCTTGATGTACTGATGGTATTAGATAGTTTTCCACTTACTTTGAAGTAGGAAAAAAAAAAAAAAACTTGCCAGGTAATTTCTAGTCTCTGAGGGGAAGGAGATGACCAGAAAAATTCAGATGTCAGGCAAGGAGCTTATCCCAAGTTTCTGCCAGTGGCTTCCCAGGTGGCTCAGTGGGGAAGAATCCGCCTGCTAATGCAGGAGACGAAGGGTTCGATCCCCGGCTGGGGAAGATCCCCTGGAGAAGGAAATGGCAATCTGCTCCAGTATGCCTGGAGAATTCCATGAACAGAGGTGCTTGGCAGACTACAGTGCATGGGGGGGTCATAAAGAGTCAGACACAACTTAGTGACCGAGTATCACACATGCATGCAGGGAACTATTATAGATGCAAACTCATGGGATGTGTGGTAAATATACATTATTGGTGGGGATTTAGATTCTTTAAAAACAAAGGAATTACATTCCTAAAATAGAAAAATCAATTATGTTGCAAGGGAATTGTTCGAAAAGAAGTTCAAGCAAGGATGTGCTTCTTTATGAAGTAATAACTTGAATTCCTCACACGCAAATCAAATTGTTTTTACTGAAAAACAAATTTAAGTTCTTAAAATTTGTGTTTAGAGGAAAGTTGAGAGGTGACGGTATAGAGCTGCATTCAGTGTCTTAATATGGTAAAAACCAGTGGCCCTGGGCAATGGACATGTGGCTAACCTGAAAAAGAAAGTGGTGGACATGTTATATATGTACACTGTATTTTGAATGGTTAGTGCAAAATTTAAAAAGAATGTGAAATATCTAACAATTATATTGATTACATGTTGAAATGAAAATTTTAGATATACTGGGTTGAAATATTATCTAAAAGAACTTCTCCTGTTTTTTATTTTATTCTAATATAGTTGTTGCTGCTGCTGAGTCATGTCAGTCGTGTCCGACTCTGTGTGACCCCATGGACGGCAGCCCACCAGTCCCTGGGATTCTCCAGGCAAGAATACTGGAGTGGGTTACCATTTCCTTATCCAATGCATGAAAGTGAAAAGTGAAAGTGAAGTCACTCAGTCGTGTCCGACTCTTCCCGACCCCATGGACTGTAGTCCATATTTCTCATGTATTGTGTATTTATTTCTTCTGGAAAGTGCTATTATATAGCCAACAATTGTACAGGAAAAATTGAAAAAAAAAAATTGAGGTCAAGGCCTTTGGCCAACAATCGAAAAGTTCGAGTCGGCATCACCGAGTAGATGGACACAAGTTTGAGCAGGTTCCAGGAGTTGGTGCTGGATAGGGAAGCCTTGGTGTGCAGCAGTCCATGGGGTCGCAGAGTCGGACACGACTGAGTGAAGGAGCACTGACTTGAGTCAGTCCGATTACCGATTGGACAGACTTGGTCGCCTTTTGTCCAATCAGCTTCTGACTCGCTCTATAAATATGTGGCTAGGTGGGGTTCGTTAAAGTTGCTGACACTATGGCTCGAACTAAGCAGACTGCTCGGAAGTCTACCGGCGGCAAGGCACCACGCAAGCAGCTCGCCACCAAAGCGGCCCGCAAGAGCGCGCCGGCCACCGGCGGCGTGAAGAAGCCGCACCGCTACCGGCCCGGCACGGTAGCTCTGCGCGAGATCCGCCGTTACCAGAAGTCCACGGAGCTGCTGATCCGTAAGCTGCCGTTCCAGCGGCTGGTGCGCGAAATCGCGCAAGATTTCAAGACTGACCTGCGCTTCCAGAGCTCGGCCGTGATGGCGCTGCAGGAGGCGTGCGAGGCCTATCTGGTGGGGCTCTTCGAGGACACTAACCTGTGTGCCATCCACGCCAAGCGCGTCACCATCATGCCCAAGGACATTCAGCTTGCCCGCCGCATCCGCGGAGAGAGGGCGTGAGCCTGGACGTTTCTCCTCAACCCCAAAGGCTCTTTTCAGAGCCGCCTACATACACAATGAAAAAGGACTGTTATCTTGCTATTTAATCCTGGTTTTCATTGTGGCAGAAAGTGTTAGGCTTCTCCAACATTCTAATTTTGCTCGCTGATGTTATGGTAGTCGTGTTTCTGAGTGGCGTTGTGAAACGTAGGACCTATAATCACCACGTAGAATTTGGGGTGAATCCAACATTCTGCACCTTGAGATAAGTATTGAGAGTCTCCCTTCCCAGGAATCAGCCTTTGTATGGAAACGGAGACGTTTGGTTCAAAGTGGTTAACGCTCCCTCCTTCCCCCAGCCGCGGGCACGTGTAAGACCAATTTTTAGTCAGTGTAGATTTTTAATTAACTGTAAACCAGGACGTCTGGGTTCGGGAACAGAATACCAAGTCAAGAGGGGCCCAGGACAGATACCCTTCCTGCTGGCTGGGTAGGGCACCCTCACTTGAATATATGCAGTTATACCTATGTGATTTCTCAGTTTTCATTACTTGAAGACTCTTTTCAGGGGAAGGTAGTAGCCCTAGTTCTGTGGATATTTCTAGTTACGTGGAAACAAATATTCTAGGTCTCGAACCACCATTTGTTTTCCTTCCACCTAAGCTTTTCCGGAATTTAGTTTCATCATCTCATAGTGTGTGCGTGCGTGTGTATTCAGTCGTTGCCGACTCTGCGACCCCATGAACTGGCTGACAACGAATACACCAGACCATTTTCGTTCATGCTAATGTTGGTAGATGGTGATGCCTGTAAGAATCACTGGGGGAGTAAGGACGATGATGATAAGTCTGGGATATACATTTTTAATTTCCCAGAGATCTATGAGTATGCTGCTGCTGCTGCTGCTGCTAAGTCGCTTCAGTCATGTCTGACTCTGTGCGACCCACAGACGGCAGCCCACCAGGCTCCCCCGTCCCTGGGATTCTCCGGGCAAGAACACTGGAGTCGGTTGCCATTTCCTTTTTCAGTACATGAAACTGAAGTCGCTCAGTCATGCCCGACTCTTCGCTACCCCATGGACTGCAGCCTACCAGGCTCCTCCATCCATGGGATTTTCCAGGCAAGAGTACTGGAGTGGGTTGCCATGCCTTCTCCACTATAAGAGTATAAGAAAGTAAAACAAAGAATAAAGAATATCAGAAAGGAGATGAATATGCCTGTCTGAACTTGAATGAAGTCTGGGATGGACATAAAGATTTGGAAGTCGGCCTACAGTTCATGGGGTGGCAGAGTCGGACACGACTGAGTAGTCGACTAACATACAAGATATATAGAGGATTTAGAACCAAAGGAACGACCTAGAGATCCATCCCTCTGACTTCTCTCTTGTGACCTCTCTGCTTTATTTTCCAATAGCGAACTTTTTGTCATTTGCCTGCACATACAAGCCACGAGTCTGGTGACACTGGTTTCCTGCTGAAATCCCTGTTTTTCCTCTATTTCCCAATTTCCTTTAATCCTCAGACCAAATGTCCCTTCTCAGTCTTTTCTATGCTCCTTTTGTATTCTGTGCTTACTCCTCTTGCTACATTGTACTTTATTTCCTTTAGTTTCTCTTCATTAGATTTTCTTTAGAACAAGCAGTATCTCATTACTGTATCAACGTATGGTACTTAAGTGTGTGGCATTTGTTGAAAACAAGTACGTTAACATTTAATAGAAGAGGAAAAGTCTTTGTGTCTGCAATCCTTGAAAAGGCCAAAATGCTCAATGGCATAAATGTTCCAAACATGTCTCATATTCTGGAATTAGAGGACCTCAGGCCTGACCACCAAAATCTTGTATTTATTATTCTGAAAACTTTGGGTTTTTTTCAGTTTAAAACTAAGTTCTCATCATTAGTGTTCTTGGAACCAATAGGATGCATCACCATCGTTGTTACAACCCAGCTTGTACTTTTATAGCCCAGGTAACGGTATCAATACTTTTGCAAGGCTACCTTCCTAGACACTTCGATGATTTCTGCTTATCTTTCACATAAAACCACTGAAGGGCCCTCTCTAACATTCGACTTAGGGAATGAAAATTCACACCGCATACTTAAGTTTCTAATACGGACCCCTGGTTAAAGGTAACCAAAATTTAACATTTAACAAAGTTTGAAACTGTCTAATACAAATGTTCTTTTGTTCACAACTGCCCCGAAATACCAATTCTGAAATATAGACCAGAACATGCCCTACACGACCGGAGAATTAAGTTCCAAGTCTCAGTGCTGTAATAAAGATTAGTTTCAGGTGCAAGAAATTGTGTTACTCTCTTCTATGATAATAGAAGTGGCTCTGAAAAGAGCCGTTTATTTGGTAGTTTTCTATCTTGGTTCTTTACTTAGCCTTGTGGTGGCTCTCAGTCTTCTTGGGCAGCAGCACCGCCTGGATGTTGGGCAGGACGCCACCCTGAGCGATAGTGACTTTGCCCAGCAGCTTGTTGAGCTCCTCGTCGTTGCGGATGGCCAGCTGCAGGTGACGCGGGATGATGCGCGTCTTCTTGTTGTCCCGGGCCGCGTTGCCCGCCAGCTCCAGGATCTCGGCTGTCAGGTATTCCAGCACCGCCGCCAGGTACACCGGGGCCCCGGCGCCGACCCGCTCAGCGTAGTTACCCTTGCGGAGAAGGCGGTGCACTCGGCCCACCGGGAACTGGAGGCCTGCCCGCGAAGAGCGGGTCTTGGCCTTGGCGCGAGCTTTGCCGCCTTGTTTGCCACGTCCAGACATGACTCAGGATCAACGGTCACCCTCGAGAATGACAAGCGAATACAGAAACGGAAAGTTTATAACCCACGCTGGGCGCGAAAAGAAAGCTGTACGATTGGCTACCGTTTTACTTTTGTTTAGACCAATGGAAATGCGACTCTGCAGAATGCCTACCTTGATTGGGCGAAGCTGAGCTGTGACGTCACACAGAAGGCGCACCAATCACCAGAAACCTCTACTGCGCCTCATTTGCATAAACCCTTGTCCTTAAAAGGGTGCCTTTCGGCTCTCACTTCTATAGTGGTTCTGTGACTGCAGTACTTCACCATGCCTGAGCCAGCGAAGTCCGCTCCTGCCCCAAAGAAGGGCTCGAAGAAGGCGGTGACCAAGGCGCAGAAGAAGGACGGCAAGAAGCGCAAGCGCAGCCGCAAGGAGAGCTACTCCGTGTACGTGTACAAGGTGCTGAAGCAGGTCCACCCGGACACCGGCATCTCGTCCAAGGCCATGGGCATCATGAATTCCTTCGTCAACGACATCTTCGAGCGCATCGCGGGCGAGGCGTCGCGCCTGGCTCATTACAACAAGCGCTCGACCATCACATCCAGGGAGATCCAGACGGCCGTGCGTCTTCTGCTGCCTGGGGAGCTGGCTAAGCACGCCGTGTCCGAGGGCACCAAGGCCGTCACCAAGTACACCAGCTCCAAGTGAGGGACTGGCTGCAGAGTAGTCAGATTTCTTCTCACCCAAAGGCTCTTTTCAGAGCCACCTACCTTTTCTATAAAAGGGTCTGTCCGCTGATAACTGGTTTGAGAGGTTGTTTTGTTTTTACAATATAAGTATCTGAAGATAACTCGTTGCAGTGTAAGTAGCTAGGGTATTACAATCACTTCTGGGTTTTTCTGTGATCTTACAGTTAAGATCTTCCAATTAAGCTATCTGGCATCTGTGTCTTGTTCATTGCCGGCTCCAAACTCGCTGCTCGCCGCACTCTAGGCCAATGAGCCTCAGAAACAAACTGTTTAGGTTCAGAAAGCCGCCTAAACCGAGATGATGGCAGACTAATGTCTTAACAACCATCTCGGTATCTGGAAAGTCAAAAAGCAGAAGCGGGAGAGGCAGTCAGGAAGTAAAAAGGGCCATCTCCGGGGATGGCCAGCATCAGGGAAGGCATGTATTAATAACTTACTTCTCATAGCCATCCACAGGCGGGCGGTTTAGATTATCTGTGACGTGAACAAAGACAATTTAACAGGCCGAGGGCCAGGATCCTCTGAGGCAGCTCGTTATGTATGATTATAACAAGAAGCAAGTCAAAAGAGACAGTTCTAACATAGAATTGGTTCTTTGCAGTATAACCAATAAGCTACACGGAGGGTAACTGGAAGGCTAGGGGTCCCCAAGCGGAGGAAATAGACTCCAAGTGGCAGACTTTTTCTTTTCTTTTTTTCCCACCTCTATACAAAATTAAAAGGTTTCTTTTGTGTTGTCAAGATGACACCTGGTTCTGCCTGAACTTAAACCTTTCGGAAACCTTGAGCTAACCAATGGGTTTTTCTTATGGAAATCTTTTTCTTAAGTTGTGTTAACGAACGATGTATTTGCCTTGGAATCTGCCTGTCTTCAAGTAGGTTCACCCTAAGACTCAAACTTTGAACAGATAATGACTCAACAAACCATTGTTGCCTTACTCAAGGAAAATTTCTCTTAAGCTATGGTAATTAAACTATGTATTTGCTGGTAACCTGCCTTTCTTTAAATTTCATGTCAATTGTTTAATGGCAGGGGATGACTCACTTTATGCCAGTGCTATCTCAAAATGCCTGTTATGGAAAAGGGGCCTGATGCAACTCTCAGATTTGAGGTGATTCCTTAACTGCTTGTGATGGACAGGGAGGCCTGACGTGCTGCGATTCATGGTGTCGCAAAGAGTCGGACACGACTGAGCGACTGAACTGAACTGAACTGAAGAGCTAGCAAGGGGGTGTCACTCTGTCCCTTCCTCATGCCCCTTTCTGATGTCAGAAGCTTCTTTTATCCCTCTATACGTTAATAAAGTTTTATTTCACGTAAGCTTCAAATGATCAAGCCTCGTCTCTGACCCTTGATCGAAATCCTCTTCTCCGGAGGTCATGAAACCCGGTGTGGCTCACGGCTCT
Source organism: Capra hircus (assembly GCF_001704415.2). Taxonomy (NCBI): domain Eukaryota; kingdom Metazoa; phylum Chordata; class Mammalia; order Artiodactyla; family Bovidae; genus Capra; species Capra hircus. The sequence continues at coordinate 18,952,150 of NC_030830.1, forward strand.
CCTGGTTGGAACTTTTCACTACTTTTCTACTTCCTGCGTTTGAAATTGAAGAGGCGGATCTAGTAGTTTTAGATATTAGATGACAAGGAGGCCGATTTCACCACCAGTGTGTCTTGAGTGCTTGCTCTCCAAGCTGCAGCTGCCCCAGAATCTCATGCATTATTAAAATCTCAACCTTTATAGTTGGGATGTACAGTAATTTTAAGACAGAGGATTAACAGAACTTGATGACTCGTCATGCGACAGCATAGTTTTTAACAGTTTTTTAGGTTCTAGATCCCTCTCTTTGCAATTTACCCCACCCTGCTCCACCACCTTCCATAAAAAAAACTGTAAAATGATAAGCATTGTTAAAGGTAGTAGATGGCTAAAGAGCAGTTTGAAAAATAATCCTGAGTCCTTTCTCTTATGCCAGTTTAAGAGTGAAGAATTGGAAAACTTTAAATTTCCTTCACCTCTTCAGTTATCTCTGAAACAATGCACGTTCCCCATGTTGGCAGGAAAGCCTGGTGCCTCTGAAAATCCCAAAGGAGTTTTCTTTTCTTTTTTCTTGAAACATTTTGCAATGTTGAAAACATTCTAATGGAAACTCACTAGGAAAGACAAATTTTCTCAGTATATTACAGAAATTACATTAAAGATGATACTCTTAGTGGGAAATAAATCCATAAATCTTGCTGGGTGGAGTGTTGATCAAAGACAAAATATAATCTATCCCAAAATTAATTCTGAATGTAACAAATAGATTATTTAGAAACTGTAATAGAGAGAACAGAATTTTAGTACTAGTTCTAAGAATGTTAAAGGTGGTATTTCAAGAGCAGGAAAAAAATTATATTAAAATATCTTGCTGATTAAGGAATTGGTAGAGAACTGTTTAAAACTGTGCTATGGAAAATTCGTAAGCAATAATAAGCAGACATTAACTTGTTATTAAAAACTCAAGGGGAGTTGATTTAAATATACCAGTATAAAGAGGTTTTAGAAGGCCGTATATAGAATAGCATTCATTTTCTTGGAGTCAGTGCTTTTATCTGCTCACCAAAATACCAAATTAGCTACTAGGGGAGATCTGTGTGTGGTGCGATAACAAGTTATTACTTTATTACTTCCCCTTTTCTCTATTTTCCACAACATTCGTGTTTTCGCTCTCATTCAAAATCAATTCTAAATATTAAGGTAACAAGTTACCGCAGTACAAAGGAACAGAGAAGGCCTCTTTTTTTTTTTTTTTTCTTTTCGGCCCAATTCCCCTCCTCCACTTAGGGCGTGACTTCCCGCCTCCTCCTTTCTTCAGGTTCTCAGTTCGGTCCGCTAACAGACGTATAAAGTTGCATCGCGAGCCTTCGAAGTTAGGCTTTATTGGGTCTTCAGATCTCTCGCTATGTCTGGTCGCGGTAAAGGCGGAAAGGGTCTGGGCAAAGGAGGCGCCAAGCGCCACCGCAAAGTTCTTCGTGATAACATCCAGGGTATTACTAAGCCTGCCATTCGGCGCCTGGCTCGTCGTGGTGGTGTAAAGCGCATCTCCGGGCTCATCTACGAGGAGACTCGCGGGGTCCTAAAGGTGTTCCTGGAGAACGTGATCCGGGACGCGGTCACTTACACCGAGCACGCCAAGCGCAAGACTGTCACCGCCATGGACGTGGTCTACGCGCTCAAGCGTCAGGGCCGCACTCTCTACGGTTTCGGCGGCTGAGTGTTACATTTTGTTTCCATTCACTTAACAAAAGGCCCTTTTCAGGGCTTCCCAACTGCCCTTGTAAGGAGCTGTAATTCTCGTTTCAAGTGCGAAGAATACACTTAATACTTTGGTCTAAAAGGCCGTCTTGTTTCTGCTCCAGGGCGCGTGCGCGCCAAGTCCCACCTTGTACAGCGGTATCCCGTGCCGCGTCAAGCTTTTATCTTAACACATTCATACTAGGTTGGTTGGGGCCTAAGGTTGCATGACTAGCTAATGGACGTAGCTAGTCAATATAAGTGTTTGATACCAAGTACCTTTTTTTTTTTTATTTACAAAAAAAAAACCCAAACAATTCTTGTATTTATGCCACCCTATTAAGAGTAGGGTACTTCGAAAATTTCGATTTAACATGCCGTACACTAACAGTACAATCGAGTCTGGCACCGGCACTTGTCGGTAGTTGCGTCTTGGCTCAATAGTTGTGGCTCGCGGGCTTTAGAGTAGTTGTGGCACCTGGGCTCGGTTGCCCCGTGCCATGCGGAATCTTTCAGGACCAGGGATCAAGCCCATGCTCCCTGCATTGACAGGTGGATTCTTAACTACTGGACTACACGGGAGTCTGGGAGAAGACTTGAAATTAGTATACTCATAAAATCAAGTGAGTTAAGAGTTTAAAAAGAATATTTTTACATTACTTTTGCTGGTTTTTTTTTAAAGGCGAGGTTCATAATTGGTCCTCATTAGGTGTTTATGTATTTGGTGAAATGAATACCACTGGTGGTAAGAACTGAGAAGGGACAGTTATAGTAATGGATTCAGATAAAGCAAAAGCACAAAATTTCTGGCCCACATATGCAGTGCAAATGTTTTATTTAGACATTTTTTCTTAATTTTTTAGGTCACCAATGTAAATATATTCATGAAAAATGTACTTATTTTCATCTTGTGAAAAGTCTGATTTGGCATCACTAAGCAGACCCATATTGACTATGCCAAAGCCTTTGACTGTGTGGATCACAAGAAACTGTGGAAAATTCTGAAAGAGATGGGAATACCAGACCACCTGACCTGTCTCTTGAGAAACCTATATGCAGGTCAGGAAGCAACAGTTAGAACTGGACATGGAACAACAGATTGGTTCCAAATAAGAAAAGGAGTACGTCAAGGCTGTGTACTGTCACCCTGCTTATTTAACTTATATGCAGAGTACATCATCAGAAACGCTGGGCTGGAAGAAACACAAGCTGGAATCAAGATTGCCGGGAGAAATATCAATAACCTGAGATATGCAGATGACACCACCCTTATGGCAGTAAGCGAAGAACTAAAGAGCCTCTTGATGAAAGAGGAGAGTGAAAAAGTTGGCTTAAAGCTCAAGATTCAGAAAAGTAAGATCATGGCATTTGGTCCCATCACTTAATGGCAAATAGATGGGGAAACAGTGGAAACAGTGTCAGACTTTATTTTGGGGGTCTCCAAAATCACTGCAGATGGTGATTGAGCCATGAAATTAAAAGACACTTACTCCTTGGAAGTTATGACCAACCTAGACAGCATATTGAAAAGCAGAGACATCACTTTCCCAATAAAGATCCGTCTAGTCAAGGCTATTATTTTTCCAGTGTTCATGTATGGATGTGAGAGTTGGACTGTGAAGAAAGCTGAGTGCCAAAGAATTGATGCTTTTGAACTGTGGTGTTGAACTCTTGAGAGTCCCTTGAACTGCAAGGAGATCCAACCGGTCCATTCTAAAGGAGATCAGCCCTGGGATTTCTTTGGAAGGAATGATGCTAAAGCTGAAACTCCAGTACTTTGGCCACCTCATGGGAAGAGTTGACTCATTGGAAAAGACTGATGCTGGGAGGGATTGGGGGCAGGAGGAGAAGGGGACGACAGAGGATGAGATGGCTGGATGGTATCACTAACTCGATGGACAAGAGTCTGAGTGAACTCTGGGAGTTGGTGATGGACAGGGAGGCCTGGCATGCTGCGATTCATGGGGTCGCAGAGTCAGACACGACTGAGCGACTGAACTGAAGTGAACTAAATGTGTATGTTTCAACGCTAATCAATTCATCCCACCCTCTCCTTCCCTCACTGTGTCCACAAATCTGTTCTCTAGGTCTGCGTCTCTATTGCTGTCCTGCAAATAGGTCCATCAGTACCATCTTTCTAGATTCCATATATATGAGTTAATACTCGATATTTGTTTTTCTCTTTCCGACTTACTGTGATTTTACTATTGAAATCAACTAAAGGGGTGCAAGATGGTGAAAAGTTTAAGCATAATCATTAGGAGCAGATGATTTGGGATTACACCATTCCTTAGTGATAATGAATTTTAAGTTATATATTTTTCTGGGCCTTAGCTTCTCCATGTGTACAATTGAGTGATAAGGATCACTTTGATTATTTCTCTAATGTCATTCTGTTCATTTGTATTCACAATCTGGGTGGTAAATAAAGGGGAGGAGGAGGAGCCTTCTTTAGCTTTCTAAGGATGATCACAGCGTAACTGATAGGTTTGCTGTAATTTCTGTTTTTCTCTTACTCCCTGTTCTCCCTTTCTATCAACCTCATCTCATTTTTTTTGAATGGCATAGAATTTACCTGCCATAAAGGAACCCAGACATCATGTGGGCATGAGATCTCTCTCTTATGTGGAGGCACATAAGAGTTACTATGAGAAAGTTGTTTGTTTAAATATTAAAAACTGATGTTTCCCTGGACCAGTTATTAGAATCTGTGGGATTGTGTCTTCTTAAATACAACTTATCAGCACCTCTCATTTCTCCTGGTTACACAGGCCTTTTAAAATCTAAGGGCAAATTTTGGTTTTTAATATCATTTTTTCATCAGTTTCAACTTTAAGAGAATACAATCAAAGGCTGTGGAATTCTCAGCCCCAAGGTTCAGACCCAAATTAAGAGATAAAGCATCAATCTTTCTTTGTTGCAATGAGAGGTCTTGTCCAGGAATTCAAGTTCTTACCTTTCTCCCAAGAGAGGATTGAGTTCAAATTCAAGGGTTTATTTTATTTGTGGTCAATGAATTAAAGTTTGTTGCATAGAAAGATCTTGCTATAAACATCTGCTAGGTTCAGTGGTTATAGAATCGAGGCATCAGAAACCTAGGTAAACAGCCTGGCTTTCCTTTCCAGCTATACTAGGAAAACTACGCTTAAAAAAAAGAACATAGTCTTTAAAACTTAAACAAATAGAAAAATATATATTGTGACTAAATGCCCTGAGAATTAGCATGTATTGCTTAACACAGTTCCATTGCTTGCTCAGGACTCTACCCTAGTGAGTACACTGTAGGACAGTCAGTAAGAAGAGCTCTCCGTCGACAGCAGCAGGAATGTTAGTTGCTGCTGTTGCTGCTAAGTCGCTTCAGTCGTGTCTGACTCTGTGCGACCCCATAGATGGCAGCCCACCAGGCTCCCCTGTCCCTGGGATTTTCCAGGCAAGAACACTGGAATGGGTTGCCATTTCCTTCTCCAGTGCAAGAAAGTGAGAAGTGAAAGTGAAGATGTTCACTCGTGTCCGACTCTTAGCAACCCCATGGACTGCAGCCTACCAGGCTCCTCTGTCCATGGGATTTTCCAGGCAAGAGTACTGGAGTGGGTTGCCATTGCCTTCTCCGGAATGTTAGTTAACTAATTAATTAATTTATTAATTATTGAATAACTGCTAGATTTCAGACATTGTACTTGGCACCGGTGATATTACGAGGGGGGAAAGTCCCCACTTTTTTTCTACTAGAAAAAAGACAGAAAGTAAATAATATAAAATCATCAAAATCATTTTCCTATTGATACATCCATTGGCCAATAGCTAATCTTCATTTTACTTAATCTATTGGAAACACTGACATAATTGATCCTATAATTTCTCTTTGATATGCTTTTTTCATTCGGTTCTATTTTATCAGAGGCTCTGTATATCTTGTTAGTTCATCTCTTCTCCACAGACCCTTAATGTTGGGGGATACAGGCCTAAGTTTTTACTACTTCTTGCTCTATACTCACCCTCTTGAAGATCTGACCAAGCTCAGACTTTAAATACCATCTGTATATCAACGACTTCCAACTTTATATTGCCAACTCAGCTTCTCTCTTAAACTCCAGACAGACATAACCTCAATTACTTTCTTTCTTTTCTGTCTTTTTTCTTTTGGTCAAGTGACTTGTGCTATCTTTGTTCCCTGACCAGGGCCTGAGCAGTGAAAGTGCTGAATTGTAACTACCAGACTGCCAGGAAATTCCTCCTATCCCCTAACTGCTTTCTTCACATGGATGTTTGACATCCTAAAATTAATATGACCAAACTAGAATCTTTGGTATTCCCTCTTTCTAATCTTTCATTAAATCACTCCCTGATTTAATTGATAATGACTTCATTCTCCATTCATTTCTTCTAGAAATCGTCCTGATTTTTCCTTCAAAATATATATGGAAACATCAATTCTCAGTACCACCATGCTCCCATCTTGATGGGAGGACTATCTTCTCTCTCCTAGTTTACTTGCTTTAATATCTTTAGTGTTTTCCCTGTTTCCATATTTGATCCCTCACCAACCTGTGGGAAATTATCTTGATGCCCTGGGAGCCTCCAACGAAACTATGAGGCAAGTTCTCCCAGGGCATAAAAAGACTCAAATCAAATTAAAATGCTAGAGATGCCTGATTTTTTAAAAATAAATTTAAACATACAGCTTGAGACAAGGAGAATGACATGGGGTAAGTTAAGGCTTAAAATAAGGGTTCAAGGAGATGGACGACCGCTGAATCATGTAAAATACTTAATGCACCTTTTGAGTTTCACTTTTTCCTCTGCAGCAGAACTACAGCTCTGCAAATAGTATAAGAAATACACACTTCAAAATGTTTAGGAAGCCAAGATCAAGAATTTGATCAAACATGACCAGACTCTTTGATAGGTATATAATAGAACATTTAAATTTGTATCTTTTGTTCAACTTGGTCTGCTTTTTAAAAAATATTTATTTTTATTTATTACTGGCTGTGCTGAGTCTTTGTTACTGCATGCAGGCTTTCTCTACTTGCAGAGAGCTGGGGCTACTCTCTTGTGGAGCACGGGTTCTAGGGCTCGTGGTCTTCAGTAGTTGGTGCACATGGGCTCAGTAGTTGTTGCCTTTGGATTTCTAAAGCACAGGTAGATTCTTAACCACTGAACCAACAAGTTGGTCTGTTTATATGACACAGTTGTGCAAAGGGATGAAGGCTTTCCTTCTTGTTTACGGAGGAGATGCAGGAAATTCGGGTTGAATTCCTGGGTCAGGAAGATCCCCTGGAGAAGGAAATGGCTACTCACTCCAGTACTCTTGCCTGGAAAATCCCATGGACGGAGGAGTCTGGCAGGTTACTGTCTATGGGGTTGCAAAGAATCAGACACGACCGAGCGAGTAACACTTTCACGCTTAGTTTTAAGCCTGTGTTAATAATCACATTCCTATGAAAAAGGAGTTTTAACAGAATCCAATCACTCTTCTGTATTGTTTTGTAAACACAACCTAGCAATGTGTATTTTATATTTTCAAAAACATTGTTAGTATTCCTGACAGTTTATCAAAAGTTCAGTTACCTAAATATTTTTCTAAAATTTGTAATATGGCTTGGAAAATCTTAAAGAAATCCTGTAGTAGAGCTTGACAGTATCAGGCACAGTTATTTTTTAAAGCTCTTTTGATGCTTCTTCTGAAAACCTCTATTTCAGATCTATATTTTGCGAAAGTCACTCAGTTGTGTCCAACTCTTTGCGACCCCACAGACTATAGTCCATGGAATTCTCCAGGCCAGGATACTGAAGTGGGTAGCCTTTCCCTTCCCCAGGCGATCTTTCCAACCCAGTGATAGAACCCAGGTCTCCCACATTGCAGGCAGATTCTTTCCCAGCTGAGTCACAAGGGAAACCCAATATTTTGTAGTAGGGGTCTTAGAGATAACTGTAAAGAAAAACAGCAACCATCAGTCTGGTCAATGTATAATAGTAATTAATATTATCAGTATGGAGTGGGATAGAATCCCCAGTATAGATATGGTATTATAGTGAGGATATTGACATTTCCCCTTTGATATATGCTGTAAGTATTGCTATTGTTGCCTCCCAATGAGAAGGTTTTTATACTTAGGAACAAACTGTTGGCAATGTGTCCTTTATATGCATGCAAGTATGGTCTACCCAACTTAAAAAGCATAACTGTTAAACATTTACATTGATAACATTTTACCTGGTTAATTTAGGGATGTATAGTTTCTGTTTTTGATTTGTCCTCTTCTTTCAAATATTGCACAATATATACAACAGAACAACTGTCACAATTATATATGCCTAATTACAAATGTAAACGAGAGAACAAACCTTAAGTGTTAAATAGGTAATATCTTAATGGCTTCATTATTCAAAATTTGGTGGTCCAGGTTTAGAGAAGGTAATATCAAAAAGAAATCAGGCTATAAATATAATAATATATTTCTAAAGACAAATACTAAAACACTACATATAAGATAGTATTAAATTATGTACTGAATATTTAAGGATTTTTTTTCTGTGGGGGTTTTTGTTTAAGAACCGAGAGACTTCTATCAGAATTATTCAAGACATCGATGGAAAGCCACAAAAATAGTAATAGATCCTCAGAAAATGTAGGAATATAGCTAAAAGTAATACCTCCCAATTCAGAAAAACCTCTGCACAAAGGGAGTAAAAACAGAAAAGCTTTATTACTAAATAAGCGTTAAACCAGAATGTGAAGAACATCACAGGCAATTTTGCTAAAGGGATTGCAAAGCAAGGAGAGAAATCGCTCTCTTTTATAAAGCTAAATGGATACAATCTGCTCAAAAATTAGTACACATGGCAATTTGTAATCTGTAATAATGGAAGTTAGCCCCCTCTCTTTCTGGGAAACAGAGATCCTATTATCTTTGATAGTGTTTCAGAGATGGGGCTAGGGTTGTTGAAAAAATATTCCTGAGTTGGGAGACTGGCTAGATGAATATTTAGCCTTTGATTTTACAAAGATTAAATATTGATGAGACAACGGAATTTTTAGCTTCAGATATAAAAATATGTAAACCTAGTCATTTTGTCATTTTTTTTTTACATGTAGGCAATTGCCACCCTTTCTTAGTGATCAGTGCAAAGAAATAGAGGAAAACAATAGAATGGGAAAGACAAGAGATCTCAAGAAAATTAGAGATACCAAGAGACATTTCATGCAAAGATGAGCACATTAAAGGACAGAAATGGTATGGACCTAACAGAAGCAGAAGATGTTAAGAAGAGATGGCAAGAATACAAAGAACTATACAAAAAAGATCTTCACGACCCAGATAAACAAAATAGTGTGATCACTCACCTAGAGCCAGACATCTTGGAATGCAAAGTCAAGTAAGCCTGAGGAAGCATCACTATGAACAACATTCATGGAGGTGATGGAATTCCAGTTGAGCTATTTCAAATCCTAAAAGAGGATACTGAGAAAGTGCTGCACTCAATATGTCAGCAAATGTGGAAAACTCAGCAGTGGCCACAGCACTGGAAAAGGTCAGTTTTCATTCCAATCCCAAAGAAAGGCAACACCAAAGAATGTTCAAACTACTGCACAATTGTACTCATCTCTCGAGGCTAGCAATGTAATGCTAAAAATTCTCTGAGCTAGGCTTCAACAGTATGTGTACCATGAACTTCCAGATGTTCAAGCTGGTTTAGAAAAGGCAGAGGAACCAGAGATCAAATTGCCAACATCCACTGGATCATCACAAAAGCAAGAGAGTTCCAGAAAAACATCTACTTCTGCTTTACTGACTATGCCAAAGCCTTTGTGTGGATCATGACAAACAGTGGAAAATTCTTCAAGAGATGGGAATACCAGACCACCTGACCTGCCCTCTGAGAAATCTGTATGCAGAATAAGAAGCAATAGTTAGAACTGGATATGGAACAACAGACTGGTTCCAAATCGAGAAAGGAGCACATCAATGCTGTATATGGTCACCCTGCTTATTTAACTTATATGCAGAGTACATCATGAGAAATGCTGCACTGGATGAAGCACAAGCTGGAATCAAGATTGCCGGAAGAAATATCAATAACCTCAGATATGTAGATGATACCACCGTTATGGCAGAAGGCAAAGAACGAAAGAGCCTCTTGATGAAAGTGGAAGAGAAGCATGAAAAAGTTGGCTTAAGACTCAACATTCAGAAAACTAAGATCATGGCATCTGGTCCCATCACTTCATGGCAAATAAATGGGCAAACGATCGAAACACTGACAGACTTTATTTCTGGGGGCTCCAAAATTACTGCTGATGAAGACTACAGATGCTCCTTGGAAGAAAAGCTGTGGCCAACCTAGACAGCATATTAAAACGCAGAGATATTACTTTAGCAACAAAGATCCATCTAGTCAAGGCTATGGTTTTTCCAGTAGTCATGTATGGATGTAACAGCTGGACTATAAAGAAAGCTGAGCACGAAAGAATTGATGCTTTTGAACTGCATTGTTGGAAAAGACTTGAGAGTCCCTTGGACTGCAAGGAGATCCAACCAGTCCATCCTAAAGGAAATCAGTCCTGAATATTCATTGGAAGGACTGATGCTGAAGCTGAAACTCCAATATTTTGGCCACCTGATGTGAAGAACTGACTCATTGGAAAAGACCCTGATGCTGGGAAATATTGAGGGCAGGAGGAGAAGGGGACGACAGAGGATGAGATGGTTGGATGGCATCACCGAACAATGGACGTGAGTTTGAGTATGTTCTGGGTGTTGGTGATGGACAGGGAAGCCTGGTATACTGCAGTCCATAGGGTCGCAGTCAGACACAACTGAGCGACTGAACTGAACTGAGGCAATCACTCTTTGGAATGTGTGTCTACATTAGTCAAGGTTTCCCGCTTGACCTTGGGTTTCTTTCCATAGCTTCTAAGATTCTAGGAAAATGCTAAGACCTCCTTCAGAGTTTAGGTCTGGATTTCCTAATCTTAATCCTTTCCAATTTATTCCTATTTCAATCCCAATCTTATTCCTTTCCAATTCTGTACCAAGGATCTTTTAAATTTTAAATTCGTTGTTCTGGTTTATAAAGCTGCCTTGTATTTTTTCATTGTAGAGAATATTTCTGTAATATGACTTTGTTTTTGTTGAAATCCTTTTTAACTGCATCCCACCCTCACCAACAGTTCTGCCGGATATTACAGTGAGCCTGTACTTTATCATCCTTCCCCACTAGTGTTAATGACTATTGAACAGTCATGAGGACATACAGAGCTATCACTGTGATCGAACCCTAAGACTCCATGTCTAAACTCGGAGTCTTTCTCTTTCCCTTGGTAGACATTCTCTTGTATCCCAAGAGGAATACCACTAAATCTTAAGCCACATATATTTGGGTGACATTTGCTTCCACTTATGAATGTCTAGGCTATTAGACCAAATATTCCACTGAATAGGTAACAGTACAAAATTATGTTCAAAACATTGCCTGGAAGCGTAAAATGTAACTACACACTCACAACAAAGGGTGGAAATAGTACTAAGCGTTTAAAGCAGCATACAGAGTAACAGGAGAAAACTCAAAAGCAAAGCATCACGGCTCCTCAAATGAAAGAGTGGGGGCCCTTAAAAGGACCTTTTGTTCAATACCGGGGAACGCGGATACTCAGCCGCCGAAGCCGTAGAGGGTGCGGCCCTGTCGCTTGAGCGCGTAGACCACGTCCATGGCGGTGACAGTCTTGCGCTTGGCGTGCTCGGTGTAAGTGACCGCGTCGCGGATCACGTTCTCCAGGAACACCTTCAGCACCCCGCGAGTCTCCTCGTAGATGAGCCCGGAGATGCGCTTCACCCCACCACGACGAGCTAGGCGCCGAATAGCAGGCTTGGTAATGCCCTGGATGTTATCACGAAGAACTTTGCGGTGGCGCTTGGCGCCTCCTTTGCCCAGACCTTTTCCGCCTTTGCCACGACCAGACATTGCGAAAGCCCGGAGACTCGAAAAAGCCCAACTTCCACGCCCGACGATGCCCCTTTATACGTCTGTTGGCGGACCGAACTGAGAACCTGAAGAAAGAAGGAGGCGGGAAGTTACGCCTTAAGTGGGGGAGGGGAATTAGACCAAAAAAAAAAAAAAAAAAAAGAGGCCTTCTCTGTTCCTTTGTTCTGAGGTGACTGTTTTGTCATCTTGTTTTAAAACTAGCAATGGCTTTTGAATGCGAGCACAAAACAAGAATGTTGTGTAAAATATACAGAGAAGGCAGGTGATAAAGTAATAATTCACAGCTAGTAGCTATTTGGTATTTTGGTGAACAGATAAAAGCACATACTCTCAAAGAAAATGTATGCAATGCCATAAATGGCATTTTGGAAACTTCTTGCACTGTTTACATTTTCATCAATTTCCCCTATTTAACGAGAAAGAGTATTTTTAATGCCTGCTTGTTAACCTTATGAATTCTCTTTAATACTTTTAACAAACTCCCCAGTAATCAGTGTTTTGGAAAAATATTTTTTTTTCCACTTAGTAAAAATTTACTTCACTATACTTGGGTATACTATACTGCCATTTCTAACAAAGTGTACCAGAATATGTCACTCCCAAATATCCTTCTTAAGCATATGAATTGTAATGAGCTGATGGTTTTGAGAAAAAGCAGGCATAGGAGAAGCTATAAAAACAGAATTTAATACCGAAACCTTCCCTGGTTGCTCAGATGGTAAAGAAACTTTCTGCAATACAGGAGACCTGGGTTGGATCCATGGGTCAAGAAGATCCCCTGAAAAAGGAAATGGCTACCCACTCCAGTATCCTAGCCTGGAGAATCCCATGGACAGAGGAGCCTGGCAGGCTACAGTCCATGAGATCACTAAGAGTCCGACACAACTGAGCAGCTAACACATACACTAAGGGAAATTTACATTTATGTCAGAAATCTCCATTTGTAAGTGTATCTCCTTCTTTGAGCCAGGAAGAGAAAGATATTAATAACTCACAAGAAACTTACCTGAGGAAGGGGCAGGACTTAAATCTGCCACACCTGGTTTACTCTGGGTTTCCTGCTCAATCCCTATAAATGCCACTATCTCCAACATATTTTGTCTTTAGCTGAAGATGATATTTAAAGTAGTGGTTCAGGCCACTTCTGAAGTTCAGAACAGAGGTTCAGTTCCCCTCTGTGTATTCAATGTATACATCAGACATACATGGTTTTAAACTTGTTTTTCTCTTGTAAATCTGTTTCTTATTACAGGAAGCTCTCAGCCACAGAATGAGTAAAACTAATATATTCATATAAACAATTGAAAGAGCATAGATAAAAGTCTGGGAGTGGAGAAGTTTTTTTAAACCACAAAAACAACTTTGGGGAAAGACATTTTTGAGAGCCTCAGTAATTTGTATTATTGAAGGCTCCATAATTCTCTGTCCTTAATGCTGGCCCCTGTCCAGAGTCCCTGCCTTCTTCCAAATTGTTGCTATTTAGTCGCTCAATTGTGCAAACATTATTATGACTCCATGGACTATAGCCAGCCAGGCTTCTCTGTCTCTGAGATTTCCCAGACAAGAATACTGGAGTTCATTGCCATTTCCTTCTGTAGGGGATCTTTTTGACCCAGGAATTGAACCTATGTCTCCTACATTGGCAAGCTGATTCTTTAACATTGAGCCACCAGGGAAGACCAAATTACTGGTCCCCCAAGTCTCTCAATCTCTTTATTATTCCACCATGTAATTAATATTCATCAATCCTGAATATTCATTGGAAGGACTGATGCTGAAGTTGAAGCTCCAACACTTTGGCCACATGATGCGAAGAAGTGACTTATTGAAAAAGACTGATGCTGGGAAAGATTGAAAGTGGGAGGAGAAGGGGACAACAGAGGATGAGATGGTTGGATGGGATCACCGACTCAATGTACATGAGTTTGAGTAGGCTCTGGGAGTTGGTGATGGACAGGGAGGCCTGGTGTGCTGCAGTCCATCGGGTCTCAAAGAGTCGGACACGACTGAGCAACTGAAATGACTCACTGAGAGACAGGAGGAAACAAACTACAAGTGTTAGATTTTTGGTTTCCCTGATAGCTCAGTTTGTGAAGAATCCCCCTGCAATGCCGGAGACCTTGGTTCGATTCCTGGGTCAGGAAGATCTCATAGAGAAGGGATAGGCTACCTGCCCTAGTATTCTTGGGCTTCCCCTATGGCTCAGCTGGTAAAGAATCTGCCCGCAATGCAGGAGCCCTGGGTTTGTAAGATCCCCTGGAGAAGGGAAAGGCTACCCACTCCAGTATTCTGGCCTGGCACATTCCATCGACTGTATTGTCCAGTTCAATCAGTCAGTCAGTTCAGTTGCTCAGTTGTGTCTGGCTCTTTGCGACCCTGTAGCCTGCAGTACACCAGCCAAAGGGACTCTCAAGAGTCTTTTCCAACACCACAGTTCAAAAGCATCAATTCTTCGGTGCTCAGCTTTCTTTATAGTCCAACTCTCATATCCATACATGACTACTGGTAAAACCATAGCTTTGACTAGATGGACCTTTGTTGGCAAAGTGATATCTGCTTCTTAATATGCTGTCTAGGTTGGTCATAACTTTCCTTCCAAGGAGCAAGTGTCTTTTAATTCCATGTCCATGTATAGTCCATGGGGTCGCAAAGATTCAGACACCACTGAGTGACTTTAAATATAAATGTAAATTGAGACCTTGTAATCTCAAGACAAACTCTGCTCCTCTCTTAACTATCTAGAATTCAAAATGGGAGTCTTTCCGGGCTTCCCTGGTGGTTCAGATGGTAAAGAATCTGCCTTCAATGCAGGAGACCTGAGTTCCATCCCTGGGTCAGGATTGTCTCCTGGAACAGGAAATGGCTACCCACTCCAGTATTCTTACTCAAAGAACTCTATGGAATGGAAAATCCCATAGACAGAGGAACCTTGTGGGATGCAGTCCATGGGGTCACAAAGAATCAGACATGACTGAGCAACTGATACTTTTACTTTCCCAGAATTATTACCAGAGAAAAATTTTGAGTGACTCAATTGCATGGTAGGGCAAACTAATTATCCAGTATTTGCTTTTTCTCTTATTGTTCTGTGAATTACCCTGTTGTACTTGGAAGCTGTTGTCTAATTCCTTAGCTCAGAATGGGATATAAACTTCATTTTACATTCTTTTTTTGAACTTCACACGTGTGGGGTGTTTCCATATGTATGAAATTCAATTTGATCTTTCTTCTGTTAATCTATCTCATCATATCAATTTGATTATTAGACCTGTAAAAGAACCTTGGAAGGGTAGAGGAAAATTCTTTCTCCCCAATAATACACAAAAAAATGTAATATGGGAAGATACTGCCCAATACTTGCATAGTAGTCCACAGTCTTCAGAGAGGGAAATTAATGGGAAGACCAATGTCAAGAACAAAGTTTAACTAATACTTTCATAAATCTTCTGCCAGTCAAACTGAAGTGTACCTCTTATGAAGACTTTGCAGCATAAATTACGGAATTCTTCAGGATCTAATTGAAAGAAATATATAAATTATTTTGGCAAGATTTTTGGAAAGTTGTGTTATCTCGATTTTTAAATATAAGTTTTATTTTCTTTCTGATTGTGCAGATAGTAAGAACAGTAAGGGCTTCATCCAATGAAATTGGATTAATAGTCCATTACAGTCCATATAATTCTCCAGACCAGAATACTGGAGTGGGTAGCTGTTCCCTTCTCCAGAGGATCTTCCCAACCCAGGAATCAGACTCTTCCTAACACAGGGATGGAAGCCAGGTCTCCCATATAGCAGGTGGATTCTTTACCGGCTGAGCCACAAGGGTAGCCCAATTTTAAAAGCTCAGTTAATATGTGGAATTATAAGTAATGATATATCACACTTGAATATTTTATTTAAAACACAATTTATATTCATTTATCAACTATTTGATTATAGGTTCATTGATTACCATTAATAATAAAGGCATTATTTTAACAGTGTGATGGTCCTTGTTGTAAGGAATAGAAATGATACAAGGGTTACTTTTTGCATGATCAACATCAATAAGTATAACCACAGCATATTTTATTATTAAAACATGAAGATCTCATAGGCTTTCCTTGCAGCTGTATCATTTATTCTTGAGAGTTCTAGTTCTGAGATAGAGCTGTTTAAAGTTTACAGACTCAAATAATGCAAATGACTTTTTAAGAGGAAAAAAACTGAATAATTAGATTCACTGAAATCAGGATGCGATTCTTCCAACATCAAAGAAATTTAAAAAGAAAAAGGATTGTTGTGGTCACTGTTATTTCAAAGAATATTATTTACATGTGATTGCAATTGAGATTTAAACATAGGAAATAAAAATATTTCAGGAGACTCAGAAAACTTATTCCAGTGGACTAGGAATGCGATTGTAATTCCTTTCATTAAAATGTATTCATAATGAAAACTAGATTACCTGGTGTGGAGAATTGAAGGCCCTCTTTAGTTAGTAGGACTTGATCTGAGAGCAGGGTGAGTGATGATAGTGGGGGAAAAGGGGAACAAGAATCACTGACAGCATTAGGACTGTAAGAGCCTAGTTTGCTGATTTATCTTATACATGTGATTTACAATGTCTACTTTTGTCTGTTAAGGCACATCTTCCTAATGGATGAATAACTCACGTCTTTTACTTCACCAGCATTGATGTAAACAGCCCAGTACAAGCTGTATTCTTTGCCTGAAGCTACTTGAAAACAAGTTATTTACCTTGCTGGGTTACTATCGTATTCTCATTTAGGAAGGTGAGTGATGCGCCCTAAGATTCAACTGAATTAGGAGGGGAGCTAGGCCTAAGGTTTTGTCTCTGATAGCCATTTTACCCTGTAAAGGAACCACAGAATTTTGCCCTCATAGGTTTAACCTAAAACTTAGAGTCAATTTAGACTTTGGGGATAACGACCTACGTTTATGTGAGTTAGCAAATTTTGTTATAGGATTACTTAACACCTGGGTATCTGAAACAATGGGAATTTGAAAGTACAGCTCGTTTTGCTGATAAAGTGGGTGGCTCTGAAAAGAGCCTTTTGGTTTTAACAGGTTTGAGTTGCAAACAATGCCAGGTTTTTACTTGCCCTTGGCCTTATGGTGGCTCTCGGTCTTCTTGGGCAGCAGTACCGCCTGGATGTTGGGCAGGACACCACCCTGAGCGATGGTGACTTTACCCAGCAGTTTGTTGAGCTCCTCGTCGTTGCGGATGGCCAGCTGCAGGTGACGCGGGATGATGCGCGTCTTCTTGTTGTCCCGGGCCGCGTTGCCCGCCAGCTCCAAGATCTCGGCTGTCAGGTATTCCAGCACCGCCGCCAGATACACCGGGGCCCCGGCCCCGACCCGCTCGGAGTAGTTACCCTTGCGGAGAAGGCGGTGCACTCGGCCCACGGGGAACTGGAGCCCGGCCCGCGAGGAGCGGGTCTTGGCTTTTGCACGAGCTTTGCCTCCTTGCTTGCCACGACCAGACATGACGATGGTACAATCTCACCAATGTAAAGTATGAGTATACAAATCAGACCTATCTTATTTATAGTCTTTACTGGGCGCGAAA
Organism: Capra hircus; assembly: GCF_001704415.2. Taxonomy (NCBI): domain Eukaryota; kingdom Metazoa; phylum Chordata; class Mammalia; order Artiodactyla; family Bovidae; genus Capra; species Capra hircus. Next base: position 18,969,425 of record NC_030830.1, read on the forward strand.
ATAACGGTAGACCATTGGCTAAAGCTGCAGTTTCACCTAACCCAATGAAACCGTGAGTTTCAAATACGCTTGTTTTAATTGGACAAAACTATTATGTGACGTTTCCAGCATCCACCACCAATCAGACGCTTGGCATTACTCACTGCCTCCTTTAAGAAGCTGTGAAGGAAGCGAATTCTTACGGCTTCTCTTTTTTTCCTGTTGTTTTTGGGCTGTTTGGCAGTGAACTCCCCGCCATGCCTGAACCATCTAAGTCCGCTCCGGCCCCGAAGAAGGGCTCCAAGAAGGCGGTGACCAAGGCGCAGAAGAAGGACGGCAAGAAGCGCAAGCGCAGCCGCAAGGAGAGCTACTCCGTGTACGTGTACAAGGTGCTGAAGCAGGTCCACCCGGACACCGGCATCTCGTCCAAGGCCATGGGCATCATGAATTCGTTCGTGAACGACATTTTCGAGCGCATCGCGGGCGAGGCGTCGCGCCTGGCTCATTACAACAAGCGCTCGACCATCACATCCAGGGAGATCCAGACGGCCGTGCGCCTCCTGCTTCCCGGAGAGCTGGCCAAGCACGCCGTGTCTGAGGGCACCAAGGCCGTCACCAAGTACACCAGCTCTAAGTGAGCCGGCCCGCCACGGAGTGATCGGTAAGGCTTGGCCTACAACCCAAAGGCTCTTTTCAGAGCCACTCAATCTTCTAAAGAGAACTGGCACTCACTTTATTCAGTAGGTGTTTCTTATATGCTGCTAAGTAATAAGTTCCTTTTTTTGTTTTCTCTTAAACTAGAGAAATTTATTTGTCACAGTTCTGGAAGGCAGACGCCCGAGACTGTTAACAGGGGTGGTTTCTGCACAGGCTTCTTTTTGGCCTCCAGGTGGCCATCTTTTCTGTCTTCCCTAGGTATTCTTTCTGTTCACATTTCCTTTGAGCTTGTTAGAAATTGCTTCCTCTGTAATGTAGGTGCTGCAGGAACGCTGGAGACATTTTTATATGTTTATGTCGAGAAAGGTCAGGTTCATTATCAGACAAATTTAGTAAAGAAAACAAAATACCGTTTGTCCCAAAGCAAAATCAGCTCTCCTTTACGTTTGAAGTTGGCAAAAGATTTCGTTGACCATGGCTTGTCCCCTGCATCCTTAATTTTAACGTGTGTGTGCCTGAGTAAGGAGTTCCTTGGAACACAGTAAGAAAATTACAAATCGCATTATTCACTTATGTTTCTTTGTGAAGCGCTGCTGGCTTTCTTCCCCTTTCTCTGAGTTTAAATTTGCCAAGTATTAAGTTAAAAAGGCAGAAGCAAACCAAACGGAAGTGAGAATCTAATTAAAGTTAACTCCCTGAGCAGGCTGGTGCCACGTTTTGTCTATAGCCAATCCAGACGCTGCGCGCGTAGTTTGAAATTACTAACGGTGTCGTTTGTGACTCCATCCTAACGGAGAGTTCTGGGCCAAGAGGCTTAATGGGAAACTCTGCCATTTTCTCCAAACCCTGGTTTCTTTCTTTTTTTTTTTTCCAGTATGTCTCTGGGATTTACTTTTGCTGTATCAATTGGAACAATTTTTTTTAAAATAGAAGGACTGTTCTCCCATCCTCAAAGGAAGATAAAATTCCATCTCTTCATTTTAGGCCCTTAGGAATGGCATATTTAAAACTATTTTGGTCTTTACCCGGAATCAAGGTGGCAATGCTTCCCCCTAAAAGTATGTTATTCTATCAAGTGACCACTTGATACAAAAATGATCATTTGTTCATATTGCATATGAAAATGTATAGGTGACCTAACATTTAATTTGCAATATGCCAAGACATAAATGAGTAGCCATGAAAAGTTTCCTAAGACTAAAGTCTAACTATGTGGAAAACTACTCTGAATCTGCTTAAGACCTCACATTCAGAATTAATAGGTATAACCTACATCTTTGGAAACTATTATTTTTTTCCCACTAGGTGATTTATAATTTCAACTTTCTGACTTTGTATATTAGGCATATTAAAAAGAATATTTTTAATGTAGGTTTTATTAAAATAGAGACAAAATCTTTCCCAGAGGATTTCCTCATGTGCTTAGAATGAAGAAAAATATGCATTAATTAAAGATCTTTTAAAAATATGTTTTCTTTATAAATGACTTTATATCCTGTCTGCTTTAATTGTGAAAATAATGCAGAATATAAAATTGAGAGTATAGGCATGGCCTGTTCATGCATAAAATGACAATGTTCACTATCAAGTTACACCTTGATACTAGGAATATGTATATGTGATGTGAATCTGGAGTTGCATCTAAAGTATAGGTCAAATATATCAGTGTCTTTTACTAGTTAGTTCTTGTGGAACAGTGTTTTGATAATGTGAGGTGACGTGTTACATGGCAGAGAAGAATGAAGTTATCAGCTCAAGAAGAAAAGAGTCTGATTTGAAAAAAAAACTATTTTGGGAAAAGATTAAGAACTTTTAGTGAAAAGAGTAACAGGTCCTTAGCCTTTGAAAATACATTTTTTTAAGTTTGTTATTGCAGTGTTCTAAGTTCTCTAAGGCAGCCAGGCATCACACAAAGCAGTCTAACATAAATCTTGGTCTGGAGATTTCCACCTCTACTCAGGAATCTAAAGTCCATGAAGAGCAACTAATTACAAGTTTGAGACAAAGGAAATCCTGATGGGTATAAAACATGTATGCTGACTCAACACAAGGATGGTCTCCCATGTGTGGAGTAACAATAGAGTTAAGATGAGAGAGGCAAGAAAACCTGAAACTAGTGCTAACTTGAGATTTAAACAGAACAATTACAGTCATCCACTGGAATAGTTTGGCATATAAAAAGCCATGAATCCATGATAATAAGCAATTGGAACAAATACTATATAATGAGCTGAATAAGAAATTTACATGGTATGTCGCACTATTCATATTTTCCCAAGTCTTTGTGCCCTATGTTATGGAGACGAGTTATCTTCCCAGAAGGTGCCTGGCCTTGCATTCTTAAGGTTTTATTGTATTTATATTAGGGGAACTTAACCTCCTGTGATGCTATAGGATCAAGTCTCAAAAAAGATCTTCCTGAGAATCTCACTGATGCTTTGTTCACTAAAATTTCATTTCAGGAAAGCAAATTGCATTTTAATGATTTCCATTCTTGGAAATCCATCCAAGCTCTAATTCCCAAGGCAGCCTTAAATTATCCTGTATATCAGCTTCTACGGTAGCCATCCCCGACACTGTGCATGCGTGCTCAGTCACTTCAGTCATGGAAATTGGATATATCTCAAAAAAGTGCATGCTGTATCTGAGTCAAATCTCTTGAACGTTAGGCATTCCATCTGGCTCTATATTTTTGCAGAGTTCATACCAAAGAGCTTAACACTTAACATTCAACCACCTTCACCTCACTATCAAGGACATTTTTATCAAAGCTATCACCTCTGTAATCACATTTTTTTTCCCTGAAACTTTGACTTATGCCTTGTTTTACAGAACTACATCCATCACTTCGCGATCCTGCTGAAGCCATCAGTGCAATTAAACTCATCAGAGTACTCAGAACAACGTCCACTATGGATTCTTCACTTCTGTCATCCTGACAGTCCTCCGATACATTTTCATTGGATCCGAAATCTTGGTGGAGGAAAATTCCTGAACACTATCCTCACTTCTTAAGGTGGAATGCTTATCTCTTTAGGCTAAATGAGACTGTAGCTGTTGCTTCCTTCAAACCTAGTGTTAAATTTTGGCAGTGACCACACCGTGGGACATAGACTTCTAAAAGCCACAAACCATGACTTTGAATAGTTTTTCAGTTGTAATTTGATGGAGTTAAGAAATATAGAATACATGTATATGAATACATGTATGTGAATAAATGTATATTAATAAATATACATTTATCTGTATCATGTGCTGCTGCTCTAATGTTCCAGACTTCAGTCTATCCTATGTAGGAAGGTGAAAGCTTGCAATAGTCCTTTAAGGCCATTCTCATTTCATATCTATTTTCTAGATGAACAAACTAATGCACAGAGAAGGGGAGTATTTTGTCTAAATAGCTAGAGGATCAATGATAGAGTCAGTTTTTAAGCCTCATGGTAGTGGCCATCACTGTAAAAATGATGTATTTTGTGGTCATTCTTTCAAAACAAATAAAGAAATGGAGATGGGCCATTTGTATTTGTTTTAATAGTGAAAAAGTTGCCATTCTTTATTTGGGGGAAAAAAAAAAGTTTATCCTTCTTGTTCCCAAGAACAGAAAAGAAAAAAAAGGGCAGTTTATTATTTTTTTTCTTGGCAAACACTGGTCCAGCTCTCTTTAGAGGGTCCTGTAGCCCTACTCTTACCATCACACAATTAATAACTTTTGCCTTTCCTGTGGGAAACAAGCGTGTATAACAAAGTCTGCCTGTTGATTATAATACTGAAATTAAAAAAAAAAACAAAACTGAAACCTGTTTCTAACTTTTCCAAAAGACAGTGTTCGAAAATTACAACTTAAATTCATCTAGTGCTTGTACATAGACTCTATTTCATCTGTTGGAAATGTGTGTCAATTTGCTGTTATGTCATGCTACCAAGGAGCAGAGAGAAACCTGCCCACTGAAACTTCTGTGTGAGACATGGAATTATATCTCTTATGTGACCATCATTTCTGCCTTGAAGGCGGTAATGAAATTGACAAGAAGTCCCTCCCTGAAGCAGCAGCCCACCTGGGAAGACCGTTTATATTCATTTTCCTAGAGGGTCAGCAATTCAGATTCCCCCAAGTGAAAGGCTTAAACTTTCACTGTGGATGAGACCTGACTGCTGTTTAATTATTTTGGATAATGGATGCTAAACATTAACCTATCCTTATTCTTAGTTTCTTTTGTCCTCCTCATTCCAAAGGATCAAAACTAGGTGTAGTCCAGGGAAGGGAGTCATAAGGTCCTGATTTCTATGGGCTGTTCTACTTAAAGGAAGGCAGCTTCAATGGGGAAAAATCTTCCCCCCTATCAAAATGTAACCATATTTAGGGATAGAGTCTTTAAATAGGTAATTAAATTAAAATGAGGTCATTGGAGAGTGATTGGGTCCTGATCCAGTATGACCAGTGTTCTCTTAAAAGAGGAAATTTGGACACAGACAGGCATAGAGGGAACATATGTGAAGACAGAGGGGAAAACATGGCCATCTATGCTAAGGAGAGGGCCTAGAACCCATCCTTCCCTCATGGCCCTCAGAAGGAAGTAAGTCTTCTGGCACTTTGATCTCAGGTTTCTAGATTCCAGAAGAATGAGAAAACAATTTTCTGTTTTTTCAACCACCCAGACTCCCAGATGGGAGTACCTTCTTAATGCCAGTGGTGAAGGTGAAAGTGAAGTTGCTCAGTCGTGTCCAACTCTTTTCGACCCCTTGGACTGTAGCCTACCAGGCTCCTCCGTCCAGGGGATTTTCCAGGCAAGCATATGGGAGTGGGTTGCAATTTCCTTCTCCAGGAGATCTTCCCTACCCAGAGACTGAACCATTGTCTTCTGAATTGTAGGCAGACGCTTTAATGTCTAAGCCACCCAGGAAATCTGCCAGTAGCAGTAACATAGCAGCCAGTAACATAAATATAATGCTACAATCCCGATCCTCTGTCTCTTTACCTGTAGACCAAAGATACTATTAGCACTTACCTCCTTAGACTGAAAAAATAAATTGAAAAAAAAGAAAAATTAAATAATGCACAGAGTCTAAAGATAATATACACTTAACACATGGCAGCCAATAACTAATGTGACTTTCCCCCCCATATGTCAAAAGCAAGATGTAAATGCCATATAATTTAGTCCTTGAGGGCAGATCTTTGAGTAGAGCCATAACATAAACCCTGACATTCAGTAATCCCGTAAATGACAAAATATTAGAGCAAGTTAAATAAAAAACTTCCAGATGTATAAGGAGATAAAGTAAATGAAATATACGAGAACAAAATGCTAAAGATGGAAAAACTGAATAGAGTGCCAAAGCAGGTCATTCTGATATTCTGAACTAATAAGAGAATACCTGAAAGCAACCTAAACAGGTAGAAGTAGCACAGGCCCCAGAAAACCATTTGAGACTGAGGTTATGCCAATACTTGCTAGCTGGATATGTTGGATTTTATTTTAGTGAACCCATGTGTATGATCAGGCCACACAAGATGGCTGTTCTCTTGCTCTCTGTACATTCCCTGTGTGAACAGCCCCTGCTTTACATTATCCCACTCATAGGACTGACCTTTTTTCTTTATCATAGAGATTAAACTTCTTCAGTGCTTGCCCCCTGTTCCAACCAGTAATTGTTGTATTCTTAGAACAGAATAGCTCTAGCATGCTGGGTTAATAAAGAGAAACTTTGATGGTTGTTAACCAAAGGAACTGTGAAGGAGGTCATTTGTTGGTTTCCCTGGTAGTTGATGAGCTCACATGACATCCATTCCCACTGTAATTGATACACCTCACCACCTTACCCCCATGAAGACTGCTGCCTTGTCCTGTCTGCTGTTGGTACACAGTGGGGAGTCACTCTAGAACTCTGCTTCAGACCTGTAAGATACCCTAGCCAATAAACTGTTGATGTCTCTGTTGCTGTCTCCAGACATCTCCTTTGGTCTCAAGGTTGGGGGATTACAGGACTTGCAGGGCTACAGAGTACAGCCTAACACCATGAGTCTTCTGTAAAATGGAGATAATAATGCAGCCCCAGTTTTCTTAGGACCTTATGAGATGATATACACTGCTTCCAGGTGTGTTCTTGGAAGCTGGATGAGGTCCACAAATGTTACTATGAAAGAGACATTAGTTTTGTTTTTTTTTTCCAACAAAATAAGTATTTAATTTGAGAAATAAAAAGTATAATAAATGTTTCACCACAGAGTGATCTTCTCTGTGTCATACAGTTTTGTATTTTCTGAGTTAGACATATAGTGTCTTAATTGAATAGTACATTAGTTAACTAGTATTTTTTTTTTTTCACAGCTGTACTAAGTACCATTGGGAGCATGGAAATTTATTGTAAGTAGTATGTGGACTTTGGTATTTAAAATGTTGAAACAGAGAGTGTAAATATCATTCTGTTTTCTACTGTCTTTAAATCTTTCTGATGAAGTAACTAGGGATGTGTTAATTTGGTGCTGGTAGGTCTTCAAGGCCTAACACATGTTAATCCTTGCTCCCTTCCCTGATCGTTCAATGTCATACAAAGAACAATTTTCAGGCTCAAAGTGCATGCTCTTGTTCAATCACAGCTGACTCTTTGCAACCCTATGAATTGTAGGCCGCCAGGCTCCTCTGTCCATGCAATTTTCCAGGCAAGAATAACGGAGTGAGTTGCCATTTCCTCCTCCAGGAGACTGTCCTGACCCAAGGATCCAACCTCGAGTCTGAATTCTTACCACTGCACTACCTGGGAAGCCAAACTAGTAGGCAGTAAATAGCATATAACTGAAGTTAAATAATATATATGGGCTTCCCTGGTGGCTAAGTGGAATTGGCCTGCATTGCAAGAAATGCTGGTCCGATTCCTGGGTCAGGAAGATTTCCCTAAGAAGGAAATGGCAACCCACTCGGGCTCTTGCCTGGAAAATCCTATGGACAGATAATCCTGGCGGCCTACAGTCCATTTAGTCACAAAACAGTGAGAAACAACTTAATGACTAAAGCACCACCGCTGGGAGATTGAACCTCCTGCTGGGAGAAACAGTGGAAACAGTGGCTGACTTTATTTTGGGGGGCTCCAAAATCACTGCAGATGGTGATTGCGGTCATGAAATTAAAAAACACTCCTTGGAAGGAAAGTTATGACCAACTTAGACAACATATTAAAAAGCAGAGACATTACTTTGTCCACAAGGGTTGGTCTAGTCAAGGCTATGGTTTTTCCAGTAGTCATGTATGGATGTGAGACTTGGCCTATAAAGAAAGCTGAGTGCCAAAGAATTGATGCTTTTGAAGACTCTTGAGAGTTCCTTGGACTGCAAGGAGATCCAACCAGTCCATTCTAAAGGAGATCAGTTCAGGGTGTTCTTTGGATGGAATGATGCTAAAGCTGAAACTCCAATACTTTGGCCACCTGATGCAAAGAGCTGACTCATTTGAAAAGACTCTGATGGTGGGAAAGATTGAATGCAGGAAGAGAAGGGGACGACAGAGGATGAGATGGTTGGATGGCATCACCAACTCAATGGACATGGGTTTGGGTAGACTCCAGCAATTGATGACGGACAGGGAGGCCTGGAGTGCTGCCGTTCATGGGGTCGCAGAGTCGGACAAGACACTGAACTAACTGAACTGGGAGAAAATATGCCATCCTGCTACTCTCCAGGTTTCAAAGACTGCCTTTTCATTTAGAATTTCTCCGTTATTACAAGGTAAAGAAGAAATGAGTGAAATGAACTGTTGGGCTGATTCAGAAAAGAAACTGACATGTTCTAGATTTTTCCCTTATAGAGTCTGACCATGTAAAAAAGTGAACAGTAGGGCCGTTACCAAAAGGGGTGAAACATTTAAATTTAAGAACATGATGAACAAACTACGTGAAAAATCTAAAGGTAGGACAACCTGCTTCTATGCGTGCTCAATCAGTGAGTTGTGTCCAACTCTTTGTGGCCCCCATGGACTGCTCTATCCATAGGATTCTCCAGGCAACAATACTGGAGTGGGGTGCCATTCCCTTTTCCAGCGGATCCTTCCGACCAAGGGATCGAACCTGCATCTCCCTTCGGCTCCTGCATTACAGGTAGATTCTTCGCCGCTGAGCCACCGGAGAAGCCCAATACTGCTTTTACCTACTTCTAAAGTTAGATAAACTAAGTGCCAGTTCTCTTTGGAAACCGTGAATGGCTCTGAAAAGAGCCTTTGGAAGTGTTGGGGTCTGATCAAGAAGTCAGTGGCTCACTTGGAGCTGGTATACTTGGTGACGGCCTTGGTGCCCTCAGACACGGCGTGCTTCGCCAGTTCTCCGGGAAGCAGCAGGCGCACGGCCGTCTGGATCTCCCTGGATGTGATGGTCGAGCGCTTGTTGTAATGAGCCAGGCGCGATGCCTCGCCCGCGATGCGCTCAAAAATATCGTTGACGAACGAATTCATGATGCCCATGGCCTTGGACGAGATGCCGGTGTCCGGGTGGACCTGCTTCAGCACCTTGTACACGTACACGGAGTAGCTCTCCTTGCGGCTGCGCTTGCGCTTCTTGCCGTCCTTCTTCTGCGTCTTGGTCACCGCCTTCTTGGAGCCCTTCTTCGGGGCCGGAGCGGACTTGGCTGGCTCAGGCATGACTGACGATAATTACAAGATCGCAGAAAAAAAATGAAGGATCTCTCAGCGAGTCCATTTTATCATGCAATATGCAAATTAGATTTAGTACCGTTCTGTGTCTGATTGGTGAATACTCGTAGTGACATCACATTCAATTTTGTCCAATGAAAACGCTCATTTTAAGGACCTACACTTTACTCTGCAACTTTAACTGCAACTTTACCCAATGGAATAGCTTCTTTTTCGCGCCCAACTGCAGCTATAAAACGTGCAGTTTTCTTTTACTTTAGTCTCTTCGGGTGTAGTCTTGAAGAGTTGTAGTATGTCTGGACGTGGTAAACAGGGCGGCAAAGCTCGCGCCAAGGCCAAAACCCGCTCCTCGCGGGCCGGGCTCCAGTTCCCGGTAGGCCGAGTGCACCGGCTGCTCCGCAAAGGGAACTACGCCGAGCGGGTCGGGGCCGGGGCGCCGGTGTACCTGGCGGCGGTGCTGGAATACCTGACAGCCGAGATCCTGGAGCTGGCGGGCAACGCGGCCCGGGACAACAAGAAGACCCGCATCATCCCGCGTCACCTGCAGCTGGCCATCCGCAACGACGAGGAGCTCAACAAGCTGCTGGGTAAAGTCACCATCGCTCAGGGTGGTGTCCTGCCCAATATCCAGGCGGTGCTGCTGCCCAAGAAGACCGAGAGCCATCATAAGGCCAAGGGCAAGTAAGGGGTCAAGAGCCACGCCTTCCAAACCAAAGGCTCTTTTCAGAGCCACCTACTTTTTCTACTGAGGAGCTGGGACAGTAGTATTAATTAACCTTAGCCTGCCAAGTTGCTTCGGTCGTGTCTGACTCTGCGACTCCATAAACGGGCAACCTACCAGGTGGCCCTGTCCTTGGGATTATCCAGGCAAGAACACTAGATGTTACCATGAAAGTGAAAAGCGCGACCCCATGCACTGCATGCAGTCCAAGACGCTAGTTTTCGGGCTGTCAGTGCTAGTTTGCTCGCTTACTCAAGGTCTGTTCTATGATTTTATTGGTAGGGGGAAAAAATGGGAATTATTAACGGGAAGAAATATTGGCTTGGAGAGCGATTAGAAAATAAGATCAAAGTGCACAGCTGTTTCCAGAGATCTCTGGGTGGCTCTGAAAAGAGCCTTTGGGGTTTGCTTCTCAAGCGCCAACTTTCTACTTCTTCTTAGGAGCCGCCTTCTTCGCCTTTGCAGCTTTGGGTTTTGCTGCCTTAGGCTTGGAGGTTTTGGGTTTCGCCGCCTTTGGCTTCACTGCCTTGGGCTTCGCGGGGCTTTTAGCAGCCTTCTTTGGCTTTGCCGCTGTTTTGGCCTTCTTGGGGCTCTTGGCCACTTTTTTGACACCAGAGGCCGCGGGCTTTTTCGCCTTCTTAGGCGTCTTCTTAACGGCTTTTTTCGCTCCCGCAGCCTTTTTGGGTTTCTTAGGTGTGGCCCCTGCGGGTTTCTTCGCTTTCGCAGCCCCCGCCTTTTTGGTTTTGGGCTTGGCTTCCCCAGCAGCCGCCTTCTTGTTGAGCTTGAAAGAGCCAGAAGCCCCGGTGCCCTTGGTCTGCACCAGTGTGCCCTTGCTCACCAGGCTCTTGAGACCCAGCTTGATGCGGCTATTGTTCTTCTCCACATCGTAGCCCCCGGCTGCCAGCGCCTTCTTGAGCGCAGCCAAAGAAAGGCCATTGCGCTCTTTGGAGGCGGCGACAGCCTTAGTGATCAGCTCGGAAACTGGGGGCCCGGTAGCCTTGCGCTTCGCCGCTCCGCCGCTCGCGGTCTTCTTGGTTGTTTTCTTCTTGGCAGGAGACTTCTCCACCGGCGCCGGGGCGGCCGTCTCAGCAGGAGCGGTTTCCGACATTGCGATGGGAGAACCTGCTAGAAGGAGAGAAACTCAAATTCCAAAGAGCAAGTTTTGCAATGCTGTCTTGCGCCGGCCCGGGTTTATATAAGTCGGTGCTGCCCTGTGATTGGTGGAACGTCCGATCCACCGCCCTCAGGCAGCCGCCTGTCGTGGTTGGACTCCCAAACTGTGTTTGTTAGTCCCCAAAATTTGATGAAATGTTAAAAACAGTGGTACAGAATTTGACTCTTTGAAGCTTCAAAGGAGGAAAACAGCCTCCAAGTTCACATACTTGTTTGTGTTTTTATGACTCACGCGCAGTTAATGAAAGATATTTTTTAAAATCCCTTCAGCTTTTCCTATAGATTCACCGGACCTAAGGCATGGAGCTACGTAGTTGCATATTGCAATAAAGTTTTAGTTAAGTATCAAGTGAATGTTTTTTAAAAGGCATTGTCGCCAAGTTCGGCCTTCGATTTTTGCAAGAGGAAAGACACTGGGTTCCTTGGTTTTGCTTAAACTTTGCTTTGAACGGCAGCAAGTAACACAGGTGCAGGATGGCCGGTTGCCTACAGCCACAAATTAAGCATATAGATTTTACTTTAAAAATCGGTTTTGCCTTCCAAGGAGTTTCCAGGTGCCAATGTTTTTAGAGAATGGGATTTCGCGGCTCGGACTAGTTCTGTAGTCAAAGTGACTTCTTCCATGAGGAATAGAAATTGCTTTGGCTTCAGAATCCAATGACCTGTCTTCAAATTCAAACAAATTTAGTCTGTTTTTGATTGAGAAGCTTTCTCCCTTTAATTTGTAAGCAAATCCATTAAAATGAGAAAGAAAATTTCTTAACCCAGAAATGTATTTTAGAAAAAAAACTCTGAAATCGGCTAAAAATTATTCAAGGGCTTCCAGCAACACCGGAAAGGCTGTTTAGATGGCATGGGTCTCTCTCCGTCTCTCAGAAGCTGTTTTCCTCCTTTGGAGCTTCAGCACTTTCCACTGCTCTCCCTCAAACTCCATTTCCACCAACATTTAACAAATTGAATGGTCAGGAACACCTTCTTTTGTAGGACCTCAGTGTGGATATTTCTGCATATGTAATGAAGATAGACCTGTATCTTTCAGTGAAATAACTGGCTTCTGACTGTAAGTGTGGGTTGGATAGTAAGGGAGTGAGTGGAGGTTATATAAGTTCAAGAGAATTCAGGAAAACATTAACATCCAAGGGCCCTGAGGCAGTAACTTTGAGGTGAAATGGAGGGTGATGTTTGTTATTTTTTGGGAGGAGGAAGCTTGGAGAGGATTTTGTCCCTGGATGCAATGATGATTAGGGTCTCTCATACATTCAACAGTCAGTTCTTGTGAAAACCTGTAGGCTGACACTTCATGTCTTCAGGGGTTCCTGGAGTTGAAACTATAGCCTCTTATGGCCAAATCTAGACAGTGGCTTATTTTTGTATGGCCAAGGTAAGTTTCTGTATTTTTAAGGATATCTTTAAGATGTGACATAGACGATATGTTACCTGCAAAACCTAAAATATTTACTTTATGGCTTTCACGGTTTGAATTCCTCCTCAGATAGTTCATGTTTTTCTTACAGGTCTGCCTTTTTCAGAATTATGCAAACCCAGATCTAAAGAAAAGGAGATCTTAAGAAAATGATTCAATCAAGCATTTCCCACTGTTTCAATCACAAAACTTTCAGAAAACTTGGGAAGGCTGGGAGGGGAGGGGGCGGTGGTGGTGTCTGCTTTACAAAAGAAGGGCATAATATAGCTAACATTCATTGAGCATTTAGTGCCAGGAACGTCTTAGTATGGTCTACAAACTAATTCATTTGCCACATTTTACAACTGTTGTAGGTGAGTCGCAGAGAGCTGAGTAATTGGGCAACTGGCTGCTGTGAACCTCGACCAATATTTCTTCCTGCAACAGGGAGACAGGAAACACATTATCTTAAGTTGTATGGCACTTGGCAAAAGATGGGGGAAAGGCGCTTCATTTGTCATTACAGAACTGTCCACAGAAAGCACTAATTAAGAAGTAATGGACAACTTTCAGTCACTTCCTTTAGCCAAGGGTTAAATATTATCTCTTTAAAAAAATGCTTCCCCGAGAAACAGTTCAATAGACTGACTCGGAGCCCAGGATACAGCCACTTCTGCATAGTATTGACGTGGCACAGTAATATTTGGGTCCACGATACGTTCCATTTAAAACTCATGGCGTTTTTCATTTGCTGGTAATTATGTATACTCGACAATGAACAGCTCCCTTTTGGTGACAACTGAGGGGCTCTTAAAAGAGCCTTTGGTGGTATGTGTTACTTGGAGGAGCCACTAAATTTATGCTCTCTCCCCACGGATGCGGCGGGCAAGCTGGATGTCCTTGGGCATGATGGTGACGCGCTTGGCGTGAATGGCACACAGGTTGGTGTCCTCGAAGAGCCCCACCAGATAGGCCTCGCACGCCTCCTGCAGCGCCATCACGGCCGAGCTCTGGAAGCGCAAGTCAGTCTTGAAGTCTTGCGCGATCTCGCGCACCAGCCGCTGGAATGGCAGCTTGCGGATCAGCAACTCCGTGGACTTCTGGTAGCGGCGGATCTCGCGCAGAGCTACTGTGCCGGGCCGGTAGCGGTGCGGCTTCTTCACGCCGCCGGTGGCCGGCGCGCTCTTGCGGGCCGCCTTGGTGGCGAGCTGTTTGCGCGGCGCCTTGCCGCCGGTGGACTTGCGAGCCGTCTGCTTAGTGCGAGCCATTGGTAAGTAGTGCCAACTACCTAACAGTGATGTGAGCACTCGGTCTTCCCAAAATATATAGCGAACCTCGCTTCTTGATTGGACAATAAACTGCTGCTCCCTCGCCTACCCCGCCCTTCCACGCCCATTCTTTCTGGGTTTAGGAAGCATTGTCCCGCCTCTTCTTCGGACTCTAGGATTACGTGGTGAGATAGGAAATATCTTGTTGGCTTTTTAAAGAAGCCTGCAGGATGTATCCAAATTCTTAAATTTGTCATCTAGAGTAGGGGTCCCCAACCTCCGGGATCTGTCTGGTGATCTGAGGTGGAACTGATGAAATAAAAGTAAGAATAAAGTGTGCTAGTCTCTCAGTGTCCGAATCTGTGATCCCATGGACTGTAGGCTACCAGCCTCCTCTGTCCATGGGATTTTCCAGGCAAGAATACTTAAGTGGTTTGCCGTTTCCTACTCCAGAGAAATAAAGTGCACAATAAATAGTCGTCGCTCTTCCGTTGCTCAGCCGTGTCCCTACTCTGCGACCCCATGGACTACAGCATGCCAGGGTTCACAGTTCTTCACTATCCCTTGGAGTTTGCTCAAACTCATGTCCGAGTCAGTGATACTCTCTCATCTTCTGTCGCCCCCTTCACCTCCTGCCCTCAGTCTTTCTCAGCATCAGGATATTTTCCGATGAGTGGGCTCTTCGCATGACGCGGCCAAACTACTGGAGCTTCTAACGTGGCTTAAATCATCCCGAAACCATCCACCACCCAGGCGCGTGGAAAACTGTCTTCCACAAAACCGGTCGCTGCCCCCAAAAAGGTTGGGGACAGCTAATCTAGAGAATCTTGCACTATTTTAGATATAAGCTGTCATGATTTGACAAGCTTCAATAACATGAAACGAGTGTTTAAGTGGAGGCAATGAAGTTAAGTCAACCCAGCCACCACGTTCTGTTCCAGAACTCTGTAGTAGCTAACTAAAACGAAGCTTGGTTACCTTTTCCCCTTAATACTTACATATTTGTTATTGCTAGCCGTACTGCTTCGTGAACTATTTACCCTTAAAGTGTGAGCAGTCAACACAAAGACCATTTTGCCTGGCTTACAAGAAACGACATCAAACGAAAATCTGCCACTGCTGGCGACGGAAATACTGACGAAGGACTGGAGGTTGTGACCATACGCAAGTTATACGAGACCTTTATCTTCCCCACACAACCTAACGACTTTAGCGCCTACAGCTCTTTACCAGACTTAGTGGGTGGCCCTAAGAAGGGCCTTTAAGGTATGACAGTTAAACGCAGCTTTAACCGCCGAAGCCGTAAAGGGTACGTCCCTGACGCTTCAGCGCATAGACCACATCCATGGCGGTGACGGTTTTGCGCTTGGCATGCTCGGTGTATGTGACCGCGTCCCGAATCACATTTTCCAGGAACACCTTTAGCACCCCACGAGTCTCCTCGTAGATGAGACCGGAGATCCGCTTCACGCCACCACGACGAGCCAGACGACGAATAGCGGGCTTGGTAATGCCCTGGATGTTGTCGCGAAGAACCTTGCGGTGGCGCTTAGCACCCCCCTTTCCGAGACCCTTACCGCCCTTGCCACGTCCAGACATATCTGCAACCACAGTTGCTGCGGCGCTACAATTCCCCCAAGGCCGTGTTTTATATAGTGATGTTTCGGACCTGATTGGGAACCGCTCAGACCAGCCGTGACGCCTCTGGGAGTTTCCAGACCTGAAGCCCCGCCCACGTTTTCCGCAAAATGGAGAGGCGCTTAAAATAGAGTCAGAAAATGGTCCTAATAAAATCCCTCCCTTCAGCTTCTACGATACATTGTGTTGCCCGTGCCCACAACTGGAAAACCATTCCTTTGTTTGAGTTAGGACTTGCTGTCCTTTTCTCTTTTTATGCTCTCTCTTAGGCATTGATCGTACTAGCGAGTTGTAGCTTCCGGAATGAATGGCCCATCTCGAGAGCCGTGATTGTAGTCTTTTGGGGGTTTTTGTGAAACCTCGCGGCTGAGAGCCTGATTATAGATAACTTCAGGATGGGCTTCCTCATCGTTCTCAGCAGTGGTCTCCCCTTTTCCTTATCTTTTACTCATCCTATCATCTTCCTTTCTCTTCCCTCACTAGCTGCCACATTTTTGCTGGTAGAACTGTTTTTTTCAAATGTTCTTCGTTTCACTTAAAAACACTTCAAGAAATTGAGGAAGCTCAGTTTTTACCCACCGTTTCCTCTGGCGAGTCCATGAGTAAATGAAAATCCTCTCAGGGACTCCTTTCCTGTCCTCCCCCTACCTTCTATCCACCCCCACCCCACCCCCACGCCCGCCATCACCACCTTCCTCTATCTCTCCTTTCTTGAATTGAGAAATCAAGTGCACCCCAAAGTTCTGTGCCTTTAGTAGTGTCTTTAATAGAGCGCTGAATGTAAAGACCAGGAACGACTTTATTCCAGGAATTTAAAAAAATAAAAAACTTTCAAATGTTTCCTTGACTCCTGGCTATTTGAAATGACCTTTCGAGCCCTGGCTTGTCTGTAGCAGATTTCATTTCTCCGAGAAAATGCCTTCTCTAACGCATAACACATTTACTTTTTCTCTTTTTCCGAGCTTCAGAAATGTTTACCTTTTCTCTTTCAAATATGTGTGGTTGATTATTTACTACTTGAACAAATACCTAATATTATTCTCCAAATTTACTTTATAATCTCTGTAAATACTATATGTGCAAAAGACTGCATGCCCATCTTCTATTAGTTAATCCATTTCTTATTGAGTTACTTGTCTGGCTTTCTTCTTCTTCCTGCTCCTGTTTACTAATGGAATCTGAGTGCTTAACCTTGAAGATGTTATTGGATGAGTAATCTCAACAATCCTCTTGCCTTGCAACTATAGAAAAACCAGGCAGCTTTCTGCCTTGTTACCTAGCAGTTGTTGAAGAGGGTGTTAGCTATGACCAGTGCATTATCTTGGCAAAATTTTGTTAGCCTCTGACCTGCTTTGTTTCGTACCCCAAGGCCAAATTTGCCTGTTACTCCAGGTATCTCTTGACTTCCTACTTTCACATTCCAGTCCGCTATAATGAAAAGGACATCTTTGGGGGGTGTTAGTTCTAAAAGGTCTTGTAGGTCTTCACAGAACCGTTCAACTTCAGCTTCTTCAGCATTACTGGTAGGCGCACAGACTTGGATTACTGTGATATTGAATGGTTTGCCTTGGAAATGAACACATATCATTTTGTCGTTTTTCAGATTGCATCCAAGTACTGCATTTTGGTCTCTTGTTGACTATGATGGCTACTCCAGTTCTTCTAAGGGATTCTTGCTCACAGTAGTAGACATAATGGTCCTCTGAGTTAAATTCACTCATTCCAGTCCATTTTAGTTCACTGATTCCTAAAATGTCTACATTCACTCTTGCCATCTCCTTTTTGACCAGTTCCAATTTGCCTTGATTTGGGATTTAACATTCCAGGTTCCTATGCAATATTGCTCTTTACAACATTGGACTTTACTTCCATCACCAGTCACATCCACAACCGGGTGTTGTTTTTGCATTGGCTCTGTCTCTTTATTCTTTCTGGAGTTATTTCTCCACTGATCTCCAGTAGCATATTGGCCACCTACCTGACCTGGGGAGCTCATCTTTCAGTGTCCTATCTTTTTGCCTTTTCATACTGTTCATGGGGTTCTCAAGGCAAGAATACTGAAGTAGCTTGCCATTACCTTCTCCAGTGGACCACGTTTTGTCAGAACTCTCCACCATGACTCGTCTATCTTGGGTGGCCCTACATGACATGGCTTATAGTTTCATTGAGTTAGACAAGGCTGTGGTCCATGTGATCAGATTGGTTAGTTTTCTGTGATCGTGGTTTTTTCATTCTGTCTTGTCCCTCTGATAGATAAGGATAAGAGGCTTATGGAAGCTTCCTGATGGGAGCGACTGACTGAGGCAGAAACTTGATTTTGTTCTGATGGGCGGGGCCATGCTCAGTAAATCGTTAATCCAATTTTCTGTTGATGACAGGACTGTGTTCCCTCCCCGTTGTTTGACCTGAGGCCAAACTATGGTGGAGATAATGAAGATAATGGTGACCTCCTTCAAAAGTTCCCATGCATGCATTGCTGCCCCCGACCCTGCAGCAGGCCACTGCCAACCCATGCCTCCGCCAGACTCCTGGACACTCACAGGTAAGTTTGGGTCAATCTCTTTTGGGGTCACTGCTCCTTTCTCCTGAGTCCTGGTGCACACAGAATTTTGTTTGTGCCCTCCAAGAGTCTGTTTCCCCAGTCCTGTGTAACTTCTGGCTCTATGGTGGGGTTAATTGTGACCTCCTTCTAGAGGACTTCTGCCATATGAGTATATAACAACAATGTATGTTGCTCGAGGACATGTTTCTCCTTCTTAACAAGAACCTTCTGATTAACCTTGTTGATTTAAGATGTATGTTGTGGGAGTGGGTCTGGTAAAAGTATATAAGGCCTTGATAAGACTAGCAAGTGGGGCACTCTCTATCCCCCCTCTGATATCTATGTCAGAATCTTTCTTTGTTTTTTTCACTGTAATAAAACTTCTGCTACACAAAAGCTCTGAGTATCAAGCCTGGTCCCTGGTCCTGAAGCTAATTCTTTGGAGATCACAAATCCAAGACTGTTCACCATAAGCTATCATTATTGTTCTTGCATTGTTCTTCATTCAAAGTTAGTTTATTTACTGGTAATTAGTGCCTTTCTTAATTCTCATTTCTCCTGTCCTCCAAACACATATATTTACGCATAAACACACAAAGATACATGCAGACATACACTAATCCAACACTAGTCCTTTAGAATGTTTTCTACTCCATGAGCTTAACGTCTCAAATCTTTCCTTCCATTCCATAGAGTCCTACTTCTCAACACAGATTGGCCTTACCAAGTCAGAATCTTAATTATGAGACAGGCAAGCACAAAATGTTCCTTCTTCCTTGGTCCTACCCCAGAGCAATCACCATCCTTGCTTTCATTCTCAAGGGTTCCTCAAGCATCTACGCCTCCATGTATTATTTCAGTTAAAGAAATTTGAGGGTGTAGAATCTACTGGCCTCTTCATCTTATTACACTTTCTATTATTTATTTTTTGTCCTGCATCTTTTGGGATCTTATTTGCCTGAGCAGGGATCAAACCTGAGCCACAGCAGTGAAAGCACCGAATCCTAACCACAGGCTACCAGTGAAGTCCCCACTCTGCCCTGCTTGTGTCTGCTCATGACTTGGAGCCAGAATTGCAAAACCCTTTAAGAAACCCCTTACCTTCTCCCGAGGCTCTCTCAAGACCTAAATATATTCTCTAATATACACAGCTGTTCATGCCTAACACTCTCTCCTTGTTTTGCCTTATCTTGTTTCCAAAATTCTGTAATACAATGTGACCAATAATGGTCTTCATAGTCCATTCTATCTCCTAATTTAGTCACTTTTCATGCCTAAATATATCAGATAATAACTGCCAGAAACTCTGATTCCCTTTTATTCAGTTCACCTTACTAGCATCTCCAGGGTTGGATGGATATTGAGAAAATAAAAATCAAGATAAAGATTGGAGTCCATGGAGCAGGAATCCCCTGCTGTCTTGCCCCCTTGGGTTTACAATAGGGTCAGAGGCTACGAACACTGTTCCTAAGCTTCTAATCTTTAAAAGCAGACTGGTTTTTTTGGCTGTTTCTATTTCCCCAAAATTCATATGTTGAAATCTAATCTCTAATGTGAGGGTATTTGGAAGGTAGGGTTTTGGGGAGGGGCTTAGGTTTTAAGTACAGGACCCTCATCAGTGGTATTCATGCCTCTGTAAAAGAGACCCCATTGACTCTTCCACACATAGAGAAAATAGCCATCTATGAGTTAGGAATAGGGCTCCTACCAGACACTAAATCTGACAGCGCTTTGATCTTGGACTTCCCAGCCTCCAGAGCTGTGAGAAATACATTTCTATTATTTATAAGCCACCTAGTCTGTAGTATTCTGATAGATCAGCCTGAGCAGGCCAAAACTTTTCTGAAAGTCATGTTTTTAAAAAATACTCAGAGTTGGTGCCTTTGAATTTAATGGTTATTCTAATTTCTTTCTTTCTTTTTAAGAATTTTTGGACATTTCCTAAAACCACCTTTTCTACAACCAACCTTAGGCTTCTAATAGAGCATGTCCTCACTGAGCCATAGTACACTTCTTAACTTCAGATCTCAATCGGCATCCAAATCCCAGATGTCCTTACTGAGAAACTGCAAAATGTTAAAACAGCCTAACTTCTGCCTTTCCACTTAAAGGAAAACACGCTTTTCTACCTAGTTCATTTTTTTTCTTTTTCTTAAACAATTACTTTATTTTCCTACAGACATGGGAGGCTTATACAGATCTCATTTCCTTTGAGGCTTTGTTCAAAGAATCCCAAACTGAGATGTATTGGCTTTGTCTTCCCAGCACTTGGCTACCTTCAGAAAAGACAAAGTTTTCTAGAGCTGCTGCTGCTGCTGCTACTGCTGCTAAGTCGCTTCAGTCGTGTCCGACTCTGTGAGACCCCCAGACAGCAGCCCACCAGGCTCCCCCGTCCCTGGGATTCTCCAGGCAAGAACACTGGAGTGGGTTGCCATTTCCTTCTCCAGTGCATGAAAGTGAAAAGTGAAAGAGAAGTCGCTCAGTCGTGTCCGACTCTTCCCGACCCCATGGACTGCAGCCTACCAGGCTCCTCCGTCCATGGGATTTTCCAGGCAAGAGTACTGGAGTGGGGTGCCATTAGTGAAGGATTAATATGTATATTCTCTAAATCTGGGGAACTATCACCAAACTCACAAATGAAAACACATGTGAAAATACTTTGGAAACTATAAAGTTTTATATAATTCTTGTCATCAGTATTATACCTACTCCCCATAGAATTCAAGATGTATCTTGGATGAAATGTGCAATGCAGGAGGTGGGAAGCACTCAGTAATTACCTGAGGCTATCTTGTGTCTACAGTGTTGCAAATTAGCACTACATTCATTCAAATAGAATTTGATGAGCACCTGCTTGTGTCAGGCTTTTTCTATTCTGGAGAACCATCAGTGAATAGCGTGAATTTTTTTTTTTTTTTTTTTTTTTTGCCTTATGGTATGTATATGGTGATAGAAAAGTGGCAAATTTTTACAT
Organism: Capra hircus; assembly: GCF_001704415.2. Classification (NCBI taxonomy): domain Eukaryota; kingdom Metazoa; phylum Chordata; class Mammalia; order Artiodactyla; family Bovidae; genus Capra; species Capra hircus. Next base: position 18,990,415 of record NC_030830.1, read on the forward strand.
TTAAAACAGTTTCACACAGAGTAGGAGAAATATCGTATGACATCCCTTACATGCAGAATCTAAAAAAGAAATGATAAAAGAGAACTTATTTACGAAACAGAAACAGACTCACAGACTTAGAGAACAAACCAGGGGAAAAGGATAGAAAGGGAGTTTGGAATCGACATGTAAACACTGCTATATTTAAGATATTAATAGATAACCAACTAGGAATTACCTACTTGATAGTACAGGAAATTCTGCTCAATATTTTGTGGGAGCTTGGATGAGAGGGGAATTTGAGGGAGAATGGATATGTGTATATGAATGGTTGAGTCCCTTTGCTAGCTACCTGAAACTATCACAACATTTGGCTATATAATCAGCTATACTTCAATATAAAATAAAAAGTTACAAAAATAAAACAGGTTCACACAGACTTAGGAGAATACTCTCCAGGTCCTAGAATTTCATAGGTGTGAGTGTGATGTCAGGTATGGGATAAGCCCACAAGTGGTGTGGAGGGCATTACTGCCTCAAACAGGCTCACTGTGGCTTCTACCTCTAGACAGTCACCAGATGTTGATGGCATGCATGACACCTGTCATGAGTATTTATTGGAAGGACTGATGTTGAAGCTGAAGCTGCAAAACTTTGGCCACCTGATGCTCTTGCCAACTCATTAGAAAAGGCCCCGATGCTGGGAAAGATTGAAGGCAGGAGGGGAAGGGGACCACAGAGGACGAAATGGTTGCATGGCATCACCAACTCAATGGACATAAGTTTGAGCAAGCTCGGGGAGATGAAGGACAGGGAAGCCTAGTGTGCTGTAGTTCATGGGGTCGTAGAGTCGGACAAGACAGCGACTGAACACTGACGCCTGTGGATTGCTCCTTGTACTTGTCTGTGTTCATGAAAGCTGGCAAATAAAAGCCAGAGGACTAATTTGTTAATTTCCCAATATCAAATCTTAGAATCGGGGTGAAGAACAGCTCAGAACTTGATCCTGCAGGGTTACCACGTGCTACCTCTAAACAGTGAGAAATGCAGTTCTCAGAAGGGCTTAGTGTGTTGAACACCCTGTAGCCAGCTTCAACCGGATTCATTATTTTTTGGAGTTGTATAAAATAATCTGGTTTTCAGTTACGTTAGAGGTCTGCCCACTATTGCTAGATCCTGGGCCACATTGCTTGACTTAACCTAGATAAACTCTGCCCTTCCTTGGGCCCTGAACCCTCCTTAGACTTTTACACCGGAAAACTCAAGACAGGGCCCAGGTGGTCTTATGGGTGGAGACACTCTTGCCCCTATTAGCAGTTATCAGTAAGCTTTTAAAAATAGCTTACAAAATTGTCACGGCGTGTTCAGCCTTGGCAAGTACGCTTCATACCTGTATTGTGTGACAAAGATTATGTAGTTTTGAGATAAAGTTTTTCTCGGCTTTAGGAGAAAAACTGTGTAACAGCTGTTCTCAGTGAAGACGGAAGTGGCTCTTAAAAGAGCCTTTGGGAGGAAGCTAATGCCCCCAAGCCAGTTAAGGATAGTTTATGCCCTTTCCCCGCGGATGCGGCGAGCAAGCTGGATGTCCTTGGGCATGATGGTGACGCGCTTGGCGTGAATGGCACACAGATTGGTGTCCTCGAAGAGCCCCACCAGATAGGCCTCGCACGCCTCCTGCAGCGCCATCACGGCCGAGCTCTGGAAGCGCAAGTCAGTCTTGAAGTCTTGCGCGATCTCGCGCACCAGCCGCTGGAATGGCAGCTTGCGGATCAGCAGCTCCGTGGACTTCTGGTAACGGCGGATCTCACGCAGAGCTACCGTGCCGGGCCGGTAGCGGTGCGGCTTCTTCACGCCGCCGGTGGCCGGCGCGCTCTTGCGGGCCGCCTTGGTGGCGAGCTGTTTGCGCGGCGCCTTGCCGCCGGTGGACTTGCGAGCCGTCTGCTTTGTACGAGCCATAGCTTGAACAGTTGTGTCGCAGAAGAGGCAACTGAACAACTGGTGCCAGGACGAGACTTTATACAGATGATCCGATCCTGATTGGCCAGACTTGGCTGGAGTAATCTGATTGGTTAAAAACCGATCTTCATTTGGATCTTATCCTGAAAAGGTTTTGTTTTCTGTCCTCTTAAATTTGTGTTTTGTATTTTCGCAGGGAAGAATTATGGCTGCACTGTATCTTGTTTGAGTTTTTGGTTTTCGACTTAAATATTGATTTCACCAGTAAAAAAGGAATTTGGTCCAGAATTTTTGTAAGTCAGGGACTAAGTTCTAAAAGAATTCATTTTCATTGGGGTCTTTTTCCCTTTTCAGATAATATGGGGGGAAATTACAGCAAAGTAATGTATTTGCTAATCTAAAAACTTCCACTTCATAACTGAATCAAGATCTGCATTTAATGTTTGTATCAAGACCTAAAATAAAGTTTCAAAATAGACCGGCACACTGGTCCTATGAAGACAACTTGATTTGCTCAGCGTGGTGTAGGGAAAGGGAGGTGGGGGGTGGGGTGGGGGGTTGCTGTGTGCTTGAATACTAGTAAGTGGTTGTCTAACTTAATTGATTTTGATGCAAATGGTTGGACTTCAATATGTAAACTGCGTACTGACCAGAGGGCCTGGAGTGATGCTAGGTTTACATTAAACAAGTGATTAGATGTTTTTGTAAATAGGTAGCCCTGAAAACACTTGAAAAGTTTTAACTATTGGACCATTGGGTTCTAATAATAAAAACCCAGAATCGCTGAAACAAAATAACCGTCAGAAATGTTTCTTGGCTGGCAATTATGGTTTTACAGTGGAGTAAACTGAGAATTGGTCTTTCTTTACCAGATGTTAATGCATGTTCAGTCAATAGGGGCCTCCATATTCCATATACAGTACTGTAATCCTAGCCAGGCACGACAGGTTTCAGGAGAGTGCTCAGTTCTTCCACAGAAGTTATGGGTGGCTCTGAAAAGAGCCTTTGTTCTTAGAGGTTGAAGCATGAATTTAGACCTTATTTGCCTTTCGCTTTGTGATGGCTCTCAGTTTTCTTGGGCAGCAGCACCGCCTGGATGTTGGGCAGGACACCACCCTGAGCGATGGTGACTTTGCCCAGCAGCTTGTTGAGCTCCTCGTCGTTGCGGATGGCCAGCTGCAGGTGACGCGGGATGATACGGGTCTTCTTGTTGTCCCGGGCCGCGTTGCCCGCCAGCTCCAGGATCTCGGCTGTCAGGTATTCCAGCACCGCCGCCAGGTACACCGGGGCCCCGGCCCCGACCCGCTCGGCATAGTTACCCTTGCGGAGAAGGCGGTGCACTCGGCCCACGGGGAACTGGAGCCCGGCCCGTGAGGAGCGGGTTTTGGCCTTGGCGCGAGCTTTGCCGCCTTGTTTGCCACGTCCAGACATAGTGCAGTACTCAGAAGATACACCAGAAATAACTAAAGCAAAGGAACTCACAATTTATAGCCACAGTGCGCGCGAAAAAGCAGCCGTTCCATTGGCCAAAGCTCCCTTAACTATTTTAAAGGAGACAAATGCAATTTCTTACAATACGTTCTCTTATTGGACAATGTTGGCATTGACGTCATCACTAGTATTCACCAATCAGACAGAGAGGTTTACTAAGACTTATTTGCATATGGAGTTGTGACTACAAAAGGGACTCTATGCTCCCTTTGTTTCTCGGAGATTTTGTGATTTCTGTCAGCATGCCTGAGCCAGCCAAGTCCGCTCCAGCCCCGAAGAAGGGCTCCAAGAAGGCGGTGACCAAGGCGCAGAAGAAGGACGGCAAGAAGCGCAAGCGCAGCCGCAAGGAGAGCTACTCCGTGTACGTGTACAAGGTGCTGAAGCAGGTCCACCCGGACACCGGCATCTCGTCCAAGGCCATGGGCATCATGAATTCGTTCGTGAACGATATTTTCGAGCGCATCGCGGGCGAGGCGTCGCGCCTGGCTCATTACAACAAGCGCTCGACCATCACATCCAGGGAGATCCAGACGGCTGTGCGCCTGCTGCTGCCCGGGGAGTTGGCCAAGCACGCCGTGTCTGAGGGCACTAAGGCGGTCACCAAGTATACCAGTTCCAAGTGAGCCGGCTCGCAGCCCTGCAAAACCCAAAGGCTCTTTTCAGAGCCACCTACACTTTCAGAGAAACAGCTGGTGCACTTGGTTGTAGCCTAGTTTCACTCAGATAACGCTGCTGGTTTGACGGCGGAAAACGAGGTAAAAATTTTTTTAAAGGTCTCCGCAAACAGTCTTGGATAAGAATTTAGGCAGTGTATTTTTGCCTGGAAAATTCCATGGACAGAGGAGCCTGGCAGGTTCTGGAGCCTCAGTCGATCATGGCTCTGCAACAGAGCGCAAAATTGCCATGCAGATTTAGTATGGGTTATTTGCTGCCCACTGAAATGGATTTTCAGTTTTGCCCTCAGCTACAATGGCACCCCACTCCACTACTCTTGCCTGGAAAATCCCATGGACGGAGGAGCCTAGTGGGCTTCAGTCCATGGGGTCGGTAAGGGTCGGACAGGACTGAGCGACTTCACTTTCACTTTTCACTGTCATGCACTGGAGAAGGAAATGGCAACCCAGTCCAGTGTTCTTGCCTGGAGAATCCCAGGGACGGGGGAGCCTGGTGGGCTGCCGTCTATGGGGTAGCATAGAGTCGGACACGACTGAAGTGACTTAGCAGTAGCAGTCCAGCACAGCAACCGAAATTTTTTTTCAAAGCGAGTAACTCCCCCTCCTCTGATTGGGCAGCAGGACTATTTGAAAAGCCCGCCGTGGGTTGCAATTGGCCTGATACTCTGCCAACAGTTTTGCGCGTTTTGTAGAGATTTTCTCGAAAGTAAATTACTAGCTCTGTCTTAGAATGCACAAGGCTCGGGAGCCTAGAGCCATAAAGCTGAAAATTAACGGTTCTGTGTTCTGCAGTCGGATCCTGAGCGAAATTGCCTCTTTGTTTCTATTTCCCATCCTCTACAGAATAGGTACTGCAACATTACCCCTGTCTACGAAGATCTTAGGGTGAGTTGGAATGATTTATGGACATATTAAAGGTCCGGGACGGTACTTAAAGAGAAAATGTTGAACAAGAAACCCAGCAGCTTGGGAAAGCCGCGTTCTTCCAATGTTTAATCAGGATGCAACGGAAGGGAAACATCCAGGAATCATTTGGCCGGGGGAGCAGTTTTCTGGTAGTGTCCTGAGTACACAATTAAAAATCCCGCGAAAGATGTCAGCGAACTCAGTATTAAAGAGAAGAGCATGTTTATTTAACGCATGGGCTGGTTAGGATTATTAGGGAATGGAATTTCTCAAGGCATGATCGAAAGTCCGTCAATTCCCCATTCTTCTGCATCTTTCATTAGTGCTTAAATTCTTTTCAGTTGGAATCATTAACATCTGCCGCTACCCTGGCATCCCCTTTTACCAACAAATGATTGCTTTTGTAATTCTTTTTTTTTTTTTTTTTCCGCATTAACAGCAAAATAAGCCCCTACACCCATAACCCCACTTAAGAGTGCAGCATTTAGTGTCTTTCCCTTTGTTACTTCCCTTAAAATTGGGGATATGGACCTATATCAGATGAACAATTTTGTCCCTGTCACAGGCAACAAGCCTCCTGAAAGTTATGCCAACATGTCAATGAGTCCTGCAAAATATACAGGGTTTGTCATTCACTCCTCTTTTTCCAGTACCTGCGCCCCTGTCATTAGGTCTTGGAAGCTGGCAAGAGCAGTCCCCTAATTTCATCCTGAACCCATCGACTTCCTATTCATCGCCTCTATTATTTGCTCTTTCTGAGATTTTTTTTTTCCTTCTGTTGTTAAGAGATCTGAGGGATAATTACCGTCAGTGGGTGATATAAGTATTGCCCTCTTCTGCCATCTTGTGGCAAGGAAACAGAAGGACAGATCAAAGGCCTTGGGTTTTCCAGATCCAATTGAAATGCTTCAACTTTTTACTGACAGTAAATTGGAATAAGTAAAGTGATCATTTCTGTCTCTGTTTAATCACCGGATTTAAGTTAGCTTCCCCAGAAATCACTTGTGGGCATGAGAGAGAAGGAGAGAGGTATTGTTCTGTGGTCTGGTCAGAGCTGTCCAAATAAAAAGTCAAAAATCAAACATTCTGCACCCTAAAATAAATAAAACAAGACGGTCATGGACACACTAGCTCTGGTCCACAAACGATAAATATTTGAATATTTTCTGTAAAACTAAACACCTGACAAAATCCTGATTTTTGCTTGGAGGGAGCATGAATTTTCCACTTTGAGAAGATGCTCAATCTATGGTTACAATATCCAAGAACAGTCTTAAAATTTATTCTTAAATAGAACCCAGAAGAAAATAGTGAATTGTTTCATCTTTCTTGACAAATGTTTTCTTTTGGATTAATCACATATGCCTCTGGTGATCTGTGAGATTAGAAAACTTGCTACTGAGGATAGTACTTTAAGAACCACCTCAGATGGAAATTGTATTTGCCATGGGCATCAGTGTAAGCAGATTGAAAATGAAATGAGATTTCACCTGGCACCTGAACTGAATATAGTGATTCTATACAGTTATAGGACTTTAATGTGGAAAAAAATACAGTTGATAAAAGGGCTTTAATGACAGGATTTCTAAAGACTCCGTTACCAGGTTGACAAAGAAGTTGCCTTTATATTTTATTGTTAGTTAATTTATTTGGCTGTACCGGGTCTTAGCTGAAGCCCCCAGGATCTTCGATCATTGTTGCAGCGTGTGGGATCTAGCCCCCTGATCAGGAATGGAAGCCTGGCGCTCTGTGTTGGGAGCGTGTTGTCTTAGCCATTGGACCACCAAGGAATTCACTTTAGAACCAAGTGAAAATCAAATATGACCCTTTGGCCTTCCATTCCATACATTTATATAGATAGATATTAGGTATTCTCATGTTTGTTTATAGATAGTTGCATAGAAATAGGCTTAATTAATGGTATTATAAAGAAAAGACTTTCATGTAGATACTTCGTCAACCCATTTGAATAAGCATTGTGTGATTAAAAAAAAACCTTCATAATATGACTTGTTCTCAGGCTCTTGGTAAATAAAAATTATTCATCCAAAGAAAAAAAGGGAGGTTAGGAGAACGGGAGATATGTATATCAATTTCATGATGCTAAGTCACTTCAGTCGTGTCCGACTCTGTGCTACCCTATAGACGGCAACCCACCAGGCTCCCCCGTCCCTGGGATTCTCCAGGTAAGAGTACTGGAGTGGGTTGCCATTTCCTTCTCCAATGCATGACAGTGAAAAGTGAAAGTGAAATCGTTCAGTCGTGTCTGACCCTCAGCGACCCCATGGACTGAAGCCTTCCAGGCTCCTCCTTCCAGGGGTTTTCCAGGCAAGAGTACTGGAGTGGGTTGCCATTGCCTTCTCCCAAATTCACGATAGAGTTACCCTAAGAAAAGGGATGTTAGGGTTGGGGGTGCAGCTGAAGGGTGCTTCAATTTTATGCGTTGTTGTTTTCCATAAATATAAAAGAAATTTGTAGTGAATACATATCATAATGTTAAACAGTAGATGAATTTTTTGTGGTCATTTTTGTACCCTTGTAATTTTTTAAAAGGTGAAAAGTAACAATGAATAGTGTTGTTTGGTGTATTTGAAATTGTAGCTTTTCTACAAACATGCAGTGCCTAAGATGTGACAGGCCATGGTCTAGATACTACAGCAATCACAGCGGGACAAAATACTGAATGAATAAAGTAAAATATACCTTCATACTACATAGTGATGTGTTAAGGAGGAAAACAGAGCAGCAGGGAGAGATTTTTGAGAATTGTTATTTTAAATAAATTTCAACTCCCTTTAACCAAATTTCTGAAACTGAAATTAGCTATATATGGTTTTAATTCTAAATTTAAGTTCTTGTTTACAATACGATGGGTTAACACTAATTTTCTGCTCTCTGAGATAACACATCTGACATTAAAACCTTTCTGATTTGTGAATTATTTTCGTCTCAAATTTTCTTGGAATAAAGTTTATTCCTGTATTACCCACGTTTTCATTAGGTATAGAAAGACGGGAGGCTAAGACTACAGTCCTTCATTTCCTCGAACTACCGCGCGCCGCCCGCCCTCGCGCGCCGCCCCCCTCGCGCGCCGCCCCCCCTCGCGCGCCGCCCCCCCCGCGCCCGCCTCGCGCGCCGCCCGCCCTCGCGCGCCGCCCGCCCTCGCGCGCCGCCCGCCCTCGCGCGCCGCCCCCCTCGCGCGCCGCCCCCCTCGCGCGCCGCCCCCCCTCGCGCGCCGCCCCCCCTCGCGCGCCGCCCCCCCTCGCGCGCCCTTCAGGACAAATACAAAACAGCTCCTCTCAGGAAAAATACAAAAGAGATAGCAGAGGATGGTTTCGATCCATCGACCTCTGGGTTATGGGCCCAGCACGCTTCCGCTGCGCCACTCTGCTTACCACGGTAGTAGTTGCTCAAAATAATTCCTTTATTACACTTTACGTAAAAGGCTATTTTTAGAAACTGGAGAAACGCCCATTCATTAATTTTACTCATGCTACAAACAAAAGAATGAATCCAAAACAGATTGATTTATATATTCTGAAGGCAGAAAATTGGATGCTTCTGTTAGGAGAACAACCGGTCGCCAACCAATCTGCCCCTTTCACCTAGCAGAAGTGATTGCGGGTCTTAACGGTTACAAAATATATGAGTAGGTCAAAATTCGAAAATAGAACATTTCCGAGCTCAAAACCAGAGCATTTTCAAAATTAGAATGATAAGAAAAAAATGGAAACACTGTTGCATTGGCCGGGAATCGAACCCGGGCCTCCCGCGTGGCAGGCGAGAATTCTACCACTGAACCACCAATGCTTACGGTGTAAGCCTTTGCTCCTTTTCTAAATGGCTTTTACTTTTTTTTTTAATTCGCTACATCGAAATTATATATTAGGTTTAGTTTTTTGGTTTTACTGAATAGAACCTTGTAATGTTCCCTTTTCCCTTCTTTTTAGGAAACCCTCCTTTCCACTGCAAGTTAAGAGCGTCCCTCTGCGACACCGGAGGCTGGTCTGGGTGTGAGTGACCCAGTCCTGGGCGTGTCCCAGCGGATGGTGGCCCCCGTCCCAGTGGGAGAAACTGTGTGTGTGTATGGAGGAGCTCTATGTCCAGGCGGGTTCTGGAAGGTAGGGGAAGAGGAGAAAGGGGGGACGAGGGCAGGAAGGAAGGAGAAAATGGGGACGAAGGGGAGATCCAGAAAGAAGAGAATCTGAGAAGAGGAAGGGAAGCGTGTCAGAGCAAAAGGAGAAAGACGGAGAGGAATGAGAGGGAAGGGGGGAAGAAAGGAGCCTAGTGCTGTTCCCTTCTGGTCACCGCAAAGGAGAGGCAGTGGGGGTTTTAGGAATTCTGTGCATTTACCTTAGGCTCCGGTTGCTATGGTTATGAAAGTCCTTCCAGTCAAATAGGGAATAAAAGTCTAATTAAAGAGTGTTTGTGTGAGCAGCTCAGTCATGTCTGTCTCTTTGCAACCCCATGAACTGTAGCCCACCAGGCTCCTCTGATTTTCCAAGTAAGAATACTGGAGTGGGTTGCCATTTCCTTCTCCGGGGGATCGTCCCAACTCAGGGATCGAACTTGCATCTCTTGCGTCTCTGGCATTGGCAGACTGGTTCTTTACTACCCACCTGGGAAGCCTACTTAGTTTAATTTTCCCCCAAAATATACAATCGTGAGTCTCATTCATACAAGTGTAAAAGTGAACCCCTTTGAAAAGATTTTACCTCTTTAATGAGACAAGTGGTGAGGTTTTACTGCCAGTTAAAAGGAGAATTCAAAGAGTGGATGCCATTTATAAATCAGGAATATTGAAAGTAAAGTCTAAATAAAGTCCAAACTGGCTTTTATACTGCTGAGGATTGGTGAGGAAGGTGGACTTGGGAGGGAAAAAATGTCCCTTCAAGAGACAGAATTAATTTGCATGTCTATAGACAGCAATTGGACCATAAAAACGCTGAGCCAGGAAGAATTGATGCTTTCAAATTGTGATGCTGGAGAAGACTCGAGAGTCCGTTGGACTGCAAGTAGATAAAAACAGTCAATCCTAAAGGAAATCAACCCTGAATACTCAATAGAAGGACCGATGCTAAAGCTGCTGCTCCAATACTTTGGCCACCTGATGCAAAGAGCCAACTCATTGGAGAAGACCCTGATGCTGGGAAAGAGTAAAGGCAAAAGGAGAAGGGGGCGGCAGAGGAAGAGATAGTTAGATAGCATGACAGGCTCAATGCACATGAAATTGAGCTAACTCCAGGAAATAGTGGAAGACAGAAGAGCCTGGTGTGCAGCAGTCCATGGGGTTGCATTGACACCACTTAGCAACTGAACAAGACAGAAATTATTTTCTATTGCTGCCAGTTATCAAAAATTTACAGAATTGTAAAATACCTCTCATTGAATCAGAATCAGATGACACTAAAGGGTGTGCTATAATTTTCCTTTGAGGCATACATTTCCCTGACAGTTCCTTCCTGTTTTAGGAAAATTCTGTGGACTCAGCACAAACAAAAGGACTAAACTCTTAAGTTAAACTCTTTAAGAAGCTCTCCATTGCTCAAAGCCGTGGGTGCTGGTCTGCTGTTTCTATCTCCCCTTAAAGTCTAGGGTGGGAGATTCTTACCATGTGGGTGTACACATTCCTGTAAGAACTGACGAAAGATCTGTATAAACTCCTTAAAAGCCTGTGCACATACACACATTGAAATTCAGTTTGGGGCTTAGGATGACTGTCCCTGATTTGTCCGTCTGTTCCTGGAAGAACCCCTTCCAGGGCCTGAAAGGGAACTCTTGTATGACGCTCTGAAATGAATTATCGGAGGAGGCACAGGTGCTGACAAAGCAAGAGACTATTGGGAAGGAGTCTTGTGGGGGAGAGCAGGAGGGTAAGGGAACCCAGGAGAGCTGCTCTGCCAATCTCTGGTTTATGGTGATGGGATTAGTTTCTGGGTTGTCTCTGTCCAATTGTTGTGGAATCCAGAAACACACCTTGAAGGACACACAACACAGTGGAGTACAGTTTATTATGCCAGCAGGTCCGGGGGAGTCAGTTCCCACCAAGGATCCTGTTTCTGAGAGGCCCAGTTTTATGCCCCCCATTACGTTTGTGACTGGTTACATGTTAGCAACTATTTTGTTGTATATGATTTTGGTGCTAGGAGAACAAACAATTAAGGTTAAAGGGGAGAAACAATGATTATACATCAAGGGGGGATGTCTCCATGGTTAATCTAACAGGGGCAGCCTGACCTCAACTACAATCTCCATTTGTCATCTTTAGGGAAGGAAGCCTCCAGGAGACCTGGTTTTCACTAGCAACAGTTTCCTCACTCTTGGGCAGGGTTCAGGCCCAGTTCACATCCTGTCTTTAAGATGGATGACAGGTTTCAAGATGGAGTCTCTCCTGCTTTCCTCACACTGGCCTCAACCTAATCATTCTGACTCAGGTACTTCCTTGTGTCTCACGCATTGCTCAGCCAAGAAGGATGCCAGCAAGAAAGATTCTGGGAGGTGGTAGGACACATGGCATCTCCTTTGACCTTTCTGAATACCTCTGGTTGGTGGTGGCTTGTTAATTCTGAGTAAGGCAGTCCTGACCTCCTGTTGTAAAATAACTCCTGCAAACGGTTGCTATGGTGCCAGCAGGGTGATCAGTTTCAGTCAGTATATCCTCTCATAGTTTCCAAGTGTCTTTTAACCTGGAAGGTGGTCTTCATTAACTGCCATCCTCTCCATACTTCTCATTTGTTCATTCCTGTCCCTGCCTTCTTCAGAAGCTGCAGCCTCTCCTTTATAAAGGCCTCACTCTGGGGGTTCAGCTTAGATTAGGGGTGGGGGTGGCTGGGAGCTAATGTATAACCAGGTGTAGATCAACCTACATTCCTTAACATCATGCCAAAGGCCACACATGCCTGCCTTACACCCATATCCACACATTGTATGATTAGGCCACCCAAGATGGCTGTTCCTTTCCTCTCTGTACCTACAGCCCCTGCTCCACCAGTGCCTGCTTCACCTACACCCTACTCACAGAACTGACTTTCCTTCTTAATCATAGATCCTAATCTGTAAGTGCCTATGTACTTGCTGTAGCTCCATCTACTCTGTTGTTTATCAAAGGGGTGGTGAGGGTGGTGCTCCTCAGCTGTTTTCCCTGGCAACAGATAAACCAACCTGACCTCATTTCCTCCTGTGGTAATCTAGGTAAACTGGTAATCTCCCTCGTCCCCTGAGAATGAAAGATACTTTCATGTCCTGCCCTCTGTCTGCCACACACCACTGGGTGTTGCTCCAGGACCCTACTTTAGATATGTAATACTTCCTCTACTTTTCTAAATTCTTGGCCCTGTAATAAAAAGAACAGATTAACAGGAGAAAAACAAATAGTTTGACAACATGTATACCTCCTGTGTACATGGGAAATACCCAGGAAAACTGAGTAACTCTGAAATGTCTCAAAGCTACCACTTCAAATACCTTCACCAGCTGAAGACGAAAGAAAGGTGTTGTGGGAGGGAGGCTAGTTATGGGAGGTTTTCCAGCAAACACAGTTCAGTTCAGTTGCTCAGCTGCCTCTTGACTCTGCAACCCCATGGACTGCAGCACACCAGGCTTTTCTCTCCATCACCATCTCCTGGAGTTTGCTCAAACTCAGGTCCATTGAGTCGGTGATGCCATCCAACCATCTCATCCTCTGTCGTCCCCTTCTCCTTCTGCCTTCAGTTTTTCCCAGCATCAGGGTCTTTTCCTATGAGTCAGTTCTTCACATCAGCTGGCCAAAGTATTGAAGCTTCAGCTTCGGCATTAGTCCTTCCAAAGAATATTCGGGACTGATTTCCTTTAGAATTTAGGAGAGGCACAGTCATTAGCAAAAGAAAAGAAAGCGTCATCTTGGACCAGGACCAGGACACACCCGATTGGGGGATGGGGGAGAGGAAGAGAACAGCAGGGGGTCTTTATCATGCAGACTTTCTCTAGAAAGGGGGAGTAACAGAGGACCCAAGAGACTAGATTATCTCTTTAGTGCTGACCAGAAAATTCCAAGCTGGTTGAATAAGATACCTGGGGAAGGTTGAAGCAGTAGTTAATTCAGAAGTTACAGTCTAGGTTTAGTATCATGGACTTTAGCATGAGTGACACTATTTTGAGCCTGTAGGGACAATAGTACAAGGACAAAAGTAGGGATAGCACTCTGACCATAAGCTCTGCAAATGTCTGAAGGGTTGCTGCTGCTGCTGCTGCTGCTAAGTCGATTTAGTTGTGTCTGACTCTGTGCGACCCCATAGACGGCAGCCCATCAGGCTCCACCATCCCTGGGATTCTCCAGGCAAGAACACTGGAGTGGGCTGTCATTTCCTTCTCCAATGCATGAAAGTGAAAAGTGGAAATGAAAAGTGAAAGTGAAGTCACTCAGTCGTGTCTGACTCTTAGCAACCCCATGGACTGCAGCCTACCAGGCTCCTCCGTCCATGAGATTTTCCAGGCAAGAGTACTGGAGTGGGGGTGCCATTGCCTTCTCCAGTCTGAAGGGTTAGGCTATCAAAAAAACAAAAATCTAAACTTAGTAATGTGCAATAAAATTCATATTTTATGGCAAGGGAAGAAAAATTTAATCATAAAATATTTTCTCCACCCTTTGGCCTCCTCTCTCCCCTCCATTGTGCATTGTGTACCTGCGTTACACATCACCAAGCCTACTCAACCATAAAAAGCAACATTCTCCCTGTACCAAGACAACTCAGTCCTAGTCTGTGTGTGGCTTGGAAAAGAATTTCCAGACATGAGGCAGAATAAGAGGAGAATAAAGTTTATTAGAGTGGGGGACACTGTCAGAACACTGGGGAAGCTCAATGGAGAACTGATGTTGAACAGGGAGGGGTCTTTGTCCACTTTTATACCCAGGGTACAAGGAGTAGGATACAGATCTCGTGGGTCACTTGCTGATTGGATGAGGCACGTATACTGGGTTGAGGTGGAGTAAGGTAAAAACCTTCTCCCCATACGGTAGGAGGGGAGAAAAGTTATACTGCTCAGGAGGACCTGAAATCTGTTAATAGTTACAACATTGGGAAGGGAAGGATGATAAAGGTCTAGTTTTTCTGTTCCTGCATTCCAAGACCCTCTTTGGTTTTATCTGCTCTTTCATCCTTGGGTCACCACAGACTCTTTAAAAGATAACTCTCTTTTTGAATCTTGTAAGAGGCCATGACTCAAGGGTTATTGCAAGGGATGACATGGGGAAATTTTTAGGGTGACAAAACCTTTATATGGTGGTGGGATCAAACTCTAAGCCTTCTCTGGGCTGAGGAGTCTAGGTTTGTCTCTAACAAGTAAGAATCCTCCTGCCCTTCCTGTTTGCATGGGAGAGGAGAGAATTTTTCTGTCTACTCCTTCTCCATTGCCTTCAGCTTAAAATAATCCTTATGCCAGAATGGTATATTTTGGGGAAAGCATTCTCTGAACCCCTTCCTAGGGAAATGTCAAGAGCCAAGAAAAGAACCATACAATTTTGATAAGAAAGAAAAAGTTGGTCTTGATTGATTTGATGGTAAGGTTTCTTATAAATCTGTAGTAATTAAGCCAATAGAGGAATTAAACATAAAGAGCACGGACAAGTTCAGTTCAGTTCAGTTCAGTTCAGTCACTCAGTCATGTCTGACTCTGCGACCGCATGAATTGCAACAGGCCAGGCCTCCCTGTCTATCACCAACTCCTGGAGTTCACTCAAACTCACGTCCGTCGAGTCGGTGATGCCATCCAGCCATCTCATCCTCTGTCGTCCCCTTCTCCTCCTGCCGCCAATCCCTCCCAGCATCAGGATTTTTCAAATGAGTCAACTCTTCACATGAAGTGGCCAAAGTACTGGAATTTCAGCTTTAGCATCATTTCTTCCAAAGAACACCCAGGACCAATCTCCTTTAGAATGGACTGGTTGGATCTCCTTTCAGTTCAGTTCAGTTCACTCAGTCATGTCCGACTCTTTGTGACCCCATGAATCTCAGCACGCCAGGCCTCCCTGTCCATCGCCAACTCCCAGAGTTCACTCAGACTCACGGTCATCGAGTCAGTGATGCCATCCAGCCATCTCATCCTCTGTCTTCCCCTTCTCCTCCTGCCCCCAATCCCTCCCAGCATCAGAGTCTTTTCCAATGAGTCAACTCTTCGCATGAGGTGGCCAAAGTACTGGAGTTTCAGCTTTAGCATTATTCCTTCCAAAGAAATCCCAGGGTTGATCTCCTTCAGAATGGACTGGTTGGATCTCCTTGCAGTCCAAGGGATTCTCAAGAGTCTTCTCCAACACCACAGTTCAAAAGCATCAATTCTTTGGCACTCAGCCGTCTTCACAGTCCAACTCTCACATCCATACATGACCACTGGAAGAACCATAACCTTGACTAGACAGATCTTAGTCGGCAAAGTAATGTCTCTGCTTTTCAATATACTATCTAGGTTGGTCATAACTTTTCTTTCAAGGAGTAAGCATCTTTTAATTTCACGACCTCAGTCACCATCTGCAGTGATTTTGGACCCCCCAAAATAAAGTCTGACACTGTTTCCACTGTTTCCCCATCTATTTCCCATAAAGTGATGGGACCGGATGCCATGATCTTCGTTTTCTGAATGTTGAGCTTTAGGCCAACTTTTTCACTCTCCACTTTCACTTTCATCAATAGGCTTTTTAGTTCCTCTTCACATATATCTATTAATAAGAAGTTGATGTCTGAACGCAGGTGAAAGAAGTGTAGGTTAGTACCAGGCTCCACCAGCAGGGTGTTACCAAGTAGAGCGTGGGTAGCGAGACAAGGAAGGATGATTGGTCCAAGGATGGATGTGAGAGGGTCGAGGAACTGAGTGAGGCGGACAGCCAATCAGAAGCACCAGGAGAGACCTACCAGTGTCACATGGGTCTGAGAATAAATAGGAACAAAACTGAGGCTGAACCAGAGCCAGCGTCGTGGACAAAGGCAAGGATGGAAGGAACCCTTGCGCCCCCAACCTGCTCCCAGCACGCCCTGACCCGTCACTCAAAGCAAAACCTCGTGCTCTGACCGTTGCAGCAATGACTGTCTGGGCTTTTAAGTTCTTTAGAATGACCGTTGGCTCGTCAAAGCAACGTTCTTCTGAAGGTGGGTTTGAGGAGGCAGGAGAGGGACAGAGCCACATCAGGAAAAGAGTGTGGGAATTCTGTGGGGTGAGCATGAGAGGCCTTTGTATCTCACCTGCAACTTTGGATCCCTATGCTAGAGGACTATGCTCGTCCTCTAGCTATAAGCCAGTCAGAGAAAAGAGTAATGCCACTTTGGACTATTCCTCAGTGGCACCTGAGAACAAATTTCTCAGAAAGAAGGCTCACTAAGGGATGGATTAAATCTAGCCTAACCTCCTTCATTTACAGGAGGAGATATTGAGACCTAGAGAAGGGAATTGATCCAGTGGCAATGGCTATTTCTTTTTAGCAGGTAATGTATATTAAAGGATTTTGAAAGCATCATGAAAACTCACAAAATCAGACCATCTGTTGAGATCATTTCTGTTACATGCCACTACTTACTTCTCTGAGTACCTGTAAAAGAACCTCCAAGGCCAGGATTCTTGTCCCAATGTTTTAGTTGAGGGAGCAGAGAGATTAGGGTTAGCCCCTCATCACTCAGATGATAATGAATGAAATCAGGAACTGAATACAGGAATATCTATACCTTATAAATATAAAATATATAATTACTATTCAACTTTATGGAAATCCAGGGTGTCTGAAGCCTGATACCAGGTACCGCGGAGTGACAAAATGAATGACGAAGGGAAAAAAAGTACCAGATTTCAAGTAACTTAAGTGTTAGGAAAAAGAAACATCTGGGAAGTTCTGCTTAAGAATGCAATGCAGTGATTTATGATAGTTCAAAGACTGTGGGATACCCTCACGTGAGCAAGGGTAGAATCTTCACAGAGGAGGTGAGATCAATCTGAGGGACACTGAAGAACTTTCCTATATGAAAGTGTGTTTGTAAGGGTTTTGTTTGTCTTTGATGTCGGTAGAATCTGAGTGTGTATTCTGTTTTGATTCAGAGAGCCCCCAGCAGCATCCTCTTTGGTGATTATATCAGTGCAGCTTCTTCTGCACAGGGTTTTACATTTCATATATTGGCAAATTTAAAACTTTTAAAAGTAGAATTTTATTGCTTGCATTTTCTTTCTCATGCAGTTAAATGTACTTGTTTCTTAGAAAAAGACATAGTTTGAGAACATGGATCATATACTTTCTTTGCTCTTTTGTACCTTTCCTTTCTTTTTTTTGGAGGGGGGGAGATGTGTTAATTTTTTTATTATGTAACATATTGGATGCAGAAAAATCTTTTAAAAAGATAAAAGTACTCCCCTCCAAATGTCTGGAAATTCACCTCCCAGGTGATCAAATGACCTGATCAGTGTTTGGAATTGATACTGTGCCATAACTACTTCCTGGGTATCAATTTGGTTTGAGCTCATCTTTTTTTGTATTCGCTTTTGACATTTGACAATGTCTTTTAACTTTTCAAGAGATAATTTTTTTCTCCTTCAAATTTAAATTTAGATTACAAATATAATCTCCATCTGACAATTCATTGTCAGAATTTGAGGCTTTGGACCCTGGCTCCTGGATGAATTACTCAGAAAGGAGGAGAGAAGATGACTTGCTCAGAAGCAGGGCAAAGCTGTGATCCTGAAAGAGCCTGCCCATAACCAGCAATAGCAGTGCACCTCAGTAGAATTCCTCACAGGACATTCGGCAGAGTACTTCTCGACTGCCTGTTGAGCCCTCTGGACAAAAAAAAACCCTGAATTTCCACTCACCTGGATCAAGACTGAAGAAAAGTTCCCAGAAAAGACCTCAAACAGTGAGGTTGGGTTTACTTTTCCTCTTTCAACAAGCCAGACTACTAAGAACTGTGGTGCTGGAGAAGACTCTTGAGAGTCCCTTGGACTGCAAGGAGATCAAATCAGTCTATCCTAAAGGAAATCAACCCTGAATTTTCACTGGAAGCACTGATGCTGAAGCTGAAGCTCCAGTACTTTAGCCACCTGATGTGAGCAGCCAACTCACTGGAAAAGACCCTGAGGCAGGGAAAGGTTGAGGGCAAGAGGAGAAGGGGAAAGCAGAGGATGAGATGGTTGGATGGCATCATCGACTCAATGGATATGAGTTTCAGCAAATTCTGGGATACAGTGAAGGACAGGGAAGCCTGGCATGCTGTAGTTCATGGGATCACAAAGAGTTGGACACGATGGAGCAACTGAGCAACAAGACGGTATTGTACACTGAATAAGCCTGTCAAGTCATATACTATGGGCTTGTGTTTCTCTTCAATTCTCATATGCTTAAATATGAAATTTCCACAGTTGACAGGACACAGTGGACTGACTGGGAGTCAGAGTTTGACTTTAGCTGTAGATCTGTTTCTTTTATGCTGTTTTGCAAATCAGTCAACTCCCCCAAGCCTCAAATTTCTTTATTTCCTCCAACTTGTGTGCTCTGTGATTCTTTTGAATTGCCCAAGGCATTTTGGATAGTGCCAGGCACTTGACAGCCCTTAGGAAAAATATCTATAGCCTTACTTGAGAAGGTTCTGAAATGGCCCACACATTTGGAGCCAGGTCTTGAAACTTAGCTATATTGGCAAGAACATATTCAGATGGACTTAAAGATCCTGGAGACTAGATTATTTTAAACTAGGTGAACTCTGTTTACAACACTAGTATTTAATAGTGAGAAAGAAATTTGAGCTGTTACCAATTTCTACCAGAGATTAATTATTTCAGTGATTTGTCAGCCATTGATTGCATACCCACTCTTCATTTATTACTGTGTGATAAACAGTACAAAAGGATGCAAACGGCCCCTTCTCTATTCTTGAGGTAGTAGTTCATCATCTAGTGGAGACTATAAGCAAGTTTTGTGTGTTACTCTTATTTGATCTTTACAACAATCCTGTGAAGTAAGTGGTATTGCTAGTTTTTCATTCCTGAGGAGGAAATTGAGGCACCAAGGGTTAGATGAGTTACCCCATAACACAAAATGGTAACTTGTGGAGCCTAGACTCACACTCAAAGCCTGGGCTGTAAACTGTTTCCCCTGGCACAGGGGAATTAGTCTGTACCCCTCATTCCAGATGTTTTTTAATGCATACCAAGAGGTGGAGGCAACTCTCATCCTTCCCTAAAATCAGATGGAAAACAGGAGGTCAAGACAACCACCCACAACTCCTGTGCAGTGACTTGGTGGGAAATGGGAGTAGTTATGTTTGTTCTTTAAGCAGTTGTGTCAGATCCTTCTAAGGAAGAACGAAATATACTTACTCCACTAGAATTACTATCCCACATGAACTGTGAATTTTGCCAGGCCACTTTTAAAGTGTTTTTTTTTTTTTTTTAATGCAGTTGGGAAAATTGTCTTAACTGCTGGGTTCTCTTAATGTCACTGCTATTTGGCCATTTCTTCTCATCGTGCCTTTTTTTTTTAATCCTGATTGAGTTTGTACACTTTTATAAAAAATGTTTTTCTTTTCTGTAAGAAAGAATACAAGATATAGTTTAAAAACTAGGCACAGAATTTGACCATCAATTATAAAGGTCATTCAGTTATACAAATCTTCTCCTATATTTATTACCATGAATGGAGATTTTAAAATATAAATAGTAGTACAAATCTTAATTACAAACTTGAGAAGAAATAGAATAGAAGCAAGAAACAAATCAAAGTAAATGACCTATTAGAAGAATAGGCTTAGGAAAGCCACCTAGACACTGCTGACTCCTCACATTAGCAAAAATGCCCAAGATACAACTGTTTAATAATTGAAAGATCTAAGCCATGCTGAGTGATCATTGGAATTAGGAACTCAGAAAAATGTAGAAACAGAACAACAGATCACACAGAAATCTTGGTCCAAAAGAAACTTTCTGAACTATCTTTAACTGGCTGAGTTTACTAGTATCATTTGGGGGTGGGGTGGGGGGGGAGAGGGAGTATTATCCTATTTTGACATTTGATTAAATGAAATTCAAATAAATTCCCCAAGATACTATGTTAGGAAATAAAGGATGTTTTCCATCTCTTACTGCAAAAACCTTGGGCATCGTACCTTAATTTGCCATGTCAGGATCTGTGAAAAGGAGGATAAATCTTGGGCCTATCTTAATCTCTTTTCTTTTTCTCCAGCTATTTTTAAGCATTCATATTCCTGTTTGTTACTGTTAAGGTTACCTAAGGTAGAGAGGGGAAGAGGGTGAGAATGTGAGGCAGCCAAGGAGAAATATCCATCACATTCAGAGTTTCCCACTTCCTCCTATCCAGACTTACACTACTCTGTCTTGGTTGAAGATGAGAGACGTCTGTGAGCTTGTGACTGCTTTAACCAATAGAGTATGACAAAAGTGACATTGTGACACGAAAGGCTAGGTCTTAACAGGACCTGCAGCTTTCACCTTGTTGGTTAGAAATCACTCTTAGAGTTTTGAGCAACCATATTAAGAAATCTGACCACTTTGAAACCATTCCGTGAGGAAGCCTAGTCCAGCCACATGGAGATGCTACTAGCAGTGCCCTGGTTAACGTTCCCAGCAAGAGTCTAGTCTTCCAATTATCCCAACCCAGTTGCCAGACTTACAAGTTATGAAAATTAATAAGCAGAAACCTCATTTTAACTGGAGTTAGGAGGCCATAGGGAGTGCTCTCAGCCCTACCTACCACTCCAGGTCAGTTGCTGACCCAAATGGAAGACATGGTATCTCGGTGTCTCCAAAAGGAAAACAGTTATCACTTGACTACCCAGCAGGAGGAAGAAAGAATTTCTCACTGCCAGACAAGAGCTCAGCCAGTAAGAGACTGCCACAACTCAGCCAGTGAAAAGCTGGTACACTTCAGAAACTCCCAGTTTCTTCCAATGGACTCCTTGTTTATAGCAGCTCCACCTAACTGCCCTTCCCTATAAAAGAGCATTCCTCTGCTTTGTTCTTTGCACTTGTCTGTGGTTTCCCATAGATTCCATCCTGCTTAAATGCTATTCTTTGCTGTTCCAGAATAAATCCATTTTGTTGGTAAAATAACTGGCTGTTTTATTGTTTTAGATCAACAAAGTGAAGATGTCGCCATAGAATTCTAGTCCCCATAGAATAAGTTTTCCCAGACATTGTAGAGCAAAGCCAAACCGTCTCCTTTGTGCCCTGTCCAAAGTCACTCACAAAATCCATGAGCATAATAAAATGGATATAATTTCATGCCGTTACATTTTTTACTCAGCAGTAGATGGCTGAAACATTTATTGGTCATTGTATACTATCTCTGCTTCAGCCTCTGATTTGTGAGCTACTTAAGGGCAAAAAATGTTTGTAATTCTCTTCACTGAGTATCTCTGTTAACTGACAAATAATGGCTGTCAATATGCCAGCAAATTTGGAAAACTCGCCAGAGGCCACAGGACTGGAAAAGGTCAGTTTTCATTCCAATCCCAAAAAAAGGCAATGCCAAAGAATGCTCAAACTACCAAACAATTGCACTCATCTGACACACTAGCAAAGTAAAGCTCAAAATTCCCCAAGCCAGGCTTCAACAGTACGTGAACCAAGAACTTCCAGATGCTCTGAAGGAACCCCTTCGGATAACCTGAAACACAGTATGCTCATCTTTTTAAAACAGAGATTATCAAATTTTACAATAAACCATAAGATTAGAGTACTGTTGATATCCACTCCAGTATTCCTGCCACGATAATCCCATGGACACATGAGCCTTCGGGGCTACAGTCTATGGGGTCACAAAGAGTCAGACACAACTGAGCGACCAAGCACACACAATACCCACTTTAGGGTTCTCTCCTGGATAAAATTAAATACAAACAAAAGATCTTTGGATAGATTTTTCATACAAAATATATCCTCTTCTTAACAGTTGTTGCTATTGTTCTTACTCTGAGACTGCAGCATGCCAGGCTTCCTTGTCCCTCCCTATCTCCCAGTTTGCTGGAACTTGTCCATTGAGTCAGTGATGATATCCAGCCATTTCACCTTCTGTTACTCCTTTCTTCTGCCCTCAATCTTTCCCAGCATCAAGGTGTTTTCCAAAGAGTCAGCTCTTTGCATTAGGTGGCCAAAGTATTGGAGCTTCAGCTTCAGCATCAGTCCTTCCAAAGAATATTCAGAATTGATTTCCTTTATGATTGACTGGTTTGATCTCCTTATTGTCCAAGGAACTCAAACCATAGTTCAAAAACATCAATTCTTCAGTGATAAGCCTTCTTTATGATCCAACTCTCAAATCTGTACATGACTACTGGAAAACCCATAGCTTTGACTATCTTAACAGAGCATTTCAATTATGGGAATATTACCAAAACAGTCTGTGTCTCCAGATTGCCCCTTTTGTAACAAGCATGTTACTCTGCTTTGAATATTGTCAAAATGAAGGAAACCTCGTTTAAAATGTGGTACTTGGATACAATCTCAATAACGACAGAATGATCTATGTTCATTTCCAAGGCAAATCATTCAATATCGCAGTAATCCAAGTCTATGCCCCGACCAGTAATGCTGAAGAAGCTGAAGTTGAGCAGTTCTATGAAAACCTACAAGACCTTCTAGAACTAACACCAAAAAAAGATGTCCTCTTCATTATAGGGGACTGGGAAGTCAAGAGAAGCAGGCAAATTTGGCCTCAGAGTACAAAATGAAGCAGGGCAAAGGCTAACAGTTTTGCCAAGAGAATGCACTGGTCTTAGCAAACACCCTCTTCCAACAACACAAGAGAAGACTCTACACATGGACATCACCAGATGGTCAATACCAAAATCAGATTGATTATATATTTGCAGCCAAAGATGGAGAAGCTCTATACAGTCAGCAAAAACAAGACTGGGAGCTGACTGTGTCTCAGATCATGAATTCTTTATTGCCAAATTCAGACTTAAATTGAAGAAAGTAGAGAAAACCACTAGACCATTCATGTATGACCTAAATCAAATCCCTTATGACTATAGAGTGGAAGTGACAAATAGATTCAAGGGATTAGATCTGATAGAGTGCCTGAAGAACTATGAATGGAGGTTTGTACATTGGACAGGAGGAGTGATCAAGACCATCCCCAAAAAAAGAGATGTGTAAAAGCAAAATGGTTGTCTGAGGAGGCCTTACAAACAGCTATGAAAAGAAGAGAAGTGAAACGCAAAGAAGAAAAGGAAAGATATACCCATTTGAATGCAGAGTTCCAAAAAAGAGCAAGGAGAGATAAGAAAGCCTTCCTCAGTCATCAGTGCAAAGAAATAGAGAAAAGCAATAGAATGGGTAAGACTAGAGATCTCTTCAAGAAAATGAGAGATACCAAGGGAAATTTTCATGCAAAGATGGGCACAATAAAGGACTGAAATGGTATGAACCTAACAGAAGCAGAAAATATTAAGAGGCAGCAAGAATACACAGAAGAACTATACAAAAAAGATCTTCACGACCCAGATAATCATGATGGTGTGATCACTCACCTAGAGGCGACCTCCTGGAATGTGAAGTCAAGTGGGCCTTAGGAAGCATCACTACGAGCAAAGCTAGTGAAGGTGATGGAATTCCAGGTGAACTATTTCAAATCCTAAAAGATGATGTTGTGAAAGTGCTGCACTCAATATGCCAGCAAATTTGGAAAACTCAGCAGTAGCCACAGGACTGGAAAAGGTCAGTTTTCATTTCAATCCCAAAGAAAGACAATGCCAAAAAATGCCCAAACTACTGCACAATTGCACTCATCTCACATGCTAGTAAAGGAATGCTCAAAATTCTCCAAGCCAGGCTTCAACAGTACATGAACCATGAAATTCCAGATGTTCAAGATGGATGTAGAAAAGGCAGAAGAACCAGAGATCAAATTGCCAACACACGTTGAATCATCAAAAAAGCAAGAGAGTTCCAGAAAACCATCTACTTCTGCTTTATTGACTATGTCAAAGCCCTTTAACTGTGTGGATGCCAACAAACTGGAAAATTCTTCGAGAGATGGGAATACCAGACCACATGACCTGCCTCGTGAGATATCTATATGCAGGTCAAGAAGCAACAGTTAAAACTGGACATGGAACAACAGACTAGTTCCAAATCAGAAAGGAATATGTCAAGGCTGTATATTGTTATCCTGCTTATTTAACTTGTATGCAGAGTACATCATGAGAAACACTGGGCTGGATGAAGCACAAGATGAAATCAAGATTGCCAAGAGAAATATCATTAACCTCAGATATGCAGATAACACCACCATTATGGCAGAAAGTGAAGTACTAAATAACTTCTTGATGAATGTAAAAGAGGAGAGTAAAAAAGATGGCTCCACATTCAGAAAACTAAGATCATGGGATTTGGTCCCATCACTTCATGACAAATAGATGGTGAAACAGTGGAAACAGTGACAGACTTTATCTTTTGGGTCTCCAAAATCACTGCAGATGGCGACTGCAGCCATGAAATTAAAAGACTCTTGCTCCTTGGAAGAAAACTTACGACCAACCTAGACAGCTTATTAAAAAGCAGAGATATTACTTTGCTGTCAAAGGTCCGTCTAGTCAAAGCTATGGTTTTTCCAGTAGTCACGTATGGATGTGAGAGTTGGACTATAAAGAAAGCTGAGAGCTGAAGAATTGATGGTTTTGAACTGTGGTGTTGGAGAAGACTCTTGAGGGTCCCTTGGACTGCAAGGACATTCAACCAGTCCATCCTAAAGGAAATCAGTCCTGAATATTCATTGGAAGGACTGATGCTAAACCTGAAACTCGAATACTTTGGCCACCTGATGTGAAGAACTGACTCATTGGAAAAGACCCTTACGCTGGGAAAGATTGAAAGTGGGAAGAGAAGGGGACGACAGAGGATGAAATGGTTGGATGGCATCACTGGCTCAAAGGACATGAGTTTGAGTGGATTCCGGGAGTTGGTGATGGACAGGGAGGTCTGGCGTGCTTCAGTCCATGGGGTCGCAAAGAGCAACTGAACTGAAAAGATATGTCCACCTCATAATCTCCAGAACTTTGGATGTTACCCTCAATAGCAAAAGATGTGACTACTCAAGGATATTGAGAAATTTATGCTAGACTATCAGGATGGGTTCTACCTGCCATCACATGTTTCCTTGTAAGAGAAAGGCAGAAGTAGATTAGACTGAGGCACATAGAGAGGAGGAGATATGAAAACAGAGGCAGAGCTGAGAGTGATGAGACCACAAGTCAAGGACACAAGACATGCCAGCAGCCATTAGAAACCAAAAAAGACAAGGAAGAGATCCCAGCAATTACCTGCTCCCCCACCACAGCTTCCAGAGGGTGCATGACCTTACTGACACCTTGACATCAGACACTTGACCTCCAGAACTGTGAGAGAATAAATTTCATTGTATCCTTTATTTATATATTCTGTTATATTGCAAGTTTTATCTTCAGGAAGATGTTTTATATCTAACCAAATTCTCCCTAATTGTTACTGACATAGCCACAGACTTCCTGGATCAGGAATGATCTTGCCAGCCATGTAGTCCAACTTCCCTCCAGAATTGAAAATCCTGTCTTCACAGAGATATTTATTCATTTAAACTTCTTTCTTTATTTATTTTTAGCAGTGTTGACTCCCATTCACTGAATCACAGTAGCTTCCACCTAACTCTTCCCTTAGAAGCCACAAGAATAAATTTCTACATGACATTTTTTCTAAAGGCTTGGTTGTATCTATCATTTTCTCTGTGTCTACTTTTGTTCTTTGGTCATTCACAGAAATGGTTATGACATGTGATTTAGCTACAGAAAATTTCTAAAGCAGAATTTAAAGAGGAAAAACATAGGTAGATTAATTGAGCCTATTTTATATAGATTTCTATTTTCCCATATTGCCAAAAATGTTTAACTATTTCATCATGGTATAATTCAAATTTTATTGTGAATCCCTTTTAATATAATACCAACTTTATTTTTACCCATTAATATGAATCCTATCCTTCACAGATCAAACAATACTCTACGTGACTGCCCTTCAAATACGCGAAGAGAACTATTACATCAAACATTGACAAAGCATTTTCACTCCATGTTAAATAAAGCTAGGCCTTCAGTAGTTCTTTAAGAGGCATTATGTTCTGATTCCTCAGTTCTCTAGTCAATATTCTGCAGAAACATTTTGGTTTTACAATGTTTGTACCTCTCTAAATGTGAATCCAGGCTTCAGCAATACGTGAACCGTGAACTTCCAGATGTTCAGGCTGGTTTTAGAAAAGGCAGAGGAACCAGAGATCAAATTGCCAACATCCACTGGATCACCACAAAAGCAAGAGAGTTCCAGAAAAACATCTATTTCTGCTTTATTGGCTATGCCAAAGCTTTTGTGTGTTTCACAATAAACTGTGGAAAATTCTTAACGAGATGGGCATACCAGACCACCTGACCTGCCTCTTGAGAAACCTATGTGCAGGTCAGGAAGCAACAGTTAGAACTGGACATGGAACAACAGACTGGTTCCAAATAGGAAAAGGAGTACGTCAAGGCTGTATATTGTCACCCTGCTTATTTAACTTATATGCAGAATACATCACGAGAAACGCTGGGCTGCAGGAAGCACAAGCTGGAATCAAGACTGCTGGGAGAAATATCAGTAACCTCAGATATGCAGATGACATCACCCTTATGGCAGAAATGAAGAACGAAAGAGCCTCTTGATGAAAGTGAAAGAGGAGATTGGAAAGGTTGGCTTAAAGCTCAACATTCAGAAAACTAAGATCATGGCATCTGGTCCCATCACTTAATGGCAAATAGATGGGGAAATAGTGGAAACAGTGTCAGACTTTATTTTTGGGGGCTCCAAAATCACTGTGGATGGTGATTGCAGCCGGGAAATTAAAAGACACTTACTCCTTGGAAGGAAAGTTACGACCAACCTACACAGCATGTTAAAAAGCAGAGACATTACTTTGCCAACAAAGGTCCGTCTAATCAAGGCTATGGTTTTTCCTGTAGTCAAGTATGAATGTGAGAGCTGGACTATAAAGAAAGCTAAGAGCTGAAGAATTGATGCTTTTGAACTGTGGTGTTGGAGAAGACTCTTGAGAGTCCCTTAGACTGCAAGGCAGTCCATCCTAAAGGAGATCAGTCCTGGGTGTTCATTGGAAGGACTGATGTTGAAGCGGAAACTCCAACACTTTGGCCAAGCTAATGTGAAGGGCTAACTCATTTGAAAAGACCCTGATGGTGGGAAGGATTGAGGGCAGGAGGAGAAGGGGACGACAGAGGATGAGATGGCTGGATGGCATCACTGACTCAATGGGCATGAGTCTGGGTAAACTCCGGGAGTTGGTGATGGACAGGGAGGCCTGGCATGCTGCGGTTCATGGGGTCGCAAAGAGTCGGACGTGACTGAGCGACTGAAATGAGCTGAACTGAACTGAAATGTGAATCCTAGAACTGAAGTCAGTGATTTGTATGTTTAATTAAAAACAGTTGGTTTATACTGGCTTCTTAGCCCAAATTCCCTGTCTATGGTGATCAGGATGTCCTCCTACCTCCAAATGTGGGGAGTGTACCTTTGACATGAGAGATTTGTTCTCTGTTTTCCGGGGGATAGAGGATGGTCAGAGTTTCCTTCTTGTAACTGCTGCTTCTCAAGCAACTTCAACTCAAAATAATACCATTGTGATATTTTAGGAGGTGGCCCACCCCGAGCCCCAGTACTAGCAAGACCTCTTTATTCATTTTAACTATTAGCACAGCAGCCCTTAAAGTGCACTCCTTGATCTGCACAACCTGAGAATTAATTAGAAATGCAATTCCTGGCCCCTCCCTCCAGACTTCCTACTTTAGAAACTCTGGGAGTGTAGGTGGGTTGATTCCCAGGGATCTTGGATTTTAAAAGCCCTCCAGGTGGTCTTGATGCAGGTTGAAGTTTTAAGATCCACCATATTGTGTCAGAAAATTACACTGAGGCAGAAAAGTACCTTGTTGGTACATTTTGAATACTGGTATTCAGAGGAAACATGCTAATTGTATTTCTTAGTTATTGAACTTTATGTTTTTGTATTTAGTAGAAGAAGTAATTAGAAAAAGAAGCAGTTAAAATGACTATAGTGCAACTATTCATCAGTTCAGTTCAGTTAGTCGCATCCGACTGTGACCCCATGGACTGCAGCACGCCAGCTATTCATAAAATCAGCCAAAAACTGACTCACAGTGTGCAAATATTTTTCTCAGCACTTTGATGAGCTCTGAAGGCCATGTGGAAGAAGTATAAATTATAATCTATGCTACCTAAGGGAGCTAACATAATAAGCTTTTTTTCTTGAACAAAGGAAGTACATTAAACAAATAATGAATATTGTTATATACTGTGCTAGTTTTATGATTTAGATTCTAATTGCTTTAGGGCTTAAAAGGAGACAGATAACATAGATGGTAATTGAATCATGAAAAAAATTCCAATAAAGAGTGTGTGATTCAGATAAATAAATAAATACAAATTTATTTGGTAGATGAAATAAGATAAGATACTTCAATTTAGGGTAAATGGAAAGTATAGACATGAGATCCAGGTAAAATTGTGGAAGAAAAATCATTGTACAACCCAAATATTGTCTTAATGTGGGACTAGTGTTAAAATTTAAGCTATTATCATTAACTTTATATCTATAAGGTTGGGGGGAGAGCTTTGTACGGCTTTATGGACTTCTGTTGCATCTTCTGTAATTAAGAAAATATTTGTGATGTGTAAGCACATTTGAATGTGTATAAAAATGTTATGTTTCCAGAGCTTTTATTCTAGACTCACAGGAGTTTAAGGCAGTTTACCAAGTATACAAACTAGTGTTATAAAGCCTGAGACTTTAAATATTTCAAGCTTACACTATTTTAGAGGATCATAATGCACCAGTTCTCAGGACTTGTGCAATGACTATAGGTAGACAGTAGGAAATAAGTGCACTTTTTTGTCAGTGACATTTTATTTGAAGAAGGTCTTCAGAACAGTTCTAAGAGTAGACTAAAGTAACTTGGATGGATTAAATTAAATTAAATTAAATTATTATTAAGTTAAATAATTTAATTTATTAAATTATTAAAATAAGTCAACTTCAAGTTTTAAGAAGGCTTATCATTTGGGTATTCCTATTTCTTGATTAAGAAAATCCTCGCAATCAGCCTCTTAAATGCTCCCTTTACATCTTTGTTCCTAAGTGTGTATATAAGGGGGTTCAACATGGGTGTAATGATTCCATAGAAAAGGGATACCATCTTTCCCCGGTCCTTGGAGGCAGGGGATGGTGGTTGCAAATACATATAGATAGCAGTGCCATAAAAAAGTGACACCACTATCAAATGGGAGCCACATGTTCCAAATGCCTTTCGCCGACCTTCCACTGATTGTATTCTCAACACTGCTTGGACAATACAAGCATATGATATCAGAATGAGTGTCACAGGTATTAGAAGGAATAGCACACTGATAAAGAATAGTTCAGCTTCATTTGCTGTTGTGTCTACACATGACAACTTGAGCAGAGCAGGGACTTCACAGAAAAAGTGATCCACTTCTTTGTGGCCACAGAGTGGCATCTGCAGGGTTAAGGTGGACTGTAATACTGAGTTGCTGAAGCCACTAACCCAGGATATAGCTGCCAGCTGGAGGCAGAGCCTTTGGTGCATGATGATGGAGTAGCGGAGAGGCCAACAAATAGCTACAAACCTATCAAAGGACATGACAGCCAGGAGGAGACATTCAGTGGAACCCAAAGCCAGGGAAATGAAAAGTTGTGCCACACAGCCGCCATAACTAATCACCTTCCTGATGCTGCATATGTTTACCAGCATTTGTGGAACTATACTTGTGGTGTAGCAAAGGTCCAAGAGTGAGAGATTGGTAAGAAAAAAATACATGGGGGTATGGAGCTTGGAATCCAGACGGGACACAACAATTATTGCTAGATTGCCCAGGATGGTCAAGATATAGGAAATCAGGAACACCACAAAGAGTGGAAGCTCCAGCCATGGTCGATCTGAGAAACCTAAGAGGATGAACTCTTGGGGGACACTCTCATTGATCCTATTCATGTTAAATGGTCAGCTCTTGGTTCTCTGGAATATAAAAAGTAAGTTAACAAGCACATTTATTTACTGTCAGTTTTAAGCATTTTTCTAACAATTTGTATAAACTTATAGAATGATGCTATTAATAATGTGAAAATATATTTACAAAAATATACATATTTATCTTTCCAAGTATTTCAAGTGTTTCTATTTTTATTTAAGTATATTAGTAAAATAAATTTCAAAAAATTTAAAGTAACATCAGTTTCCATATTCATAGAACTTATTCTTTATAAAATATCAAAATTTGATCTTTTGTTATTCTGTAAATTCATTGTTCTCACTTCTTTCTACCCTCAGTACCTTCTATTAAATAGTTATAGACACAGTTCCTGCCATTTGAAATTCTTCTGTGAGAGTATGCTAAGTCACTTCAGTCATGTCCAACTCTTTGCGATCCTATGGATTGTAGCCCACCAGGCTCCTCTGTCCTTGGGATTGTCCAGGCAAGGATAGTGGAGTGGGTTCCCATGCTCTCTTCCAGGGGATCTTCCCAATCCATGGCTCGAACCCACATCTCCTGCGTCTCCTTTGGCAGGTGAACTCTTTACCCCTAGTGCCATCTATTTTCTCCTAATGCCAATGAGATTCCCTGTGTAAAAACTGTGTAAATTAAAATTGTGTAAATCTCACCCCCTCAAAAAAAAAAAAAGAAGAACATGTAGATAGTATCTAATAATGGATACAACTGAGGATATATATATTTTTTATTTTATAAGCTCAGAATTCATATGAGATTATTTAATAATACAGAACTGGACTTCGGCTCATAGGCTACCTTGCCTAATTAGTTACATTATACTGGGAATGTTTCTTATCCTCTGATCTTCAAGTTCTCACTTGTGAAGATAATCATGATTTTTTACGTTGTCTTGATATGAAACATATACACACATTGCTTAGTGTAGACCTGGGCCCTTAGAAACAAAGCAGTGTGGATGAAAAAACTTAGTTTCAAGGTCTCTGAGGTTACTCAGAGAGGAATTACTTATGGTTTATAAAACTATAAATTTTCTAAAGTTACCAATGAAATATGGCTCTGCCAGTTGAAAACTCACCTTCCTTTTTCCTCCTTAGCCCCCAAACTATCAACCCTCAAAGTAAGGATCCTAGTTACCACCTGCTGTGAAGTATAAATGTGATTTTTCAGTGAAAATTTGCTGGCATAGTGCCTGGCACATAGAAACACGGTTATGTTAGCCCAAGTATGATAGTGATGTGAGAACTCTGAGACACTTTGCCCAGTCGCTTCAGTCATATCCGACTTTTTGCGATCCCATGGGCTATAAGCCTGCCAGGCTCCTCTGTCCATAGAATTCTTCAGGCAACAATACCAGAGTGGCTTGCCATGCCCTCCTCCAGGGGATCTTACCAACCCAGGGATCAAACCTGCATCTCGTGTGTCTCCTGCATTGCAGGTGGATTGTTTACCTCTGAGCCACACAGGAAGCCCTCTTGAGATGCTTTAAGCAAAAGCTATTCAACGCCCTGAAATTCCTAAAACTGCTGATATGTCAGTTCCACCTGCTAAACGTGTATTCGCCCTGAAGAAATCTTAACAGGACACTATAAATTATTTTTATTATTTTATCAGTATCAGAATATAAATTTTCATGATTATTCAGGTTCATTTGAATGTTAGCAACGTGTATTTTAATTTTGTTCTTATTCTCGGACTACTGCTGCTCCTGCTGCTAAGTCGCTTCAGTCGTGTCCGACTCTGTGCGACCCCATAGACGGCAGCCCACTGGGCTCCCCCATCCCTGGGATTCTCTAGGCAAGAATATTGGAGTGGGTTGCCATTTTCTTCTCCAATGCATAAAAGTGAAAAGTCAAAGTGAAGTCACTCAGACGTGTCCGACTCTTAGCGACCCCATGGACTGCAGCCCACCAGGCTCCTCCATCCATGGGATTTTCCAGGCAAGAGTACTGGAGTGGGGTGCCATTGCCTTCTCCATCTCGGACTACTAGTCCCCTAAAAATTGCCTTGCTCTCATTTGATAAAAACTTTGAGAAACATAGTCGATATAGACATAAAATGATGTTCAAATGTATCTCTAAATGAAAAAAAATAGTTACTTTTGTAACATTTGTATAGTCTGATTCTATCAATTTTAAAGATAGTATTTTATACATACATACATAAAGATACTAATACATAAATTAAAAATTACCTTGAAGAATACAGAAGTGTCACTCCTAAGAAATGGGGATGGTGGAGAGTAAGCAGAATTATTTATAAATTTACCTGTTTTTTGTTCTAATTTTTAAAAAGCAGATATTACTCTTTTAACATTAAAAAAAAAAAACCCTCACTTAAAATTCCACAGGCAGAAGAGTCTGGTGGGCTACAGTCCATGGGGCCACAAAAATTCTGACACAACTGAGGGACTGAGCGCACGCGCGCGCGCGCGCACACACACACACACACACACACACTAATTTACTCACTGTATTTTACTCTCAGACCAGCATTGCTTTAGTTTAGTACTTTGATCCCCATTCGGGTGCAGATCTTTGCAAGAAAATTTATTTTTTAAATTCTTCATGTTTTTTAAAAATTATGTCTGAATCTGCAAGGATTTTTTTCTAAGGGATGGATTGTGTGGGGGCATTTTGTATTTTCTTGGCAAAAAAAAAAAATGTTGCCAAGGAATGGAGGAATCAGGTAAAACAGGATAAATGGCATCAGTAGAGAGATTTCACACAATCTGTAATTTCCTTGAGTTACACAAGTGTTGAACAGATCCCCTCTAGTCCGTGTAACTGGGGTGAATGACACTCCCCAGTTTACCCAGGACTGCTGAGTTGTCT
Organism: Capra hircus; assembly: GCF_001704415.2. Lineage (NCBI taxonomy): Eukaryota > Metazoa > Chordata > Mammalia > Artiodactyla > Bovidae > Capra > Capra hircus. The sequence continues at coordinate 19,023,335 of NC_030830.1, forward strand.
CCTACTGCAGTTTGGTAATAGAGCCATTTTCATTCTCAGTATTCCTGTTTGGATAAGGTGCAGTATCTCTTTAAATGTAATACTGAAGAGTGACACAATTCTTATATTATTGCTCAGGAGGTATCTCATCATGGGGGACATTGCATGTATTTTCTTCTCTCACATGGGCAATGTCCTTTCCTGACTGATCCTAGATAAAATGTTGCTTCCTGAAACTCAGTCAAGGAAGTCCTCTCTATGGAAGATTACAGAAGAGGGAATCAGTTAGTTTATTTAATCAACTGACCCCTCTCCCTCTGAGATTCACTACTTACAAACATGATAAACTGTTTCTGCATCAATATGATATATTAGTTCACATATCTTGTCATATGTAATATCCTCTCATGTTCTGTAATGAGGGCACAGTAAGGGGGAAAATATTTATCACTCCAGCACAAAGCACTGGAGCAGAATAAGATATAAAGATGATGGAGCCAGAAAGTAATGAGGAGAGAAAACAGGAGGTTTCAGAGCATTGAATTCTTGTATTCTGCTTTCCTCTTTTTTTTTGTACATTCACCCATCTTTCAAGCACACAGTAACCTCAAATATTTATCCATTTTGAAAGTATATCTTTAGACTAAGTAGTTGTGGTATTATTTTTGCATTTTAGAAGTTTTAAGTAATTTGAATTCTGATTCATATCCCCAGTGTTAAGACTGAAGTGTTTATTAACAAAACAAAAGAACAAAAACCTAGGAAGTCCTTATCTGCTTCTCTGAAATTATATCAGACAGGCTCCTGAGTATTACCTGTGGACATCTCTCTAATTGCTTGCAATTGTGGCTAATTCCTGAAAGGCCACTGAGAAGATTCCTCTGCTTTTGAGTAAACATACATTGCCAGAATCGCAAGATACCGTTTATCTCATTTTGAGTAGCATTCAAGAAGGCAGCAGAAGAAAACACTTGAATTATGAGAGATATCAAGGAGATTAGAAAGGGAGTATAACTGGGTTAATACAGATGTTACTGGAAGTTGATAGGAGAGAAGTTTAGAAAGCTGCTGATGAAATATTAATAAATTTTATCTGTGACATATTAATCTTATATTTATCATCTCTCTACTGAATTCTCTTATCCCATATCTGACTTTGAACATTCAAAAAGGTAAAATTCAACAGAGTCTTGAAGCATCATTTTAAGCTACACTATGGAAGGAGCCTTGAGACAATAGAAGTAACAAGAATTTTAGTCCCCAAATAGCCAGTAAATCATTGTATAATTGAGCAAGTTATTAATTAGCTTTGGATATCAGTTTTACCTTCAGTAAGACTATGGGAATGGTATTTTCCTTTTAGCACAAAAACTTCACTGTTACATTTTCTCAAATTATTTCATATCCCTATGAGGTAGGCTTTTAAATACCACATAGATACCATATTCTTGCAGGAGTATAAAGATGAATGTGCTTATGTTAGTCAAAGTATGATAGTGATGTGGGAACTCGAAGCACTTTGTCCAGTCGCTTCAGTCCTGTCCGACTCTTTGCCACCCATGGACTGTAGCCCACCAGGCTCCTTTGTCCATGGGGATTCTCCAGGCAAGTATATTGGAGTGGGTTGCCATGCCCTCCTCCAAGGGATCTTCCCAACCCAGGGATCGAACCCAGGTCTCCCACATTATAAGTGGATTCTTTACTGTCTGAGCCACCAGAGAAGCCCAAAAAGATGAATGATAGGAGTAATTTTTCACACGGCTAATACATTGTAAACTGGCTCATCAATACGAGGAATTTGTCAAAAAAATTTTCCATTTTATTAAATATTAAATTTTCAGGCAGAAACTGAATTTATATTTTTAGAGAAATTACTTTCCTCAGGTCCTGGAGCTGGTAAATAACAGACTAAAGATTAGAACCTAAAGCTGACCTGCTCTAAAGTTCTTATTTCCCATAGATTTTACGGATATGTTCAAAATATTTGTGTATAAAAAACATATGAACATATTTGTACATAACATATAATATAATTTGTATGTACATATGTACTTTATACTTAAATATATAATGATATAAAATATAAACTGTATCACATATATAAAACATATACTTACACATACTATATAAAAAAGTTTTTAGAAGCTGAAGCTGGATAAAATCAGATTTTTCCTAACAGATAAGATGTTGGTCTTTGCTGAGATCTGAAATATAAACAGTCCATGAAATGCATGCTTAGAATACTCAAATTTTAATGTCATTTTATTTAGTAATTTTTTGAAATATATTCTACTGACCTCCATCTTAAACACTGGCGATAGATCAATTTTATGTCCACGAAGACTTGAGTTTGAAATAGGGCTAATTTAAAGTGCACAGATAAACTGTCATCTTCATATGCTATTTAGTTGTATAACTGATTTGATGAAATTCATTCAGCTTCTTTTAGTTATACTAAAAATGTAGCAAGTCATGATGTCTCCATTCAGAGTTAACTGGAAGATAAGAATGAAGTATTACAGATGATCCGAATGGTGTTCTGGCATCACTTGTAATTAGTGAACCAGCTGCTATTTTCAGATTTTTTTTTTTCCCAACTAGTTTTTCAAAATGGATGATCAATATTGGTATTTGCTTTGGTCTCTGGCAGAAATCTCAAACACTGAATTGCAAAAGTCTTCCCCCATAGTTTATAGCAATTAACCGCATACCCAGTGGGAAGGAGGAGAGCTTTATGGAGAGACATTCCTCTTTCATTTTTGATTTGCTCAGCAAACCCTTTCTCCAGGGACTGAATCCTCAACCTTGTCTAAGACAAAATGACAATGGGAACTAAAATATCTTTGAAAGACAGTGTGGACTTTCTGCTATTGAATTGGAATTCATTTTCCAGTCTAAAGTGACTTACTTATTTCTCTCAGAAAGAAATTTTTATTCTGTGTGTAAATTTGCTGAGAACCCATCTGAGGTTATGCTACCAAACCTTTGATTTGTGTATCAGAAAATAGACCTCAATTTATTTTATCTTAAGAGAAATGCTTAACTTGGTTTATAACATGTTTTACATAAAGCAGTTTTAAAGAATTTATGTAGAACCAATATATTCTATATTTTTTATAGAGTTTTAAAATTTCAGTTTTAGTAACCAAGTTCTTCTTCAACTCATGATTATATAGATTGTCTTGTAAGATTTAAATGTTTTATATTATAGTATTTATTCTGGCCCAAATATTATATTTTTATTTTAATTATTCAAGTTCTTTTCAATTTCTTTTCCAGGTGAGTAGATTTAGAAGACATATATTTATAATGCAGAAAAAAGATTATGATTTTAACAAACATGGGAAAAACCCACAAATATCCCAATAGGAAAGCAATTATATGAATAGAAAATTTGTTGTTGTTGTTCAGTCACCAAGTTGTGTCCAACTCTTTGCGATTTAGAATATCAAATCCAAATAAACAAGACATATAAGAAAGTGTGGCCAAATTCTCAAATAGAGAAAGAGATATTAAAATGATGATGATAAAGTTCTTCATATTCACCAGACTGGAAACAAAAGAAGAATTGAATTTTAATGCCAATGAGAATGAAGGAAAAGTTCTACTCACAGATTACTGGTGGAAATTCAAAGTGTCACAAGTTTTCCTGGGGAAAATATGGTAATGGTTTCCAAAAACTACAGAAACTCTCAATCCAGTGCTGTAATTTGCAGGAATCATTCCCCTAAAAAGGACAAATGAACAATAATGTTTAATGCAGAAATGTTTTAATGACCAATGATGAAGAAAAACACAGGGTCCTTTGATAAGAAATTTACTAGATAATCAATATATTCACAGAATGGAAAGTGTTCATTCATCTGAAACAAGGAATTATAGCACTAACACATGTCTTGGAGATGTTTTCTTGAGGTTTTGCTGAATGAGGAAATCAAAAATGCTGAAACAAATACATAACATGGTCCTACTTTTATAAAACAATAATTTAAGACACTGAAGTGTGATTTTATTATGCTTTGTGTGTCTGTATGAGATTACATGAGAAAATATCTATTTTTTTTAAGAATAAGAATGACTAATTCTTAATATTATTATGTAATTAACAGTAGCTTGAATAATCTGGAAAGGGGAAGAGGGTAATATCTAGAGGAAGATGGGGCACAAAGTAAAGCTAGAAAAGAAACAAATTGAGACTTTGCGTATATTTAAAAGTCTTTTAAATTAATGACACTGGTTACTTCTCTACACAAGAGTAGGAGTAAGGTTGAGGATGGTTAGGGGACAAATTGAACTAGGGTATGAATTGTATTTATAGTTTTTTTTTTTAACGATTGCATTTCAGTGGGAAAAAAAATCACAATTTAAGAATAAAGTAAAGAAAGGACTAAAGAAAATATTAATAAAGGTAAATACCTATTCTGCAGAACAGACCAAGTATATACAAACTGAAATTGTTTCAGAATTCTTTAAATTTAGAAAGTATCAAGTAATGCACACTTATCCAAGATCTTGGAAATAGGGAAGGCTCTATTGAGGTTATTATTATTATCCAGACACCAGTGCTGAGTGCTTTGAAAAGATTGTTTCACTAGGTCCTCATAAGTGCCCTGTGAGACAGTCATCCATTATTTCCAAAGATGTATAGATATAGAAATAGAGGCTTAGAGTGGTTAAAATAAAATGTGTTAGGAAATTGGTTACAGAAGTGGAAGTCCAACTTCTATTCTTTTTTTTTTTTTTTAACCTCTGGTACTGCTACCAAAGAGTTATATGCCTCCTTTCTTACTGTAAGTAAAAGCGGGATCCGGCTGCTCCAATACTCAAAAACCCAATAAGGAGGCCAGGTGGTAGAAAGGAAAGTTTGTTTTATTTTAGATATTGGCAACCAGTGCAGGGCAAGGAGTGGGCAGACTCCTGTCCAAAGGCCAGTTTCCACCACAGACAATCAGTGGGCAAGAACTTCTATAGGCTGAGAAAGGGCCTACATGCAGAAACAGCACAATAGCTTGGAATGGGTCATCAGTGGTCTGACCAGAATCATCCTGACTTTTAAAAATACCATTAATCTTCAATCCCAGGGTATGTTTGTTTCCATTTCTTGAGGAATTGTGGCAGCTTCTGTCATGGCTACAATATGCAGTGAACTCTCCAGCTGGTGGGAGTTTCAGTATCTACAAGACAGCTCTCAGGATATGGTTCAGAGTATTGTCTATAGCCTTAAGAAGGAACTAAAGGTCTTTGACTATGCTTAATGACTAAACCGTTACTTGGTCTCCTTTGTTTTCCTTCCTTTCTGTGTGTTCTCACTTCTCTGAATAAATTTATTCTTTGGCTGAAGTTTTTCCACAGACAAAAGGCAGGCAGAGGACATAGTAGGCAAAGAGCATAGAGTCCTGCTCCATTTCATTACCACCAAGACTCGTTTTTAAGAGATCAGTTTAATTATTGTAGCTCTCTTCTTTTGCTTGGAAAGAAGCTCTAGGAGAAGGTTATTTGGTATGTTACTCTTTGACTATCTGACTTTTTAAAAAATGGGACATATATTGCATATTGGAACAAAAGCCTGCAATGGTAGGGTAGGCAGGGAATGAAAGTCTGTAGTAGAAAGGTAAGCATTGCTGTGTTTTCTGTAAGAGAAATGTTGCAAAAGGCTGGAGATAATGGCTTACCTAGGAGGAAATAGGGGTAGAGATACATTCAAACTCTACTAAAGTTTAAAATAAACTTTAAGGGTCTTTTCTGGTGGTCCAGAGGTTAAAACTCTGTTTCCAAGGCAGAGGGCAAAAGTTTGATGCCTGGTCAGGGAACTAAGATCCTGCATGCTACATGACACAGCAAAGATGAATAAATAAAATGAAATTTTAGCATTAGAGTCCCAAAAGTGTGGTAGTATTCCAAGAAATAAAAGGGAATGCTGAAGCTTGCTCCAAATAAGGACAGTCATCACAGCGATTTCCTTGACTAAACGCATTTGGCCAAAGGTGAAAGTGAAATCGCTCAATCGTGTCTGACTCTGCGACCCCAATGGACTGTAGCCTACCAGGCTCCTCAGTCTATGGGATTTTCCAGACAAGAATACTGGAGTGGGTTGCCATTTCCTTCTCAAAAAAACCACATATTAGTATACATCTTCTTTATCCATTCATTTGTTGATGAACACTTAGATTGCTTCCATATCTTGGCTATTGTAAATAATGCTGCTATTGTAAATAATGCTGGAATTCATGTATCTTTTCCAGTTAGTGTTTTGATTTTCTCCAGATATTAGCATATATATATATATATGAATAAAATTCAGCATAAAAAAGAATGACATTCTGCTATTCACAACAATGTCAACAGACTTAGACAGTATTATGCTTCTGGATTAATCATAAACTCTAAACTTTAACTCCTCAGTACCAATTCAATTGATCTCTCAATCTTTTGAGAGATTTTGACATAGTTTTTAAATTTCCCTCCCTACATAAAGGTTTGTCAAATACCTTTAGGGGAAAATCACCTTGTAGTTCAGGCTGTCAATTTATTTTTGTCACTTTGCTGTACATGAACAACAAATTTCTGAGTTTTTCTCCCTCTATTCTCTTCTAATGGTCCTTTACCAGCTTCTTATTTGCATACAGAATCAGTAACTTCAGGGAAAAAGCAACTTCAGCTCACTTTTTCACAAGTTCTTCACTATTGAACATTAATTGAATTAATATTTTTTGTCTTTGTTGTTCCTGTGGCTCCCTGGTATTTTCTTTTTTATTATGCCTTTTCTAGTTCTTGAAGACTTTTGAAAGCAATTCTATCTTGCCTGAAAACAGAATTCTTGATGCTGATTTGAGCTAAGTTTATAGTTAACAGCACAGATTTTGCTGATGTGGGTGGCTTCATGGGCAATGTCAGAGGTGGATTTGCCATGAAACTGATTGAGCTTAATGTTCAGACCATCATTTCTGTGGGCCCCTTCTAATACTCTGAGAAGGAAGGATCCTACAATGTGTTCACATAAATACATGTATTTGAAAAATTTGTAAAAACAAAACATAAACCAAGACAAAAAACATATCCATAATTAGTTAAACCACTAACTCCATTTCCCCCATCATAATTCTCATGTCAACTGGTAATAAAGTAGCTGTACAAATTTTTGTCAACTGACTAAGAGAAAGTTGTTTTAGAGATATAGTTATGAAGTTCACAGTCATTTTCTACATGTAGGTTAGTAGCTGTTAGCCCTTCTGGTATAGGAATGCTCTGATTCTAATGGCTTTTAAGAATGCTCTGATTTCTGACTCTGCTGACTTACCAGGACCATGATACAGGGCCAGGATATAGAGATGTCTGATGATGTCAATCACCTGAAGTATGTGGACTGTGGATAGTTATTACACAGCTGTTCAAGTCTTTAAATGGATACATAATCATTGTAAGGATTCTGACTAGTGAAGGAATATATTTTCAGGCAATTGAAAGAGAATTCAGAACAAAAATGAATACAAACAACTTTTTCAAAAAGTTGGTATTGCTCATGTGAAACTTGAAAGACTCTTTTGCAATGTTCAAATAAAATGAGTGATGTGGTGTGCAACCAATACAGTGAAATCTCTGGAGGCAGTAGCAGCTTAGAACTCAGCCCTACCTGTTGTCTTTATTCAACCCCTCACCCTCACCCCCCTAAAGCATGCATAGCCTTCCCTGTACCATCTTTGGAAAGGAACGACCAACTGAGGAAAATAGAAAGTAGAAAACCTTAAGTTAGTGCTCCAAAGGGTAGCTAATACAAATTCCCAATATTCCTCAAAATTGGGAAAGGAGTATGTCAAGGCTGTATATTTTCAGCTTATTTAATGCAGGATACATCATGAAAAATGCTGGGCTTGATGAATCACAGGACGGAATCAAGATTGCCGGGAGAAACATCTACAACCTCAGATATGCAGATGGTATCACTTTAATGGCAGAAAGGAAAGACAAATTAAAGAGCCTCTTGATGAAGGTGAAAGAGGAGAATGAAAAAACTGGCTTAAAACTCAGCATTCAAAAAACTAAATTCTTGGCATCTGGTGCTATCACTTCATGACAAATAGAAGGGGACAATGTGGAGACAGTGTCAGATTTCATTTTGTTGGGCTCCAAAATCACTGCAGATAGTGACCGCAGCCATGAAATTAAAAGACATTTGCTCCTTGGAAGAGTAGCTATGACAAACCCCTTATATTAAAAAGCAGAGACATCACTTCACTGACAAAGATCCATATAGTCAAAGCTATGGTTTCTCCAGTAGTCATGTATGGATGTGAGAGATGGAATATAAATAAGGCTGAGTGCTGAAGAATTAATGCTTTTGAACTGTGGTGCTGGAGAAGACTCTTGAGAGTTCTTTGGACAGCAAGAAGATCTAACCAGTCCATCTTAAAGGAAATCAACCCTGAATACTCACTGGAAGAACTGGTGCTGAAGCTGAAGTTCCAATACTTTGGCCACCTGATGCAAAGAGCTGACTCATTGGGAAAGACCCTGATGCTGGGAAAGTTTGAGGGCAAGAGGAGAAGGAGATGACAGACGACGAGATGGTTGGGTGGCATCCCTGACTCAAGGGATATGAGTTTGAGCAAATTCCTTGAGATAGTGAAGGACAGAGAAGACTGGCATGCTGTAGTTCATGGAGTTGCAAAGAGTCGGACATGACTTACTGACTGAGCAACAACAAGAATAATACTAAGATAATAAAGGCTTAGTTAAAATATTCTTCCTGGAGAACTCTCTTATTCCTCATTGTTATATTTGGCTATACTTCTGATAACTTACAGTGAACAATGTCAAATTTGTGATCTCTGAAGAAGATTTATCTTCAGGACCAGGGACCAGGCTTGATCACTCAAGAACTTTTGTGTAGCAGAGTTTTATTAAAGTGAAAAACGGACAGAGAAAGCTTCTGACATAGGCATCAGAAGGTGGATGGAGAGTGGCCCACTTGCTAGTCTTATCAAGGCCTTATATATTTTTACCAGACCCATTCCCACAACATAAATCTTAAATTAACAAGATTAGAGCTAACAGTAGAAAGGTCTCACCAGACCCACTCCCACAACATACATTTTAAATGACAAGATTAGTTAGAATGTTCTCAAGAAGGAGAAACATGTCCTCAAGCAGGATACATTGTTGTTATATCATATCATACCATATCATATCATTGGTACTGAATTTAAGGAAAAGCATATCTTTGAGAAAGATGAATTGTTTTGTTGTGCAATCATCAGCTCTGTCCTTTCCTCCTCCTTGAGAATTCCAGATCCCTCTTTCCTCTTCCGGGACCCCGGACTTTTCTTATCAACCTACCTACGAATTGACTCTCACTTCCATTTTGGACAATACAAGTACAACACAAGTGCTTTTGAAGGCTTCATCCTGGTGGGCTTCTCTGATCATCCCCACCTAGAGCTGATCCTCTTTGTGGTTGTCCTCACTTTTTATCTGCTGATTCTTCTTGGCAACATGACCATCATCTTGCTTTCAGTTGTGGATTCCCGGCTGCACACACCCATGTATTTCTTGGCCAACCTCTCATTCCTAGATGTGTGCTTCACCACAAGTTCCATCCCTCAGATGCTCTACAACATTCGGGGTGCAGATAAAACCATCAGTTATCTGGGCTGTGCCATCCAGCTCTACTTCGTTCTGGCTCTGGCGGGAGTGGAGTGTGTGCTCCTGGCTGTCATGGCGTATGACCGCTACGCTGCAGTCTGCAGACCCCTGCACTACATGGTTATCATGCACCCGCGTCTCTGTGGGCAGCTGGCTTCAATGGCATGGTTGAGTGGCTTTGGCAATTCTCTCATAATGGCACCCCAGACGTTGATGCTACCTCGCTGTGGGCATCGGCAGGTGGACCACTTTCTCTGTGAGATGCCAGCACTAACTGGCATGGCCTGTGTAGATACCATGACCCTTGAGGCACTGGCATTTGCCTCGGCAATCTTTACCATCCTGGCACCACTCATCCTCATCATCATCTCTTAGGTTATATTGCACGAGCTGTGCTAAGGATCAAGTCAGCTGCTGGATGAAAGAAAGCCTTCAACACCTGTAGCTCCCACCTCATTGTTGTGTCTCTCTTCTATGGTACGATTATATACATGTACCTCCAGCCAGCAAACACTTATTCCCAGGACCAGGGCAAGTTCCTTACTCTTTTCTACACAATAGTCACTCCCAGTGTTAATCCCCTAATCTACACACTGAGAAACAAAGATGTTAAAGAGGCCATGAAGAAGGCACTAGGGAAAGGGGAGGCAGAAGTAGAGTAAAAAGTCATCAAATCTGGGGACTGTCTTTTGATCCACCTTCTGTATATACTGTTAGACCTATCAGATAAAGGAGTGTTCTGACTAAGAAGGGACTTAATGAGATGCGGGAATTCAGTGGTTTAGCTAGGTTGAGAAAGTGCAAATTCCTGAGCTGACCATCACTTATATTCCTCTCAAGTCCTTCTAAGCCAAGAATTCATCACAAGGAGATCTCCAATCCAGGATCAGACAGTGACCTATGCTTACAAAATACTATCCATGAATGTAGACACCAGGCATTTTTATACCTATTCCAGCTTCCAACACAATGATCTGTACTGAATAAATTTTCAGTATGGGATTCCCTGGTGGCTCAGATGGTTAAGAGTCTGCCTGCAGTGTGGGAGACCTGGGTTCAATCCCTGGGTTGGGAAGATCCCCTGGAGAAGAAAATAGCAACCTACTCCAGTATTCTTACTTCCAAGGGCAGAGGAGCCTGGCGGGCTACAGACCATAGGGTTGCAAAGAGTTGGACAACAGAGTGACTTCATTTTCACTTTCAGGTCCTCAATATATGTGAAAAGAATGAACTTAGAATTAGTGAAGAAAAATTCCTAGAAAATTCATATGTGCTTTGATAGTGCCAAATGCCACAATAAGATGAACTGTGGGGAACTGTTAGAATATTTATGATTGGGTGTTTTCTGGATGCTGAATGTTTCACATTTACATTAATAATTGCAGTACCTCACCAGTTGTAAGGAAAATATATTTGACTCTTAAAGGCAAGCATGTTTCTTCAGACTTGAAATGTTGTCAATCAGATAAATCCCATCTCATAACCTAGGAAAGCATATATGATGTTAGAATTTCATGACAAGTGAATAGGGTTCCAAAATTTGGGAGCATGGCCAGTGTTATCACTAGGAACTGGATAAAGCATGGGTTTAGCAAGTTCTCATTTAAGCCCACCCAAAAATATTTAAGAAAGCTTAGATTAACCTAGAGGCCCTAGAAAAATACCAAATAGCTAATAAATTTTTCTCAAAGCATATCATTTTTACATATAAAGTGAATATTTTCCTATTCTGAGCACTAACTCTTATACTTTGTCCAAATAGATTAGTTTTTATTTTAGATTAATTATGGCTTATAAAAATAAGTTTTAGTTTTCATTTTTATCATTCCCATAAGAAGGTAGAAAAATTAGAATATAATTGATTCTTCCTAATTTATAAACTAAGTGAAAGGTGATTCTAAGCCATGATGATGTTTACTAAGGACATTATTAATGCTGCCCATGTACTGAATATAAAGATTCCTAGTTTAGCATTTCTCATGTCTTTCACTAAAAACAACTTATAGTATGTGTCCTATTGCCATGAAAATATACTATATGTTGCATGCATGCTATATCACTTCAGTCATGTCCAACTCTGTGCAACCCAATGTACTGCAGCCTGCCAGGCTCCTCTGTCCATGGGATTCTCCAGGCAAGATTACAGGAGTGGGTTACCATCCCCTTCTCCAGGAGATCTTCATGACTCAGGAATATAAAGGAAATATCCTTTTAGAATCATTCTCTACTGAACAATGATAAAAATTAATTTTTTATCTCATCTCTACACTATTTAGATATGCACTACTCTAGAGTCAATAATATCTTGAAGTGGAGGCAAGAAATCAAGATACAGAGTATAATTCTCTATTAATATATCAATTTTGGAAGCTCCCTATGGAATTCTCACCTAATACTTTTCAACTTTTCCCTTTTTTCCCCTACGAGGAACAATTTTCATAGCACTCTTCTCAGGAAAATTTAGAATCACTATTATAGATTATAAGGAATAGTGAGTGTCTTATTTCAAAGGGAAAAGTTCACTGTGTTCTTAATTACATTATGATGGTCCAGAGTCACATTTTACTTAATTTATAATGTAGTTTTAAAAGTTTACTTAGGTTACTTATTTACATATGAAGTAGGAATAATCAACTGTATTCTAATTGTTCTGCTCTCTCCTAGGAATAACAGAATATTTTCTGTAATAAAAATAGAAAGTTTTCATTTTCATTCTCTATAGATTCTTCCTTTCACTAAACTGTGCTTCATCTTCATAGACTGATCTCTTTCATAGAGCAAGTAGAAATGAACATCAAGATTCATTCATTGTGCACAATTGTTTATCTCTTAGCTATGGTGCTTAAACTTCCTCCAAGAGAAATAAATATTATACATATGCTTGTGTATGTGTGTATATATATATACATGTCTATACTCATTGTGATTTTAAATTAAAAGCCATGAGAAGACAGCTCAATAAATGCTTATTAATCAGATTATCAGATCACTTTTCATCTTGTTATTTTTGTATGCCCTGGGATTTTGCGGTTATTTCTTACACAGTTATTCTGAAAATAGATAACTGATACAATTTTATGACTCATTTTATAAGGTCACCATAATTTGGGTAACAAATCTGACAAAGACATTACAAGAAAGGAAAATTACAGATAGATGGCTCATGAAAACACATACAAAAATCCTAAACAGTCATTACCAAATTTAATCTAGTGTTACATAGAAAGTATAACATATTGTCAACATATAGGGTTTATCACAGGAATAGAGTGATATAACATTTGAAAATCAGTGATATATGTCAATTTTTTTAATTGGAAAGAAAACCTATACTTTCAGTCAAAGCATTTGATAAAATTCAATAACCATTCATAGTATATCTCCAGTTTTCTAAAATGCTCTGTGAATTTTAAGAAGTTTTAACTTCTCTGTCTCAGTTTCTGCATCAACAAAATGAAGATAAAAGTGTGGCTATTTTAAAGGGTGTTGTTGAGGTTAGTGAGCACTAATGAGATATTGTTGCTATTACTATTAAACTCTGCAGATTATTTCCTATTTCCAGGCCCTTGTTATCTGGGCATTATTTTTAATTTTTTACTGTAAGGACTACTGAAATTTTTTTTTTTTATCTTCATCTGTTCAGCAAACTAAAGACTTTCTATATTCATATTTTCTAATTTGTTTGGTCTTCTATTTTCTTTTTAAACTACTATTTCCTTTAATCATTATAAGAACTTGTGAAAACAAAAAAGGAATTTCTACACTAAAAGGAGCATTTTTCCCCTGACTAATTACATCCTCATGCCCACTCAGAGGAGAAGGCAATGGCACCCCACTCCAGTACTCTTGCCTGGAAAATCCCATGGATGGAGGAGCCTGGTGGGCTGCAGTCCATGGGGTCTCTAAGAGTCGGGCACGACTGAGTGACTTCACTTTCGCTTTTCACTTTCATGCATTGGAAAAGGAAATGGCAACCCACTCCAGTATTCTTGCCTGGAGAATCCCAAGGACGGGGGAGCCTGGTGGGCTGCCGTCTCTGGGGTCGCAGAGTCGGACCGACTGAAGCGACTTAGCAGCAGCAGCAGCCCATTCAGAGGTGAGCTGGTTTGTGAAGTTCTGAGTTATTATACATTCTTGGGGGGGATTAGATCTTAATTTTTTTCGTTTTCTTGTTTTGCTTGAGCTTTCCTTCTTCCACAGATATCAGCCTCTATTCCCTATGGATTGTCCATGTGAAGCATCTAATAAGTGTCCCTCCTTATTTTCTTCATTCTCATATAATCTTATGCTGCTGCTGCTGCTAAGTCGCTTCAGTCGTGTCTGACTCTGCACGACCCCATAGATGGCAGCCCACCAGGCTCCCCCATCCCTGGGATTCTCCAGGCAAGAACACTGGAGTGGGTTGCTATTTCCTTCTCCAATGCATGAAAGTGAAAAGTGAAAGTGAAGTCATTCAGTCATGTCCGACTCTTTGTGACCCCATGGACTGCAGCCTACCAGGCTCCTCAGTCCATAGGATTTTCCAGGCAAGAGTACTGGAGTGGGGTGCCATTGCCTTCTCTGCATATAATCCTATATAGGCATATAATATCTAAAATCATATTTAGAGCATTTCAGTCATTTTTTATATACTTAAGATTATGCTGAGGACTTCCCTGGAGGCTCAGCGGTAAAGAGCTCGCCTGCCAATGCAGGAGACATGGGTTGGATCCCTGATCCGGGAGGATCCCATATGCTGCAGAGCCACTAAGCCCATGCGCCACGACTATCGAGCCTCTACTCTAGAGCTCCGGAGCCGCAACTCCTGAGTCCACCCTACCACAACTAGTGGAGTCTGTGCTCTAGAACCCGTGCTCTACAACAAGAGAAGTCACCGTAGTGAGAAGCCCGTGCACCGCAAAAAAATAGTAGCCCCTGTTCTCCCCAACTAGAGCAAAGCTTTCGGCAGCAACAAGGACCAGCGCAGCCAAAATAACTTTTCTTTTTGAAAGATTATGTCGTTCTATCGTTCTTGCATGTTTATTTTCTCACTCAGTAATATTGCTGGCAAATCGCTGGTGTAGATTATTATTCAGTCAATTCTTCTTCCAGGGAGTAAATTTTTCTCCGTCTCTGGCTGTTTCAAACATTGTTACAATAAAACTCCTTGTTCCTGTGTCCCTTATATACTGATAACTTAATCCATAGGATAAATTTTCATGAATGCTATAGCTAGGTTGATGGATATTAACTGTCCTATTTATTTCTAAAAATCTAGTGACACTTTGAATTTCTACCCAGAATTTCTGAGAGTAGCCATTTTCCTTCAGTGAAGTTAAGACTGGGAGTTACTGCTGGTTACATTTTTTTTTTCAGTCTAGTAAGTGATCATCATCATTACTTTAATATATCTCCCCGATTATTTGGAAATATAAAATCTCACACAGTTTGCTATTTTGAGTTGTATGTTCATATTATTTGACATTTTTCTACTGTGTTATTTGTATTTTTTCTTAGACTTTGTAAAAACTTTTTGTATTGTAGATACTAGCTCTTTTCATAATTATAGACATGTTTTTCATGTGTCTACTCATATGAAACCTCATAGCACAACATATAAGAATAAATCCTGGATAGAAGAGACTTTAGAAAAACATAAATCATTTTTAAAATGTTGTCCTTATCCCGAATCTAGGAAACTAGATTGCTAGGAAACAAAGAGAGCTTCTTAACTAAGCCTAGAAATGCTAGACACTAAGCAAGAATCTATGAAAAAAAAGAGAAACATTTGGATATAATAAATAAAACTTCTTTATGTAAATTAAGGTAATAAAAATATTTCTATGATAAATTAAACAGAAGTTTATTTTACTATATAGAAACTGACCTCAGAATTTCAGTTTTCTTCACTAACTTAGCTTAAAAAAAAAAAACTAAAGCCCAATTTGATAGCACAAACTCCAAACGGTATTTGATAAAGCATTTTAATCTCTATCATCATTCTTTTTTGTCTTGGAAAAAGTTAAGACAGTCTCTAGAGAAAGGGTGTTGTGGAGCAAATATAAGCTAAAAATGAAATACCACTTCATGGAGAGCTAGCTCCTCCCTGTCTCTTCCCATTGGATATCATGGTCAATTACCATTAAACACAGGAGAATTGCTGCTTTCCCTTAAGCCAGAGCACACACCAACATCAACAGAGAAAGTTTCCTATCCTCATTTATTTTGCAAATCTGGTGAGGACAATTCTGAAAATAGCAGTTACTACCATAAGACTTTGCAATGAGATGCTGGAAAAATCTATCCTGATTGTCTGCAAGATTTTATTCCTATTCTTCCATTTTCTGAGTTAATCCAGAATGGAGAGCTCATAATTTGCCACTTAAAGACTGGAACAGAGGATTGAACAAACTTAATCATATCCATTTTATAACTGAATAGCTTCTGAAGAGGCTGTTAACTCCACATGCTTCTAATTAGTGCTATTAGAATTCAGAGGTTCTTGGACACATACAGACACACAAATCATCCTATTGCCAGTGCTTAAAATGAAGGTATGAAGAACACTTTTCTAAAAATGATTCTGTAAAACATATTGAAATTTGGGTATTCTGAGTGCTCCACTTATGGACTGTTTTAGCATTATATTTCAGAAAAATTTGACTCAGCCTCTTAATTTCATTATTTGTTTATAACATTGCATATATTTGTTATCCTACTGAAAATTAAAATTTTAGAGTATAACAGTCTTGCATTCTAACCTTCAGTCTGTTCAGTTCAGTTCAATTCAGTCGCTCAGTCGTGTCCGACTCTTAGCAACCCCATGAATTGCAGCATGCCAGGCCTCCCTGTCCATCACCAACTCCTGGAGTTTACCCAAACTCATGTCCATCGAATCGGTGATGCCATCCAGCCATCTCATCCTCTGTCGTCCCCTTCTCCTCCTGCCCTCAACCCCTCCCAGCATCAGGGTCTTTTCCAATGAGTCAACTCTTCGCATGAGGTGGCCAAAGTATTGGAGTTTCAGCTTCAGCATTAGTCCTTCCATTGAACACCCGGAACTGATCTCTTTTATAGTGGACTGATTGGATCTCCTTGCAGTCCAAGGGACTCTCAAGAGTCGCCTCCAATACCACAGTTCAAAAGCATCAATTCTTCGGTGCTCAGCTTTCTTCACAGTCCAACTCTCACATCCTATATGACCACTGGAAAAACCACAGCCTTGACTAGATGGACCTTTGTTGGCAAAGTAATGTCTCTGCTTTTTAATATGCTGTCTAGGTTGGTCCTAACTTTCCTTCCAAGGAGTAAGCATCTTTTAATTTCATGGCTGCCATCATCATCTGGAGTGATTTTATGTATGTACTAACTTGAGAAAATGACCTCTCTGAGCTTCCTAGTTCAAATTTCTGCCCAAATTAATCTCTGGTGAAATGGAAACAAAACTTCCCTCTCTGGTCTAAGCTAACTTACATTGTTGTGCGCAAAAAAATTTAATAATTTAATAATAAATTATTATTTATTCCTATGCTCCAGCAAAAAGAAGTATTTAGAACTTTATACATTCACAGAGGTGTGGTAATTTCTTGAGAAACGTAAATGTAAATGAAATGAAATGGAAGTGGAAAGCAGTTTTGGAATGTAAATTTCAATGTTTCAGAAGATTAAATTGCTTTCCAAAGCTGTTACCTTGCCCAGTTGTGACCTAGTGGCAAGATGGAAACTACAACTTTTGTCTTTCTTATCTGGAAACTCTTTCCATAGCAAAAGCTTTAAAAAAAATTGTAAGACTTTGTTGAACCT
Organism: Capra hircus; assembly: GCF_001704415.2. Classification (NCBI taxonomy): domain Eukaryota; kingdom Metazoa; phylum Chordata; class Mammalia; order Artiodactyla; family Bovidae; genus Capra; species Capra hircus. The sequence continues at coordinate 19,040,735 of NC_030830.1, forward strand.
CCTCATTATGAATTATTGAATCTCAGTCATGAAGTAGTTGCAATGTCACTGGTGTACAGGAAAGCAGATGATAACGGTTTATATTTAGCTTAAGCAGAATAAATTGAAATGGAGAAGGCAATGGCACCCCACTCCAGTACTCTTGCCTGAGAAATTCCTTGAATGGAAGAGCCTGGTAGGCTACAGTCCATGGGGTCGCGAAGAGTCAGACTCGATTGAACGACTTCACCTTCACTTTTCACTTTCATGCATTGGAGAAGGAAATGGCAACCCACTCCAGTGTTCTTGCCTGGAGAATCCCAGGGTTGGGGGAGCCTGGTGGGCTGCCATCTATGGGGTCGTGCAGAGTCGGACACGACTGAAGCGACTTAGCAGCAGCAGCAGCATAAATTGAAATATCCTTAGGCACACATTGGTCTTGCCTTTCAAAATTCTTATAATCAGGCAACTTTTAAAAATTTTGCGAACAGGTGCCCAACACTCCCATACTCCAGCCTTTAGAAAATCTCTGTGTAGAATCGTAATCCAGATCATTAATCAAGGATCTACTAAGAGATAAAGACTATACTTATATCAGGTTTGTTTTCTTATGGTATTAAAGTCTAAAGAAATACTGATCCTTATAGTAAAAAGCAGAGTAAAAAAGCAGAGTACAAGTGAGACGTTTACCTTTAAACGTCTCACTTGTACTCTGCTTTTTTATTCTGCTTTTTTTTCAAAATAAATTTTATTAAGATAGGTATTATAATACTTTATTAAAATACAATAAGCAGGAGTAAAGTTAAATATTAAAGTCTGATTTACACTGTCCCCTTTCCTATTTCGCAGAGTTACAACCTTAATGCCTCTGTATTCTTCTAGGTAATTTTTGTACACGTGAATACTGACAATGGACTATTATATTGCATTATGTAAACACATGGAAGCATGCTAAATAGATGTTAAGAAACTTGTCTTTTCTCTTGAAGATTTGAGCATTTTTTTCACATTGATATTTATATCTATATCTCAGACCTCATTTTACTGACAATTATATAGCAACAGGCATAGCAAAACCTTTCATTAACACTGTCCTGAGAGCTGTAGAATAAGTGAGCAAAGTTAAAATACATATTGAATAATAATTCAAAACTTACATTCCCATCATTAAATTCACATCATTGTGTCAACAAAATAGTAGTAAAATAATTTAAGGTAGTGTTAACAAGGTAGACAATTTTGGGATGAATAAAATTTGTATTGGTGACATTGACTTATACAATTGCTCCTTCTTATCTGTTGGTTCTGCATCTGAGGATGGAAAATATTTGGGAAAAAAATTATATAAAATTCCAAGAAGCAAACTTAAATTTGCTGCCCAACTATTTATATAGTATGTGTATTGTATTAGGTCTTATAAGTAACCTAATGCATGTGAGCTAAGTCAGTTCAGTTGTGTCTGACTCTGTGACCCTGTGGGCTGCAGCACACCAGACTTCCCTGGGTCCATGGGATTCTCCAGGCAAGAATATTGGAGTGGGTTGCCATGTCCTTTTCCAGGGGATTTTCCTGACCCAGGGATTGAAAGTGCATCTCTTACATCTCCTGCACTGGCAGGCATGTTGTTTACTAGCACCACCTGGGAAGATAGAAGTAGGCTAGAGATGAGTTACTAACATCCAAACTAACATCCAAACTAACACCCTCAAAAGATGTCCTTTTCATTATAGGGGACCGAAATGCAAAAGCAGGAAGTCAAGAAACACCTGGAGTAACAGGCAAATTTGGTCTTGGACTACAGAATGAAACACGGCAAAGGCTAATAGAGTTCTGCCAAGAGAACGCACTGGTCATAGCAAACACCCTCTTTCAAGAACACAAGAGAAGACTCTACACATGGACATCACCAGATGGTCAATACTGAAATCAGATTGATTGTATTCTTCACAGCCAAAGATGGAGAAGCTCTATACAGTCAGAAAAACAAGACCAGGAACTGACTGTGTCTCAGATCATGAACTCCTTATTGCCAAATTCAGATTTAAATTGAAGAAAGTAGGGAAAACCACTAGACCATTCATATACGACCTAAATCAAATCCCCTACAATTATACAGTGGAAGTGACAGATAGATTTAAGGGATTAGATCTGATAGACAGAGTGCCTGAAGAACTATGGATGGAGGTTCATGACATTGTACAGGAAACAGGGATCAAGATCATCCCCAAGAAAAAGAAATGCAAAAAAGCAAAATGGCTGTCTGAGGAGCCCTTACAAATAGCTGAGAAAAGAAGAGAAGTGAAAGGCAAAGGAGAAAAGGAAAGATATACCTATTTGAATGCAGAGTTCCAAAGAAGAGCAAGGAGAGATAAGAAAGACTTCCTCAGCAATCAGTGCAAAGAAATAGAGGAAAACAACACAATGGGAAAGACTAGAGATCTCTTCAGGAAAATTAGAGACACTAAGGGAACATTTCATGCAAAAAAAGGCTCAATATAGGACAGAAACAGTAAGGACCTAACAGAAGCAGAAGATATTAAGAAGAGGTGGCAATAATACACAGAAGAACTATACAAAAAAGATCTTCACAACCCAGATAATCATGATGATATGATCACTCACTCACCTGGAGCCAGACATCCTGGAATGCGAAGTCAAGTGGGCCTTAGGAAGCATCACTATGAACAAAGTTAGTGGAGGTGATGGAATTCCAGTTGAGTTATTTCAAATCCTAAAAGATGGTGCTGTGAAAGTGCTGCACTCAATATGCCAACAAATTTGGAAAACTCAGCAGTGGCCACAGGACTGGAAAAGGTTAGTTTTCATTCCAATCCCAAAGAAAGACAATGCCAAAGAATGCTCAAACTACCGCACAATTGCACTCATCTCACATACTAGTAAAATAATCTTCAAAATTCTCCAAGCCAGGCTTCAACAGTATGTGAACCATGAACTTCCAGATGTTCAAGCTGGATTTAGAAAAGGCAGAGGAACCAGAGATCAAATTGCCAACATCTGCTGGATCATGGAAAAAGCAAGAGAGTTCCAGGAAAAACATCTATTTCTGCTTTATTGACTATGCCAAAGCCTTTGACTATGTGGATGACAACAAACTGGAAAATTCTGAAAAAGATGGGAATACCAGACCTCCTGACCTGCCTCCTGAGAAATCTATATGCAGGTCAAGAAGCAACTGGACATGAAAAAATGAACTGGTTCCAAATTCGGAAAGGAGTATGTCAAGGCAGCATATTGTTACCTTGTGTATTTAACTTCTATGCAGAGTATATTATGCGAAATGCTGGGCTGGATGAAGCACAAGCTGGAATCAAGATTGCCTTGAGAAATATCAGTAATCTCTGATAGGCAGATGACACCACCCTTATGGCAGTAAGCAAAGAAGAACTAAAGAGCCCCTTTATGAAAGTGAAAGAGGAAAATGAAAACCTGGCTTAAAACTCTACATTCAAAAAACTAAGATCAAGGCATCCAGTCCTATCACTTCATGGCAAGTAGATGGGGAAACAACGGAAATAGTAGAGACTATTTTCTTGGGCTCCAAAATCACTGCAGATGATGACTGCAGCCATGAAATTAAAAGATGCCTGCTCCTTGGAAGAAACCTATGACAAACCTAGGCAGCATATTAAAAAGCAGAGACATTACTTTGCTGACAAACGTTCACCTAGTCAAAGTTACAGTTTTTCCAGTAGTCATTATTGATGTGAGAGGTGGACTATAAGGAAGGCTGAGTGGCAAAGAATTGATGCTTTTGAACTATGGTGTTGGAAAAGACTCTTGAGAGTCCCTTGGACTGCAAGGAGATCAACCAATCCATCCTAAAGAAAATCAGTTCTGAATACTCATTGGAAGGACTGATACTGAAGCTGAAACTCCAATACTTTGGTCACCTGATGTGAAGAACAGACTCATTTGAAAAGACCTTGATACTGGGAAAGATTGATGTTGGGAGGAGAAGAAAGAAACAGAGGATGAGATCGTTGGATGGCATCACCACAAATGTACATGAGTTTGAGCAAGCTCTGGGAGTTGGTGATGGACAGGAAAGCCTGGTGTGGTCACAGAGTCAGACATGACTGAGTGACGGAACTCAACTGAACAGGGACCCTGGCCCAACTGTGGCCTTTCCTTCTGCACATTTGTAACTAAATGGACAGACATGACAAAACGCAATTTGGAATATCAATGGTCATTATGGGGGACTTTTGAAATCCCTAAACTTAGTTTCCTCAAAACTGAATTGGGCTATGACAGCACAGTAAATTTCCAGAACTGAATGAAATAGTTATTTTAATTGATATTTTGAGGCTTCCCTCAAATCTGCAGTCTAAAATTTTCCCTTTGCAAAATAAGATTTTAAAATTAACCAAGGCAAAGAAATGATTAAGGAAAGATAAAATGGCTCCTGAAGGCTCAGGCTTTTCTAGCTTGGCTTCTTTGTCTCAAGCACTTTTGACATCATTTTCTTATTTTCCTTCTATGACACCTGTTCCTTTACTATATCCTCAAGTTCCCCACAATAATTCTCTCACCAAAACTTCCCCTTCTCTTGGAAATTATCCCCACTCCCTTTTCCTCTGAATTATCAGTACCTGTCTTCTTAAATGTAAGCCTTCTGAGGATGCAGAAGCTAAACAGTTTCCTATATTCCAAGGACTAGACCTCAAATTTGAGCTGAAGTCAAGGATTTTCCCAAAGAAACCAAATATTCTCACAGATTTGCGGAGGAATTTAATGCAGTCATTCAAATCAATCAATCTGAGTTCTCTGACTTAGTATCAGCTAGTTTTTATGCAGTGAAGGCCAGGCCTAGCATTGAATGAAAACTCACTAATTGGGAAAATTCCAAAAGGTTTCTAGAATTACAACTGGGAGACCAGTCCACTAATTTATATACTCAGGCTTGGGCAAATGCTAGGTAGCTTCATCAAATGATTGGCTTTTTCAATTTTGTTGATGGGAACTGGCTTGCACACAAAAATCTGATGAACCTGTTCATGAATATTACAATGGTCTTCAAATCATTTTTATTGAAAATTCCGATATTCCTTCAGATATTCATTCTGCTCAGGTAGCTCTTAAATCTATGTTTATTAATAGGCTGAATGGAGACTCTCCTGTCTTGTTAAAAGGGGACCAGGATAGAATAAGAAACTGTGTCCAATGCAGATTTAGTTAATCTGGCAAACTGCTTTTTCACACTTTAGATGAGTCAACTATAAGGAAGATGAGCAAAATTCTTAATTACAGTAAATGACACCTCCTAAGTGAAACTAAATCCTCCTAGTTTCTGCTATTCAATATTGTTGCAAATTTTAGACCTCTACCCATCTTTCCAAAGTCCTCCCAGTTCTCAAAGACAGTGTTCTGAGGAACTTTAGATGCTCTTCCCAATCAGTCACGAAGTCGTGTCCAACTCTTGTGACCCCATGGATTGTAGCCCACCAGGCTCGTCTGTCCATGGGCTTTCCCAAGCAAGAATACTGGAGTGGGTTGCCATTTCCGTCTCCATGGGACCTTCCTAATCAGGTATCGAACTCCTGTCTCCTGCATTGCACGCAGAATCTTTACCGACTGAGCCACCAGGGAAGACCCCTTCAACATTAGCTTAGAGAAACATTATTCCTGATTGAGGATGAATCTCTTCTAGTCCTAATTGATCTGGAGCCACACTCTGGGTGCTCAGCCTCACTACAATAAAACAGCCTCTGACTGAGAGAACTGAGTAATTTCACACAGTAGGGATCTCCAATGAACGTCAAGAGATTCTTATCTCTGAACTTATTTCCTTTAGCTTAGGCCTATAGAGAGATAGACTCTTATCTCCACCCTATCCGTTTATTAGGCTGAGATTTCTAAGAGAAGTATCATGCCAAAATTTCTTTTTCTCAAAAGGGGAAAGCAGTTCTAGAAATGAATACTTGTCATCAAAGTAATCAATCAGGTGAATTAAATGCTTCTTAGACATCTTTTATTTGTCGGTCTCTGACAGGATTGGAACTGATTTTGGAAGCACTGTTCATTTGTCCTGAATGAAATCAGCTACCACCTTCTTTATGGGAAAAATCTCCAACTGATGTTGGTAGAATTCATAGCACACCTCCCATCAAGATTCATACCTTCATACATCTTCCTAGAATTAGTCAATACTCTATAAGTTAAAAGGTCCTTCAAGTCATAAAGCCCAAAAAAGAAGATTACAAGGTCAAGCCTCATTCCTACACTAACCCAGGTAACACTCCTATTTCACTGATGAGAAAACCTAAGACTAGGGGTGGAGGTTTGAAATAATGTGCAATTAAAAAATACGATAGAGTCAATAACACAATGTTCATCTTTTTCTCTGTCTTACATAGAGTGGTACTTTTGGCACAATGTTGTAACTTCTCTTTATCATCCTCCTTACTTTCCTTATGAAATCCTCAAAGACAGATAACATGATGTTTATTTATATACCAATTGTCTTTCACAATGCCTGTAAATATATTTGATAAATAAAAGTTTACTGAATCCCCAGAGTAATTCTACTTTAGGAGTTTTTATGGGGATTGCTGCTGAAGATTAAGCAAAAAAGAACTACAAAAAGTCACTGATCAGAGTATAGGTCTCCTAGAAACTCCTACTAAATTTCTGTTCAACAAAATGCCATTTACAAGCAAAGGGATCGTTATTCTAGTTATGTTGGGAAAGTTGAGATTGAGATTTGATGGTGTGCATGATGTTGCTGGGTAAATCCTCAGGGCTGCTGAGTAGCTCTTAGAGGCAACTGTAAAGCAAAGGGAAACAACAGTGATGGGAGCTGAGTCACGTTAGCTTTCCACTGCAATCGGTCCTTAACTGACTGATTCTCCACTAAGACGTAACCCTAGAGATTGCTCCATTTTGTGAGTGATCATGAAACTCATTTGAAACTTTTTAATAACTGCATGCAGCATGGGGAGAGCACGTTAATCAGCTCTCCTGTTCAAAGAGCTGAATCCCTGTGGACATAGAGAAAACAAGATCATGGTTATCAGTAGTTCAATTCTGTCTTTATAATGAGATCTCTAGGGTCTTGTTTTCCTTCCAGCTTGTGTAAAGAGCAGCAGAAGTTGAAAATCGCTCTCCCTCTTGCTCTAGCTGTAAATAGTACTCATTGAACTCACCATGACCTTAAGAATCCCTTCAGATTTTCTGTAATAATCCAGAGGGAAACACATAAGTGAATGTGGCCATGTGTGAATATTACAAGAAAACAGAAATGGCCTAAGAGAAACTACTTTTCACAATAGATCCAAACATTTCACATCCTTCAGTTTTTTCAATCTATAATTTCATCTCTTCTTTCTGATCTCCTTTAGAACATAACTGTTAAGACAAATAAGTCACTTGTTCAGTGAAATAATTGGCAGGTTATATTTTCTTTTCACTTAGAAGACAAGAAGAAAGCAAATGACTCAAACAAAAGCCTGCATTTCTTTTTGGTTGTTTGGATTTATCAATTTTATGTTCATATAAACAACTGCAAAATATTTAATCATAGAAAGCAATGTACTATTACATCTAACATTTTCCCAAACTTATTCACACTGTTACCTTGAAAAATACCAAGAAGGAAATAAAGCTAATGTGTTTTCTTTTTTTAAAAACCTACCCATCTGTGTAAAAATATTTTTTGCTTACAAGTTCCATTTGAGCTTACAGAATCAAAGTGAAGTTTAATTTACAGGGAAATGAAAGTTTTTAGTGTAATAGATTTTTGGTCTCAGATCTACAAATCATTTTTCTGCTTTGATTTTGAAAATCATATGTTTTCTCTATCTAAATGTCAAACTGAAAGAGCCAAAATTATTTATTTCCTGCCAAATTCCTGGGTATTGTGAGGAAATAATGAGGTGATGAATTTAATTATGTGGTTACATTAATGTGGGTCAGAAAACTGGGCAGCGGTGGAGCTCTGGATCAATGAGATTCTGTTTTACAAAGCAAAATCATGGGCTTTATACCACATGTCTGCAACTGCTTGTAATAATTTTTATATTTTAGGGATGTGATGCAAACGTTTGTATTCTTTGGGAGGTTACAATTGTTCTAGAGACTAACCTAAATATTCAACTTCAGTCAAATTACTTTTATTCATTTCCAAAATTTTATTTAACCCTTTTAAATGTTAAGGTAACATATACTCATGGTTGTATGTTACATTTTTATATGGTTATATTAACTTTTTTTAATTTAGAAGATTGAAAATCCACTTTCTTCAAACTCTCCAATTATCTTTGCATATTTATGTAAACCATAGAAATGGAAATGTACTATATCTGAAATTTTGAAACTTTAAAAAGTTTATTTTATATACTTAAAGTAATTATAGTTTAATACTTTTATTAATTTAAACATATTGTTTTAAATATAATTTAAATTTAATATAATTTTAGTATGTTCAATATGGTTAATACATATGTTTAAAATATTTAGTACAGAATATGCTTAAAATATACTTATATATTGCCTTCCATATCAATAAAACACACAAGGGTTTTTTTTTTCACGTGTGATTTTTCTGTTACTTTACAACTCTGCAAACATTTATTTAACCACTGTACAGCGAATAGTTAGTGGTTTTCTCCACTTTCTTCAATTTCAGTCTGAATTTGCCAATAAGGAGTTCATGATCTGAGCCACAGTCGGCTCCCAGTCTTGTTTTTGCTGACTGTATAGAGCTTCTCCATCTTTGGCTGCAAAGAATATAATCAATCTGATTCAGGTGTTGACCATCTGGTGATGTCTATGTGTAGAGTCTTCTCTTGTGTTGTTGGAAGAGGGTATTTGCTATGACCAGTGCGTTCTCTTGGCAGAACTCTATTAGCCTTTGCCCTGCTTTGTTCTGTACTCCAAGCCAAATTTGCCTGTTACTCCAGGTGTTTCTTGACTTCCTACTTTTGCATTCCAGTCCCCCATAATGAAGAGGACATCTTTTTGGGGTGTTAGTTCCAGAAGGTCTTCTAGGTCTTCATAGAACTGTTCAACTTCAGCTTCTTCAGCGTTACTGGTTGGAGCATAGACTTGAATTACTGTGATACTTAATGGTTTGCCTTGGAAACAAACACAGATCATTCTGTCGTTTTTGAGATTGCATCCAAGTACTGCATTTCAGACTCTTTTGTTGACTATGATGGCTATTCCATTTCTTCTAAGGGATTCCTGCCCACAGTAGTAGATATAATGGTCATCTGAGTTAAATACACCCATTCCAGTCCATCTTAGTTCACCGATTTCTAGAATGTCGATGTTCACTCTTGTCATCTCCTGTTGAACCACTTCCAATTTGCCTTGATTCATGGACCTAACATTTCAGGTTCCTATGCAATATTGCTCTTTACAGTATCGAACCTTGCTTCTATCACCAGTCTCTTCCACAACTGGGTATTGTTTTTGCTTTGGCTCCATCCATCCCTCCCTTCATTCTTTCTGGAGTTATTTCTCCACTGATCTCCAATAGCATATTGGGCACCTACTCAATATTGGTAATTGTGTCTCCCTCCCCCCAGTCATTCTGGGTAAGAGGTTTATCAATTGATAAACCCAAAAAAGCATACTTTTGGTTTCATAGTTTTTAAAACATTTTTTGTTTTCTATTTTATTGATTTCACTTCTACTGAAATTTGATATTTTGTTATTTCCTTTACCTCTGCTAATATTGAGTTTCCATTTGTTCTTATTTCCTAGTTCTTCAAAGTGAAAGTTGAGGATTTTTTTTGTATTCTTTCTTCAATTACATTTAATGTGATTATCAATATGCTTGCATTTAAATCTGTCATCTGTCATACTTATTGTTTCCTATTTTATTCATCTGTTTTTTCTTTTACCCTCTTTTCCTGCTTTCTTTTTATTAATGAATGTTTATAATTACATTTTATATTCTATCTTGTGTTACTAGCTGTATCTCTCCTTTTTTTTGGTAAATAAATCTATTTGTTTTAATTGGAGGCTAATTACTTTATAATATTGTGGTGGTTTTTGCCATATATTTACATGAATCAGCCATGGATGTACATATGTTCCCCATCCTGAACCCCCTTCTCCTCTACCCCCACCAATCCCATCCCTCAGTGTTGTCCCAGTGCACTGGTCCTGAGTGTGCTGTCTTGTGCATCGAACCTGGACTGGCAATCTATTTCACATATGGTAATATACATGTGTCAATGCTATTCTCTCAGATCATCCCACCCTCGCCTTCTCCCACAGAGTCCAAATGTCTGTTCTTTACATCTGTGTCTCTTTTGCTGTCTCACATATATAGTCATAATTACCCTCTTTCTAAATTCCATATATATGCATTAATATACTGTATTGGTGCTTTTCTTTCTGACTTACTTCACTCTGTATAATAGGCTCCAGTTTCATCCACCTCATTAGAACTGATTCAAATGCAATCTTTTTAATAGCTGAGTAATATTCCATTGTGTATATGTACCACAGCTTTCTTTTCCATTCATCTGCCAATGGACATCTAGGTTGCTTCCATGTCCTAGCTATTGTAAACAGTGCTGTGATGAACACTGGGGTACATGTGTCTCTTTCAATTCTGGTTTCCTCAGTGTGTATGCCCAGCAGTGGGATTACTGGGTCGTATGGCAGTTCTATTTCCAGTTTTTTAAGGAATCTCCACACTGTTCTCCATAGTGGCTGTACTAGTTTGCATTCCCACCAACAGTGTAAGAGGGTTCCCTTTTCTCCACACCCTCTCCAGCATTTATTGTTTGTAGACTTTTTCTGACCGGCATGAGATGGTACCTCATTGTGGTTTTGATTTGCATTTCTCTGATAATGAGTGATGTTAAGCATCTTTTTATGTGTTTGTTAGCCATCTGTATGTCTTCTTTGGAGAAATGTCTGTTTAGTTCTTTGGCCCATTTTTTGATTGGGTTGTTTATTTTTCCAGAATTGAGCTGCATGAGCTGCTTGTATATTTTTGAGATTAACTGTCAGTTGCTTCATTTGCTATTATTTTCTCCCATTCTGAAGGTTGTATTTTCACCTTGTTTATAGTTTCCTTCATTGTGCAAAAGCTTTTGATTTTAATTAGGTTCCATTTGTTTATTTTTGCTTTTATTTCCATTACTCTGGGAGATGGGTCATAGAGGACCCTGCTGTGATTTATGTCAGAGAGTGTTTTTCCTATGTTTTCTTGTAGGAGTTTTATAGTTTCTGGTCTTACATTTATATCTTTAATCCATTTTGAGTTTATTTTTGTGTATGGTGTTAGAAAGTTTTCCAGTTTCATTTTTTTACAAGTGGTTGACCAGTTTTCCCAGCACCACTTGTTAAAGAGATTGTCTTTTCTCCATTGTATATTCATTCTTGCCTCCTTTGTCAAAGATGAGGTGTCCATAGGTGTGTGGACTTATCTCTGGGCTTTCTATTTTGTTCCATTGATCTATATTTCTGTCTTTGTGCCAGTACCACACTGTCTGGATGACTGTAGCTTTGTAGTATAGTCTGAAGTCAGGCAGGTTGATTCCTTCAGTTCCATTCTTCTTTCTCAAGATTGCTTTGGCTATCTGAGTTTTTTTTTGTATTTGCATACAAGTTGTGAAATTATTTGTTCTAGTTCTCTGAAAAATACCATTGGTAGCTTGAAAAGGATTGCACTGAATCTATAGATTCCTTTAGTTAGTATATTCATTTTCACTATATTGACTCTTCCGATCCATGAACATGGTATATTTCTCCATCTATTTGTGTTATTTTTGATTTCTTTCAACCAGTGTTTTACAGTTTTTTTTATAAATAGGTCTTTTGTTTCTTTAGGTAGATTTATTCCTAAGTATCTTATTCTTTTCATTGCAATGGTGAATGGAATAATTTCTCTTTCTGTTTTCTCATTGTTAGTGTATAGGAATGCAAAGGATTTCTGTGTGTTAATTTTGTATTCTGCAACTTTACTATACTCATTGATTAGCTCTATTAATTTTCTGGTGGTGTCTTTAGGGTTTTCTGTGTAGAGGATCATGTCATCTGTTCATTATTAATGTAGTAAATAACAACCCACTCTAGTATTCTTCCCTGGGAAATCCCATGGACAGAGGAGCCTGGCAGGTTACCATGCATGGGTTGCAAGAGCTGGACATGAGCATGAATACATCTTTATCACAATCTGGCTTCAAATAATATTTTACCACTTCATCTATCCATTACATTACTTTTGTCTTACATTTTACTCCTACATATATATCTTTAACTTATCACAGTCTAACTGCCTTTAACTGATTGAGATGAATCACTTCAAAGATACTCATTTAGTCTGTAAATAGGAAGTCTATAAATTATGGAAGGACTTCTTTTCTTCTTCTTCTTCTTCTTCTTCTTCTGCTTCACAAAAAGGCATGTGGACAGCTTCAGCCATGCATCATAGCCTTCTCCAGAAATGACTGGTGACATAAGTGTTAGTTGCTCAGTCCTATCTGACTCTTTGCAACCACATGGACTATAGCCAATCAGGCTCCTCTGTCCATGCAATTCTCCAGGCAAGAATACTGGAGTGGGTAGCTATTCCCTTCTCCAGGAGATTGTCCTGACCCAGGAATAGAACCCAGGTCTCCTGCAATATAGTCAAGTTCTTTACCATCTAAGCCACCAGGGAAGCCGTAAGGCTTCCTTAACTATCCCATTTTCCTTTCTGCTTTCCCCAGCAGTAAGTTTTCAGGGCTAATGAAATGGAACTTTCTTGCATTTTAATACTATATGCCTTAAATAAGAACATTTAGTTTTATTTATTCTTTAAATAATAGCATATTTCTGAAGTCCAAGAAATAAGGACAGCCATAGATGAGTAAGCTCCTGTTTCTACAAGAATCCAAATGCCAAAGTATTCTAGATATCCTGGATTTGTGCAAGTGTGCAGATGTGTGTCTCAAATGTGACAGGAACCATATATATGCCTATGGCATGAGAAGTAGAACATTTTTCTACCATTTACTTTTTGATCTGTCTCTGCCGAATGACATGGATTAGGGAAAATAAGCTTACATAATATTGAAAAAAATTTTAAAGCAACTGGATTTAAGATATAACTAAAAAGGTGTTCCCATGTTTTCATGACTTGCCTTAGTTTTCTTTGGGGCCATGTTGAATTCTTTCTAGTTTTCTTTACTTCAGCATCATCCAACTCAGTATATCTTTTCTTTTCTGTTTGTTTATGTTATACAGCATTCTATAAGGTTTTTTGATTGAAATATAATTGCTTCACAATGTTGTGTTAGTTTCTGCTGTACAATAAAGTGAATCATCTATAGTATACATATATTCCCTCCCTCATGAGCCTCCTTCCCCCCTGCAACCCATCCGATCCAGCTAGATCATCACAAAGCACTGAGCTGAGCTCCCTGTGCTATACCAGAGATTCTCATCAGTTATCTATTATACATGGTAGTGTATTTATATCAGACCTAATCTCCCAATTCATCTCACCCTCCCCTTCCCCCACTGTATCCACATATCCATTCTCTACATGTGGGTCTCTATTCCTGCCCTGAAACTAGGTTTGTCTGTACCATTTTTCTATATCCTACATATATGCATTAATATATGATATTTGTTTTTCTTTTTCTGACTTACTTCATTCTGTATGACAGGCTCTAGGTCCATTCACATCTCCCCATTCACATCTCTACTAATAACCCAATTTTGTTCTTTTTAATGGCTGAGTAATATTTCATTGTTTATACATACCATATATTCTTTATCCATTCATTTGTTGATGAACATTTAGGTTGCTTCCATGTCCTGACTTTTGTAAACAGTGCTGCAATGAACATAGGGGTACATGTGTCTTTTTGAATTATAGTTTTCTCAGGGTATATGCCCAATAGTGGGATTGCTTGGTCATATAGTAGTTCTATTTTTAGTTTTTAAGGAACTTCTGTACTGTTCTCCACAGTGACTGTGTCAATTTACATTCCCACCAACATTGTAAGAATATTCCTTTTAGTCTTCTTTAGTACTGATGCTTGAATTCTTTACAGATTCAAAATATGAGTTTTTCTTATCAGGTATACGGGTTGTAAGTATTTTCTCTATTACTCAGTGACTTGCCTTTTGATAATCAACAGTATCTTTTGATGGTCAGAAATTTAAAATTTTAATGAATTTTAACTTAAATTTTGTTGTATATCGTCAATACTTTGTGCCCTGTTTAAGAAGTCTTTATTTGCCATAAAGACATTTTTCTATGTTATTTTTCCCAAGCTTGAAGTAAATTGTATCTAAGATGTTCACCACCAATTTCTTTCCTCTGAACACATAATGCAATTTCCTTAACAGAAAGAATGTATTCTTCCTTTCTATGTTGGCTGCCCTTAGTGATTCACTTGACTAACAGGATGTGGTGAAAGTAACATTCTGGAACTTTGGAAGTTGAGTCATAAAAAGCTTTAAACCTTCCATCATAGTTTCTTGCAACACTCAGGCTAGGGGAAGCCAGCAAGTAGGTTAGAAATCTAACTACCCTGAGACCACTCTGGCAGAGAAGTGGTTCATGTAAGCACCCAGATATTTCAGCTATCTCAGATGAAACACCAGACCTGTGAGTTTAAAACCATACTACATATTTTATTCCTGAAAGATGTAACGTGGAGAAGAAATGAGGCCCCGTACGAGGTGTAACAGCTGTTTTAGGCCTTTTAAGCCATTGTAGTTGAGGTCCCAGACATTATGCAGCAGAAATGAGTCCAAATTCCTCATCTACACAATAATGAGCATAATAAGTTGCTGTTTTTAAGCCTCTAGAATTTAAGGCTATTTGTTATGTAGTGTAAAATAACAAGAAAAAAAACAAATTTTATTTTTACATTTAATTCTGGTAAGAAGTATAGTCAAGTGTCATTTTTTCCTACATGGATATTCAATTACACCAGCTCTATTCAAAAGAATTTTTTCCATTAAACTGTCCTAGTGACATTCAAAAATAAAGTGAATATTTATGTGAGGATCAATTGCTAGGCTCTATTCTGTCCTAGTAACTTGTTTGTCTTTCCTATAAAGTATGTTCTTCCTCAAGATTATTTTGACTCTTCCAATTTTTTGCATTTCATATAAATATTTGGATAATATCGCCAATATCTATGGAAAATTGGGCTTGGATTTTTGTTTGGGACTATATTTATTGATCATAGGGAGAAAAAATGAGCATCTTAAAATACTGATTCTTCCAATCAATAAATGCATCTCTACTTTTATTTAGATTTTCTTCAATTTTTCTTGTAAATATTTATCCGTTTTCAGTATAGAAGTTTTTCAGATCTTTACCTGTATGTTAAACAAAATTTACATTACTAAAAATAAAAGCTACCCTAGGGCTTCCCTAGGTTGCCCAGTGGTAGAGAATCTGCCCACCAATGCAAGAGACACATGTTCGATCTGGGGGTCCGAGAAGATCCCACATGTCGAGGTGCAACTAAGCCCATGTCCTAGGTTGAGTCTGACTCTTTGCAACCCCATGTGCTGCAGCACACCAGGCTTCCCTATCCTTTACCATCTCCCAAAGTTTGCTCAA
The DNA here is from genome assembly GCF_001704415.2 of Capra hircus. Taxonomy (NCBI): domain Eukaryota; kingdom Metazoa; phylum Chordata; class Mammalia; order Artiodactyla; family Bovidae; genus Capra; species Capra hircus. The sequence goes on from NC_030830.1 coordinate 19,056,270, forward strand.
ACTCATGTCCATTGAGTTGGTGATGCCATCCAACCATCTCATTCTTTGTTGCCCCCTTCTCCTCCTGCCTTCAATCTTTCCCAGCATCAGGGTCTCTTCCCAAAAGTCAGCTCTTCTCATCAGATAGCCAAAGTACTGGAGTTTCAGCTTCAGCATCAGTCCTTCCAATGAATACTCAGGGTTGATTTCCTTTAGAATTGACTGATTTGATCTCCTTGCTGTCCACAACTATGGACCCTATGGTTTAGAGCCTAGGGACTACAACCACTCAGCTCTCATGCCACAGCTACTGAAGCCTGGACCCCCTAGAGCCCGTGCTCAGCAACAAGAGAAGCCTCTGCAATGAGAAGCCTGCACACCACAACTGGAGAGTAGCCCTCGCTCTCTGCAACTACAGAAAAGCCCACACAGCAATAAAGATCCAGCAGAGCCAATAAATAAATAATATAAAAGTAACAGATAAACTACCCTAAAAAATAAAAGGAGCTCACAGCATGCAAATGAGGAATTGAACTGGTGTATTTTAGAATTAGACAGCTTGATCATAAAATGTTATGATGAAAAGTCATTATGATCAAAAAGTACAAAGTTAACATCATCTGGACCTAATTTTGCAATAGATTTGAAAGTAAGTTTGGGCACAACATGTTGATTACATCATTAAGTCAGAAAATTTTATACAACTGAAATTTTCATATTCTTTGTTTACCATCTTACAGAGTTTCTGCCCCAGTGTAGCCAGGAATTTCTATATGTGTGTCCAAATAGGAAATCACTTCTTTTATGCTAGAGGTTTTCCTCGAATGCCCATTAATCTGTGACTATCGACTCCTTTCAAGGAGTGAAGCACTAATGTAATAATGTGGCAATGGTACACTTTGTTGTGTGGACAGGGCTGGTGGTTTGTTGGGTTTTATTGGAGATCTTTCTGATTTGGCCATCACCTTTAGCAGCCCATAAATTTCAGTATCAGTAGGATTTTTGTTTTGGGTTGGACGATTTACACAAGGATGAATATTCAGTAATCTCTGGTAGATTGATACACAAGCCTGACAGTGATCCCAGAATCAGTAGGAGAACATGGATAGGGTAATCTTACAATTCAGTATGTAGACTTTCATCTATTCGTCCTATTTTCAGTACATTAACTAACTATACTGACTTTGGTATTTGAGTATGGTTTTCTTTTTGATAAGCCTCTCAGTGGAGTAAACCACTGTTTCGTTGTTGTTTTGCCAAAGTTGGGTTCAGGATGATCATGTGGCTGGTGGAGTGAAAGGAGAAATGAAAGTCTATTTGGGTCTTGTACATTCTTTAAAAAAACTTTCCCCAGAGACTTATTTGGACGCTCACATTCAGAAATAACTAGTGTTTCACAATCCAAACCATATGAATGCTTTCTAAAATAGATCAACTTGCTTGTGTTCCTCTGTCCTCACTCCCCAACTAGATTAATTTTCAGCTTTATTGGGTCTGATAAGTTAGTTAAGCAATAACCTGATTTCCATCTCTTCTACTGTTCATTTATAGCTTTTTGTATATCCTTTACAATAAACTCATAAGCATAGTTAGTTTTTCCCTGAGTCTTGCAAGCCATCCTAACAAATAGTTGAACTCAAGGAGGGGGTTGTGGGAACCCAGATTTATAGCTAGTTGGTCAGAAGTACAGTAATCTGGTCGGAAGTACAGGTGACAATCTGGGACTTGTGGTCAGCATCTGAAGTGCGCAATCTCATGTAGCTGAGCTCGTGAAATCTGATGCAAACTCCAGGTAGATAATTTCAGAAATAAATTAAAATGCAGGAGACCCAGCTGGTATTGGAGAATTGCTTGATGTGTGGAAACCTCCCCCCTACAATCTGTTGTCAGAAGTATTGTGAATATAAATAAAGGAGAAAAACAGGACTGGATTTTTCCCAAGATGGCATGTATAGCTGAAGATTATTCATGTTCTGAATGAATACCACTGCATGGTATTCCTCTTAAATACACCACAATTTATTTATCCATATTAAAAAATAAATCAGGAAAGTTATTCATGTGTGTTTGTGTCACACAAAAAGTTATCCTTTAGCCCAATTCTGTGCCCTTAAGGATAAAAAGAAAGAGGATTTTGAGAAAGAAGAAGTCATAGATTGAATACAAGATAATTGATTGAAACTTGGAAAATTTTTAAATCATTTTGACATTAAATAATATGGCAATGTGTTCATGTAAGATATTAAATATAACCTATAATTATCTACCTTTATCAATTCAGATTCTTACACCAATTAGTGCAGTGGAATCATTTTTGCATTTAAGAAGGAAAACCAGAAGTCCTTGAAGTTTATCCTTTCACTCTTCCATCACTTCCCACTCCTGGGGTATTATCTGGGCTAAATCTAGATGCTAACAGTTATTATATACACCATAAGAAATTAATGACAAGAATCTATCCATAAATAGAAAAGCTTTCATAATATCTGAGGTATCTTATAATTTTGTGAAAACCTGCATCCACCTTATGAAAAGGATATCACAGCATATAAATGAAGAATTGAATTGAGATGTTTAAGGATTAGATAGTTTAATCTTAATATGTTTGAATCAAACATAACGTTAATACTATCTGGACTGATCATTTGCAGTGATTTAAAAGTAAGTTTTGGGCAAAATGTGACTTCTAAGTCAGAAAATGTTATCAATATGAAATCTTTATATTGTTTATTCACAGTCTTAAGGGGGTTCTGCCCCACCATGACCAGATTTCCATATGTGTATCCAAATAGATAGCTAATCACTCCTTTGATGCAATAAATTTGGTCAATCTGAAAAGAACTAGGGTTAGAGGTAATTTTTTACATAAGATTCAGGATCCTACCAATACACAATGCGTTTTAAACATATATAATTTGCAATCATAACCAACATTCACTGGCAATTGAATTAATAAATTTACAAATTATTTTGCCAAAATATGTCATAATGATTTTATTCACATGCACGAGAATAAACATATCACAGGTCTCATTTTTTCTTTTTAGCAAAATTTGACAAAATTAAAGAGAGACATGGACAAGTCCACAGCCATGGCTGAATAGATTTTAATATATGTCAGTTGCTTTCTCAGCAATTTATAGAGCTAGATGAAAAATATTAGTAAAGCCACAGATGTTCTGAACAGCCCTATCAATTACACTGGTTTAATTGATACTGACATTGCAATGTTTGTTAGAAAACTGTCCCCAGAGCAAAAGTTCAATTTGTTTTCACCACTAAAAGTTATAGCAGGCATCAATCTGGGGGACTAAGAAGGAACTTTGCCCTATGGCACCTTCAAACTTACAAATTAAACACTCTCCTTTCCTTCGGCTGTTGGAAATGGCAGACCTCAGTGGGTGCATTCTCTGGCGGATGGTGACCATCCAGCACTTTCACGAAAATGCCCATGTGAAGCTCCTAAGAAATCATCTGACTAGAACTTTTAAAAAGAATTCAACATTTTTGTTTCCTCAGGTAAGCATGTGTTTGATGTCTTAGAAGAATAAATTACCCTTCTGTGACTATAGTCTGTTACAGGAGCTCATTAGATAATATTTTTAAAGGCTGCCATACTTCTCTAATATGGGACATAGTTTGAATGGTAATAACAGCAGTTAATAGCATTAAAATTATGATGGGAAAAAGTATGGTAGATAAATATTCTTGTTTTTCAGGTAGTCAATCAATTCTGGAATTTTAGAAACTATTAATTACACAAAGCAAAATAAAATTTTTATTTTTCTTCATAATCATCAAGAAAAAAATAGCATTTTAAAATTTTATCTTCTTAAATTTTATTTTAAATTGGAGGATAATTGCTTACAATGTTGTGTTGGTTTCTGCTGTACAAAGACATCAATCAGCTATAAGTATACATATATCCCCTCCCTCTTGAAAAAAATAGCATTTTAAACAAGACACCAGAAAAAAGAAGTTACTTTTTATGTTTAAAAAGTAAACATACTTTTAATTTAAATTTTCTTATCAATTTTAATTGTGATATTTAATTTCACACAGAATGGATATGAATAGCTATGTCTATGGAATTTTGTGCCCTCCTTCTCAAGTTGATAAATATTATTTTCAATAAGCCTCATAATGATGACAGATAGATTCATATTATAGAGTCATTTCTTTGAATAACAATTTTTTAAAAATGATCTCCTAACACAATAAAATACTCCAGTGGAAAGAAACTGGAAAGAACTTTGAAGTTTTCACCAAAATTATGATTTTTATTAGCAACTCAATACTTGGAATGGTGCTAAGAAAGAATAAAATAAATAGCCCTATCATTGAGGAACTTACAATCTAATAGGAAACATAAGAAACCTAAATATAAAAAAATTAACTAGAAGAATGGTCATTTCATTGTATAAAAATACAATAGTTTAGAAGAAGTGACAGAGCATTTTAAAATCAAAGAGTCCCAGATAATTTTAAAAATATTAAAGAATCTGCCTGCAATGCGGGAGACCTGGGTTTGATCCGTGGGTTGGGAAGATCCCCTGGAGGAAGGCATGACAACCCATTCCAGTGTGCTTGCCTGGAGAATTCCATGGACAGAGGAGCCTGGTGGGCTACAGTCCATGGGGTCACAAAGACTCAGATATGATTGAGCCAAGAAGCACACATACACACATCATATTAGAGTTGACCACTGAAGCACGGGAAGGATTTGGCCAGGCATTTACACAGGGCAATGTGGGAAGGGATGATGTCATCGTATTAATAATAAAGAAACATTACGGAGAATGGTGAGAATGCTCACATGGAGTCTAGGGCATATCAGCATGATGAAAGAATGTACAAACAAAGGATACAGGCTGGAGCTGGTTATTAGTTCACCCCTACACGCACCACTCTAACAAAGGCACTGTTAGTGGATAATGGAAAAGGTTCAGATATGTATACACACTTCTGAATTCCAGTTATCTTCTCTGTGACTTAGGCTCACTTACATAGGAGCTATAGACCATAGTAGTAGTAGTGTTAGTCTCTCAGTCATGTCTGACTCTTGGCGACCTCTGGGACTGTAGTCCGCCAGGCTCCTCCGTCCATGGGATTTCCCAGGCAAGAATACTGGAGCAGGTTGCCATTTCCTACTCTAGGGGATCTTCCCGACCCAGGAATCCAACCAGGTCTCCCACATTGCAGGCAGAATCTTTACTATCTGAGCCACCAGGGAATAGTTCTGCCATTTAAAAAATCAGGATGAAAATAGCTACAAAGTTTTTATTAAGAGGCTTGAAACTATCCACTCAGTTTTATAACTTAGGATATATAGTGGGCTTCCCTGGTGCCTCACACGGTCAAGTTACATCCATATTGTGTGTACCTAAGGTTTTGGGTTGATTCACCTTGACTCTGGATACACCTCAGTGTATTTATCCACATTAAAAAAACAAATCCAAGAATGTTTGATACATTGGCTAAAGTTATCTTAAGCACAAAATAAACAGTAATGTTTGGGAAAAAATTTCCTAGGACATTATAACTTAGCATACCTCTGTATTTCACTGTTGCCTCCCCAAAACCTTTTTCAGCGCCCCTTTCACCTCCTTATTCCTTAAGGTGTAGATGAGTGGATTCAACATGGGAGTCACCAGGTTGTAGAAGAGGGTGAGAAACTTGCCTTGGTCTTGGGAAGAGCTGTTTCCTGGCTGCATGTACATATAGATGATGCTCCCATAGAACAAGGAGACCACAGTGAGGTGGGAGCTACAGGTATTGAAGGCCTTCCGGCGCCCAGCAGCTGATTTGATCCTCAGCACAGCTGCTGCGATGTAGCCGTAGGAGACAAGAATAAGAGTGAGGGGCAGTAGGACAATGAGAACGGCAAAGGTGAAGGCCAGCATTTCCACTGCACGAGCGTCCACACAAGCCATCTTGATCAGGGCCGGCATTTCACAGAGGAAATGGTTAACTCGTCGCTGACCACATCTGGAGAGAGTCATTGTCAGTGGGGACATGACGATGGCATTGACCAGTCCGCTTCCCCAGGCCACAGCCACCAGTCGTAAGCACAGCTGGGGGTGCATAATGACCGTGTAATGCAAGGGCTTGCAGACTGCAGCATAGCGGTCATAGGCCATGACAGCTAGAAGGAGGCACTCGACTCCTCCAACAGAAAGGAAAGAGAAGAGCTGGACAACACAGCCTGCATAGCTGATGGTCTTATCAGGGCCCCAGAGGTTAACCAGCATCTGGGGGACACAGCTAGTACTAAAGCAGAGATCTAAAAAGGAAAGATTTGCCAGAAAGAAGTACATTGGCGTATGAAGTCGAGAGTCTAATATACACACAAGGATTATGGCTGAATTTCCCAGGACAGCCACTGAATACAGAGTAAAATTTACTATGAAGAGCACCATCTCCAGCTTGGGACGATCAGAGAAGCCCACTAAGATAAAACCGTACTCTGAGCTGTCATTGGATTTTTCCATTGCCTTCTTTTTGTATCATCCGTATAACTGGTAAGAATGAAATAAAGAATACTTAATCTTTATTTTCTGAAAACCATTGAAAATCAGGATTTTTAAGGAACATGTAAGACATCAAGTCTCACAGCCCATTCAATATTTGAATAGCTTCTGCCCAGGCACATAATTTGTTTATCATTTGTTCAAACACATAGGCAGATTATTTCATTGTTGGAAAATTCAGAACGAGAATCAATAACTTTTTATTAAGTAGTAAATTTCCCCTTATTCATAAACTAAAGTATTTTAATCTTATTGAGCATATATCATATCTTAACATCTCTTAATATGACCATCATTAAAATATTTTAAACGAGTTACCACACCTAAATTTTCTTTAGACCAAAGCATTCAGTTTCCTTCAACCATTCTTATAACAAGGTTATCAGGTATATTATCATCTTAGTAGATGTTTTCCAAATATCCTAAATGTTGACAATGACCTTCTGAAAATCTGACAACCAGGACTAATCTCAGTATCCAAGACATGATTTGAAAATCACAAAAAAACTGCCTACCTGGATTATTATAATCTTATTAATGTTGTTTACTTCATAGTGTCATTATTTTCACTTAGATTATTATTGTATCTGCTAAAGATCCCAGTTCTTCCCGTGAAATGCTGTCAACTCAGATCTCTATCATTAATTTCTTTGAAAGAAATAGAATTCTGCAATCTAAATGTCTAGGGTCAGAGAGGACATTCTATCCAGCAATAAAATGACAACTTTCGGTATAATCTCTTGGGCTTTTAGAAACATCAGAACAACATGATTATCTTGCAGAAGAGAAGTGCATGGTGATCAGGATGAATGGAGAAAAAAGAAAAGATAGTGCAGTACATAAAAAGTAACTTTAAAAAGTAAAAAAAAAAAAAAAAGATTGACCCTAATATGGCTAAGAAGAATAAAGAGAGTCTTGAATCCATAAAAGACAGATTTTTATTTGGAATAAAGAGCATTAGGGTAATAATGAAACTAAATATCACAATTATTTTTTTAAATAATTACAACTGAAAGAAAATTTAAATTTAGAGTATATTTACTTTAAGTATGAACGTAACTTCTTTCTTCTAATTTCTTGTTGAAAATGCCCACATTTTCTTCTTGATGATTATGAAGAAAAATAAAATTTTGTTTTGTTTAAAAAAAAAACTGTTAAAAGTAAAATTTTAAGAGTTCCTAAAATTCAGCTATCTGAAAACTTAAAATCTATGTCTACCATAATTTTTTTTCTACCACAATTTATAATACCATTAACTAGTGTTATTGTCATAAAAACTATATACCCTGTGTTAGGGAAGTATGGTAAAAAATTTTTTAAAATGTTATCTAAAGAGTTCCTCCTGTAAAGACTGTATCCACAGAAGAATAAAATGAGAAATTTAATTATTCTGTGGCATCAAACACATGCTTACCTAAGAAATTAGAAATGTTGAATTTTTTTCTTTTTAATTTTTAGTTGGGTGATTACTGAGGGATTTCCATGAAAAGGAGACAAATGTAAAAAAAAAAAAAATAGAACAGTGGGCACAGAAGAAAACACACCTCGAACTCTTAGTCCTGTTGATTCTTTGATAACTTAGGCATAAATAACAAGAGTAAAGTTATTAAATGAATATTATAAAATATCTAGATTGCTGTGTGATTTAGGGGATCAAGACAATTAATAATAATATATTTAATTAGTAGGCTTGAAAAAAATAAAGCAGAGTAGTGCATATCATAGCCACACATATTTTGATTTTCTAATAAAAAGCTTATTTTTGGTGAAAACTTCTCAACTTCAAAGTTATTATAGCAAATTTATTTTCCACAGCCAAATACAGTATACCAAAGTACAAGAAAGAATTTTTTTCTTAATTTTTCAGTTATTTAGGCTTACCTGTTTTCAGCTTTCCCAAGTGATCTAGGGAAACCACATATTAATACTTTTTCCCCCTGGTTGGGATTTGTTATAGGGATTTTATGGAGATTATGCAGTTAATATAGTTAGAAAGTAACAATAGGGTGATATGAGACTAATGCACCAGAAATTATATAGAAATGGTTACAAAGATCTTAACTTTGTCAGGAAAGGGGATGACAATTGAGCTCTGAATTGTCTCCCATGCATTGGAGTCTTGTTTCTTCCTGAAGGTAAGAGTTGTAAAGGCTGTGAGAATTCCTTTTCTTATAATTTGAGTAAAGTGATGGAGTAATGGTGTATCACTACCTCATAGAAAAGGCAAAGTGGAATAAGTGCCATTTGGTAGTTAAATTATGGAGAAACGAGGCAATTGAAATAGAAAATAGCATTAGTATTCCTTCCGTCTGCCTGCCGTTTGGGCCAAATACCCAGCCTGCAGGAGGCCTTCAGGAGCTGTCAGCTAAAGCCCCCAGAAAATAAGCAGTGCAGCTGAGGACACTCTTGTAGACCCAGATTGAAAAAAAAAAAAAAAAAACAAACAAACAAAAAAAAAACACAAAAACAAACCAACCAGAGGACTAATTTCTTAGCATCCAAAATGGTGCCTGAAAGCAGGCATAACATACTTTCTTATTGAGATCATGGGGACTGAACACTCCTTTGGGTAATTAGCTGGGCTGTCAAAGGGAATAGAGTGTATTCTTAGGGGTAATCTTGCAATAATAGCAGATGATTGAGAATCAAACCTCTTAGGTTCTTTTCTTGCTTTCTGACTAGGACCACAATTGTCCATATCCTCACAATTTGAGCCTTTATTTCTGTAGAAAAGTTTACCTTGTATTTGGTGGGGCAAAAAAATCAAGCTTGGAATATAGTACAAATATGAACAGCTTTTGGTAAACTTTTTATTCTTAAATTGAAATGAGACTTAGTCTTTTGTCTAAGGAAAGAATTTGAAAGTCTAATTTCTTTCTATTTTAATCAGTTTTTAAAAAGATGATCCAAAAATCATATTATGTTTCTTTTTGTCACTTGACTTATAACTTTTATTTTTACTTAGATTGGTAAACTTACTGGAATACAGTAAATATAGAATAAATATATGAGATTTGGTTGAATGTTGTTCTTTAAATTGCATTCAAAGGAAACATGGAAACCACATTGATTATCTTTTGGAGAAGATAAAATTGTGGCTCCCCCCACTCCAAACCCCCAAAATGATAACATCATTTCCACAATCAGTGAAATGAAAGCTTAAACAATTCCCTTAAGGGTGGTGCAAAACCTGAGAATAAGCACTAATCGTAGTCACTGATGTGACCCATTAGAGCTTACATATTTTCCCCAACCTGAAGTTATTTAAAACTCATTGGTGGTGGTGGTAGTGGTTTAGTCACAGCATGGCTCATAGCTTCATTGAGTTCTCCAAGCCCCTTTGCCATAACAAGACAGTGATACATGAAGGGGAACCTCTATACTTAAATAACTACAATCACAACAATGAGATATTACTTTATTCTGATTGTATTGCAAATACCTTTCAGCTTGGTAACACTCAGAGTTTGTGAAGATATAACAAAATGGCACTCATACCTTGCATTTGGTTTACATTTTTGGAGGATAATTTTGCCAAATTACAGGTCTTTGATTCATTAATTTCACTTCATGGGATTAACCATTGGGGTTGCCTTCCTAAGTGTACATAAAGTTCTATGTAGCACAGTTACATTGTAGCTAAAAAAGGGAACAGACTAAATGTCCATTGGCTGAATCAGTTCAGTTCAGTTCAGTTCAGTCGGTCAGTGGTGTCTGACTATTTGCAACCCCATGAACCTCAGCACTCCAGGACTCCCTGTTTATCACCAACTCCTGGAGTCCACCCAAACCCATGTCCATTGAGTCAGTGATGGCATCCAACCATCTCAACCTCTGTCGTCCAGTTCTCCTCCTGCCCTCAATCTTTCCCAGCATCAGTGTCTTTTCAGATGAGTCAGCACTTCACATCAGGTGGCCAAAGTATTGGAGTTTCAACTTCAGTATCAGTCCTTCCAATGAACACCCAGGACTGATCTCCTTTAGGATGGACTGGTTCGATCTCCTTGCAGCCCACAGGACTCTCAAGAGTCTTTTCCAACACCAAGGTTCAAAAACATCAATTCTTTGGTGCTCAACTGTCTTTATAGTCCAACTTTCACATCCATACATGACTACTGGAAAAACCATAGCCTTGACTAGATGGTCCTTTGTTGACAAAGTAATGTCTCTGCTTTTCAACATACTATCTAGGTTGGTCATAACTTTCTTTCCAAGGAGTAAGCGTTTTTTAATTTCATGGTTGTGATCACCATCTGCAGTGATTTTCGAGCCCAGAAAAATAAAAGTCAGTTACTGTTTCCACTATTTCCCTATCTATTTGCCATGAAGTGATGGGACTAGATGCCATGATCTTCGTTTTCTGAATGTTGAGCTTTAGGCCAACTTTTTCACTCTCCTCTTTCACTTTCATCGAGAGGCTTTTTAGTTCTTCTTCACTTTCTGCCATAAGGGTGATGTCATCTGCATATCTCAGGTTATTGATATTTCTCCCAGCAATCTTGATTCCAGCTTGTGCTTCTTCCAGTCCAGCATTTCTCATGATGTACTCTGCATAGAAGTTAAATAAGCAGGGTGACAATATACAGCCTTGACGTCCTCCTTTTCCTATTTGGAACCAGTCTGTTGTTCCATGTCCAGTTCTAACTGTTGCTTCCTGACCTGCATACAGGTTTCTCAAGAGGCAGGTCAGGTGGTCTGGAATTCCCATCTCTTTCAGAATTTTCCACAGTTTCTTGTGATCCACACAGTCAAAGGCTTTGGCATAGTCAATAAAGCAGAAGCAGATGGTTTTCTGGAACTCTGTTGCTTTTTCAATGATCCAGTGGATGTTGGCAATTTGATCTCTGGTTCCTCTGCCTTTTCTAAAACCAGCTTGAACATCTGAAAGTTCATGGTTCCCATAGTGTTGAAGCCTGGCTTGGAGAGTTTTGAGCATCACTTTACTAGCGTGTTAGATGAGTGCAATTGCAGTTTGAGCATTCTTTGGCATTGCCTTTCTTTGGGTTTGGAGTGAAAACTGACCTTTTCCAGTCCTGTGGCCACTGCTGAGTTTTCCAAATTTGCTGGCATATTGAATGCAGCACTTTCACAGCATCATCTTTCAGGATTTGAAATAACCCAACTGTAATTCCATCACCTGCACTAGCTTTGTTTGTAGTGGTGCTTTCTAAGGCCCACATGACTTCACATTCCAGGATGTCTGGCTCTAGGTGAGTGATCACACCATCATGATTATCTTGGTCATGAAAATCTTTTTTGTACAGTTCTTCTGTGTATTCTTGCCACCTCCTCTTACTAGCACTCTGTCTATCATATGTAGTCCCTTAAATCTATTTCTCACTTCCACTGTATAGTCATAAGTCAAACCACTTCAGCATTCTTACCTTGAGAACCCCATGGACAGTATGAAAAGGCAAAAAGATAGGACAACTGAAAGATGAACTCTCCAGGTTGGCAGGTGCCCAATATGCTATTGGAGATCAGTGGAGAAATAACTCCAGAAAAAATGAAGGGATGGATGGAGCCAAAGAAAAAACAATACCCAGTTGTGGAAGGGACTGGTGATAGAAACAAGGTTTGATACTGTAAAGAGCAATATTGCATAGGAACCTGGAATGTTAGGTCCATGAATCAAGGCAAATTGGAAGGGGTCAAACAGGAGATGACAAGAGTGAACATCGACATTCTAGGAATCAGCAAACTAAAATGGACTGGAATGGGTGAATTTAACTCAGATGACCATTATATCTACTACTGTGGGCAGGAATCCCTTAGAAGAAATGGAATAGCCATCATAGTCAACAAAAGAGTCCAAAATACAGTACTTGGATGCAATCTCAAAAACGACAGAATGATCTGTGTTTGTTTCCAAGGCAAACCATTCAATAGCACAGTAATCCAAGTCTATGCCCTGACCAGTAAGCTGAAGAAGGTGAAGTTGAACAGCTCTATGAAGACCTACAAGACCTTCTAGAACTAACACCCAAAAAAGATGTTCTTCATTATGGGGGACTGGAATGCAAAAGTTGGAAGTCAGGAAACACCTGGAGTAACAGGCAAATTTGGCTTTGGAGTACAGAACAAAGCAGGGCAAAGGCTAATAGAGTTCTGCCAAGAGAACGCACTGGTCATAGCAATACCCTCTTCTAACAACACAAGAGAAGACTCTACACATGGACATCACCAAATGGTCAACACCTGAATCAGATTGATTATATTCTTTGCAGCCAAAGATGGAGAAGCTCTATACAGTCAGCAAAAATAATACAGGGAGCTGACTGTGGCTCAGATCATGAACTCCTTATTGGCAAATTCAGACTGAAATTGAAGAAAGTGGAGAAAACCACTAGACTATTGGCTGTTCAGTTCAGTTCAGTTCAGTCGCTCAGTCATGTCCGACTCTTTGCGACCCCATGAATCGCAGCACACCAGGCCTCCCTGTCCATCACCAACTCCTGGAGTTCACTCAGACTCATATCCATTGACTCGGTGATGCCATCCAGCCATCTCCTCCTCGGTTGTCCCTTTCTCCTCCTTCCCCGAATCCCTCCCAGCATCAGAGTCTTTTCCAGTGAGTCAACTCTTCGCATGAGGTGGCCAAAGTACTGGGGTTTCAGCTTTAGCATCATTCCTTCCAAAGAAATCTCAGGGCTGATCTCCTTCAGAATGGACTGGTTGGATCTCCTTGCAGTCCAAGGGACTCTCAAGAGTCTTCTCCAACACCACAGTTCAAAAGCATCAATTCTTCAGCGCTCAGCCTTCTTCACAGTCCAACTCTCGCATTCATACATGACCACAGGAAAAATCATAGCCTTGACTAGATGGGCCTTAGTCGGCAAAGTAATGTCTCTGCTTTTCAATATACTATCTAGGTTGGTCATAACTTTTCTTCCAAGGAGTAAGCGTCTTTTAATTTCATGGCTGCAGTCACCATCTGCAGTGATTTTGGAACCCCCCAAAATAAAGTCTGACACTGTTTCCACTGTTTCCCCATCTATTTCCCATGAAGTGATGGGACTGGATGCCATGATCTTCATTTTCTGAATGTTGAGCTTTAAGCCAACTTTTTCACTCTCCACTTTCACTTTCATCAAGAGGCTTTTTAGCTCCTCTTCACTTTCTGCCATAAGGGTGGTGTCATCTACATATCTGAGGTGATTGATATTTCTCCCGGCAATCTTGATTCCAGCTTGTGTTTCTTCCAATCCAGCGTTTCTCATGATGTACTCTGCATAGAAGTTAAATAAGCAGGGTGACAATATACAGCCTTGATGTCCTCCTTTTCCTATTTGGAACCAGTTGGCTGTTTAGTGGTTAAATAAATATTTGCAGAGTTGTAAAGTAACAGAAAAATCACACATGAAAAAAAAACAACCCTGGTGTGTTTTATTAATATGGAAGGCAATATTTAAGTATATTTTAAGCATATTCTGTACTAAATATTTTAAATTTATGTATTAACTATATTGAACATACTAAAATTATATTAAATTTAAATTATATTTAAAACAATATGTTTAAATTAATAAAAGTATTAAACTATAATTATTTTAAATATATAAAATAAACTTTTTAAAGTTTCAAAATTTCAGATATAGTGCATTCCCATTTCTATGGTTTACATAAATATGTAAAGATAATTGGAGAGTTTGAAGAAAGTGGATTTTCAATCTTCTAAATTAAAAAAAGTTAATATAACCATATAGAAATGTAACATATAATCATGAGTACATGTTACCTTAATATTTAAAAGGGTTAAATAAAATTTTGGAAATGAATAAAAGTAATTTGACTGAAGTTGAATATTTAGGTTAGTCTCTAGAACAACTGTAACCTCCCAAAGAATATCAACATTTGCACCACATCCCTAAAGTATAAAAATTATTACAAGCAGTTGCAGACATGTGGTATAGAGCCCATGATTTTGCTTTGTAAAACAGAATCTCATTGATCCAGAGCTCCACCACTGCCCAGTTTTCTGACCCACATTAATGTAACCACATAATTAAATTCATCACCTCATTATTTCCTCACAATACCCAGGAATTTGGTAGGAAATAAATAATTTTGGCTCTTTCAGTTTGACATTTAGATAGAGAAAACATGATTTTCAAAATCAAAGCAGAAAAATGATTTGTAGATCTGAGACCAAAAATCTATTGCACTAAAAACTTTCATTTCCCTGTAAATTAAACTTCACTTTGATTCTGTAAGCTCAAATGGAACTTGTAAGCAAAAAAATATTTTTACACAGATGGGTAGGTTTTTTAAAAAAGAAAACACATTAGCTTTATTTCCTTCTTTGTATTTTTCAAGGTAACAGTGTGAATAAGTTTGGGAAAAGGTTAGATGTAATAGTATATAGCTTTCTATGATTAAGTATTTTGCAGTTGTTTATATGAACATAAAATTGATAAATCCAAACAACCAAAAAGAAATGCAGGCTTTTGTTTGAGTCATTTGCTTTCTTCTTGTCTTCTAAGTGAAAAGAAAATATAACCTGCCAATTATTTCACTGAACAAGTGACTTATTTGTCTTAACAGTTATGTTCTAAAGGAGATCAGAAAGAAGAGATGAAATTATAGATTGAAAAAACTGAAGGATGTGAAATGTTTGGATCTACTGCAAAAGTAGTTTCTCTTAGGCCATTTCTATTTTCTTGTAATATTCACACATGGCCACATTCACTTATGTGTTTCCCTCTGGATGATTACAGAAAATCTGAAGAGATTCTTAAGGTCATGATGAGTTCAATGAGTACTATTTACAGCTGGAGCAAGAGGGAGAGCGATTTTCAACTTCTGCTGCTCTTTGCACAAGTTGGAAGGAAAACAAGACCCTAGAGATCTCATTATAAAGACAGAATTGGACTGCTGATAACCATGATCTTGTTTTCTCTATGTCCACAGGGATTCAGCTCTTTGAACAGGAGAGCTGATTAACATGCTCTCCCCATGCTGCATGCAGTTATTAAAAAGTTTCAAATGAGTTTCATATCACTCACAAAATGGAGCAATCTCTAGGGTTACGTCTTAGTGGAGAATCAGTCAGTTAAGGACCGATTGCAGTGGAAAGCTAACGTGACTCAGCTCCCATCACTGTTGTTTCCCTTTGCTTTACAGTTGCCTCTAAGAGCTACTCAGCAGCCCTGAGGATTTACCCAACAACATCATGCACATCATCAGATCTCAGCTTTCCCAAAATAACGATCCCTTTGCTTGTAAATGGCATTTTGTTGAGCAGGGATTTAGTGGGAGTTTCTAGGAGACCTATTCTCTGATTAGTGACTTTTTGTAGTTCTTTTGTGCTTAATCTTCAGCAGCAATTTCCATAAAAACTCCCAGTGCAGAATTACTCTGGGGATTCAGTAAACTTTTATTTATCAAATGTATTTACTTGTGAAAGACAGTTGATATATAAGTAAATGTTATGTTACCTGTCTTTGAGGATTTCATAAGGAAAGTAAGGAGGATGATAAAGAAAAGTTACAACACTGTGCCAAAAGTACCACCCTATGTAAGACAGAGAAAGAGGTGAACACTGTGTTATTGATTCTATTATATTTGTTGATCGCACATAATTTTCCTACTCTAAAATATGTTTATATCTCATTAAGCATTGTGTTTACTACTGTATTCCCAGTGCCTAGCAAAGTTAGTACTTGGTCATTACTCAGTAATTGTCAATTATTTCAGTCAATCTATAAGGTGCTAGTATATATAACATGCTGAAGACTTACTGTCTTTTACAATGAACACTTTAGATTAAAAAGGTATAGGTAATTTTTAAAGGAGTAGGCTCTAAGGGCAAAAAGGTATTGGCTTGCTTCACCAATTAGAACAATAAACAATGCACTGAATAAATCATTATACTAAAGAATTTACCTCTGGTGGGAATGGATGTTAGTTGCCTATGAGGGTTATGAACAACAGAGTGTCAAAGGGTATCACTGTTGTTTATTGCTGCGAGGTCCAGGATAAACCTATACCTCTAGTTCTAGGTTTTCTCACCAGTGATATAGGAGTGTTACATGAGTTAGTGTAGGAATGAGGCCTTGACCATGTAATCTTCTGTTATGGGCTTTATGACTTGAAGGACCTTTTAACTTATAGGATATTGACTAATTCTAGGAAGAGGTATTAAGGATCTATTTGAATCTTGATGGGAGGTGTGCTATGAATTCTGCCAACATCAGTTGGAGATTTTTCCCATAAAGAAGGTGGTAGCTGATTTCATTCAGGACAAATGAACAGTGCTTCCAAAATCAGTTCCAATCCTGTCAAAGAATGACAAATAAAAGATGTCTAAGAAGCATTTAACTCACCTGGTTGATTACTTTGATGACAAGTGTCCATTTCTACAACTGTTTTCCCCTTTTGAGAGAAAGAAATTTTGGCATGATACTTCTCTTAGAAATCTCAGCCTAATAAATGGATAGAGTGGAGGTAAGAGTCTGTATCTCTCTATGCTGCTGTTGCTAAGTCACTTCAGTCGTGTCTGACTCTGTGCGACCCCATAGATGGCAGCCCACCAGGCTCCCCCGTCCCTGGGATTCTCCAGGCAAGAACACTGGAGTGGCTTGCCATTTCCTTCTCCAATGCATGAAAGTGAAACA
This sequence comes from Capra hircus, assembly GCF_001704415.2. Classification (NCBI taxonomy): domain Eukaryota; kingdom Metazoa; phylum Chordata; class Mammalia; order Artiodactyla; family Bovidae; genus Capra; species Capra hircus. The sequence continues at coordinate 19,073,395 of NC_030830.1, forward strand.
TGAAAGTGTATTCGCTCAGTTGTGTTCGACTCTTCACGACCCCATGGACTGCAGCCTACCAGGCTCCTCCGTCCATGGGATTTTCCAGGCAAGAGTACTGGAGTGGGGTGCCATTGCCTTCTCCGGTATCTCTCTATAGGCCTAAGCTAAAGGAAATAAGTTCAGAGATAAGAATCTCTTGACATTCATTGGCGATCCATACTGTGTGAAATTACTCAGTTCTCTCAGTCAGGGGCTGTTTTATTGTAGTGAGGCTGAGCACCCAGAGTGTGGCTCCAGATCAATTAGGACTAGAAGAGATTCATCCTCAATCAGGAGTAATGTTTCTCTAAGCTAATGTTGAAGGGGACTTCCCTGGTGGCTCAGTCGGTAAAGATTCTGCCTGCAATGCAGGAGACAGGAGTTCGATACCTGATTAGGAAGGTCCCATGGAGAAGGAAATGGCAACCCATTCCAGTATTCTTGCTTGGGAAATCCCATGGACAGACGAGCCTGGTGGGCTACAATCCATGGGGTCACAAGAGTTGGACACAACTTCGTGACTAAAGGATTGGGAAGAGCATCTAAAGTTCCTCAGAACACTGTCTTTGAGAATTGGGAGGACTTTGGAAATGTGGGTAGAGATCTAAAGTTTGCAACAGTATTGAATAACAGAAACTAGGAGGATTTAGTTTCACTTAGGAGGCGTCATTTACTGTAGTTAAGAATTTTGCTCATCTTCCTTATAGTTGACTCATGTAGAGTGTGAAAAAGCTGCTTTGCCAGATTAACTAAATCTGCATTGGACACAGTTTCTTATTCTATCCTGGTCCCCTTTTGACAAGATGGGAAAGTCCCAATTCAGCCTATTAATAAACATAGAGTTAAGAGCTACCTGAGCAGAATGAACATCTGAATGAATATCAGAATTTTCATTAAAAACAAAATGAAGTCCATTGTAATATTCAGAACCAGTTTCATCAGATTTTTGTGTGCAAGGCTGCTCCCATCAACAAAGTTGAAAAAGCCAATCATTTGATGAAGCTGCCTAGCATTTGCCCAAGCCTGAGTGTATAAATTAGTGGACTGGTCTCTCAGTTGTAATTCTAGAAACCTTTTGGAATTTTCCCAATTAGTGAGTTTTCATTCAATGCTGGGCCTGGCCTTCACTGCATAAAAATTAGCTGATACTAAGTCAGAGAACTCAGATAGATGGATTTGAACGACTTTATTAAATTCCTCCGCAAATCTGTGAGAATATTTGGTTTCTTTGGGAAAATCCTTGACTTCAGCTCAAAGTTGAGCTTTAGTCTTGGAAATATAGGAAACTGTTTAGCTTCTGGATCCTCAGAAGGCTTATGTTTAAAGGGACAGGTTCTGATAATTCAGAGGAAAAGGGAGTGGGGAGAGTTTCAGAAAAGGGGGAAGTTTTGGTGAAAGAATTATTGTGGGGGACTTGAGGCTATAATGAAGGCACAGGTATCGTAGAAGGGAAGGAAGATAATGATGCCAGAAGTGGAGCTGGAGACAAAGAAGCCAGCGAGGAGAGCCTGAGCCTGCCTGAGCCATTTTACTTCTCCTTAATCATTTCTTTGCCTTCGTTAATTTTAAAATCCTATTTTTCAAAGAGGCAAATTTAGACTACAGATTTGAGAGAAGCCTCAAAATATCAGTTAAAATAACTATTCCATTCAGTTCATTTACTGTGGTATCGTAGGCCAATTCAGTTTTGAGGAAATTAAGCTTAGGGATTTCAAAAGTCCCCCATAATGACCACTGATATTTCAAATTGCCTTTGGTCATGTCTGTCCATTTAGTTACAAATGTACAGAAGGAAAGACCACAGTTAGGTCAGAGTGTCTATTCCATTCAGTTCAGTCGCTCAGTCGTGTCTGACTCTGTGACCCCATGGACAGGCACGCCAGGCTTTTCTGTCCATTACTAACTCCCAGAGCTTGGTCAAACTCAAATCCATCGAGTTGGTGATGCCATCCAACCATCTCATCCTCTGTCACTCCCTTCTCCTCCCACCTTCAATCTTTCCCAGCATCAGTGTCTTTTCCAATGTGTCAGTTCTTCGAATAAGGTGGCCACAGTACTGGAGTCTCAGCTTCAGCATCAGCCTTTCCCATGAATATGCACAACTGATTTCCTTTTGGATTGACTGGTCGGATTTCCTTGCAGTCCAAGAGACTCTCAAGAGTCTTCTCCAACACCACAGTTCAAAAGCATCAATTCTTTGGCACTTAGCTTCCTTTATAATCCAACTCTAATATCCATGTATGACTACTGGAAAAATCATAGCCTTGACTAGACAAACCTTTGTCAGCAAAGCATTGTCTCTGCTTTTTAAATGCTGCCCAGATTTGTCATAGCTTTTCTTCCAAGGAGCAGGTGTCTTTTAATTTCATGGTTACAGTCACCAGCTGCAGTGATTTTGGAGCCCAAGAAAATGAAGTTTCTCACTGTTTCCTTTGTTTCCCCATCTATTTGCCATGAAGTGATGGGACTGGATGCCGTGATATTAGTTTTTTGAATGTTGAATTTTAAGCCAGCTTTTAAGAATCTATCTTCAATGCGGGAGTCCTGGGTTCAATCCCTGGGTTGGGAAGATCCCCTGGAGAAGAGAAAAGCTACCCACTCCAGTATTCTGGCCTGGAGAATTTCATGGACTGTATAGTCCACGGGGTTACAAAGAGCGGACACGACTGAGTGATTTTCACTTCACTTCATTTTCATTTTCCTCTTTCACTTTCATCAAGAGGCTCTTCAGTTATTCTTTGCTTTCTGCCATAAGGGTAGTGTCACCTGCATATCTGAAGTTATTGATATATCTCCCAGCAATCTTGATTCCAGCTTGTGCTTCATCTAGCCCAGCATTTTGTGTAATGTACTCTGCATAAAATTTAAATAAGCAGGGTGACAATATACAGCCTTGATGTACTCTCTTCCCAATTTGGAATCAGTCTGTTGTTCCATGTCCAGTTCTAACTGTTGCTTCTTGACCTGCATACAGATTTCTCAGGAGGAAGGTAGGGTGGTCTGGTATTCCCATCTCCTGAAGAATTTTCCACAGTTTGTTGTGATCCACACAGTCAAAGGCTTTGGCATAGTCAATAAAGCAGAAGTAGATGGATTTCTGGAACTCTCTTGCTTTTTTGATGGTCCAACAGATGTTGGCGATTTGATTTCTGGTTCTTCTGCCTTTTCTAAATCCAGCTTGAATATCTGGAAGTTCTCAGTTCACATAGTGTTGAAGCCTGGCTTGGAAAATTTTGAGCATTACTTTGCTAGCGTGTGAGACAAGTGCAATTGTGCGGTAGTTTGAACATTCTTTGGCATTGCCTTTCTTTAGGATTGGAATGAAAACTAACCTTTTCCAGTCCTGTGGCCTCTGCTGAGTTTTCCAGATTTGTTGGCATATTGAATGCAGCACTTTCACACATCATCTTTTAGGATTTGACATAGCTCAACTGGAATTCTGTCACCTCCACTAGCTTTGTTCATAGTGATGCTTCTCAGGCCTACTTGATTTTGCATTCCAGGATGTCTTGCTCTAGGTGAGTGATCACATAATCATGGTTATCTGGGTCATGAAGATCTTTTTTGTATAGACCTTCTGTGTAGTTTTGCCACTCCTTCTTAATATCTTCTGCTTGTGTTAGGTCCATACCGTTTCTGTCCTTTATTGTGCACATCTTTGCATGAAATATTCCCTTGGTATCTCTAATTTTCTAGAAGAGATCGCTAGTCTTTCCCATTCTATTGTTTTCCTCTATTTCTTTGCATTGATCACTGAGGAAGGTTTTCTTATCTCTCCTTGCTATTCTTTGGAACTCTACATTCAGATGGATATATCTTTCCTTTTCTTCTTTACCTTTAACATCTCTTCTCTTCTCAGCTATTTGTAAGACCTTCTCAGACAACCATTTTGCCTTTTTGCATTTCTTTTTCTTGGGGATGGTCTCGATCCCTGTCTCCTGTACAATGTCAGGAACCTCTGTCCATAGTTATTCAGGCACTCTATCCGATCTAATCCCTTGAATCTATTTGCCACTTCCACTGTATAATCATAAGGGATTTGATTTAGGTCATACCTAAATGATCTAGTGGTTTTCCCTACTTTCTTCAATTTAAGTCTGAATTTGGCAATAAGGAGTTCATGATCTGAGCCACAGTCAGCTCCCTGTATTATTTTTGCTGACTGTATAGAGCTTCTCCATCTTTGGCTGCAAAGAATATAATCAATCTGATTTCAGTGCTGACCATCTGGTGATGTCCATGTGTAGAGTTGTCTCTGTGTTGTTGAGTGCCTGTAGGGGATGTACTTTCAAGAAACTTAACTGGGATCTCATTTCCTCTAGAGTGGAGAATAATTTTCAAACAACTTAAACAGCTTACAGCACAAATGGCTCAATTCAAACAGCTTGCAAGCCAATTACAGCCAGAATTAAGAATACAGCTGAGTTCCAGAGGAACCATGGATAAGGCTTCACCCTCCACCCAAAGGATAGGTGGGGGACTTCCCTGGAAGTCCAGTGGTTAAGATTCTGATCTCACATGATGAGTGGTCAAAAAAAAAAAAAAATAGGTGGAAGGCTGAAAGACACAGCACCATTTCAGAGAAACAACCCCTATTCCTGAAGGAATGTGTTGAAAGCTAGCTGGCCTCAGGAGAAGCAGTCCCTGTCCTTGAATGACTAGGCTGAAGGCTAGCCAGTGTCAGTGAAGAGGTCTGATCCCAAAATCAGGCCAAAGTGCCAAAAGAGTACTTGCATGAGGAACAGGGCCTTAACCAAAAAGACAAAATCTTTAAATAGATCCCAATTATAGCCTGAAAGCTTCAAACAAGAAAGAGAGAGGAAAAAAGAAAGAATGAAAGGAATAAAAAGAAAAAGGAAAGGCCAGTTTCAAATCCAGAAGAAAAATATAACTTCAAACTCTGGGGTCTCTGAAAAAAGCAGGGAGTGACAATGATCTTAATTGTGCATACCTCATCTGTTTGTCCACCAGTCCTGGAACCTTCAGAATCTTTCCTGGTCCCTGTCTGGGTCAACAAGATATTTTCCTGAAGCAAATGGACTGCTAGATATTTCTCCAACAAAGTTGGATTTATTCAAAATCAATGGAGAATTGCAGTTCAGGGTCTGCTATTCTACCAACCCACGTTCAAGTCCCCATACAGCATGGGAAAGCTAATACTCTAGAGAGGAAAAGGACATTAGGGTGGTAGATAAAAAGAGTTCATGGCTTTTATTAGCTGAGTCTTTGCCAGTAAAGAAGAGGAATCTTTCTTCTTCTACTGGGCTCTGCTAACAATGCAAACTGTGGGAAGGTGTGAGTACTCCCTCTTCTGATGTCCAGATTCTATTTAACTGATGTTTTTGTTTACTAACTTTTTACTTAACAGAGCCAGTCCTTTCATTTGTTCTTTATACTCCATTCTACCTCACCTATTCAAGGGTGTAACTCCAGAAATTTACCCATATTTTTATTATGTCATCAAATTCTCTTATTTCATCCTTCCCAGGAGAAAACAAATATACCATTAATTCTAACATCTTAAATGAACAAACAAAACAAAACAAAAAACCTCAAACCTTTCCGGGCCTCACTACCCCACCAGGTGTATTTCTAGTAATCATTCCCCTCCACAGAAAAATTTCTCAGAAATAAATTCTTTTGGACTTCCTTGGCAGTCGAGTGGTTAAGACTCCCTTCCACTGCAGAGGCCACAGATTCTATTCCTGGTCGGGGAATATCCCACATGCCATGCAGTGCAGCCAAAAAATAAATAAAATAGTTAGTTCTTTATAAAGGAAATAAAGTAACTCTATTTCTTTTATTCTTTTTTAACCTATACTAGTCTGGAATTTGACTCCACCACTATACAAAAACAGCTTTTGTTAGTGTCACAAATTGCCTCCAATTTGCCAAATACAATGGTGAATTTCAAGCTTGATCTTATCTCTCCTACCAAAAGCATTTGATCAAATTTGCCACTTTATCTTCCTTATTACACTTTCTTCACTTGACTATTTCCATCAATAAATATTAAGTGTATGTTGAAGGAGAGGGGGGGAGCAAGAAGAAGATGTCTTTCATTGTACGTCTCTAGACCAAGAGGATCCATGTAGAGATTGCTGCCCAGTTACATGGAGTTCCTAGACTTTTAGCTAAATGCCAGGAATGATATAAATTTTGGAGATGTCTCTGTTTTAAAGGCATTGAGCTTATCTATGCATGTATGCAGAAAGAAAAATAAATTAGTATTTGATAACTCTAAGAGCAGGCTACAGTTCTTTGATAAAAATCAAAGAACAAATATACAAATCAAGTCTAACTCGTCCACGTGATATTTTCCCATACGATTAAATGTATCTGCCCTTTCTGTTGGGCTTCCCTTGTGGCTCAGCTGGTAAAGAATCTGCCTGCAATGTGGGAGACCTAGCTTCGATCCCTGGGTTGGGAAGATCCTCTGGAGAAGGGAAAGACTACCCACTCCAGTATTCTAGCCTGGAGAATTCCATGTGGTTGCACATTTCTATTCCTCATTTTGTTCCTCTGATCCTCAGTGGAAATGGTTATCATGCATATAATTTTGTTACAAAAACTCCTTAGACAGAATTATAAGGATGTTATTGTTTAGTCACTAAATCACATCCAACTCTGCCACCCCATGGACTGCAGGCCACCCGGCTCCTCTGTCCACGGGATTTCCTACTCAAGAATACTGGAGTGGGCTGCCATTTCCTTCTCTAGGGGATCTTCCCAACCCAGGTTTGATCCCTGGCAGCTTTGCAGGCAGATGCTTTGCCCCTGAGCCACCAGGGAAGCCTTATTATAAGGATAGATATACTTATGATACTTCCCCAGTGGCTCACAGATAAACAGTCGGGCTATAATGCAGAAGACACAGGAGATACCGGTTCCATCGAGGGGTGGGGAAGATCCCCTGAAGAAGGAAATGGCAACCCACTCCAGCATTTTTGCCAGAAAAATCTAATGGACAGAGAAGACTGACGGGCTCCAGTCCATGGGGTCACAAAGAGTCGGACATGACTGAGCGCGTACACATATTTATTATAAGGATTGAACTAAATTCATTTATTTATGTTTGATACAATGAATATATGTCCTCAATTGTATTCTTAGGGAAATCACATCTAGAACTATAATTTCTACTATCCTGTTGAATGTTTTAATAACATGCAGTAAAGGCTTTTGATCAATGTTCAATCTCATCCTGTAGATTTAACATTTTGATTACTCTTATAATTAGATTTATATTTAAATTTAAATAGATGTCTCCTATATCATTTGCAATTTCTTTCCCATTGTGTCATCTATGAACCTAATAAGGCTGCCTTCTTTGTCTTCTTCTCAGGTTCGTTATAACTGTATATTAACAGAATTAATATTTATATCCTATTATGATAAACTTCTCTTCTTGAGGAATGTTGTTCTATTAACCAACTTAAATTAGACATGAACAAATAGAACTCTATTATAATTTTCCTAATGTTATAAAAGTATATAATGAAAAACCTTCTCAAATTTTAGACTGCAGGAAAGATTATATTTATATTCAAAACATTTCTCTACTATATCAATCTGACATCTCTATAAAAATGAGATACGTAAGTGAGCATGTAGAGAAATTAGAACCTTTGTACACTGCTGATGGGATGTAAAATGGTGCAGTCACTATGGAAATCAGTAAGGCAATTCTTCAAAAAATTAAAGATAGAAGTTCCACATGATCCAGCAGGCAGTTCTTCAAAATTTAAAAGTAGAATTTCCATATGATCCATTAATTCTACTTCCAGAAGTATACCCAAACTGAACTGAAAGTGGGGTCTCAAACAGATATTTGTACACCCATGTTCAAGGCAGTATTATTCACAATAGCCAAATGGTGAAAGCAAACAAGTGCCTTTTGGAAGATGAATGACCAAACAAAATGTGGTATATTCATACAATTAAATGATATTCAGTTTTTTAAAAAGGAAGGGGTTCCTTACATGCTACAAGATAGATGGATATTGAAGACATTATGCTAAATGAAATGTCAGTCGCAAAAATACACAAATACTTTATAATTCCACTTCTATTAAGCACCTAGAGTAATCAAAATCATAGAGACAAAAAGTAGAATGGAGGTTTCCACGGTGAAGGGAAAATCGGTATTTATTGTTTAATAGGCACAGAGTTTTAGTTTAGAAAAATGAAAATTATTCTGGAGATGGGTGGTGATGAAGGTTGCAAAAAATATGATGTATTTAATGCCCCTGAACTGTACACTCAAATATGGTTAAAATCACAAATATAATGTTATATATTCATCACTGCAATTTAAAGAAAGCAACATTCAGAATGTGCTGCTATGCTTAGTTGCTATGTCCTGTCTGACTCTTTGCGACTTCATGGACTGCAGCCCGCCAGGCTCCTCTATCCATTGAAATTCTCTAGGCAGGAATACTGGAATTGGTTGCCATGCCCTCCTCCAGGGAACTTCCAAACCCAAGGATTGAACTCAGTTTTCCTGCATTGTAGGCAAAAAAAATTACTTGGATTAGGAAAATAAAGTTCTCAGAATTGCAAATAAATAAACAAAATTAGCTTACATTTACAATTAGTAAAATTAGACCTTATTCTAAATGAATATATTTGTTATATTTTTAATAATCACAAAGTAACTAAAAATAACTTAGTTATAGAATTTGCCTGTAAATCATTTTCTACCAGTATAAAATCAAACCTAACATATGAAATTGCTGAATCAATTAATCCTTCATTAAGAAAAATTAAAAGCTATTTCAATTTTATTTTTCTTCTATATTCTCAGAATTCATCAACTTTCACTGACTTTGATGCTGAAATGCACATTTGCATCTGGATATTTGATAAATTAGTTATTTGGACCTTTAGCAGTGAATTTATCTTCAATGAGGAAAGTACTCTTATGTTTACAATATAATCTATTAGCATTTTGCTTCCATTTACTCATTTAATGATACTTATTTCTCATAAGAAAGAGAATGGAAATTAGAACTTGATATATCCAATTTATTTCTCATATTCGCATTATTCTGTGGCAAAAGTACATGATATTACTGTGATGTTTTAAGGAGAAACATAATAAATGTATGTTTTAATTGTATTTCCTAAATGTGTAATGTATTATAGGAGAAAACATGGGAGAAAAAGAGATAGAAGCACAATTAAATACCTATAATGTGAATGAATCACTCAATAATCCAAAGAACCAACTGATACATAAGCACATGCAACCCTCAATACTTTGATGACTCCTAGAGGTGATATCTGACTCTTTGCGACCCCATGAATCACAGCATGCCAGGCCTCCCTGTCTATCACCAACTCCCGGAGTTCACTCAAACTCATGTCCATCAAGTCGGTGATCCCATCAGCCATCTCATCCTCTGTCGTCCCCTTCTCCTCCTGCCCCCAATCCCTCCCAGCATCAGGGTCTTTTCCAATGAGTCAACTCTTCCCATGAGGTGGCCCAAGTATTGGAGTTTCAGCTTCAGCATCAGCCCTTACAAAGAACACCCAGGACTGATCTTAGGATGGACTGGTTGGATCTCCTTGCAGTCCAAGGGACTCTCGAGAGTCTTCTCCAACACCACAGTTCAAAAGCATCAATTCTTTGGCGCTCAGCTTTCTTCACAGTCCAACTCTCAGATCCATACATGACCACTGGAAAAACCATAGTCTTGACTAGATGGACCTTTGTTGGCAAAGTAATATCTCTGTTTTTCAATATACTGTCTAGGTTGGTCATAACTTTCCTTCCAAGGAGTAAGTGTCTTTTAATTTCATGGCTGCAATCACCATCTGCAGTGATTTTGGAGCCCCCCAAAATAAAGTCTAACACTGTTTCCACTGTTTCCCCATCTATTTGCCATGAAATGATGGGACCAGATGCCATGATCTTCGTTTTCTGAATGTTGAGCTTTAGGACAACTTTTTCACTCTCCTCTTTCACTTTCAAGAGGCTTTTTAGTTCCTCTTCACTTTCTGCCATAAGGGTGGTGTCATCTGCATATCTGAGGTTATTAATATTTCTCCCGGCAATCTTAATTCCAGCTTGTGCTTCTTCCAGCCCAGGTGTTTCTCATGATGTACTCTACATAGAAGTTAAATAAGTAAGGTGACAATATACAGCCTTGATGTCCTCCTTTTCCTATTTGGAACCAGTCTGTTGTTCCATGTCCAGTTCTAACTGTTGCTTCCTGACATGCATACAAATTTCTCAAGAGGCAGGTCAGGTGGTCTGGTATACCCATCTCTTTCAGAATTTTCCACAGTTTATTGTGATCCACACAGTCAAAGGCTTTTGCATATTCAATAAAGCAGAAATAGATGTTTTTCTGGAACTCTCTTGCTTTTTCGATGATCTAGCAGATGTTGGCAATTTGATCTCTGGTTCCTCTGCCTTTTCTAAAACCAGCTTGAACATCTGGACTGAGCAACTGAACTGAACTGAACTGAACTGAAAGGTGATATGGTAAGATGTACAGTATGGTAATCCAATACTTATGGTATAGACTATGTTCCCTCAAGAAGACTAAAATGCAAAGAAGCTATTGTGAAAGAAACGTGTATGAAACAAAAAATCATTGGAAATCATTAAAGATGTGCTATTTTAATCTCTAGGCTGTCTTTTGGAGTTTATGAGAATACTGAAAATATTAATAAATAGGGAGAATATGAAAAATATTTCAAGGAAGGAAAATTAATGAATGCCTAGGATTTGATCTATGAAGGAAATAAAAAAGAATGTTTCTAATGAGGAGGAAAACATGAGAGTAGAGAATGGAAGGACTTCCCTGGTGGCTCAGATGGTAAAGAATCCTCCTGTGATGTGGGAGACCTGGGTTCGATCCCTGGGTTGGGAAGGGATGTCCTGCAGGAGGGCATGGCAACCCACTCCAGTATTCTTGCCTGGAGAATCCCCATGGGCAGAGGAGCCTGGCAGACTGCAGTCCATAGGGTCACAGAGTCAGACATGACTCTGCCTAAGCACAGAGAATAGAAAATCTGAGTTTAATTCTAGAATATAAATCATTGTGGTTTTTAATATTATGTTGACATGAGTGTGGTATTGAAAATTTTAAACTAGGGTTGTGAACTTCATATCCAAATTTAAAGTTGTTATATTTCAGGGTTTTAGTAAATTTCTTCCAATTATATTAAAAAAGGTGTGTGTGTGCATATGGTATTACCAGAGAAATGATTGCTGGCTTTTGTCATATTCTTAGAAAGGTCTGCTGCTGCTGCTGCTAAGTCACATCAGTCATGTCTAAGTTACACCAACTTATACAAACATAAAATAAAGTTGAAAATATTGAGATTATACAGTTTCTGGTGAACTGGAAGACTAATTCTGGATACTTGTTCAATAAATAGGTTTAGGCAACAAAAGACTAATGTAACTTCCTATCAATAAACTTTTATTTGCGGGAGGTAATCAAAATAGTTGTGGCTCGGCTGGTAAAGAATCTGCCTGCAATGCGAGAGACCTGGGTTCAGTTTCTGGGTTGGGAAAATCCCCTGGAGAAGGGAAAGGCTACCTACTCCAGTATTCTGGCCTACAGAATTCCATGGACTCTAATAGTGTATGGGGTTGCAAAGAGTTGGACATGACTGAGAGACTTTCACTTCACAATCAAAATAGTTCTCTGAGGAATGATGAAAACAGGTCAAGTTGAAGAGAAGTTAGTAAGCTGCATAAACACTAAACATTTACAAAGCTTATCAGTATATTCCTCATGTTAAATAACAAAATTCAATCAAATGAATTTTAAAGATCTAGTTGGCTTTAGTGAATGATTCATGAATCAGGTAGCATCCCACCAAGCAAATAAAAAATGCCTCTGCCTAGCTGTAGAAAGAAAAAAAATTTTAAGGCACGAAAGGGGCAAAACGACAACAAGAAACACCCAAAACCCAAAGGGAATTATTAGCAAAAAATGCATTGTTTCGGACAAGGTTGCCCTTAGTGCTATAATTCCAAGTTGTTTGGTAAAAGTTACATTCTTGGGGGATTGAGATGGCAATTAGGTTAGGTATTCAAGTCTTTGTACTGTTACATGGACTTAGTATAACTGACTCCATTTGGGGCCTATTTTTTCTTTTTAATATTTATTTCCTGATTAAGAAGACTCTTGCCATTAACCTTTTGAAGGCCTCCTTAACCTCTTTGTTTCTAAGTGTATATATCAAGGGATTCAGCATGGGTGCAACAATTCCATAAAAGAGGGAAACCATCTTTCCCCGGTCCTTGGAGCTGGGTGAAGGTGGTTGCAGGTACATGGAGATGGCTGTACCATAAAAAAGTGACACCACAAGTAGATGGGAGCCACAAGTTCCAAATGCTTTTTGTCTGCCTTCAGCAGATTGGATCCTCAACACTGCTCGGGCAATAAAAGCATATGATATAACAATAAGTGTAAAGGGTACTAGATGGAATAGCATACTTACAAAGAAGAGTTCAGCTTCATTTGCTGTGGTGTCAACACATGACAATTTGAGCAGAGCAGGGACTTCACAGAGAAAGTGATCTAGTACAAAGGGGCCACAGAGTGGCAGTTGGAGAGTCAGGATAGACAACCACATTGCGTTGCTGAAACCAGTAATCCAGGATGCAGCTGCCAACTGGAGGCAGAGCCTTTGGCGCATGATGACTGAGTAATGGAGAGGCCGACAAATAGCTACAAACCTATCAAAGGACATGACGGGCAGCAGAACACATTCAGTGGCCCCCAAAGCCAGAAATATGAACAGCTGGGCCACACAGCCACCATAACTAATTACCTTCCTGGTGCTGTGCAGATTTACCAGCAACTGTGGAACTGTACTTGTGGTGTAGCAAAGATCTAGGAGTGACAGATTGGTAAGAAAGAAATACATGGGAGTCTGGAGTCTGGAGTCCAGGCGTGACACTAGAATAATGGTCAGATTCCCAAAGATAGTCACCATGTAAGAAATGAAGAAGACCACAAAGAGTAGAAACTCTAGCCAAGGTTGATCTGAGAAGCCTAAGAGGATGAACTCCAGGGGGATACTCTCATTTACTGGAGTCATGATCAGTGTTTCAATTCTTCATTTCCTGAAACATAAAAATTCAGGAGGTCAATGAACATGTATTGACTATTTCAATTATTTGTAATCACTTTCATACCTGTTTGAAGACAGTAACAGAACTGATGTTGCTTGTAACATGAAAAATATGTAATTATCTAAATATTTCTAAAATTCAGTCTTTCTATCTCTGTATCAGCACTTCAAAGAGAAAAGCCAAAATTTTAAAAGAAAACACCTGATTTAAACAGTTCCAATAAAATTTGTTCTTTGATTTTTATTTTCCTGTCATTTGGTTAATTTTTGTTTGTAATACTTGCCACCTAGAGAGCAATTAAGAAATTTCAGTTACAATTCCTGCTGTATTACTTTTTCCTTTTAATTTCTCCTCAGTGCCAAGGAGATCACTGTATCATCTGAAACAAAATTATTTAGACCACCCCCAAAACTATGTTGTAGATTGATTCTAGCAAGCTATCAGACACATTTCGAAGGAGCATGCTCCTTTTTGCCTTCTAGGACATCATAGAATCAAAATAAAATGATACAGAATTTGGAGCCAGACAAGCCTGAATTCAAGGCTTTTCTGTGTTAAGTCATGAATTACATTGTCCAGGCAATATTTCTTATGTTCTGTGAACTTCAGGTTCCCCATCAATAAAATGAATCTAGCAATGTCTTTCTGGTATGGTGGTGTTAACATGAGAGAAAGAAACTATAGTGATCCAAGACCTCTGAAATGTTCTGAAAGGAAAACTGCTTATTAGTTTTAGAACTCTTTTTTTTCTTTTATTTATTTTAATTGGAGGCTAATTACTTTACAATATTGTGGTGGGTTTTGCCATACATTCACATGAATCAGCCATGGGTGTGCATGTGTTCCCCATCCTGACCCTCGCTCCCACCCCCCTCCCCATCCCATCCCTCAGGGTTATCCAGCCCTGAGCATCCTGTCTCATGCATCGAACCTGGACTGGAGATCTATTTCACATATGATAATATACATGTTTCACTGCTATTCTCACAAATCATCCCACCCTTGCCTTCTCCCACAGAGTCCAAAAGTCTGTTCTTTACATCTGTGTCTCTTTTGCTGTCTTGCATATAGGGTCATCATTACCATCTTTCTAAATTCTATATATATATGTGTTAATATATTGTATTGGTGTTTTTCTTTCTCTTAAGTGTCTTAGGGTTACCAACGGAAGATACTCTTTGAGTTAAAAAGTTGCCTTCTCAATCCCTCCACTTCTCCAAAACCATCAACCTCAACAATAGAGGTAATAGTGATTATCTGATGTAAATTTAAAATCTGATCTTGTGTGTAAATTGCCTGGCATAGTGCCACACAGCAATGTGAACTGAGCTATCATAGTGATACAGGAACTCTGGGCACAGAGGCTGTTCAGAGATGATGCTGTTAAAGTGCTGCACTCAATATGCCAGCAAATTTGGAAAACTCAGCAGTGGCCACAGGACTGGAAATGGTCAGTTTTCATTCCAATCTCAAGTAAGGGCATGCCAAACAATGTTCAAACTACCACACAATTGCACTAATCTCACACACTAAGAAAGTAATGCTCAAAATTCCCCAAACCAGGCTTCAAAAGTACATGAACCGTGAGTCTCCGATGTTCAAGCTGGATTTAGAAAAGGCAGAAGAACCAGAGATCAAATTGCCATCATCTGTTGGATCATAGAAAAAACGAGCAAATTTCAGAAAAACATCTACTTATGCTTCATTGATTATACCACAACCAACTGTGGGAAATTCTTCAAAGATGGGAATACCAGATCACCTTACCTGCCTCCTGAGAAATTTGTATGTAGGTCAAGAAGCAACAGTTAGGACCGAACACAGAACAACAGACTGGTTCCAAATAGGAAAAGGAGTACCTCAAGGCTGTATATTGTCACCCTGCTTATTTAACTTATATGCAGAGTACATCATGCAAAATGCTGGGCTGGATGAAGCACAAGCAGGAATTAAGATTTCCAGGAGAAAGATCAGTAACCTCAGATATGCAGATGATACCACCCTTAAGGCAGAAAATGAAGAGAAACTAAAGAGCCTCTTGATGAAAGTGAAAGAGGAGAGTGAAAAAGCTGACTTAAAACTCAGCATTCAGAAAACTAAGATCATGGCATTGGTTCTATCACTTGATGGCAAATAGATGGGGAAACAATAGAAACAGTGAGATACTTTATTCTCTTGGGCTCCAAAATCACTGCAGATGGTGACTGCAGCCATAAAATTAAAAGATGCTTGCTATTTGGAAGAAAAGCAATGACCAACCTAGACAGCACATTAATAGCACAGACATTACTTTGATGACAAAGGTTCATTTAGTCAGTTCAGTTCAGTTCAGTCGTTCAGTCGTGTCCAACTCTTTGCAGTCCCATGAACCACAGCACACCAAGCCTCCCTGTCCATCACCAACTCCTGGAGTCTACCCAAACTCATGTCCATTGAGTTGGTGATGCCATCCAACCATCTCTCCTCTGTTATCCGCTTCTCTTCCTGCCCTCAATCTTTCCCAGCATCAGGGTCTTTTCAAATGAGTCAGCTTTTTGCATCAGGTGACCAAAGTGTTGGAGTTTCAGCCTCAACATCAGTCCTTCCAATGAACACCCAGGACTGATCTCCTTTAGGATGGACTGGTTGGATCTCTTTGCAGTCCAAGGGACTCTCAAGAGTCTTCTCCAACACAATTCAAAAGCATCAATTTTTCTGTGCTCAGCTTTAAATTCCAAATCTCACATCCATATATGACTACTGGAAAAACCATAGCCTTGACTAGATGGACCTTTGTTGACAAAATAATGTCTCTGCTTTTCAATATTTTGGTCATAACTTTCCTTCCAAGTAGTAAGCATCTTTTAATTTCATGGCTGCAATCACCATCTGCAGTGATTCTGGAGCCCAAAAAATAGTCAGCCACTGTTTCCACTGTTTCCCCATCTATTTCCCATGAAGTAATGGGACCAGATGCCATGATCTTAGTTTTCTAAATGTTGAGCTTTAAGCCAACCTTTTTACTCTCCTCTTTCACTTTCTTTTTTTTTAATTTTTATTTTTACTTTATTTTGCTTAACAATACCGAATTGGTTTTGCCATACATTGACATGAATCAGCCATGGGTGTACATGAGTTCCCAATCCTGAACCCCTCTCCCACCTCCCATCCCATATCATCTCTTTGTATCATCCCCATGCACCAGCCCCAAGCATCCTGTATCCTGTATCCAACATAGACTGGAAATTCATTTCTTACCTGATAGTATACATGTTTCAATGCCATTCTCTCAAATCATCCCACCCTCTCCCTCTCCCACAGAGTCTAAAGTCTGTTCTATACATCTGTGTCTCTTTTGCTGTCTCGCATAGAGGGTTATCACTACCATCTTTCTAAATTCCATATATATGTGTTAGTATACTGTATTGGTGTTTTTCTTTCTGGCTTACTTCACTCTGTATAATAGGCTCCAGTTTCATCCACCTCATTAGAACTGATTCAAATATATTCTTTTCAATGGCTGAGTAATACTCCATTGTGTATATGTACCACAGCTTTCTTATCCATTCATCTGCTGATGGACATCTGGGTTGTTTCCACGTCCTGGCTCTTATAAACAGTGCTGAGATGAACATTGGGGTACACATGTCACTTTCAATTCTGGTTTCCTCGGTGTGTATGCCCAGCAGTGGGATTGCTGGGTCATAAGGCAGTTCTATTTGCAATTTTTAAAGGAATCTCCACACTGTTCTCCATAGTGGCTGTACTAGTTTGCATTCCCACAAACAGTGTAAGAGGGACTCTCCTCTTTCACTTTCATCAAGAGGCGTTCTAGTCCTTCTTCACGTTCTGCCATAAGGGTGATGTCACCTGCATCCTGAGATTATTGATATTTCTCCCAACAATTTTGATTCCAGCTTGTGCTTTTTCCAGCCCAGCATTTTTCATGATGTATTCTGCAGAGAAGTTAAATAGGCAGGGTGACAATATACAGCCTTGATGCAATCCTTTTTCTAATTGGAACCACTCTGTTGTTCCATATCCAGTTCTAACTGTTGCTTCCTGACCTGCATATAAGTTTCTCATGAGATAGGTCAGGTGGCCTGGTAGTCCCATCTCTTTCATTTAGTCAAAGCTATGGTTTTTCCAGTAGTCATGTATGGATGTGAGAATTCGACTATAAAGAAAGCTAAGCACCAAAGAACTGATGCTTTTGAACTGTGGTGCTGGAGAAGACTCTTGAGAGTCCCTTGGACTCCAAGGAGATCAAACCAGTCCATCCTAAAGGAAATCAGTCCTGAATATTCATTGAAAGGACTGATGCTGAAGCTGAAACTCCAGTACTTTGGCCACCTGATTCGAAGAACTGACACATTGGAAAAAACCCTGATGCTGGGAAATACTGAAGGCAGGAGGAGAAGAGGATGACAGAGGTTGAGATGGTTGGTTGGCATCCCCGACTTGATGGACATGAGTTTGAGCAAGCTCTGGGATTTGGTGATGGAAAGGGAAGCTTGTCATGCTGCAGTCCACAGGGTCACAAAGAGTTGGACACGACTGAGCAACTGAACTGAATTGTTCAGAGTCCTTAGTTTGCTGGAGGTACTAATACAGTTGTTCCTCCAAATCCACAAGGGATTGATTCCAAGTCCCCTGTAGATGCCAAATTCAAAGGATGCTGAAATCCCTTATATAAAATGGCATAGTGTTTTCATATAACATATACATACCCTCTCATATACTTTAAACCATCTCTAGGTTACCTCTATCTTCCCAGGTGGAACTAGTGGTAAAGAACATGCCAGCCAATGCAGGAGATGTAAGAGACATAATTTCGATCCCTAGATTGGGAAAATCCCATGGAGAAGGGCATGGCAATCCACTCCAGTATTCTTGCCTGAAGAATACCATGGACCATGGAAGTCTGGTGGGCTGCAGCCCACAGGGTCACACAGAATCGGACACAACTGAAGTGACTTAGCTCGCACACATCAGGTTACTTATAAAACCTAATATAATGCACATACTATATAAATAGTTGGACAGTAAATTTAAGTTTTGCTTTTTGGAATTTTCTAGATTTTTTTTCCATCCTCAGATGCAGAACCAACAGATAAGAAGGGGGCAATTGTATAAGCCAAAGCCATCAGTACAAAGTTTATTCATCCCAAAATTGTCTACCTTGTTAACACTACTTTAAAGTATTTTTACTATTATTTTGTTGATATAATGATGTGAATTTCATTATAGGAATATAAGTTTTGAATTATTATTCAATATGTATTTTAACTTAGCTCCCTTATTCTACAGCTCTTAGTACAGTATTAATGAAAGTTTTGCTATGCCTGTTGCTATACAGCTGTCAATAAAATGAGGTCTGAGATATAGATACAAATATAAATGTGAAAAAATGCTCAAATCTTCAAGAGAAAAGACAAGTTTCTTAACATTTATTTAGCATGCTTCCAATACAATAGTACATTGTCAGTACTCACATGTACAAAAGTTACCTATAAGTACACAGAGGCGTTAAAGTTGTAACTGCAGAGTAGCAAAGGGGAGAGTGTAAATCAGACTTTAGTATTTAACCTTACTCCTGCTCATTCTACTTTTAATAAACAAGTATTATAATACCTATCTTAATAAAAATTATTGGATATTATATAGTAACTTTAAATGTCTTACTTGTACTCTGCATTTTACCATAAGGATCAGTATTGCTTTAGACTTTAATACCATAAGAAAATAAATCTGATATAAATATAGTCTTTATCTCAGTAGATCCTTGATTAAAGATCTGAATTACAACTCTATATGGAGATTTTCTAAAGGCTGGAGTATGGGAGCATTGGGGACCTGTTGGCAAAAAAAAAAAAAAGTTGCCACTGATTATAAGAATTTTGAAAAGCAGGACAAATGTGTACCTAAGGATATTTCAATTTATACCTCCCAGTTAAATATATCACCTGCATTCCTGTACATCAGTGACATTGCAACTACTTCATGACAGAGATTGAAGAATTCATAATGAGCAGGTCCAACAAAGTCTTAAAAACCTTTTTCAAGCTTTTGCTATGGAAAGAGTTTCCAGATAAGAAAGAAAGACAAAAGTTGTAGTTCCCATCTTGCCACTAAGCCACAGCTGGGCAAGATAACAGCTTTGGAAAGCAATTTAATCTTCTTAAATATTGGAATTTTCTGTTTTTCACTTATATTTATGTTTTCTCAAGAAATTACCATGCCTCTGTGAATGTATAAAGTTCTAAATACTTCTTGCTGGAGCATAAGAATGTTTCACATAACATTATAAGTTAGCTTAGAATAGAGAGAGGGAAGTTTTGTTTGCATTTCACAAGAAATTAATTTGGGCAGAAATTTGAATTAGGCTCTACTCTGAAATTTTAACTTTCAGTAGTGATAATAAATATATGCAAAGTAGTGTTTGAAATTAAGAGGCTGAGTTAAATTTTTCTAAAATATAATGCTAAAACAGTCCATAAGCTGAGCGCTCAGTATACCCAAATTTCAATATGTTTTACAGAATCATTTTTAGAAAAGTGTTCTACATACCTTCATTTTAAGCACTGGCAATAGGATGATTTGTGTGTCTGTATGTGTCCAAGAACCTCTGAATTCTAATAGCACTAATTAGAAGCATGTGGAGTTAACAGCCTCTTCATAAGCTATTCAGTTATAAAATGGATATGATTAAGTTTGTTCAATCCTCTGTTCCAGTCTTTAAGTGGCAAATTATGAGCTCTCCATTCTGGATTAACTCAGAAAATGGAAGAATAGGAATAAAATCTTGCAGACAATCAGAATAGATTTTTCCAGCATCTCATTGCAAAGTCTTATGGTAGTAACTGCTATTTTCAGAATTGTCCTCACCAGATTTGCAAAATAAATGAGGATAGGAAACTTTCTCTGTTGATGTTGGTGTGTGCTCTGGCTTAAGGGAAAGCAGCAATTCTCCCGTGTTTAATGGTAATTGACCATGATATCCAATGGGAAGAGACAGGGAGGAGCTAGCTCTCAGTGAAGTGGTATTTGGTTTTTAGCTTTAGATTTACTCCACAACAGCCTTTCTCTAGAGACTGTCTCAACTTTTTCCAAGACAAAAAAGAGTGATGATAGAGATTAAAATACTTTATCAAATAATGTTTGGATTTTTAGCTATCAAACTGGAAGTTAGGGGGTTTTTTGTAAGCTAAGTTAGTGAAGCCACATGGAAAAGAAAACTGAAATTCTATCTGAGATCAGTTTCTATATAGTAAAATAGACTTCTGTTTAATTTAACATAGAAATATTTTTATTACCTTGATTTACATAAAGCAGATTTATTGATTATATCCAAACATTTCTATCATTTTTTTCATAGATTCTTGCTTAGTGTCCAGCATTTCTAGGCTTAGTTAAGAAGCTCTCCTTTGGTTTAATCTAGTTTCCTATTTGGGGTTGGGTCAAGATTTTAAAAATGATTCATATTTTTCTAAAGTCTCTTCTATCCAGGATTTATGGCTTATGAGATTCCAAAACAATTTTTCATATGAGTAGACACAAGAAAAACATATCTATAATTATGAAAAAAGCTAGTATCTACAAAATAAAGTTTTTACAAAGTCTAAGAAAAAATACGGAGAAAGCAATGGCAACCCACTCCAGTACTCTTGCCTGGCAAATCCCATGGACGGAGGAGCCTGGTAGGCTGCAGTCCACGGGGTCTCTGGGAGTCGGACACGACTGAGTGACTTCACTTTAATTTTTCACTTTCATGCATTGGAAAAGGAAATGGCAACCCACTCCAGTGTTCTTGCCTGGAGAATCCCAGGGACGGCAGAGCCTGGTGGGCTGCCGTCTATGGGGTCGCACAGAGTCGGACATGACTGAAGCGACTTAGCAGCAGCAGCAGCAAGAAAAAATACAAATAACACAGTAGAAAAATGTCAAATAATATGAACATACAACTCAGAATAGCATATCTGTATGAGATTTTATATTTCCAAATGATCAGAGAAATATACTAATTATGAAAATCACTTAGATTGAAATAAAAATATAACCAGCAGTAACTCACAGTCCTAACTTTGCTGAAGGAAAACAGCTACTCTCAGAAATTCTGGGTAGAAATTCAAAGTGTCACTAGATTTTTAGAAATAAATATGACAGTTAATATCCATCAGCCTAGCAATATCATTCATGGAAATTTATCCTATGGATTAAATTATCACTGTATAAAAACACAGGAACAAGCAGTTTTATTGTAGCAATGTTTGAAACAGCCAAAGATGGAGAAAAACTTACTCCCTGGAAGAAGAATTGACTGAATAATAAATAATCTGCACCAGTGATTTGCCAGCAGTATTACTGAGTGAGAAAATAAAGATGCAAGAAAGATTGGATGACATAATCTTTAAAAACTAAAAATTATTTTGGCTGTGCTGGGTCTTTGTTGCTGCCGCAAGCTTTTCTCTAGCTGGGGAGAACAGGGGCTACTATTTTTTGCGGTGCGCGGGCTTCTCACTACGGTGACTTCTCTTGTTGTCGAGCACGGGTACTAGAGCACAGACTCACTAGCTATGGTAGGGTGGACTCAGGAGTTGCGGCTCCAAGGCTCCAGAGGCTCAGTAGTTGTGGCGCATGGGCTTAGTGGCTCTGCAGCATGTGAGATCCTCCCGGATCAGGGATCCAACCCATGTCTCCTGCATTGGCAGGTGATTTCTTTACCACTGAGCCTCCAGGGAAGTCCTCAGCATAATCTTAAGTGCATAAAAATGACTGAAATGCTCTAAATATGATTTTAGGTATTGCATGTCTTTATAGGATTATACGAGAATGAAGAAACTAAGGAAGGACACTTATTAGATGCTTCACATGGACAATCCATAGGGAATAGAGGCTGATATCTGTGGAAGAAGGAAAGCTCATCAAGTAAAACAAGAAAAGGAAAAAAATTAAGATTAACCCACAAAAAATAATGTATAATAACTCAGGACTCCACAAACCAGTAACAGAGCTCACCTCTGAGTGGGCATGAAGGTGTAATTAGTCAGGGGAAAAATGCTCCTTTTAATGTGGAAATTCCTTTTTGTTTTCACAAGTTCTTATAATGAGTAATTTAAAGGAAATAGTAGTTTAAAAAGAAAATAGAAGACCAAACAAATTAGAAAATATGAATATAGACGTCTTTAGTTTGCTGAATAGATGAAGATAAATAACTCCCCAAATTTCAGTAGTCTTAAAGTAAAAAATTAAAAATAATGCCAGTTAACAAGGACCTGGAAATAGGAAAGAATCTGCAGAGTTTAATAATAATAGCAATAATGTCTCATTGGTGCTCACTAACCTCAACACCACCCTATAAAATAGCAACACTTTTATCTTCTTTTTGTTGATATGGAAACCAAAACATAGAGAAGTTAAACTTTTTAAAATTCACGTATTTTAGAAAACTGGAGATATACTATGAAGTGGTATAAAATTCAAATTTTATCAAATGCTTTGGCTGAATTTATAGGTTTTCTTTCCAATTTAAAAAAAATTCACACACAGCACTGGTTTTCAAATGTTATACCACTCTATTCCTGTGATAAACCCCAAATGTTGACAATATGTTATGCTTTCTATGTAACACTAGATTAAATTTGCTAATAACTGTTTAGGATTTTTGTATGTATTTTCATGAGCTATCTATCTACAGATATATTCCTTTCTTGTAATGTCCTTGTCACATACATTGTTATTCAAATTATGGTGACCTTATAAAATGAGTCATAAAATTGTATCAGTTATCTATTTTCAGAATAACTGTGTAAGAAATAACCACAAAATCCCAGGGCATACAAAAATAGCAAGACGAAAAATGGTCTGATAATCTGATTAATAAGCATTTATTGAGCTGTCTTCTCATGGCTTTTAATTTAAAATCACAGTGAAAATAAACATACACATATATATACACACACATACACAAGCATATGTAAATATTTATTTCTCTTGGAGGAATTTTAAGCACCGTAGCTAAGAGATAAACAATTGTGCACAGTGAGTGAAATCTGATGTTTATTTCTACTTGCTCTATGTAAGAGATCAGTCTATGAAGATGAAGCACAGTTTAGTGAAAGGAAGAATCTATAGAGAATGAAAATGAAACATTTCTATTTTTATTACAGAGAATAGTCTGTTATTTGTAGGAGATGGCAGAACAGTTAGAATACAGCTGATTATTCCTATTTCATATGTAAATAAGTAAACTAAATAAACTTTTAAAATTACATTATAAATTAAATAAAAGGTGATTCTGGACCATTGTGATATAATTAAGGACACAGTGACCTTTTCCCTTTGAGATATGACACAATAGTTACAATCTATAACAGTGACTCTAAATTTTCCTGAGAAGAGTGCTATAAAAATTGTTTCTTGTAGGGGAAAAAAGGGAAAATTTGAAAAGTATTAGGTGAGAATTCCATAGGGAGCTTCCAAAATTGATATATTCATAGAGATTTATACTCTGTGTCTTGATTTCTTGCCTCCACTTCAAGATATTATTGACTCTGGAGTAATGCATATCTAGATAGTGTAGAGATGATGTAAAAGTTAATTTTTATCATTGTTCAATAGGGAATGATTCTAAAAGGGCATTTCATCTATATCCCTGAGTCATGAAGATCTCCTGGAGAAGGGAATGGCAACCCACTCTTGTAATCTTGCCTGGAGAATCCCATGGACAGAGGAGCCTGGCAGGCTGCAGTACATTGGGTTGCACAGAGTTGGACATGACTGAAGCGACATAGCATGCACGCAACATATAGTATATTTTTATGGCAGTAGGACACATACTATAAGTTGTTTTTAGTGAAAGACATGAGAAGTGCTAAACCAGGAATATTTATATTCAGTACATGGGCAGCATTAATAATGTCCTTGGTAAACATCACGGCTTAGCATCCCCTTTCACTTAGTTTATAAATTAGGAAGAATCAATTATATTCCATATTTTCTACCTTCTGTGGGAATAATAAAAACTAAACCTAAAACTCATTCTTATAAGCCCTAATTAATCTAAAATAAAAACTAATCTATTTGGACAAAGTACAAGACTTAGTGCTCAAAATAGGAAATTTTTCGCTTCATGTCTAAAAACAATATGTTTTGAAAAAAATTTATTAGATATTTGGTATTTTTTCTAGGGCCTCTAGATCAGTCTAAGGTTTCTTAAATATTTTTAAGTAGGTTTAAATGAGAACTTGCTAAACCCATGCTTTATTCAGTTCCTAATGATAATACTGGCCAGGCTCCCAAATTTTGGAACCCTTCACTTGTCATGAAACTTTAACGTCATATATGGTTTCCTAAGTTATGAAATGGGATTTATCTGATTGACAACATCTCAAGTCTGAAGAAACATGCTTGCCTTTAAGGGTCAAGTATATTTTCGTTACAACTGGTGAGATACTGCAATTATTAACGTAACTGTGAAACATTCAACATACAGAAAACACTCAACCATAAATATCCCAACAGTTCCCCACAGTTCGTCTTAATGTGGCATTTGGCACTATAAAAGCACATTTGAACTTTCTAGGAATTTTTCTTCACTAATTCTAAGTTCATTCTTTTCACATATATTGAGGACCTGAAAGTGAAAATAAAGTCACTCAGTCTTGTTTGACTCTTTAAGACCCTATGGACTGTAGCCTGCCAGGCTCCTCTTGGAAGAGGCAAGAATACTGGAGTGGGTTGCCATTTTCTTCTACAGGGGATCTTTCCAACCCAGAGATCAAACTCAGGTCTCCCACACTGCAGGCAGACTCTTTACCATCTGAGCCACAAAGGAATCCCATACTGAGGACCTAAACAGTACAGATCACTGTGTCGGAAGCTGGTATAGGTACAAAAATGCCTTGTGTCTAAATTCATGGATAGTATTTTGCAAACATAGGTCACTGTCTGATCCTGTATTGGAGACCTCCTAGTGATGAATCCTTGACTTAGAAGGACTTGAGAGGAATACAAGTGATGGTCAGCCCAGGAATTTGCACTTTCTCAACCTAGCTAAACCATTGAATTCCTGCGTCTCATTAAGTCCCTTCTCAGTCTGTAATGTCAGAACACTCCTTTATCTGATAGGTCTAACAGTATATATTGGAGAAGGAAATGGCAACCCACTCCAGTGTTCTTGCCTGGAGAATCCCAGGGACGGGGTAGCCTGGTGGGCTCTTGTCTCTGGGGTCGCACAGAGTCAGGCACAACTGAAGTGACTTAGCAGCAACAGTATATATAGAAGGTGGATCAAAAGACAGTTCCCAGATTTGATGACTTTTTACTCTATTTCTGCCTCCCCTTTCCCTAGTGCCTTCTTCATGGCCTTTTTAACATCTTTGTTTCTCAGTGTGTAGATTAGGGGGTTAACACTGGGAGTGACTATTGTGTAGAAAAGAGTAAGGAACTTGCCCTGGTCCTGGGAATAAGTATTTGCTGGCTGGAGGTACATGTATATGATCGTACCATAGAAGAGAGAAACGACAATGAGGTGGGAGCTACAGGTGTTAAAGGCTTTCTTTCGTCCAGTAGCTGACTTGATTCTTAGCACGGCTCGTGCAATATAACCATAAGAGACGAGGATGAGGATGAGTGGTGCCAGGATGATAAAGATTGCCAAGGCAAATGCCAGTGCCTCAAGGGTCATGGTATCTACACAGGCCATGCCAATTAGCGCTGGCATCTCACAAAGAAAGTGGTCCACTCGCCGGTGCCCACAGCGAGGTAGCATCAACGTCTGGGGTGCCATTATGAGAGAATTGCCAAAGCCACCCAACCATGCCACTGAAGCCAGCTGCCCACAGAGACGAGGGTGCATGATAACCATGTAGTGCAGGGGTCTGCAGACTGCAGCGTAGCGGTCATACGCCATGACAGCCAGGAGCACACACTCCACCCCGCCCAGAGCCAGGACGAAGTAGAGCTGGATGGCACAGCCCAGATAACTGATAGTCTTATCTGCACCCTGAAGGTTGTAGAGCATCTGAGGGATGGAACCTGTGGTGAAGCACACATCTAGGAATGAGAGGTTGGCCAGAAAGAAATACATGGGTGTGTGCAGCCGGGAATCCACAACTGAAAGCAAGATGATGGTCATGTTGCCAAGAAGAGTCAGCAGATAAAAAGTCAGGACAACCACAAAGAGGATCAGCTCTAGGTGGGGACGATCGGAGAAGCCCACCAGGATGAAGCCTTCAAAAGCACTTGTGCTGTCATTTTCCATCACCTGTGACCACATGTTACCTGGTAGGAGAAAGAAGAGTATCTCTGAAGGGCATAGATACGCTCCCTCAAAATGGACTGACCGGTAAAATGGTAGAACAGAAACTTCTTTGGAAATGCTGAATGCTTGACCCAGAATTTCAATAGGTGTTAGTTAAGTAATTACTGGATCTGAAAGCATACTATTTGCGAATTTTCAGGCTCTGGGCTGTGAATTTTTTACCAATATTTTGCATCACTCTTTTTAGTTCTGCAGGATGTAAAAAGCTACTTTCAAATGCTGATTATTTTACAAGGGAATGAACACAAAATTATCCACCTTTAAAAAATTTTAAAGGGAAGCGTTGAATTCTTCTAGTCGCATGAAACGTATAGATGGGAATAGTGGATTATGTCTTTGAATCAGAGAACCAGTTTTGCTATTAAGTGAAATTTCATTCTGTATGTTTAATGAATAGAACTCCATGGATAAGTTCAAAATCTCTCTGCAGCTTCCTCATAG
The DNA here is from genome assembly GCF_001704415.2 of Capra hircus. NCBI lineage: Eukaryota > Metazoa > Chordata > Mammalia > Artiodactyla > Bovidae > Capra > Capra hircus. The sequence goes on from NC_030830.1 coordinate 19,100,265, forward strand.
AATGAGGATTTGATCAAGCTTATGTAAATAAAGTACATAAGCATTTAGGCTGTGAAGTATTGGCATAATAAACCAAATTGCCCATAATACAGTTATGATCTAAAGTTCAAAAAAATATCAGCCCCAAACAAAATAAAAACCAAACCAAAACAAAAAACCAACCCAAAGCAAAAAACCATAAATGATAAGAAGGAGGCCTAGGTTATATTTCTTCCTACACAGAATCACTAACTTAGTAAATTTGATTGCAACCTCAGAAATCCCATGTCTACAGTTGCTTCTGTTTCTTGGGACTTCACTTGGAAGTCCAAGTGATATGACCAGAGTGAAAACAAAGAGAAAAGAAAGATGACATTTAGGAAATCTATGAGAGGGAAAGACGGTAAGAAGGCAACAGTACCCAGCAGAGGTGAATCAGAATGAAGAGAGAATATTGATAAGTACATAATAGTTATACCACCTGAAGCCCCCAAATATCCACATGCCCCCTCCCACTCAGATAAGGAGTCAGAGAAGGAGCAGGCTGGGGGTAACTCTGATGTACGCTCTGTACAGGAAACACTTGAAGATTGGAGGATTCACATTTGAAAAGGAAGAATTTATATTGGCTTCAGAGTTGATATCAGATTCGATTCTTCCTTTTCTGCCTCACCCTATGGAGTAAAACTTTCCTTTCAAAATTCCCTGAACTAATTATCTCTAACAAGCGATGGGAGAGTATATGGTCTCAGAGGAAATATCACTTTTACTAACACACACACACACACACACACACACACACACACACACACACATTACAGATTCATCCTAGAGAGAGATGGAGAGAGAGCACCAAATCTTCCCTCCTGGTTTCGTCAAGACCAGCAGTTACTGATAAGCATTAAGGCATGGAACTTGGTCACCTCATAATTCAAAATAGAACCTAGAATCAATGAAAAGATGCATAAGGATCTATATTGCATTTTTAGAGCATGTAATGCAGAATAGTACTATTCATAGCCCTTTAAAATTTTGTTGATTAATTTTCTATGCAAATTTAAGGTCCATAATAATAAAGCTTAACTTGAAAAAGACATTCAAAATTAAGGTACAAACTATCTGTTAAAATCATAAGGTGAATAATATGGAAACTATTGCATCTTAAAAGTATTTTCTATATTTAGCTTTCAAAGACTTCTAAGGGAGATGAATATCATGTTTCACCTCGACAGCCAGAGATTTCAGCTGGTATACATGAGATACTATGTATAAATGTGCTTTATACATTGAAAATATTGTTAAATTTTGATAACCAGTATTATTAATATCCTACGGCCGACTAACTTCAGTAGCCATTTCCATAGATTTTTCTCAAGTAAAAACAGAACACATCTGATCATTATCAGGTCAAATACTATGTTTTAAACATACAAATATTAATGACATAGAGTATAATCTTAATACCACTAGTTATATTGGTAGAGATGGAATATACTAGCTAGAAACAGTGATAGTATTATCACCTCCTTTAATTTATAAACAAATGGCATGCAATGATTGTTTTCTGTCAGAAAACACTGAAATACATAGATGAGCAATCAAAGCGAATCAAAATTATTCTGTATTCCAGCAAATTTCTTGACACAGTGGGGTGACCTATTTCCCTGAGAATTGCTTCTTTTACTTACACTAAGTTGTTAGCTTGTATACCATCTCAACCTAATGTTTTCTCATGAAAAGTAGGGAGAAATACCTAGAGAATTTGATGCTGTCAAGAATTTCCTTTCCAAGATAATAAGTCCTTCTGAGAAATGAAGATGAGATTCTCATGGAGCACTTAATGAAGGATGTAGAATTGTTAGCCATAGAAGGAAATTTTGAAGCAGTCTTTAAATTTTTTTGCCACCTCATTCTTCTCCATTTTAGCCACACCTGGCCCATCCCTAACCCTAACCGATTACAAATACATTTAAACTTGTAACCGATGGAAATAATATGGTTACAGAAAGTTGTTTTCTGTGAAATAAAATAATACAATCCAAGCATTACAGTGATTACAAGAGATGTTTCCCAGTTGTGATATGACATCATAGAATGTTATCAGAAAAAAAGGGTGAAAAGATAGAATAGGAGGCCCACAGAAAGCATGAAGAGAACGAGGAAGAAGTACTGTAACTGAAGAACCAAAGAGATTCATGATGCAGGAAATGGCAAAGGGATTTTCTTTACTCGAGGAGGCACTGTTAGTTTTTGAAGCACATGACCACAAGAATCAGAGCTGGTGCTATCAGTGTCAGGCTTGAGTGAAATTCCAGCTTGCCCTCCATCTCCTATCGCTGATGATCCTTCAGCTCTACTATCTCCCACCTCTTCTCCTTCCTGCAGTCAGTAACTTTTCTTGCCTGTTCACTGATGCCAGCCCCTATATGCCAGCTGTTGTACTGCACTGTACATTTCAAGGTCCTATACTGTAAGAATAAAAATGTTTTATTTTTTGAGTTGGTTTGTTTTTATGTATTTTGTGAAAGGTATTATAAACAGTACAGTACTACATAGCTGATTGTGTTAGCTGGGTGCCTAGGATTACTTTGTTGGGCTCACAAACATGCTCTTGGAATGGAACTTGTTTATGTAGGGGACTTATTGTATTTCTCTTTGCTAAAAAAGGAATCTTTCTAAAATATAAATGTTATACTGCCAGTACTTCAAGTCCTAAAGTGACTCATTGTCTAGAGAAATAAACACTTATTTCTTAATATTGATGTTACTTCTGGACAAATTTACATTTCCAGCTCTTTTTAAAAGGGATTCTGTTTATTTTATATTCCAAATATTTTGAACTAGTCAACATTCCCCTAAACAATAAAAAATTGAATGATATATGGAAAATAATTTTGAATAAATGGGAAGGACAATAACCTTGAGAGACAGAATGGCTCAAACTCCAGATCAGAAAACAGTGCAGGCTTAAAAACTAGTAGGCTTCATTTACTATCACTGGGGAGAAAAATTACTTTGAAGAATGTTTGTGAAAGTTAAAGAAATATTAAATATTGAACACTGTCCCTGACAATACATAGTAGATCTTTAATAGTTGTGATTTTTTCTAACTATATGTCTTATCACATTCTCTTTGATGAGGATGTTTGTTCTATAAAAAAATAATACTCATAGAAAAAGAAAGGGAATTCCAAAAAACATCTATTTCTGCTTCATGGACTATGCTAAAGCCTTTGGCTGTGTAGACCACAACAAACTGGAAAATTCTTAAAGAGATGGCAGTATCAGACAACCTTACCTGCCTCCTGAGAAACCTGTATGCAGGACAAGAAGCAACAGTTAGAAACTGGACATGGAAGGACAGACTGGTTCCAAATGATTAATTAATTTATGCTTTAGAACTGTGGTGTTGGAGAAGACTCTTGAGAGTCTCTTGGACAGCAAGGAGATCAAACTAGTCAATCCTAAAGGAAATCAACCCCGAATATTCACTGGAAGGACCGATACTTAGGCTGAAGCTCCAATGCTTTGGCCATCTGATGCAAAGAGCTGACTCAGAAAAGATCCTGATGCTGGGAAAGTTTGAGGGCAAGAGGAGAAGGGGACGACAGAGGATGACTTGGTTGGATGGCATCTCTGGTGCAATGGACATGAGTTTGAGCAAACTCTGGGAGACAGTGAAAGACAGGGAAGCCTGGTGTGCTGCAGCTCATGAGGTTGCAAAGAATTGGACAGAACTTAGCTGTGGGGCCCTAAATGGGAAACCTTGAAAAAAGAAGGGCTAGCTTTGCGGTTTAGAGCTAAGATGGTGCCTGGCGGAAGAGATGAGGGCGTGGTTTAAGTTGTTTGTTAAAACTTTTGATTGGCTCTCTTGATTTCCGTGCACGTGGACAGCGCGTGATCACCATAGACTCCTGTTACAATGAAGCGCTTGACGACTTGACCTTTAAAGTGATTGGTGCAACTATGGTATATTAAGATTTGACCTTTAACGTGATTGGTGCAACTATGGCATATTACAATTTGACCTTTAATGTGATTGGTCCAACCCTCGCAAACCCCCTTGCTTGCCTATATAAACCAAGAGTTTGTGGCAACAAAGCGGAACTGCTTATATGGAGCCCCTGTTGCGTCGGATTGTCTCTCGCTCGGGGAGGGGTTGGGTTGGCGGACAGCAGGCTCACCTCTTCTCGGGACCTCTCGGCTTTGCTAAGGGGAGTTCCACTGCCTCTTTCTTTCTGCGGAGCACCTTCCCGCACTTAATGACCGAACAACGAATATAAATTTTTACACTCTTAATTTTCTCAAGAAATACAGATTAAGTATACATGTAAATAGATAAACACATGTCTTTTCTGTGAATTAAAGTGTTAGTTGCTCAGTCACATCCAACACTTTTCGACCCCATGGACTGGGGACCTGCCGGGCTCTTTTGTTCATGGGATTATCTAGGCAAGAACACTGGAGTGGGTTGCTGTGCCCTCCTCCAGGGTATCTTCCTGACCCTGAGATCAAACCTGGGTTTCCTGCATTGCAAGCAGATTCTTTACTGTCCGAGCCACCAGGGAAGCCCCCTTTGCATTAACACACACACGCACACGCACACACAACTGATAATATGTTCTTGATTTTTTTAGCTTTTTATTTTGAAATAATCTTAGACTTACAACAAAACTGCAAAAATAGTTCAGGCAGTTTCTGTACACCCTTCAACTATCTTCCCTTAATGTTCCCCCACCCCCACCCCCAGTGCACTGGGTCTTCTTTGTGGTGCAAAGTCTTCTCTAGTTGTGGCATGTGGGCTCTGTTGCCCTGTAGCATGTGGGAATCTTTGCTTCCTAAGGAGGGATCAAACCTGCCTCCCCTGTATTAGAAAGCAGATTCTTAACCATGGGACCACCAGAGAAGTCTCTTATCTTCCCCTAATGTTGAATCTTGCATAATCATTTCCCCAAAAATGTGAAATTAACATTGATAAAAGAGTATTAGAATTTTTCAAATTGTCCCACTAATAATCTTTTATTGCTCTAGGATCCAATCCAGGAAACCACATTGCATTAAGGAGTTGTCGTATCTCCTTAAGTCTCCTCTAACTTGGGGCAGTTGCTTGTCCTTTCTTTGTCTCTCATGACCTGGACACTTATGAAGAGTAATAAAGTGACCATGATGTTAACTTTGATCATTTGGTTAAAGTAATTTCTACCAGGTTTCTCCATCATGAAGTTACCATTTTCCTTTTGTAACTAAGGATTATCTTGTGGAAGAATGTGTTGAAATTATGCAAACATTTATAGCTGATCATGTTTTTACATTTATCTTGGCATTCACCAGTGATTGTTCTCTGCAACAAATATTTTTATTGTATCTATTTTCTATTTCTATCACTCTTTCTCCACTTAATAATTGAAATTCTATTGTAAAGAAGAGCTATTACTTCTTCTGTTTAATCTTTCATTAAGTCATTATTTAATCAGCATAGTGAAAGTGAAGTCACTCAGTCGTGTCTGATTCTTTGCGACCCGTGGACTGTAGCCCACCAAGCTCCTCCCTCCATGGGATTCTCTAGGCAGGAATACTGGAGTGGGTTGCCATTTCCTTCAGTACAGACTTGTGAATATTTACTTTATTGTACAGGTTATAGTCCAATACTACCATTATTTTGCAGTGGAAATTGTCTTATATTTGGCTTTAAAGCTCCTTCAGGGTGACTCATCCTTTCAACATGCTATGTTACTTCATGAGCATTTCCTTGGGACTATAAGATATACCCCGTTTACTCTGTGGTTTATCCTATTGTTATAATTAATATCACTATTTATACTTCTGCTCAAATTGTCCCAACTTTGGCCTTTGGGAGCTCCTTCAAGTTGATACCCATGTTCTTTTAATATGCCCTTAACATTACTGGCCTCTTGTTCCATCACTTCATGGCAACAAGAAGAGGGAAAAGTAGAAATGGTGATAGATTTTACCTTCCTGGGCTCCAAAATGACTGCAGACAGTGACTGCGGCCCATGCACAAACCTAGACATCATATTAAAAAGCAGACGTGTCACTTTGCCAAAATAATGCTTTTTCCAGTAGTCATGAACTGACATAAGAATTGAACCATAAAGAAGGCTGAGCACCGAAGAATTGATGCTTTTGAACTGTGGTACTGAAGAAGACTCTTGAGAGTCCCTGGACAGCAAGAAGATCTAATCAGTCATTCCTAAAGGAAATTAACCCTGAGTATTCATTGGACGGACTGGTACTGAAGCTGAAGTTCCAATACTTTGGCCACCTGATGCAAAGAGCTGACTCATTGGAAAAGACCCAGATTCTGGCAAAGATTGAAGGCAGGAGAAGGGGACAACAGAGGATAAGATAGTTGGATAGCGTTACTGACTCAATGGACATGAATCTTAGCAAACTCTGGGAGATAGTGGAGGACAAAGGAACCGGGCATGCTGCAGTCCATGGGATCGCAAAGAGTAGGATCTGACTTAGGGACTGAACAACAACGTTGCTGAACACTTCTCAGTTCTGTGGCATCATCAGATATTCCAAGATCATCTTGTGCTTTTGCAGTCCAAGCCCTAAAGCCAACTGTTTTACCAAGGACCCCAGGTTCCTTTTACTGTATTAGAGAATGTATTCAGAAATCAAAATCTGGGTGCTAAGTATGCTCATTGCTGTTTTATTATTCCTTCTAGGCTCTCTCAGCTAACAGAACTTAGAAATATCTATGTATACTCACATATACATTCACACATGTATTTATATTTCTTTATATTTATTCATGTTTGTATGTTTGCATGTGTGTACAACCACAAGTTCATACTGATGCCTCCAATTCCAGTAAAATATCACAGAGCTTGTTCTAGCCTCCATCGTTTCCTTATTTATAACTTTTTCTTTGACTGTGGAAAGTTGGCTCTCATGATCTGTAATTTATTTACTTATTTTGTCAGTTTTAATATACAAGCAATTTCAGAAGTTCTAACCCCTACTCCTGCCAATAACAACTTCACTAACTAGAGAACACGACTTGTGCACAGTTCTTTTTTTCTTTTTTTTTTACCTTAGGGTCGTCTATACTGGGGGTGGGAATCAAATGCTCTTTCAGAAAGTTAATTTAGGCTAATTCTTTTCTTCTTTACTTTCTTTAGCATGGTTATGCTGTTTATCTGTAACACTGGTGGGTTCATTTATTACCATTTGTATCACTTTTGGGTACCTCAAGTTCAAGTTGACTTCAATTATTTATTTAAATTTTGAATATGTGAAACATTATCATGGTTATAAGGTTAAGAATTATATAAAACATTGTATTCAGAAAAGGGTCACTCCTTTCTTATCCCCTTCTTTCTTAAATGAAAGGTAACATATAATACATAGTCTTTGTATTTTGCTTTTTAGTTAACAATATAACCTGTAATAGTCAATAGTTCATACAGATCTTTATCTTACTTTAAATTATCTTTATTTTGAAAAAAATTATTTATTTGCAGGAATTTGCAGCAATATTAATACAGAGAGGTCCTGTGTACCAAATGGGCCACTGGAACATTTAACATAAATATAGTACCATGTCAAAAAAGAAAATTGACATTGCTACAATTCACAGATTTTTTTTTTTTTTTCAGATTTCACTGGTGTCACATGTACTCATTTGTCTGTGTGTGTAGTTCCATACATACCTCCACAATCAAGATACACAGGAACCCAAATGGAAGTGAGAGGGCCAATTCCTAGGCAGGTTGATAAAAATCCGGGGTCTGGGAGGAAGAGAGAGGTGTCTGGAGTTCTCAAGGAGGAGAAAAGGACAATTTTTTTTTCTTTAAGCCCGGAGCTGATGATTGCGCAACAAAACAACTCATCTTGCTCAAGGATATGCTTTCCCTTAAACTCTGTACCAATGATTATGTTACAACAATGTATCCTGCTTGAAGACATGGTTCTCCTTCTTGAGAACCTTCTGACTAATCCTATCATCTTAAAATGTATGTTGTGGAAGTGGGTCTGGTGAGACATTTCTGTTGTTAGTTCTAATCTTGTTAATTTAAGATTTATATTGTGGGAATCAGTCTGGTAAAAGTATATAAGGCCTTGACAAGACTAATGAGTGGGGCACTAATTATGATGTCTATGTCAGAACCTTTCTCTGTCCCTTTTTCACTTTAATAAAACTCTGCTACACAAAAGCTCTTGAGTGATCAAGCCTGGTCCTTGGTCCCGAAGCTGAATCTGCTTCGTAGATCATGAATCTGATATTGTTCACTGTAAGCTTTCAGAAGGTTAGCCAAATATAACAATGAGGAATAAGAGAATTTTCCAGGAAGAATATTTAAACTCAGCCTTTATTATTTTAGTATTATTTTTGTTGCTTTTCAGTCAGTACGTTGTGTCCAACTCTTTGTGACCCCATGAACTGCACCACACCAGGCTTCCCTGTCCTTCACTATCTCAAGGAGCTTGCTCAAACACATGTCCATTAAGTCAGTGATGCCATCCAGCTATCTCATCCTCTGTCGCCTCCTTCTCCTCCTGCCTTCAGTCTTTCCCAGCATCAGGGTTTTTTTTCCAATGAATCAGCTCTTTGTATCAGGTGGCCAAAGTATTGGAGCTTCGGCTTCAGCACCAGTCTTTCCAATGAATATTCAGAGGTGGTTTCCTTTAGGATTGACTCAATAGATATTCTTGCTGTCCAAGGTACTCTCAAGAGTCTTCTCCAGCACCACAGTTCAAAAGAATCAATTCTTCAGCACTCAGCCTTCTTTATGGTAGTTGTCACATGCATATGTGATTACTGGAGAAACCATAGCTTTGACTATATGGATCTTTGTCAGTGAATGATGTCTCTACTATTTAATACACTATCTAACTTTGTCATAGCTACTCTTCCAAGCAGCTAAAGAATCTTTTAATTTTGTGGCTGCGGTCACTGTTGCAGTGATTTTGGAGCCCAACAAAATGAAATCTGACACTGTTGCCATATTTTCCCCATCTATTTTTCATGAAGTGATAGGACCAGATGCCAACATAGTTTTTTGAATGTAGAGTTTTAAGCCAGCTTTTTAATTCTCCTCTTTCACCTTCATCAAGAGGCGCTTTAGTTTGTGTTCATTTTCTGCTGTTAAAGTGGTACCGTCTGCATATCTGAGGTTGTTGATGTTTCTCCTGGCAATCCTGATTCCAGCTGTGATTCATCGAGCCTGGCATTTTGCCTGATGTACCCTGCATTTAAGTTCAATAAGCAAGCTGACAATATACAGCCTTGATGTACTCATTTCCCAACTTATATTAGTTACCCTTTAAAGCACTAACTTAAGGTGTTCTGTTTTCTGTTTTCCTCAGTTGGTCATTCCTTTCCAAAGATGGTACAGGGAGGGCTGTGCATGGCTTGAGGGGTGGGGGTGGGGGTGGTGAGGGTGAGGGGTTGAGTAAGGATGGCAGGTAGGCCTGAGTTCTAGGCTGCCACTCTCTCCAGAGATTGCACTGTACTTGTGCACCAGGTCACTCATTTTATTTGAACATTGCAAAAATCTTTCAAATTTCACATGAGCATTGTCAACTTTTTGAAAAAGTTGCTTGTATTCATTTGTGTTCTGGATTCTCTTGTAATTCCCTGAAAATAGATTCCTTCATTAGTCAGAATCCTTCCAGTAATTATATATGCATTTTAAGACTTGAACAGCTGTATAATAACTATCCACAGTCCACATACTTCGGAGAAGGCAATGGCACCCCACTCCAGTACTCTCGCCTGGAAAATCCCATGGACAGAGGAGCCTGGTAGGCTGCAGTCCATGGGGTCGCTAAGAGCCGGACACGACTGAGCGACTTCACTTTCATGCATTGGAAAGGGAAATGGCAATCCACTCCAGTGTTCTTGCCTGGAGAATCTCAGGGACTGGGGAGCCTGGTGGGTTGCCATCTATGGGGTCGCACAGAGTTGGACACGGCTGAAGCGACTTAGCAGCAGCAGTAGCATCAGTCCACATACTTCAGGTGACTGGCACCATCAGACATCTCCACATCCTGGCCCTGTACCTTACATCATGGTGCTGGTAAGTCAGCAGAGTCAGAAATCAGAGCATTCCTAAAAGCCATTAGAATCAGAGCATTCCTATACCAGAAGGGCTAACAGCTACTAACCTACATGTAGAAAATGACTGTGAACTTTATAACAATATCTCTAAAACAACTTTCTCTTAGTAGTTGACAAATATTCTTGCAACTACTTCATTACCAGTTTACATGGGAATATGACAGGAGAAAGTTGGAGTTAGTGGTTTTAACTAACTATGGATTAGTTTTTTGCCTTGGTTGGTTTTTTGTCTTTACAAATTTTGTGAATACATGGGATTATGTGAACACATTGCTAGAATCCTGCCTTCCCAGATTCTTGGAAAGGGCCCATGGAAATGATAGTCTGAAGATTAAGCTCAATCAGTTTCATGGTAAATCCATCTCTGACATTGCCCATGAAGCCACCCACATCAGCAAAATCTGTGCTGTTAACTGCAGACTTAGCTCAAATCTGCTACAAGACTTCTCTTTCCAGGAAAGATATAATTGCTTTCAGAAGTCCTCAAGAAGTAGAAGAGGCATAAAAATAAAATCATTCTTATTAAAATATCCGGGAGCCATGAGAACAACAAAGATAAAAATATTAAGATTCAATTAATGCTCCATAGTGAAGAACTTGTGAAAAAGTGAGTTGATGTTGCTTTTTCCCTAAACTTACTGATTCTGTATGCAAATAAGAAGCTGATTCCTTTAGCTGGTAAAGGACTATTTGAAAAGAATAGAAGGGGGGGAAACTCAGATATTTGTCCTTCGTGTAAAGCAAAGTGACAAAAATGAATTGAAAGCCTGAACTACAAGGCAATTTTCCCCTAGAGGTATTTGACAAGCATTTAAATAAGGAGGGAAAATTTAAAACTATGGCAAAATCTCTCAAAAGATTGAGAGGTCAATTGATACTGAGAAGTTAAAGTTTAGAGTTTATGATTAATCCAGAAGCATAATACTGTCTAAGTCTGTTGACATTGTTGTGAATAGCAGAATTTCATTCTTTTTTATGTTGAATTTTATTCTTTTATATATATGTGTGTGTATATATATATATATTAATATCTGAAAAAAATCAAAACACTAACTGGAAAAGATACATGAACTCCAGTGTTTATGGCAGCATTATTTACAATAGCCAAGAAATGAAACCAATCTAAGTGTTTATCAACAAATGAATGGATAAAGAAGATGTGATTCTAAATATGTGATTCTTTCGGCAGAGTGCAGTTAGGCAAGGAAATCATTATGATGTCTGTCCTTGGGGCAAGCTTTAGCATTCCCTTTTATTTCTTGGAATACGACCACTCTCTTGGGACGCTAATGCTAAAATTTCACTTTATTCATTTATCTTTTAGCCGTGCCATGTGGCATGTGGGATCTTAGTTCCCTGACCAGGGATCACAGTTTTGCCCTTTGCATTGGAAGCACAGAGTTTTAACCACTGAACCACCAGCGAAGTCCCTAAAAGTATATTTTAAACTTTAGTAGAGTTTGAATATATCTCTACCCCCATTTCCTCCTAGATAAGCCATTATCTCCAGCCTTTTGTAACATTTCTTTTACAGAAAACACAACTGGTTTGCTTACCGTGCTACTGCAGACTTTTAATCCCTGCCTACCTCACCGTTGTTCCAATATGCAATATTAAAAAGTCACATAGTCAAAGAGTAACATAGCAAATGAGCTTCTTCTAGAGGTTCTTTCCAAGCAAAGGAAGAGAGCTACACTAATTAAATCGATTTCTTAAAAATGAGTCTTGGTGGTAACAAAACGGAGCAGGACTCTATGCTCTTGGTCTATCATATCCTCTGTCTAACTTTTGTCTGTGGAAAAGCTTTAGCCGAAGAATAAATTAAATCAGAGAAGTGAGAACACACAGGAAATAAGAAAAACAAAGGAAACCAAATAATGGTTTAGTCATTCATTTCAGTTCAGTTCAGTCACTCAGTCATGTCCGACTCTTTGTGACCCCATGAATCACAGCACAAGAGGCCTCCCTGTCCATCACCAACTCCCGGAGTTCACTCAAACCCATGTCCATCGAGTTGGTGATGTCATCCAGCCATCTCATCCTGTCTTCCCCTTCTCCTCCTGCCCCCAATCGCTCTGAGCATCAGGGTCTTTTCCAATGAGTCAGCTCTTCGAATGAGGTGGCCAAAGTACTGGAGTTTCAGCTTCAGCATCAGTCCTTCCAAGGAATACCCAGAACTGATCTCTTTTAGGATGGACTAGTTGTATCTCCTTGCAGTCCAAGAGACTCTCAAGAGTCTTCTCCAACACCACAGTTCGAAAGCATCAATTCTTCAGCCCTCAGCTTTCTTCACAGTCCAATTCTCACATCCATACATCACCACTGGAAAAACCATAGCCTTGACTAGACGGACCTTTGTTGACAAAGTAATATCTCTGCTTTTTAATACGCTATCTAGGTTGGTCATAACTTTCCTTCCAAGGAGTAAGTGTCTTTAAATTTCATGGCTGCAATCACCATCTGTCATGATTTTGGTTTAGTCATTAAGCATAGTCAAAGACTTTTAGTTCCTTCTCAAGGGAGATAGTATTCTGAACCATATCCTGGGAACTATTTTATAGATACTGAATTCCCCCCAGGTGGAGAGTTCACTACATGGTGACCAGACTGTAGCCATGACATAAGCTGCCATAACTGCTCAACAAATGGAAACAAACATACCCTGGAAGTGAAGACTGACTGTACTTAAAAAAATCAAGATGATGCTGGTCAGACCACCAATGATCCACTCCAAGATGGCTGTGCTCTTTCTGCATGTAGGCCCTTCCTCAGCCTATAGACGTTCTTGCCCACTGATTGTCAGTGAAGTTGGCCTTTGGACAGAAGTCTGCCCCTTCCTTGGCCCATGCTGGTTGCTAATATCCAAATTAAAACAAACTTTCCTTTCCACCACCTGGCCTCTTTATTGGCTTTTTGAGTGTTGGAGCAGCTGGATCCCACTTCCAGTTACAGTAAGAAGGGAGGCACATAACTCTTTGGTAGCAGAGCCAGAAGGTTAAAAAAAAAAAAAAAAAAACAGAAGTGGGACTTCCACTTATGTAACCAATTTCCTAACACATTTTATTTTAACCACTCTAAGCCTCTATTTCTATATCTATGTATCTTTGGAAATAATGGATGACTGTCTCACAGGGCACTTATGAGGACCTAGTGAAACAGTCCTTTCAAAGCACTCAGCACTGGTGTCTGGATTATAATAATAACCTCAATAGATCCTTCCCTATTTCCAAGATCTTCAATAAGTGTGCATTACTTGGTACTTTCTAAATTTAAAGAATTCTGAAACAATTTCAGTTTGGGTATACTTGGTCCATTCTGCAGAATGAATATTTACTTTTATTCATATTTTCTTTAGGCCTTTCTTTACTTTCTTCTTAAATTGTGATTTTTGTTCACTAAAATGCAATCTATTAAAAAAAAAAAACTATAAAGATAATTCATACTCTAGTTCAATTTGTCCCCTAACCATCTTCAACCTTACTCTTATTCTTGTATAGAGAAATAACCAGTGTCATTAATTTTTAAAACTTTTAAATATACACAAAGTCTCAATTTGTTTCTTTTCTAGCTTTACTTCATGTCCCATCTTCCTCTAGATATTACCCTCTGCCCCTTTCCAGATTACTCATGTTCATGTTATTTAGATAATAATGTTAATTAAGAATTAGTCATTCTTAAAAAAACTATATATTTTCTCATGTAATCTCATACAGACACACAATACATAATAAAATCATATTTCAGTGTCTTAAATTATTGTTTTATAAAAGTAGGGCCATGTAATATATTTGTTTCAACATTTTTGATTTCCTCATTCAGCAAAACCTCAGGAAAACATCTCCAAGACATGTGTTAGTGCTATAATTCCTTGTTTCAGATGAATGAATTTTTTTCATTTTTTCTATTTTTTCCATTATATATTATGCAGTAAATTCGCTATCAAAAAATCCTATATTTTTTCTTCATCATTGGTCATTAAAGTATTGCTATATCAAGCATTATTGTTCATTTGTCCTTTCTAGGGGAATGATTCCTGCGAATAACAGCACTAGATTGAGAGTTTATGTAGTTTTTAGAAGCCATTGCCATGTTTTCCCCAAGAAAAGTTGTAACTCTTTGAATTTTCACCAGTAAACTGTGAGTAGCACTTTTCCTTCATTCTCATTGGCAATAAATTTCAATTCTTTTGCCTCCAGTCTGGTGAGTATGAAGAGGTTTATCATCATTATTTTAATATGTCTTTCTCTATTTGAGAATTTGGTCACACTCTCTACATATCTTGTTTATTTGGATTTGGTATTCTAAATCACAAAGAGTCAGACATGATTTGGTGGCTAAACAACAACAACAAGTTGTCTATTCATATAATTGGTTTCCTTTTGGGATATTCATGGGATTTCCCCATGTTTGTTAAAATCATAATCTTTTTTTCAGAATTATAAATATATGTCTTCTAAATCTACTCACCTGGAAAAGAAATTGAAAAGAACTTGAATATGATAGCACATAAAAATAGAAATATAACATTTTGGCCAGAATAAATTATACAATATAAAACATTTAAATTACAAGACAATCTATATAATTGTGAGTTGAAGAATAACTTGGTTACTAAACCTGGAAATTTTAAAAATCCATGAAAAAAAAATAGAATATATTGGTTCTACATAAACTGTTTAAAACTGCTTTATATAAAATGTGTCATAAACCAAGTTAAGCAATTTTCTTCAGATAAATTAAATTGAAGTCTGTTTTCTGATACACAAATCAAAGGGTTGGTAGCATAACCTCAGATGGGTTCTCAGCAAATTTACACTTGGAATAAAAATTCCTTCCTGAGAGAAATAAGTAAGTAAGTTTAGACTAGAAAACAAATTCCAATTCAATTGCAGAAAATCTGAACTGTCTTTGAAAGATATTTTAGTCCCCACTGTCATTTTGTCTTAAACAAAGTTAAGGATTCAGCCCCTGGAGAAAGGGTGTGCTGAGCAAATCAATGACGAAAGAGGAATATCACTTCATAAAGCTCTCCTCTTTCTCTCTTCCCACTGGGTATTTGCTATAAACTATGGGGAAAGACTCTTGCAATTCAGTGTTTGAGATTTCTGCCAGAGACCAAAAAAATTCCAATATTGATAGAGAAAGCACATTCATTTTGAAAAACTAGCTGGGGAAAAAAAAAAACAACTTGAAAACAGCAGTTGGTGCACTAATTACAAGTGATGCCAGAACACCATTCAGATCATCTGTAATACTTCATTCTTATCTTCCAGTTAACTCTGAATGGAGACATCATGGCTTGCTACATTGTGAGTGTAACTAAAAGAAGCTGAATGAATTTCATCAAATCAGTTATACAGCTAAATAGCATATGAAGGTGTCATTTTACCTGTGCACTTTAAATTAGTCCTATTTTGAACTCAAGTCTTCTTAGACATAAAATTGATCTATCACCAATGTTTAAGATGGAGGTAAGTAGCATATATTTCAAAAAAATGACACTAAAATTTGAGTATTCTAAGCATGCATTTCATGGACTGTTTATATTTCAGATCTCAGCAAAGACCAACAACTTATCTGTTAGAAAAAAATCTGATTTATCTAGCTTCAGCTTCTAAAAATCTTTTTTATATATTTTGTATAAATATATATTTTATATGTGATATAGTTTATATTTTATATCATATGTGTTAAGACTATGTTACACATGTACATACAAATTATATATTATGTGTAAATATGTTCAAGCGTTTTTTATACAAATATATTTTGAACATATCTGTAAAATCTAAAGGAAATAAGAACTTTAGAGCAGGTCGGTCTTAGGTTCTAATCTTTAGTCTGTTATTTACTAGCTCCAGGACCTGAGGAAAGTAATTTCTCTAAGCATATAAATTCAGTTCCTGCCTGCAAATTTAATCTTAATGAAATGGAAGAAATTTTTGACAAACTTCCTTGTGTTGATAAGCCAATCTACAATGTATTAGCCATGTGAAAAAATTACTTCTATTATTCATATTTTTGGGCTTCCCTGGTGGCTCAGACAGTAAAGAATCCTCCTACAATATGGGAGACCTGGATTCAAGCCCTGGGTTGGGAAGATCCCCTGGAGGAGGGCATGGCAAGCCATTTCAGTATACTTGCCTGGAGAATCCCCATGGACAAAGGAGCCTGGTGGGCTACAGTTCATTGAGTCACAGAGTCGGACAGGACTGAAGTGACCGGGCAAAGCATCTCTCAGTTCCCACATCACTATCATACTTTGACTAACATAAGTATATTCATCCTTTTAATCCTGCAAGAATATGGTATCTTTGTGGTATTTGGAAGCCTACCTCATAGGGATATGAAATACTTTGAGAAAATGTAACAGTAAACAGTTTTCATGCTAAAAGGAAAATGCTATGCCCATAGTCTTACTGAAGGTAACTGATATCCAAAGCTATTAATTAACTTGCTCAATTATACAATGATTTACTGGCTATTTGGAGACTAAAATTCTTGTTACTTCTATTGTCTCAAGGCTCTTTCCATAGTGTTGCTTAAAATGATGCTTCCAAGACTCTGTTAAACTTTACCTTTTTGAATGTTCAAGGTCAGATATGGGATAAGAGAATTCAGTACAGAGATGATAGATATAAGATTAATGCATCACAGATAAAATTTATTAATATCTCATCAGCAGCTTTCTAACCTCCTTCTATCAACTTCCAGTAACATCTCTATTAACCCAGTTATATTCCCTTTCTGACCCCCTTGATATCTCACATAATTCAAATGTTTTCTTCTGCTGCCCTCTTGAATGCTACTCAAAATGAGATGAACACTATCTTGAGATTCTGGCAATGTACGTTTACTCAAAAGCAGAGGAATCTTCTCAGTGGCCTTTCAGGAAATAGCCACAATTGCAAGCAATTAGAGAGATGTCCACAGGTAATACTCAGGAGTCTGTCTGATATAATTTCAGAGAAGTAGATAAGGACTTCCTAGGTTTTTGTTCTTTTGTTTTGTTAATAAACACTTCAGTCCTAACACTGGGAATATGAATCAGAATTCAAATTACTTAAAACTTCTAAAATGCAAAAATGATACCACAACTACTTAGTCTAAAGATATACTTTCAAGAATGGATAAATATTTGAGATTACTGTGTGTTTGAAAGGTGGGTGAATGGACCAAAAAAAAAAAAAAGAGTAATGCAAAATACAAGAATTCATTGCTCTGAAATCTCCCATTTCCTCTCCTCATTACTTTCTGGTGCCATCATCTGTAATATCTTATTCTGCTCCAGTGCTTTGTGCCGGAGTGATAAATATTTTCCCCCTTACTGTGCCCTCACTAATTACAGAATATGAGAAGATATTACATATGACAAGATATGTGAACTAATATATCATATTGATGCAGAAACAGTTTATCATGTTTGTAAGTAGCGAATCTCAGAGGGAGAGGGGTCAGTTGATTAAAAAAAAATTAACTGATTTCCTCTTCTGTAATCTTCCATAGAGAGGACTTCCTTGACTGAGTTTCAGGAAGTAACATTCTATCTAGGACCAGTCAGGAAAGGACATTGCCCATGTGAGAGGAGAAAATACATGCAATGTCCCCCATGATGAGATACCTTCTGAGCAATAATATAAGAATTGAGTCACTCTTCAGTATTACATTTAAAGAGATACTGCACCTTATCCAAACAGGAATACTGAGAATGAAAGTGACTCTATTACCAAACTGCAAGCACAGTAGGAGACAACTCAGTAGTCCTGGGTAAACTGGGGAGTATCATTCACCCCCATTACATGGACTAGAGGGGATCTGTTCAACACTTGTGCAACTCAAGGAAATTATGTATTGTGTGAAATCCCTCTACTGATGCCATTTATCCTGTTTTACCTGATTCCTCCATTCCTTGGAAACATTTTTTTTTTTTTTTGGCCAACAAAATTCAAAATGCCCTTCCCCCTCGCCTCCCCCCCCCTCGCCGCCACACACACAATCCATCCCTTAGAAAAATTCCTTGCAGATTCAGACATAATTTTAAGAGTTTAAAAAATTAATTTTCTTGCAAAAATCTTCACCCTAACGGGGATCAAAGTATTAAACTAAAGCAATGCTGGTCTGAGAGTTAAATACAGCAAATAAATTGATGTGTGTGTGTGTGTGTGTGTGTGTGTGAGTGTGTGTGTGTGTGTGTGTGAGTGTGTGTGTGTGTGCACGCTCAGTCCCTCAGTCATATCCAACTTCTGTGGCCGCAAGCACTGTAGCCCACCAGACTCTCCTGCCCATGGAATTTTAAGTGAAGATTTTTTTTAATGTTATAAATTAGAACAAAAAACAGGTAAATTTATAAATAATTCTGCTTACTTTCCACCATCTTCTGTATACTTCAAGGTAATTTTAAATTTATGTATTAGTATCTTTATGCATGTATGTGTAAAATACTGTTTTATAAATTGATATAATCATGCTATACAAATGTTCAGTAACTACTTTTTTTCATTTAAAGATACATTGAAACATGATTTTACGTCTATATCTATGACTATGTTTCTCAAAGTTTTTGTCAAATGAGAGCAAGGCAATTTTTAGGGGACTAGTAGTCCCAGAAAAAGTAGAACAAAATTAAAATACACATTGCTAACTTTCAAATGAACCTGAATAATCATGAAATTTTGTATTCTGATATGGATAAAGTAATATAATAATTTAGAGTGTCCTGTTAAGATTTCTTCAGGATGAATACACGTTTAGCAGGTAGAACTGACATATCAGCAGTTTTAGGAATTTCAGGGCGCTGAATAGCTTTTGCTTAAAGCATCTCAGGAGTGCTTCCTGTGTGGCTCAGAGGTAAAGAATCCACCTGCAATGCAGGGGACACAGGAGATGTGGGTTTGATCTCTGGGTTGGGAAGATCCCCTGGAGGAGAGGGTATGGCAACCCACTCTGGTATTGTTGCCTGAAGAATTCTAAGGACAGAGGAGCCTGGCAGGCTACAGCCCCATGGCATCGCAAAGAGTCGGACATGACTGAAGTGACTGGGCAAAGCGTCTCAGAATTCCCACATCAGTATCATACTTTGACTAACATACCCATGTTTCTATGTGCCAGGCACTATGTCAGCCAATTTTCACTGAAAAATCGCATTTATACTTCACAGCAGTTGGTTACTAGGATCCTTACTTTGAGGGTTGATAGTTTTGGGGCTAAGGAGGAAAAAGGAAGGTGAGTTTTCAACTGGCAGAGCCATCTTTCACTGGTAACCTTAGAAAATTTATAGTTTTATAAACCATAAGTAATTCCTCTCTGAGTAACCTCAGAGACCTTGAAACACTAACCTTTTTCCTCCACACTGCTCTATTTCTAAGGGCCAGGGTCTAGACTAAGCAATGTGTGTATATGTTTCATATCAAAACAACATAAAAAAGCATCATTATCTTCACAAGTGAAAAACATGAAGATCAGAGGATAAGAAACATTCCCAGTATAATGTAACTAATTAGGCAAGATAACATATGAGCCCAAGTCCAGTTCCAGATTATTAAATAATCCCTTATGAATTCTGAGCTTCTAGAATAAAAAATATATATATGTCCTCAGTTGTGTCCATTATTGATACTTTCTACATGTTCTTTTTTTGGGGGGAAGGGGTGAAATGTACACAATTTTAATTAACTTTAATTTACACAATTTTTAAACAGGGAATCTCATTGGCATTAGGAGAAAATAGATGTTGATTGGGGTAAAGATCTCACCTGCCAAAGAAGGAGATGCAGGAGATGTGGGTTCGATCCCTGGGTTGGGAAGATCCCCTGGAGGAGGACATGGGAACCCACTCTAGTATTCTTGCCTGGACAATCCCAAAGAGAGAGGAGCCTGGCGGGTTACAGTCCATAGCGTCGCAAAGAGTTGGTCACGACTGAAGTGACTTAGCAGGCATGCACAGAATGAATTCAAATGGCAGGAACTGTGTCTATATCTATCTAATAGTAGGTACCCAGGGTAGAAAAAAGTGAGAACAATGAATTTACAGAATAACAAAAGATCAAATTTTGATATTTTATAAAGAATAAGTTCTATGAATATGGAAATTGGTGATACTTTAAAATTTTTGAAATTTATTTTCCTAATACACTTAAACAAAAATAGAAATATTTGAAATACTTGGAAAGATAAATATGTATATTTTTGTCAATATATTTTCACATTATTAATAGCATCAGTCTATAAGTTTATAGAAACTATTGGCAAAATGCTTATTACTAACTGACAGTAAATAAATGTGCTTGTTAACTTACTTTTTATATTCCAGAGAACCAAGAGCTGACCATTTAACATGAATAGGATCAATGAGAGTGTCCCCCAAGAGTTCATCCTCTTAGGTTTCTCAGATCGACCATGGCTGGAGCTTCCACTCTTTGTGGTGTTCCTGATTTCCTATATCTTGACCATCCTGGGCAATCTAGCAATAATTGTTGTGTCCCGTCTGGATTCCAAGCTCCATACCCCCATGTATTTTTTTCTTACCAATCTCTCACTCTTGGACCTTTGCTACACCACAAGTACAGTTCCACAAATGCTGGTAAACATATGCAGCATCAGGAAGGTGATTAGTTATGGCGGCTGTGTGGCACAACTTTTCATTTTCCTGGCTTTGGGTTCCACTGAATGTCTCCTCCTGGCTGTCATGTCCTTTGATAGGTTTGTAGCTATTTGTTGGCCTCTCCGCTACTCCATCATCATGCACCAAAAACTCTGCCTCCAGCTGGCAGCTATATCCTGGGTTAGTGGCTTCAGCAACTCAGTATTACAGTCCACCTTGACCCTGCAGATGCCACTTTGTGGCCACAAAGAAGTGGATCACTTTTTCTGTGAAGTCCCTGCTCTGCTCAAGTTGTCATGTGTAGACACAACAGCAAATGAAGCTGAACTATTCTTTATCAGTGTGCTATTCCTTCTAATACCTGTGACACTCATTCTGATATCATATGCTTGTATTGTCCAAGCAGTGTTGAGAATACAATCAGTGGAAGGTCGGCGAAAGGCATTTGGAACATGTGGCTCCCATTTGATAGTGGTGTCTCTTTTTTATGGCACTGCTATCTACATGTACCTGCAACCACCATCCCCTGCCTCCAAGGACCGGGGAAAGATGGTATCCCTTTTCTATGGAATCATCACACCCATGTTGAACCCCCTTATATACACACTTAGGAACAAAGATGTAAAGGGAGCATTTAAGAGGCTGATTGCAAGGATTTTCTTAATCAAGAAATATCCAAATGATAGGCCTTGTTAAAGCCTTGAAGTTTATTATTTTAATAATTTAATAAATTTAATACAATTTAATTAAATTAATTTAATTAAATTAAAGTTAAATGAAATATGCCGAAGTTGCTTTAGTCTGATTACTGTTAGAACTATTATTGTGAACTTATTCAAATAAAATGTCACTGACAAAAGATTACACTTATTTCCTACTGTCTACCTATAGTCATTGCACAAGTCCTGAGAACTGGTGCATTATGATCCTCTAAAATAGTGTAAGCTTGAAATATTTAAAGTCTCAGGCTTTATAACACTGGTTTGTGTACTTGGTAAAGAGTCTCAAACTTCTGTGAGTCTAGAATAAAAGTTTAGGAAACATAACATTTTTATACACATTCAAATATGCTTCCACACACCACAAATATTTTCTTAATTACAGGAGATACAACAGAAGTCCATAAAGCCCTACAAAGCCCCCTCTTCTTATAGATATAAAGTTAATGATAATAGCTTAAATTTTAACACTATTCCCACATCAACACAATATTTGGGTTCCACAGTGATTTTACTTCCACAGTTTTATCTGGATCTTCTCTCATGTCTATACTTTCCATTTATCCTAAATTGAAGTATTTTATTCTATTCCATCTACCAAATAAATTTGTAGCTACATTTTAGACCTGAATCACACACTCTTTATTGGAGTTTTTTTCATGATTCCCTTACCATCTATGTTATCTGTCTCTTTTTAAGCCCTGAAGCAATTAGAATCTAAATCATAAAACTAGCACAGTATATGATATTAATTGCTTATTCAATGCACTTTTCTTGTGTAAGAAGAAAACCTTATGTTAGCTCCCTTAGGTACCATAAATTATAATTTATACTTCTTCCACATGGCCTTCAGAGCTCATCGAAGTGCTGAGAAAAATATTTGCACACTGTGAGTTGGTTTTTGGCTGATTTAATGAATAGCTGGCATGCTGCAGTCCATGGGGTCACAAAGAGTCGGACATGACTGAGTCACTGAACTGAACTGATGAATAGTTGCACTGTAATAACTTTAACTACTTCTTTTTCTGATTACTTCTACTAAATCCAAAAACAGAAAATACAGTAACTAACAAACACAATTAGCTTGTTTCCTTTGAATATCTTACAGTAACAAGGTACATTTCTGCCTCGGTGTAATTTTCTGACACATCGTGGTGGATCTTAAAACTTCAACCTGCATCAAGACCACCTGGAGGGCTTTTAAAATCCAAGATCCCTGGGAGTCAACCCACTTACACTCCTAGAGTTTCTAAAGTAGGGGGTCTGGAGGGAGGGGCTGGGAATTGCATTTTAATTAATTCTCAGGTTGTGCAGATCAGAGACTGCAATTTAAGGACTGCTGTGCTAATGGTTAAAATGAATAAAGATGTCTTGCTAGTCCTGGAGCTCAGGGTGAGCCACCTCTTAAAATATCACAATGGCATTATTTTGAGTTGAAGTTGCTTGAGAAGCAGCAGATACAAGGAGGAAATTCTGACCCTCCTCTTTCTCCTGGAAAACAGAGAACAAATCTCTCATGTGAAACGTACACTCCCCGCATGTGGAGGTAGGAGGACAGCCTGATCACTGCAGATAGGGAATTCGGGCTGAGAAGCCAGGATAAACGAACTGTTGTTAATTAAATATACAAATCACTGACTTCAGTTCTAGGATTCATATTTAGAAAGATGCATATATTGTAAAACCAAAATGCTTCTGCAGAACAATGACTAGAGAACTGAGGAATCAGAACATTATGTCTCTTGAAGAACTACTGAAGGCCTAGCTTTATTCAACATGGAGTGAAAATGCTTTGTCAATGTTTGATGCAATAGTTCTCTTCGCGTATATTAAGGGCAGTCATTGTCTGCTCTGTGAAGGATAGGATTCATATTAATGGGTAAAAAATAGAGTTGGTATTATATAAAAAGTGATACACAATAAAATTGACATTATACCATGATGAAATAGCTACGTTTCTGGCAATATGGGAAAATAGAAAGCTATATAAACTAGAGACTCAATTAGTCTACCTAAGGCTTTTCCTTTTTAAAATATGCTTTAGAAATTTTCTGTAGTTAGATCACATGTCATAACCATTTCTGTGACTCACCAAAGAATAAAAGTAGACATAGAGAAAATGATAGATATAACCAAGCCTTTAGAAAAATGTCATGTAGAAATTGATTCTTGTGGCTTCTAAGGGAAGAGTTAGGTGGAAGCTACTGTGATTCAATGTATACGGTTCAACACAGGGAGAAAAAAAAATAGAGAAGTTTAAATGAATAAATATCTCTGTGGAGACAAGATTTTCAGTTCTGGAGAGAAGTTGGACTACATGGCTGGTAAGAGCATTCCTGATCCAGGAAGTCTGTGGCTAAGTCAGTAAAATTAGGAGAATTTGATTAGATATAAAAAATAACCTCCTGAAGATAAAATTTGTGATATAATGGAATATATAAATAAAGGAGACAGTGAAATTTATTCTTTCACAGTTTTGGTGGTCAAAAGTCTAAAGTCAAGGTGTCAGTAAGGTCATGCTTCCTCTGGAAGCTGTGTCTGTGTCTATGGGGGGGGGTGGTAATTGGTGGGATCTGTTCCTTGTTTTTTTTGTTTTCTAATGGCTGCTGGCATGCTTCATGTCACATCACTCTCAGTTCTGCCTCTGTTTTCATATCTCCCCCTCTGTGTGTACCTCGGTCTAATCTCCTTCTGCCTTTCTCTTATGCGATGGCATGTAGAGCCCACCCAGGTAACCTGGCATAAATTTCTCAAGATCCTTGAGTAATCACATCTTTTGCTATTGAAGGTAACATCCAAAGTTCTGGAGATTATGAGGTGGATATATCTTTGGGGAAGTCATTCAAGCTACTATATCATCTATAATGTTCAGGATAATGTAGCCCATTATGCCATGAAAAATGAAGAGTAACATTAGCTTCTGAAGATTTTCTTCATTAAATGTGTTGAGTGCTACATGTGGGATAGAGTTCCCCCTTTAGTGCTTCTTTTTATATTTTTTTTATTTTTTGGCTGCGCTGTGTGGGGGTCTTACCTGATCAGGCATAGAACCCATTTCCCCTGCATTGGGAGTACAGAGTCTTAACCACTAAACAGCCAGGGAAGTCCCATTCTTAACTCCATTTTAAATGAGGTTTCTTTCATTTTCACAGTATTTAAAGCAGAGTAATGTGCTAATGTTACAAAAGGGGCAACCTGGAGACAGAGACTGTTTTGATATTATTTCCATAATTCACTGTTAAGATAGTCAAAGCTGTGGTTTTTTCCAGTAGTCATGTACTGATGTGAGAGTTGGACCATAAAGAAGGCTGAGCACCAAAGAATTGACGTCTTAGAACTGTGGTGCTGGAGAAGACCCTTGAGAGTCCCTTGGAAAGCAAGGAGATCAAACTAGTCAATCATAAAGGACATCAACCCTGAATATTCATTGGAAGGACTGATGCTGAAGCTGAAACTCCAACTTTGGCCACCTAATGTAAAGAGCTGACTCATTGGAAATGACCCTGATGCTGGGAAAGATTGAGGGTAGGAGAAGAAGGGGACAACAGAGGATGAGATGGTTGGATGGCATCACCAACTCAATGGACATGAATTTGAGCAAACTCCAGGAGATAGTGAAAGACAAGGGAGCCTGGGGTGCTGCAGTCCATGGCGTTGCAAAGAGTCAGACACAACTGAGTGTCTGAACAATAACAACAACTGTTAAGAATATAAAATTATATATTTTGTATGAAAAATCTATCCAATGATCTTTTTTGTTTGTATTTGATTTTATCCACAAGAGAACCCTGAAATGGACAGCATGTGTGCTTAGCTGCTCAGTTGTGTCTGACTCTTTGCCACCCCATAGAGCCTGCCAGGCTCCTTTGTCTATGGGATTATTCTGGCAGGAATACTGGAATTAACATCAAGAGTGCTCTAATCTTATGGTTTATTATAAGATAAACCATATCTTGATAGTCCCTATTTTAATAAGATGAGCATACTGTGTCTCAGGTTATTTGAAGGGGTTCCTTGTAATTTAGATTTGAGAGAACCAGCCTTTTAAACATTATAATCTGACAACTCTAAATCACCCTTTCACACACCAAATTCACTCTTTTATACACCACCCAATAAATGATTGGATCCCCACATGGTGACATGCTCTACTAAGATAGGGAGAGGTTGAAGGAATGACTAACAAACAAAACACCTGTTGCTGCTGCTGCTAAGTCGCTTCAGTCGTGTCCGACTCTGTGTGACCCCATGGATGGTAGCCCACCAGGCTCCGCCGTCCCTGGGATTCTCCAGGCAAGAACACTGGAGTGGGTTGCCATTTCCTTCTCCAATGCATGAAAATGAAAAGTGAAAGTGAAGTCACTCAGTCGTGTCTGACTCTTCGTGACCCCATGGACTGCTGCCTACCAGGCTCCTCCATCCATGGGATTTTCCAGACAAAAGTAGTGGAGTGGGTTGCCATTGCCTTCTCCAGGAAAAAAACACCTAGTAAATATTAATGAGCAATATCACAACTTTTAGAAGCTGTATGATTAGTTTTAGGAAAATTCATTAGTGTTTTTACATATAATTCAATTGTTTAAGTCGTTTTTCATTGATCTCAAACTTTTTTGATAGTTAATTATCAAAAGATAGTATAAGTATTTCTTTGGTTAAAATTTTACATTTATTGCACTTTGTGGCATTTTTCTCTTCTTTATTTTGGTTTGAAGAGTCTATACAATTAGCTCAAGCTCTGCAATATCCAACATTTAATGATATATTAAAAGGTAGGAAAAAAATTTTTAATGTGAGAAAATAAATTTGTTCACTACATATTCCATTTAGCCAATGAAAGGGCTTTATTTACACACCAAATTACTGAGAATCATTACTCATCAGTTAACAGGGATACTCAATGAAGAGGATTAAGAACGTTTTTGCCCTCAAGCAGCTCACAAATCAGGGACTGAAGCAGAGATAGGATACAAAGATTAGTAAATGTTTCACTCATCTACTGCTGTACAAAAAAACTTAATGGCATGAAATTCCATCCATTTTATTATGCTCATGGATTTTATAGGTGAATTTGGACAGGGCACAAAGGAGATGGTTTGGCTTTGCTCTACAGTGTCTGGGAAAACTTACTCTATGGGGACTAGAATTATATGGAGGCATCTTCACTTTGTTAACCTAAAACAATACAACAATCAATTACTTTACCAGCAAAATGGGTTTACTCAGAAACAGCAAAGAATAACATTTCCGGGCATGTAATCTATAGGGAACCACTGGCAAGTCCAGAGAACAAATGAGAGGAACGCTGTTTTACAGAGAATGGCAATAGGGCGGAGCTGCTATAAACAAGGAGTCCATTGGAAGAAACTGGGAGTTTGAAGTACACTGGCTTTTCACTGGCTGAGTTGTGGCAGTCTCTTATTGGCTGGGCTGTTGCCTGGCAATGAGAAATTCTTTCTTCCTCCTGCTGGGTAGTTAAGTGGTAACCATCTTCCTTTTGGAGACACCAAGGTGCCATCTCTTTCTGTTGGATCAGCAACTGACCTGGAGTGGTAGAGCTTAGATCTCTCCCTACAGCCTCCTGCTACTGCTAAGTCACTTCAGTCGTGTCCGACTCTGGGTGTGACCCCATAGACGGCAGCCCACCAGGCTCCCCCATCCCTGGGATTCTCCAGGCAAGTACAGTGGAGTGGGTTGCCATTTCCTTCTCCAATGCATGAAAGTGAAAAGTGAAAGTGAAGTTGCTCAGTCACGCCTGACTCTTCGCGACCCCAGCATGGACTGCAGCCTACCAGGCTCCTCCGTCCATGGGATTTTCCAGGAAAGAGTACTGGACTGGGGTGCCATTGCTTTTTCCCTACAGCCTCCTAACTCCATTTAAAATGAGGTTTCTGTTTATTAACTTTCATAACTTGTAAGTCTGGCATCTGGGTTGGGATAACTGAAAGGCTTGACTCTTACTGGAAATGTTAACCAAGGCACTGTTGGTAGCCTCTCCATGTGACTGGCATAGGCTTCTTCACAGAATGGTCTCAAGCTAATCAGACTTCTTAACATGGTTGCTCAAAACTCTAAGAGTAAGTTCTAAGCAACAAGGTGAAAGTTGAATGTCTTGTTAGGACCTAGCCTTCCGTGTCACAATATCACTTTTGTCATACTCTATTGGTTAAAGCAGTCACAAGCTCATAGACCTCTCATCTTCAACCAAGACAGAGTAACATAAGTCTAGTTAAGGAGGAAGTGGGAGGCTGAATGTGATGGATATTTCTCGTTGGCTACCTCACACTCTCATGCTCTTCCCCTCTCTATCTTATGTCACTGTATAGTAACAAGCAGGAATATGAAAGCTCAAAAATAGCTGGAGAAAAAGAAAAGAGATCAACATAGGCCCATGAATTTTCCTCCTTTTCACAGATCCTGACATGGCAAATTAAGGTACAGTGCCCAAGGTTTTTGCAGTAGGTGATGGAAAACATGGATTTCCTAATATAGTACCTTGGGGAATTTATTTGAATTTCATTTAATCAAATGTCAAAATAGAATAATACCAAAAAAAAAGTGATTTTACTAAACTCAGCCAGTAAATAACAATGACTGATAGCTCAGAAAGTTCCTTTTGGACCAAAAATTCTATGTGATCTGTTGTTATGATTTTACATTTTTCTGAACTCCTGCCTAATTCCAATGATCACTCAGTGTGGCTTAGATCTTTCAATTAATAAATAAAGTTGTAGCTTGGGCAACTTTGCTAATGTGGGCAGTCAGTAGTGTTTAGATGGCTTTCCTGAGCCTATTCTTCTAATAGGTCATTTACTTTGAGTTGTTTCTTGTTTCTATTTCTTCTCAGCTTTGTATTCCTACTTGTATTTTTAAATCTCCACTCACAGTAATACATATAGATGATTTGCATAACTGAATGAACTTTAAAAATTGATGGTCAAATTCTGTGCCTAGCTTTTAAACTATATCTTGCATTCTTTTCTACAGACAAGTAAAATGTTTTTATAAAAGTGCACACACTCAATCAGGATTTTAAAAAAAAAAACATGATGAGAAGAAAATGGTCAAACACCAGTGATATTAAGAGAACCCAGCAGTTAAGGCAATTTTCACAATTGCATAGGAAAAAAAAGAAAAACAACTTTAAAAATGGCCTGGCAAAATTCACAGTTCATGTGGGATAGTAATTCTGGTGGAGTAAGTATATTTCATTCTTCCTTAGAAGAATGAGACAACATAACTGCTTAGAGAACAAACATAACTCCTCTTATTTCCCACCAAGTCACTGCACAGGAGTTGTGGACAATTGTCCTGACCTCCTATCTTCCATCTGATTTTAGGAATGGATCAGGGTTGACTGAACCCCTTTGTGTGCATTTAGAATATCTGGAATGAATGGTACAGACTAATTCCCCTGTGCCAGGGGAAGCAGTTTCGAGCCCAGGCTTTGAGTGCGGGTCTAGGCTCCACAAGTTACCATTTGGTGTTATGTGGCAACTCATCTAACCCTGGTGCCTCAGCTTCTTCATAAGCAATATGACTTACTTCACAGGATTGTTGTGGAGATCAAATAAGATTAACACACAAAACTTGCTTACAGTCTCCACCAGATGATGAACTACTGAGGCTGTTTTCATCTTTTTGTTTTCGTCTTTATCACTGTGATAAATGAAGAGCAGGTATGCAATCAATGGCTGACAAATCACTGAAATAATTCATCTCTGGTAGAAATTGGTAACAGCTCAAATTTCTTTCTCACTATTAAATACTAACGTTATAAACAGAGTTTAAAATAATCTAGTCTTCAGGATCTTTAAATCCATCTGAATATGTTGAATTCTTACTAATATAGTTAAGTTTCAAGACCCGGCTCAACAAGTGTGGGCCATTTCAGAACCTTCACGAGTAAGGTTATAGGTATTTTTCTTGAGAGCTGTCAAGTGTCACGCACTATCCAAAATGCTTTGGGCAATTCAGAAGAATCACAGAGCACACAAGCTGGAGGAAATCATTATAGAAATTTGAGGCTTGGAGGAGTTGACTGATTTGCATATCTAACAGCATAAAAGTAAGATCTACAGCTAAAGTCTGTTATGCTCCGAGCCCGTATCTCCGAACCGACTGAGAGAGAGAGCAAGTCCACCAAGGTAATGCAAGGGCAAGAAGGGAGTTTATCTCTAGCGCGCTAGGGCCCAAGTCTCATCCCACACAAGGGAATCCGACAAGAGCCCCGAACAAAGGAGTATGGCGGCTTATATACAGGCAGTTCTTTGTCTCAGTTACAGGAGTAGCTGGCGTTACATAATTGGCCAGGCAGGATGAGCACATATCCTGTCTCTTTCTGGTAAACATGACTCAGGTCCTAGAGCCCATCGTTTGGTCCCTAACAAAGTCAAACTCTGACTCCCAGTCCACTGTGTTCTGCCAACTGTGGAAATTCCGTATTTAAGTATATGAGAATTGAAGAGAAACAAGCCCATAGTACCTGACTTGACAGACTTATTTGGTGTACAATACTGTCTTGTAGTTGTTCAGTCGCTCACTCGTGTCCAACTCTTTGTGACCCCGTGAATTACAGTGTGCCAGGCTTCCCTGTCCTTCACTATCTCTTAGAATCTCACTATCTTTTATCCACTGAGTCGATGATGCCATCCAACCATCTCATTCTCTGCTTTCCCCTTCTCCTCTTGCCCTCAACCTTTCCCTGCCTCAGGGTCTTTTCCAGTGAGTTGGCTGCTCACATCAGGTGGCCAAACTATTGGAGCTTCAGCTTTAGCACCAGTCCTTCCAGTGAAAATTCAGGGTTGATTTCCTTTAGGATTGACTGGTTTAATCTCCTTGCAGTCCAAGGGATTCTCAAGAGTCTTCTCCAGCACCACAGTTCTTAGTAGTCTGGCTTGTTGAAAGATGAAAAGTAAACTCAACCTCACTGTTTGAGGTCCTTTTCTGGGAGACTGCAGTCTTGATCCATGTGAGTGGAAATTCAGGTTTTCTTTGTCCAGTGGGCTCAAAAAGTAGTCGAGAAGTTCTCTGCCGAATGTGCTGTGAGGAATTCTACTGACATGCACTGCTGTTGCTAGCTGTGGGCAGGCTCCTGCAGGATCACAGCTCTGCCCTGCTTCTGAGCAAGTCATCTTCTCTTCTCCTTTCTGAGTGATTCATCCAGAAGCCAGGGTCCAAAGACTCAAAGTTTGACAATGAATTGTCAGTTGGAGATTACATTTGAAATCTAAATTTAAATTTTAAGGAGAGAAAAAAAATTATCTTTTGAAAAGTTAAAGATATTGTCAAATGTCAGAAGAGAATACAAAAAAAAGACTAGCTCAAACCAAATGGATACCCAGCAAGTAGTTATGGCACAGTATTGTTTACCAAACATTGAGCAGATGACTTGATCACCTGGGTGGTGAATTTCCAGTCATTTGGAAGGAGGTACTTTTATCTTTTTAAAAGACATTTTTTGTTACATAATAAAAAAATTAATGCACCTCTGCCCCCCCAAAAGAAAGAAAAGTTGCAAAGGAGCAAAGAAAGGATATGATCCATGTTCTCAAACTGTTTTCTAAGAAACAGGAAATACATTTAACTGCATGAGAAAGAAAATGCAAGTAATAAAATTCTACCTTTTAAAGTTTTAAATTTGCAAATATATGAAATATAAAACCCTGTGCAGAAGAAGCTACTCTGATAAAATTACCGAAGAGGATGCTGTTGGGGGCTGTCTGGTTCAAAACAGAATACACACTCAGATCCTACCGACACCAAACAAAATCCTACACTTTCATATAGGAAAGTTCTTTAATGTCCCTCAGATTGATTTCACCTCTTCTGTGAAGATTCTACCCTTGCTCACATGAGGGTATCCCATAGCCCTTTGACTGTCATAACTCACTGCATTGCATTCTTTAGGCATCACTTCCCAGGTGTCTCTTTTCCCTAATACTTAGTTACTGGAAATTTGAGACTGTTTTTTCCCTTCATCATTCATTTTGTCACTTCTCAGTGCCTGGTATTGGGCTTCAGACACCCTGGATTTCCATAAAGTTGAATGGTAATCATATATTTTATATTTATAAAATATAGATATTCCTGTATTCAATTCCTGATTTCATTCGTTATCACCTGAGTGACTAGGGGCTAACCCTAATCTCTCCACTCCCTCAACTAAAACATTGGGACAAGAATCCTGGACTTGGAGGTTCTTTCACAGGTACTCAGGGCAGTTAGTAGTGGCATGTCACAGAAATGATCTCAGCAGATGGTCTGATTTTGTGAATTATCACAATGCTTTCAAAACCCTTCAATATATATTACCTCCTAAAGAGAAATACCCATTGCCACTGGATCAATTCCCTTCTCTGGGTCTCAGTTTCTTCTCCTGTAAATGAAGGACATTAGGCTAGATTTTATCCATGAGCTTAGTGAGCCTTCTTTCTGAGAAATTCGTTTTCAGGTGCCCCTGAGGAATGGTCCAAAGTGCATTACTTTTTTCCCTGACCAGCTTGTAGCTAGAGGACTAGCATAGTCCCCTAGCATAGGAACCCAAAACTGCAGGTGATATACAAAGACCACCCTCATGCTCACCCCACAGAATTCCCACACTTTTTCCTGATGTGGCTCTGTCTTCCTGCCTCTTCAAATCCACCTTCAGAAGAACGTTGCTTTGATGATCCAACAGTCGTTCTGAAGAACTTAAAGGCCTGCACAGTCGTTGCTACAAGGGTCATGGCGTGAAGTTTTGCTTTAAGCGAAGGGTCAGGGCATGCTTGGAGCAGGGCTGGGGTGCCAAGGGTTCGTTCCACCCTCGCTATGAGACAAGGCTCTGCCCACCACGCTGGCTCTGGTTCAGCCTCAGTTTTGTTCCCAGTTGTGCTCTGACCCATGTGACGCTGGTACATCTCTCCTGGCACTTCTGATTGGCTGCCCACCTCACTCAGTTCCCTGACCCTCTCACATCCGTCATTGGACCAAGCATCCTTCCTTGCCTTGCTACCCATGCTCTACTTGGTAACATACTGCTGGTGGAGCCTGGTACTGACCTCCACTTCTTTCAACTGCATTCAGACATCCACTTCTTATTAATAGATATATGTTAACTTGTCCGTGCTCTTTATGCTTAATCCCTCTATTGATTTAATTACTACAGTTTTATAAGATATCTTACTATCAAATCAGTCAAGACCAACTTTTTCTTTCTTGTCAAAATTATATTGTTCTTTTCTTGGCTTTTGACATTTCCCTAGGAAGGGGTTCAGAGAATGCCTCTCCAAAAATATACCATGCTGGCATAAGGATTATTTTGAGCTGAAGGCTGCTTTTGAGAAGAAGCAGATAGAAACATTCTCTCCTCTCCCACACACACAGGAAGGGCAGGAGGATTCTTACTAGGCAGAGACAAACCTAGACTCCTCGGCCCAGAGAAGGCTTAGAGTTGGATCTCACCACCATAGTGCCATATAAATGTTATGTCACCCTAAAAATTTCCCCATGTGAAACCTTGAAATAACCCTTTTTAGTCATGGCCTCTTACAAGATTAAGAAAGAATGTTATCTTTTAAAGAGTCTGTGGTGACGCAAGGATGAAAGAATAGATAAAACCAAAGAGGGTCTTGGAATGCAGTAATGAAAAAACCAGACCCTTATCATCCTTCCCTTCCCCATGTTGTAACTATTAACAGATTTCAGGTCCTCCTGAGCAGTATAACCTTGTCTCCTCACCTACCCTACAGGGAGAAAATTTAAGTGCTGTGTTCAGAGGAAAGAAATTGGTGGTGAACATCTTGGAGACAATCTACCTCAAGCTTGGGAAAGATAATATAGAAAGTTTTTTCATGGCCTTGGGCAAATAAAGACTTCTTAAACAGGACACAAAAGTATTGACAATATACAAAAAATGTTGTTAAAATTCATTAAAGTTTTAAACTTCTGATCATCAAAACACACAGTTGAATATCCAAAGGCAAGTCACTGTGTAATGGAGAAAATACTTACAACCCATATAGCTGATAGGAAAAACTCATATCCTGAATCTGTGAAGAACTCAAGCATCAATACTAAAGAAAACAAAAGGGAATACTCTTGCACTGTTGGTGGGAATGTAAATTGACACAACCACTGTGGAAAACAGCATGGAAGTTCCTTAAAAACTAAAAATAAACTACTATACAAGCAACCCCACTATTAGGCATATACCCTGCTGCTGCTGCTGCTGCTGGCTAAGTCACTTCAGTCATGTCCGACTCTGTGTGACCCCATAGATGGCAGCCCACCAAGCTCCCTTGTCCCTGGGATTCTCCAGGCAAGAGTACTGAGTGGGGTGCCATCACCTTCTCCGGGGCATATACCCTGAGAAAACCATAATTCAAAAAGACACATGTACCCCTATGGTCATTGCAGCACTGTTTACAATAACCAGGACATGGAAGCAACCTAACATGGATGTCCATATCCATCAACAGATGAATGAATAAAGAATACATGGTGTATATAAACAATGGAATATTACTCAGCCATTAAAAATAACAAATCAGGTCATTTGTAGAGATGTGAATGAACCTAGAGCTTCTCATACAGAATGAAGTAAGTTGGAAAGAGAAAAATAAATATCATATATTAATGCAGTGGCCACAGGACTGGAAAAGATCAGTTTTCATTCCAATTCCAAAGAAAGGCAATGCAAAAGAATGCTCACACTACCACACAATTGCACTCATCACACATGCTAGTAAAGTAATGCTCAAAATTATCCAAGCCAGGCTTCAGAAATATGTGAACCGTGAACTCCCTGATGTTCAAGCTGGTTTTAGAAAAGGCAGAGGAACCAGAGATCAAATTGCCAACATCCGCTGGATCATGGAAAAAGCAAGAGAGTTCCAGAAAAACATCTATTTCTGCTTTATTGACTATGCAAAAGCCTTTGACTGTGTGGATCACAATAAGCTGTGGAAAATTCTGAAAGAGATGGGAATTCCAGACCACCTGACCTGCCTCTTGAGAAATCTGTATGCAGGTCAGGAAGCAACAGTTAGAACTGGACAGGGAACAACAGCCTGGTTCCAAATAGGAAAAGAAGTACGTCAAGGCTGTATATTGTCACCCTGCTTATTTAACTTCTATGCAGAGTACATCATGAGAAATGCTGGACTGGAAGAAACACAAGCTGGAATCAAGATTGGCGGGAGAAATATCAATCACCTCAGATACGCAGATGACACCATCCTTATGGCAGAAAGTGTAGAGGAACTAAAAAGCCTCTTGATGAAAGTGAAAGAGGAGAGTGAAAGAGTTGGCTTAAAGCTCAACATTCAGAAAATGAAGATCATGGCATCCGGTCCCATCACTTCATGGGAAATAGATGGGGAAACAGTGGAAACAGTGTCAGACTTTATCTTTTTGGGCTCCAAAATCACTGCAGATGGTGACTGCAGCCATGAAATTCAAAGACGCTTACTCCTTGGAAGAAAAGTTATGACCAACCTAGATAGTATATTCAAAAGCAGAGACATTACTTTGCCGACTAAGGTCCGTCTAGTCAAGGCTATGGTTTTTCCTGTGGTCATGTATGGATGTGAGAGTTGGACTGTGAAGAAGGCTGAGCGCCGAAGAATTGATGCTTTTGAACTGTGGTGTTGGAGAAGACTCTTGAGAGTCCGTTGGACTGCAAGGAGATCCAACGAGTCCACTCTGAAGGAGATCAACCCTGGAATTTCTTTGGAAGGAATGATGCTAAAGCTGAAACTCCAGTCCTTTGGCCACCTCATGCGAAGAGTTGACTCATTGGAAAAGACTCTGATGCTGGGAGGAATTGGGGGCAGAAAGAGAATGGGACGACCGAGGATGAGATGGCTGGATGGCATCACGGACTCGATGGACATGAGTCTGAGTGAACTCCAGGAGATGGTGATGGACAGGGAGGCCTGGCGTGCTGCAATTCATGGGGTTACAAAGAGTCGGACACGACTGAGCAAGTGAACTGAACTGAACTGAGGTTGGTCATAACTTTCCTTCCAAGGAATAAGTGTCTTCCAATTTCATGGCTGCAATCACCATCTGCAGTGACTTTGGAGCCCAAAACAATAAGTCTGACACTGTTTCCACTGTTTCCGCATCTATTTCCCATGAAGTGATGGAACCAGATGCCATGATCTTCGTTTTCTGAATGTTGAGCTTTAAGCCAACTTTTTCACTCTCCTCTTTCACTTTCATCAAGAGGCTTTTTAGTTCCTCTTCACTTTCTGCTACAAGGGTGGTGCCATTTGCATATCTGAGGTTATTGATATTTCTCCCGGCAATCTTGATTCCAGCTTGTGCTTCTTCCAGTCCAGCATTTTTCATGATGTACTCTGCATAGAAGTTAAATAAGCAGGGTGACAGTATACAGCCTTGATGTACTCCTTTTCCTATTTGGAACCAGTCTATTGTTCCCTGTCCAGTTCTAACTGTTGCTTCCTGACCTGCATACAGATTTCTCAAGAGGCAGGTCAGGTGGTCTGGTATTCCCATCTCTTTCAGAATTTTCCACAGTTTATTGTGATCCATACAGTCAAAGGCTTTTCCATAGTCAATAAAGCAGAAAGATGTTTTTCTGGAACTCTCTTGCTTTTTCGATGATCCAGCGGATGTTGGCAATTTGATCTCTGGTTCCTCTGCCTTTTCTAAAACCAGCTTGAACATCAGGGAGTTCACGGTTCACGTATTGCTGAAGCCTTGCTGGAAGAATTTTGAGTATTACTTTATTAGCGTGTGAGATGAGTGCAATTGTGTGGTAGTGTGAGCATTCTTTGGCATTGCTTTTCTTTGGAATTGGAATGAAAACTGACCTTTTCCAGTCCTGTGGCTACTGCTGAGTTTTCCAAATTTGCTGGCATATTGAGTGCAGCACTTTCACAGCATCATCTTTAAGGATTTGAAATAGCTCTACTGGAATTCCATCACCTCCACTCGCTTTGTTCGTAGTGATGCTTTCTAAAGCCCACTTGACTTCACATTCCAGGATGTCTGGCTCTAGATGAATAATCACACCATTGTGATCATCTTGGTCATGAAGATCTTTTTTGTACAGTTCTTCTGTGTATTCTTGCCACCTCTTCTTAATATCTTCTGCTTCTGTTAGGTCCATACCATTTCTGTCCTTTATCAAGCCCATGTTTGCATGAAATGTTCCTTTGGTATCTCTAATTTTCTTATAGAACACTGTATAAAATAAACAGAAAAGATATAGTGAGTTGGATGATGCTGAAGTAAAGAAAACTAGAAAGAATTCAACATGACTCTAAAGCAAACTAAGGCATGTCATGAGAAATGGGAACAGCTTTTTAGTTATATCTTAAATCCAGTTGCTTTAAATTTTTTTTCAATATTATGTAAGCTTATTTTCCCTAGTCCATGTCATTTGGCAGAGAGAGATCAAAAAGTAAATGGTCAAAAAATGTTCTATTTCTCTTGCCATAGGCATATATATGGTTTCTCTCACATTTGAGATACACATCTCTACACATACACAAATCCAGGATATCTAGAATACTTTGGCATTTGGATTCTTGTGGAAATAGGAGCTTACTCACCTATGAAAGTCAAAGTGAAAGTGAAGTTGCTCAGTTGTGTCTGGCTTTGACACCCCATGGACTGTAGCCTACCAGGCTCCTCTCTCCATGGGATTCTCCAGGCAAGAGTACTGGAGTGGGTTGCCATTTCCTTCTCCAGGGGGTCTTCCCAACCCAGGGATCCAACCCGGGTCTCCTGCATTCCAGGCAGACACTTTAACCTCTGAGCTATTAGGGAAGTTTGTCCTTATTTCTCGGACTTCAGAAATATGCTATTATTTAAAGAATAAATACAACTAAATGTTCTTACTTAAGGAATATAGTATTAAAGTCCTGAATGGAGGAGCCTGGTAGGCTGCAGTCCACGGGGTCACTAGGTGTCGGACACAACTGAGCAACTTCACTTTCATTTTTCACTTTCATGCATTGGAGAAGGAAATGGCAACCCACTCCAGTGTTCTTGCCTGGAGAATCCCAGGGACAGGGGAACCTGGTGGGCTGAAGTCTATGGGGTCGCACAAAGTTGGACACGACTGAAGCGACTTAGCAGTATTAAAGTCCAAGCAATTTCCAATTCATTAGCCCTGGAAACTTACTGCTGGGGAAAGCAGAAAGGAAAACAGGATAGTTAAGGAAGCCTTAAGGCTTCCCTGGTGGTTTAGATGGTAAAGAATTTGCTTACATTGCAGGATACCGAGGTTCAATGGGCTTTCCTGGTGGCTCAGAGGTTAAAGCTTCTGCCTGCAATGCAGGAGATCTGGGTTCGATCCCTGGGTCGGGAAGATTTCTTGCCTGGAGAATCCCATGGGTGGAGGAGCCTGGTGGGCTACAGTCCAAGAGTCAGACACGACTGAGCAACTTCACTTTCACTTCACAGGTTCAATTCCTGGGTCAGGAAGATCTCCTGGAGAAGGGAATAGCTACCCACTCCAGTATTCTTGCCTGGAGAATTCCATAGACAGAGGATGGCTGGGCTACAGTCCATGGGGTTGCAAAGAGTCAGACAGGACTGAGCAACTAACACTTATCTCAGCAGTCATTTCTGGAGAAGGCTGTGATGCATAGCTGAAGCTGTCCAGATACCTCTTTGTGAAAAAGAAAAAAAAAAGAAGTCCTTCCCTAATTTTTTGACTTCCTGTTTACAAACTAAAATGAATATCTTTGAAATGATTCATCTCAACCAGTTCAAGAAAGTTAGACTCTGATAAGTTAAAGGTATATATGTAGGAGTAAAATGTAAGACAAAAATAACATAAAAGATGGATGAAGTGGTAAAATATTATTTGAAGCCAGATTGTCATAAGTTAAAGATATATTCATGCTCATGTCCAACTCTTGCGACCCATGTACGGTGACCTGCCAGGCTCCTCTGTCCATGGGATTTCCCAGGCAAGAATACTGGAGTGGGTTGTCATTTACTCATTAATAAATGAAACAGAGATACAGCTAGTAAGGCAAGAAAGAAAATAAATAAATGCAATTATAAAACAATCAGTAATAAAAGGAAAGCAGGAACAGAGGGGAAAAGAAAAAACATAAAAAAATAGGAAACAATAAGTATGACAGATGACAGATTTAAATGCAAGCATATTGATAATCACATTAAATGTAATTGAAGAAAGAATACCAAAAAAATCCTCAACTTTCACTTTAAAGAACCAAGAAATAAGAACAAATGGAAACTCAATAATAACAGAAGAAAAAGAAATAACAAAATATCAAATTTCAGTAGAAGTGAAATCAAAAAAATAGAAAACAAAAAAAATTTTTTTTTAACTATGAAACGAAAAGCATGTTGTTTGGGACTATCAATAACATTGATAAACCTCTTACCCAGAATGATTGGTGTGAGGGAGACACAATTACCAATATGAAGTATGAAACAAGTGATATCATTACAGACACTACAGATAATAAAAAAATTACTAAAAATCATTCCAATAAATTCAACAATTTATGGCATGAGAAAGGTTTCTTGAATTACACATACAATCTAAAGCTTGTTCAAGAAGATTCTGAATAGTCTTTAATCTGTTTAAGAAATTGAATTTGAAGCTAAAAAGTCACAAAGAATTCCAGGAATTGATGGTTTCACTGGTGAATTCTACCATTTAGTTAAAAGTAATACCAGTTCTATACAAACTCTTCCAGAAAACTGAAGCAGACTGAATACTTCTGAATTCATCCTTTAAGGCCAGCACCACTCTGACAACAGAATCAGAAAGTCATAAGAAAACAAAAAAGACCAATATCCCTCATGAACATAGATGCAAAAAACCTTAAAATTTTAGCAAATTCAATCCCACAGTACACAAAAAGAACTACATATCTTGACCAATCAGAGTTTATTACAGGAATGAAAGATGGATTTATAGTTTAAAATCAACATAATTCACCATACTAACTGCCTAAAAAGAGAATAAATTATATGGTCATCTCAATAGAAGCATAAAAATTCAACATTCATTTATGATTAAAACTTTCAGTAAAATAAAAATAAAAGGCACTTTCACAAACTAAAAAACAGCTTCCAAAACATTAAACTCCAGCTCTACTTTTCTCTATCAGGAAAAAGGCAAAATGCTAACTCCGGCCACTACAATTCAGTACTCTCCTGGAGGTTCTGGCCAGTGCAATAAGGGAGAAAAATAAAAAGCACTTATCATGGAAAGGAAGAAGTAAAACTGTCCTTATCCGTAGATAAGATGATCCATGATCATCTATAGGATATGTGTTGGAACATACCCCCAAAAAAGTTATCAAAACTAATTGGTGGATTTAGTAAGGTTGGAAGTTAAACAATAGAGAAATTATATCTCTACATAACAGCATTAAATCCTCAAATTGAAATAAAAACACAATTTGCAATAGTATCAAAAATATGAGCAAATAGGGACTAAATTTTAAGATGAACTTAGGCCAGGACTCCATTCATCAGTTGGCTCATGTGTGGCTCCATTCCAACAGAGGGTCCATGATGGTATTTTGTGTCTGCTTATATCAGTGTTACCTTGACCCCTTCTATACAATAATCCTTGAAAACTCTGAGAGTTTCCATTTTCCCAGTACACAGTTATTCTGGTGAACGAGTGCCATTTAGAAAGGAACTGCTGAAATTGTTACTGAAGATCAATACAAAGCCTCAGTTTATGAGTGTTGTGACATTGGCTCTCCTTCTTCAGTGGGCACTGTCTCTTTTTAGCTCCGTGATCTCTTCTGATTCTCAATACCAGCACATATCTGGAAACTGGACAAAGAATTCTGTATTTAAAAAGTGGAGGCAAATTGCTACTTATCCCTGTGTGTTAAGGCCCCTTGGAAAAGTGGCTGAATCCAGAAATGCGACTGAAAAGTTTAAAAAGATTAACCTGGATAGTTTGTGCTAAAAAGTAAGGAATTGTTCAAAGAATGGCAGGGACATATCAAAAGGACAGAGAAATGTGGTTGTATAAAATGCTCATATGATGGGAAGCTGGGTAAAGTGTTCACAGTAACTCTCTTCACTCTGACTTTTCTGTAGGTATGGGCTTCCCAGATGGCTTAGTGGTAAAGAATCCACCTGCCAATGCAGGAGGCCTGGGTTAGATCCCTGGGTCAGGAAGATCCTCAGGAGGAGGGCATGGCAACCCACTCCACTATTCTTGCCTGGAGAATCCCATGAGCAGAGGAAACTGGTGGGCTACAGTCCACGGGGTTGCAAAGGAGTTGGACACAAACTCGAGACTAAACAATAACACAAATAGTATTACAACTCTTCTGTAAGTTTGAAATCATGACAAAATCAAAACATTTTTGAAACAACTTCTGGGGATTTCCCTGGTGGTCCAGTGGTTAAGAATCCACTTTCCTGTGCAGGGCACATGGGTTTAATCCCTGGTCAGGGAACTATGATCCCACATGCCATGGGGCAATAGCAAGCAGCTAAAATATACTTTAAAAAAAAAACAAAACAAAACAAAAATGTCTGGCACCTAACAGAACACTAACTGTTTTTAGAATCGTCTCAGGCCTGACTAAGTCTTCTCAGCCTTAAAGATGACTTCAAGGAGATAGACTTCTTATCCAATATAAAAACAAGTGCCCCCTTTCCCTCCTCTCCAATACTCAAAGGCTAAAGGAAGTGCAGATTTTAGTTACCTTACATATGTCCCACTGGTTTTCCTTTCTGGACAGAAGAGCAAAGTTGTCTAATTGCTTCACTGGAATATGTATTCCCAAAGGCTTCAGCAAAGATAGTAAAATATTTTTAGATCTCCAATTTGAGAAGTTCAGGAACATTTTAAAGTATAAATGGTCTCTATTACTTTAGAGTAGTCCTTTAGGAGTCTGAGGGTCTGATCTCAGACTCCTGGTATGCAATATGCTGAAGCCTACCATGGGCTTCACAAATGGAAAGTGATCATGGAACCCAGCACAAGTTAAGGGTCAAAGTGACTGAGGCCCAGGTTGTAGGTATGAACCATATACTTGTTTAGTGAGTGTTTGCTCTCTCACACTGGCCTCCTTGTAAGAATTATCTGGGCAAGTTCAGAAACAAGTTTCAAGGAAAAGTGACAGAAGGGCGAGTATCCTCAAGAACAGAAACCGCAAATCAGCTTCCAAGAATTAAAACCAATTTTCAGAAGAAAGGAAAAAATAGTGAGAGAAGAAGAATTACAACAGAAGTAAATCCTGACAATATTTCCTCATGGATACTTTAAGAGAAGGCAAGTTCTATTTTAATAATTTAATTATTTTTAACAATAACTTTTTTCTTATGCTAGTCTACTTGTTTCCTAACCATAAAAGCGTAATTGGCAGTCATATTTAATGGTATTAATGGTATATAATGACTATATTTTTCTTTGACATATCTAGGAAAAAAGAGGGCAGTAGGGAGAATTGCATAAGGAAGCAATTACTAGACTGGAACATAACTTTTAATGTAATTGATAATATATAATCATAGAAGTAGAATTCATGTAAACAAATGAAGTACTAAAAAAAAAATCCAGGCTTATGAAATTCCAGATAAATTTCAGATTCCTGGATTCCAACACAGAACTTTTACCCAACTTCAAGAATTCTATACATTTATAAATAACAATTACTAACTGTTGCTAATTATGATGTCAGAAATATATAGTTATACTAAAAATCATCAGGTTTTGTTTGTTTAGATAATGTTAATATTCTATTTGCCAAAGATCCATGTGTGCTGATATAGCATATAGGTAAAATATATTTCAAAATGTTTTTAGTTTAGAATACTTTAAGGAAACTTGATATAAACAGACAAAATCTTTCAGACTTTTGAAAAACTATCAGTGATAACTGATTCATCCCACTGGATAAAATTTCTATCAGTTTAAGATTTCACTAATTCAAGCTAAAGTGGAATGAGGTTCTTATTTTGATACTGGTAGTCTATTAATTTTATTGTACATTGCTATTTTCAACTATCGGAGAAGGCAATGGCACCCCACTCCAGTATTCTTGCCTGGAAAATCCCATGGATGGAGGAGCCTGGTAGGCTGCAGTCCATGGGGTCTCTAAGTCAGACATGACAGTGACTTCACTTTCACCTTTCGCTTTCATGCATTGGAGAAGGAAATGGCAAGCCACTCCAGTGTTCTTGCCTGGAGAAT
Source organism: Capra hircus (assembly GCF_001704415.2). Classification (NCBI taxonomy): domain Eukaryota; kingdom Metazoa; phylum Chordata; class Mammalia; order Artiodactyla; family Bovidae; genus Capra; species Capra hircus. Next base: position 19,142,822 of record NC_030830.1, read on the forward strand.
CCCAGTGACTGGGGGGCCTGGTGGGCTGCCATTTATGGGGTCACACAGAGTCGGACACTACTGAAGTGACTTAGCAATAGCAATTCTTAACTCTAAGCATGGACTGGTGACTCGTTTTATCACATCAGATTCAGTTTTGAGAACAAAGCAACGATCTTAAACTTCTTAAACAGATCGATAATTCATGTACCTTGTATGATCAGCAACTCTAATCATAAGCAAATGCAAAATAAAAATAAATCATGTAGTAAAATACTTACCTAAATCTTTAAAATATTCTATGGATCGTGTTGCCTTAATACGTGCCGGAATGGATGTCTTTTTAATTTTTTAAAAAGATTGAAAAGTCTCTAAAAGTTCTTTTTGTTTTCCAGATAAACAAATATATCATGTATATATGCATAATATATATGAACAAAAGTGATTTCATAAGTTGGAAAGGATGCAGATGTCCATATGCCTTTGGGCCTTTTCACAAGGTTCTGTAGAAACTTTACACTTACCTGGGCCCCAAATTAAATTGGTTATTTCCACTAATTCAAAGGTACTCCTTTCCTTCTGTGTTCCTACTTTATTAAGCATCTGTGCAGCCTACCAGACAAACTTAAAGATCTTGCTTCATCACTGTGTCATCTCTCATCTGATAAATCTGCAGATTTTCTGCAGATTTTCTCTCCAGTAGTTGATTTACAGTGTTGTATCCGTTTCAGGTATACAGCAAAATGAATCAGTTATACATATATCCTCTTGTTTTTAGATCTTTTCCCATATAGGTCATTACAGAGTATTGAGTAAAGTTCCCTGTGCTATACTTAGGTTCTTATTAGTTATCTATTTTGTATTTAGTGGTATGTACACTTCTTTTTCTTGCAGCTTTCACAGAATAACAGATCACCAGCATTTTTCACCTAGATAACTGTAGCCATCCCAAGATTGTCTCCTACGTTCCAATATTGCTCTTTTCTACTTTATTGCAGCCAGAATAAGTTCTAAAATCCAAATTCAGTCATGTAACTATGAAGAGGAAAAGTTAAAACTTTACATAACATCCTGCTCCTTCTGCCTCTGTAACTCAGCTTGCTCCTTGCAAAGTCTGGATCATGTAGGTCATGTAGTCTCAGAAAGTGGGGACTTACAATTCTAGGAACTGGAGCTTATCTCACTCACCCTTGTTGCGCTCTTTGCAGTTGCCCAGCCCCTGCAACCCTGATTAATCATGCTTGTCCATGTAAAGGTCAGGCATCCTCCTCCCCATCTTGACTGCTATTCCTGCACATGCAAAACCCCTTAGTTTAAACCAGCCTCTTAACAGCTGGTGTTGCCCACTATAGTCTGGCTATTAAAACTCTGTAACCTCTTTGTTTGGGGCTCTGAGCTTGGAGTGTTAACTCATCTGGGCCCACCAGCATAATAAACCTGAGTTCTCGAGCTCTCCGAGTGTGGTGATTGGTTTCTCGAGTACTGGTTTCTGCAACAACTACTTTAAATTACTTAGCACTCCTCTCTTTTTTAACACAAAGACAGAATTTGTTAACATGAACTATAAGACCATGCATACACTAGCCTTTATTACTTCTCCAGTTTGAGTGAATTTCATTCCCTCATCACATTCCACAATACCAAGCCATTTCAGCTTCTCCCATGTGCCACTCTTTTCCTTGACTCTAGTCCTCTCATGTTAAAGCTCTTATCTGAGGTACTACTTCTTTCAATAAATATCCCTTATTCCTTGGGTTTTAGGTAAGTACCTCATCTAAGTTTGTGTTATGTCAGTCATGTCTGACTCTTTGCAACCCCATGGACTGTAGCCTGCCAGGTTCCTCTGTCCATGGGATTGTCCAGGCAAGAATACTGGAGTGGGTTGCCATTTCCTCCTCCTGGGGATCTTCCCCACCCAGGGATTGAACCCAGGTCTTCTGCATTGGCAGGCGGATTCTTTGCCACTAGTGCCACCAGGGAAGCCTTACTTCTTCCAAGAAACATCCTCATCTTGGGTTTTAGGTAAGTACCTCATCTAAGTCTTATACACCTTCTAATGACATTTTATATCACTGTTACAGTTACCATATTGTTCTCTGCATTCCATTCTAAACTACAAGCTCTGTGAAGGCAAGGATCATCTACATATTGTTTGTCATATTATCCTGAGACATTTTCATAGTGTCAGTTATATGGTAGACATTTATATTTTATTTTTTCTTAAATATACCTCAAGCTTTCATTCTGTACAAGTAGGAATGACTACTTGTTAGTTGACTAAACTGCCAAAGGTTTTTGAATATAGACTGGAAATTTTGAATGAATTATAAATAAAGAGAAGATTATTGATGAAAAATAAATTTTAAAATTAGAAAGACAAGCAGTACTATATTTGTTTGCAGTGGAACAGATAGTAATAGAAAAAGAAAAGAAAAGAAGACAGGAGTGCCGATATGATCAGGCAAACGGGACTTTGAAAGAGACATATTCTTCATTTCTCTACTTCCGACATTATAAGACCCCAAACTCACTAACTCCAATTGAATAACACAGTTGACTTTACTGCTCTAGTTCCAGTATACCGCCTAGATGAAACAAATGACTGGATATTAAAAAAAAAAAAAAAAGATGCTGCATATAAACACAACAAGTAACCCTTCTTTAAAACCCAGCAGTTCTTGAGCTACATGAGGACAGGAACACTTACAAGGAATGTAACTATTGTGATAGTAATAAATCTTTAGGTATTTGATATTGTTAGGCAGAACAAAAGGACTTCTCTGATGGCTCAGATGGTAAAGAATCCGCCTGCAATGCAGGAGACCTGGGTTCAATCCCTGGGTTGGGAAGATAAGCTGGAGGAGTAAATGGTAACCCACTCCAGTATTCTTGTGTGGAAAATCCCCATGGACAGAAGAGCCTGGTGGGCTACAGTTCATGAGGTTGCAAAGAATTGGACTGAATGACTAAGCACAGTACAGGCAGAATAAGAAACAATGCATAAATTAGCTTCTTTATCTTTACTCCAGAGTGAGGGATATTGTTGCTATGGTTTTCATCACAATGGACAGTTGAGGACACTCATGTGACTATAACTTGCCTATGGGATCGCAAAGAGTTGGACACGACTGAGCGACTGAACCGAACTGAACTGAACTGAAGGTTACACAGCTACAAACCAGGGCTGAGCCTTACTTTAAATTAAGGTTGATCTGACCAAAGTGGCCCCACTCATTATTCTTTGCTGCTTTTGCAAAAAGTGAGAATATGGAGACATACCAAGAGTAGGAGAATATCAAGTCAGCGTCATCCATCAGCACATTACATACCATGTTCCCAAATTTCAGAACCTATTTCACATCCAGATTTTCATAGTAGTTCTTTAAAATTTATCTGCTCTTCTGAGCCTAACAATTTCCCATAGCTTCAACAATCTCTGTGAAAGCTGAAGCCTTGTTGCCCCTCTGTTTGGGATGTATCTGGGCATGTCTAGACTCAGTTTGCCTGATAAACTCAAGTCCTGGTAAATAACTCAACAAACAAATTAAAAGTGTGTATATATATATGTGTGTGTATATAGGCTTCCCTGATAGCTCAGTTAGTAAAGAATCTGCCTAAAAGGCAGGAGACTCCGGTTTGATCCTTGGGTTGGGAAGATCCCCTGGAGAAGGAAAGGGCTACCAACTCTTGTATTCTGGCCTGGAGAACTCCAGAACTGTATAGTCCATGGTGTCACAAAGACTTGGACATGACTGAGTGACTCACTTTCAAGTATGTCAAATACTAACTTATTTAACTCTTTAAACAACTCTCTGAAGAACTATTATTATGCCCATTTTACATATTATAAAGTTGGATACAGAGTGTTTAAGTAACTTGTCCAAAGTCTCTTAGCTATTCAGTGGCTCCTCCATCCATGGGATTTTCCAGGTGAGAATACTGGAGTGGGTTGCCATTTCCTTGTCCAGGGGATCTTCCTGACCCACGGACTGAACTTAGGTCTCCTGAATTGCAGGCAGATCTTTACCGTCTGAGCCACCAGGGAATCCCTTAGCTATTCAACAGCATTGCTAGAATCTGAAACCATGCTCCAGTGTCTGGGATCATTATCAGAATGCTATCTATTTCTCAACTGTTAGTCACTCGAGTAAAAATATTCAGAAAAAAAGTAGAATATGCAGGTCTATATTTTGGAATAAAAATCTAAGATTTGGTAACCATCAGCATATGAATGGTATTTGAGGCAAGTATAAAGAATATATCACTCAGAATAATATATGAAGTTAATTGGATCCAAAATATGAGAAATGTCAATACTGGCACTCAAGATTTGTGCTTGGCAATATGAGCTGTTCTTGATTTTGCTATTTTCTTTGTGCAACATACTGACAGCATTTGATATTTTTGTCCATGCCAATTTTGAAATATTCTCTTGGGTTCCATTTCACAATGGAAGAGAAAAGACTTGACAATGGAATAAAAAAGAAAGATAATAAGTTAATGAAAATAATAATTAAACTAAAACAATAAGTAGTCTTTGTTACATTGCTATGACAGAATTCAATATGCTATCCAATATAACTACATATATAATTTCATTCTTTCATCCTAAAGTTCCATAATATATGTACTTTACCTTTCCTATCTCACAGAAAAGGAAAGTGAAAACAGAGCAGTTATGTATCTTGATCAAGGTCATAAGACTGGTAAGGGGTAGAGCCATGGTTTGAACAATTGTTCTAATATACTATTTTGAGCCATATATTTTACATCTATATTTTTCTAAAGAGCTAGATTATAAGTTTTGCTTTAAAACATATACAATGTATGGCAAAACCAATACAGTATTGTAAAGTAAAGTAAAGTAATAATAAAAATTGTAAAGTAAAATTAAAATTTAAAAAAGACATGTATTTTAATCAAAATAATATGCACAAAATTAACACAATTAGAAGTAGAAAAAAAGTCGATAACAGAAAAAAAAATTTATACAGTATCTTCCAACATCAAATTGCACACTCCAAGGATGGAATTTTTAACTCTTTCTTGTTTGGCTCAATTTACTAATTCTAAACCTGTACTTATACCTTGATTCCTTGATCTACCAATTTTAGTATCTATTGATGGTGCTTTAACCAATACTATCAGCTATTTCATTGTTATTGTCATTCTTCCATTGATTGTGTAACTTTTCTGATATACTTGTTTCTATACTTTGATTTACCACATTTATAACTACTTTCTGTCTTGCTTTCCTTCCACTTCTCCTCCTGTCCTACACCTCCTACCTCTTGTCAGCAATTAACTCATGCCTTGTCAATGTCGACCTTAGGTTTGTAACGTCTGAACCCATCACAAATGAAGGCAAATTAGATTAGCAAGGTTGCTTAAGAGGAAAAACCAGAGCTCTCCCCATATGTCTGAACACATTTTCACCCACCTGTTGTCTAATAAAAATTAATGTTCAATAAGTAAGAAGTAAACAAATTAGATTTTTAAAAAATTTAAAAACAGGAGCAACCAATAGTATCCGTGTGTGTGTGTGTGTGTGCCACATAATATATATTCTGGCTGTAATTATTGACTTAAAATATTAAAATGAATCTAGATTTTTTGCATATTTTATCTATTTTTACTGGAAAACAAGTTATGTCACATCATTCTTGTAATAATTGAAATTTTATTTTCTTATTTAAATTATTTTATTAATAACTGAAATAATTGAAAGTCTTTTCAATAATGGTTCTTGGTTGTACTTGCAATATCTAGTTTTCCAAAAAGGCTATTTTTAGCAATTTATCTTGGTCTATAAATAACACTGGGCTTCCCTGATGGCTCAGCCCTGACACAAGTTCGATCCCTGGGTCAGGAAGATTCCCTGAAGGAGGAAATAGCAACCCACTCCAGTATTCTTACCTGGAAAATTCCATGGACAGAGGAGCCTGATGGGCTACAGTCCGTGGGGTCTCAAGAGTCTCGCACAACTTAGCAACTAAACTGCCACCACCATATATAACATTATGTTTGAATTGATTACTTTTCTATTTAAAACCCAGCAAACTTTGAGCTAATTCATAACTATGCTTTAAAAATTTGTTTGAGAAGACTGAGTTTTTGGTGACATTTCCCTAACTTGATTTATCTCGAATAGACTTTGACATTCTTCTTTGATTGGGACTAAATCATGATTAAAGGACTCAGAGCACTCAATCCATCTTAACTGCACCCAACAGGTGATATTTGGGAATTGAGTAAATTTATCTTTCGGTTTTAGTCCCATGGTGTTTAGAAACTTGGTTTGAGAGTCAAACAAACCTGAATCTGAATTCCACATCCACAACTTCCTAGCTGTGCACCCTTGTTAAGTTACTTAATGCCTAAATCCTTCAAATTCAGATATTAGTATTAAATAAAGCAGCCCAAGAAAATAGCACAGTGCTAGTGTAAGGGCTTAGTATCACTGATAATCATTATATATTTAATTGTGTGAGTGTTTTCCCACTAGACTATAAATCAGTGAAGTAAATTGCTATCTATATTAGTAATTTTTTTTTACTTTATTTTACTTTACAATACTGTATTGGTTTTGCCATACATTGACATGAATCCACCACGTAATCTTTTATCTCTGACATACAGTACAGTGTTTGGCAAACAACAAGTTTTCAGTAAATATTTGCTGAATATGTATTTATCAATATAAATATTTTCAGTAATTCTTATTCCAAAGATCATAATCTGATCTGCTACTGCTGCTGCTAAGTCGCTTCAGTCGTGTAGGACTCTATGCGACCCCGTAGAGGGCAGTCCACAAGGCTCCTCTGTCCCTGGGATTCTCCAGGCAAGAACACTGGAGTGGGTTGCCATTTCCTTCTCCAGTGCATGAAAGTGAAAATTGAAAGCCCAACTCATAGTGACCCCATGGACTGCAGCCTACCAGACTTCTCCATCCATGGGATTTTTCCAGGCAAGAGTACTGGAGTGGGGTGCCATTGCCTTCTCCTTCCTGATCTGAGGCTGTATCAATCTATGTATTAGTAGAAGTCTCTTAAAATCACTTGGACTATAACTGTCAGCCAAAAGTTTTGTTCTCAGGAGACTTCTCTGGTGGTCCAGTGGTTGACAATCTGCCTTGCAATACAGGGGGCATAGGTTTGATCCCTGGTCCAGAAGGATTCCACATTCTGTGGGACCACTAAGCCCTTGTGCCACAACTACTAAAGCCCTAGTGCCTAGAGCTCAGGTTCCACAACAAGAGAAGCTACTGCAATGGCAAGCCCAAGCAACCCAACTAGAGAGTAGCCCCCACTCACCACAACTGGAGAGAGCCCACACACAGCAACAAAGATGCAATGTATCCATAATAAATAGGCAAATAAATTTTAAATATTTTTTAAGTTTTCTTCTTAGGTCATCTCTACAGCTTTAATTAATTTAAACTGACTAAAACTGTTTAGTAATAACACTGCTATTATTTATACCCAAAATAGCATGGGAAAGATTCTCTTCTTAATCATGTGTAACATAGACCTGATTTTTCTGTTTGCAATCATAATAACAAACATCTAACATGGTTTATGATGCGCAATGTATTTCACAACGTGTAATGGTGTGTAAAAGATCAGTGTGTATGAGATAGTGGTGTAGAAGTGGAGATGGAGATGTGATTCCTTCACTCTTTCTTATCCTTCCCGGATCTTGTTTTATACTTGTTTGGCCAGAGAACATCACTAGTTATAGTAGGAACTAGTTACAGTAACAATTTGAAGTGGTATCTGGTAGAGTCATAAACTCTTTAAGCACCTGAGGGAGAGGTGGCACTGAAAGCTGTAATTTCACATCAACCTTATGAGGCAATAAAATTATTTCATAGCTCAACACACAGAGTATTGAGACAGTCTTTTGACTCAAACACCATATTCTGGACATAGAGTACAGGAAACATCTTTATTAATTTATTAATTTAAGGTGCTGAGAAATGTCCTGTTATATGTCAGATCATAAAACCACCTTTGAGCATTTTAAACTCTCTGATTTTGGAAGTGTTTCTGACACATTCAAATAAACCTAAAACTTTTACTTCTTTAATTACTAATGCAATCAAGGGAATTTTTGGCTCTAGGAAGAATTGAAAGTATTTTGAGATTTTTCTTGAAAAGTTTTTATAAAACACATGCTTATGCCTTTTGAATTGATCCATAGGTTTTAAACATGAAAAAGTGACTTATCTGGCTTTTTAAAATTTGACAATTAGTCTTTTCTCGTGGATAAAAAAGCATATTTTTTAAAGCAACATGATAGAATTAAAATTTATATATAATTTTCTAAATGATATAAATGAAATCATATCATTCTATTTTATATCATTTATAATCTTTATATCATTTTATACATATGTCTCTATTGATATAAAATGATAACTATCCTACAATTTATGTAACTAAAGAACTATAAGTCTGCCTCACAGTTATATCCAGTTAAAAATATAATTATGCACTTCATTCATAAAAGAAAGAAAATTTTAAAATACAGTATTCATTGAAAACTACATAATTTCATAAAACTGAACTTTTATGAAATACAAGAGAATATATTTGTAAATAGAGAAAATAAGAATTCCAAAATAAAGTATTAGAAATAAGAATCCCATCACTTACAAAATAATTTATGTGTTGTTATGGATTAAATTTTTGAATAAAAATTGAAAGGGTGTGTCTTAAACTCCAATGAGTTAAAAAAAAAAAAAAGAACAACTTGTACTCCTATTTTCATTGTCAAGTAAACCATCACTTTCAAGTTTTAGTGATAGAATTTTCTATGATATGTGACATACTAGCTCAATGACAAACATTTTCCCAAATTCAGAAGGCTAATAAGCATCAAAAATTAATCAACTTCATAGCTAATATCACCCAGTTTAAACAATATGAGATTAGGCGGTACGGGCAGGGACCAAACTAAGAGAATCCACCTGCCAATGCAAGAGAGCACCTGGATCAGGAAGGTCCTCTGGAGAAGGAAATGGCAATCCACTCCAGTATTCTTGCCTGGAAAATTCCATGGACAGAGGAGCACCTGGCCGGCTACAGTCCATGGGGTCAGAAAGAGTCAGACATGACTAGGTATGAACACAGGCACACCAAACAACTGCCAAAGATTTAAGGAAAAACAAGCTGCTTTTAGAGTTCAGTAAAACAGGTACTTCTATAATCTCTCTATCAAGACCTTTAAAATATTGGAAATACTGCTAACAATTAACTGTAGAGCAATGATTGGAGAAATGATGACACAGCTACAGGAAGATTATACAGACGTTAATGATTATTTTTGCAGAACTTTAAACCAAAGCAAATTTTCACAATGTAAAATTATGAAAGGAAATGTAAAATATAAAATTTATAAACACACTATTATTTATATTTTGTTAAATTCAGTTCAGTTCACTTCAGTCACTCAGTCGTGTCCGACTCTTTGCGACCCCATGAATCGCAGCACACCAGGCCTCCCTGTCCATCACCAACTCCCAGAGTTTACTCAAACTCATGTCCATCGAGTCGGTGATGCCATCCAGCCATCTCATCCTCTGTCATCCCCTTCTCCTCCTGCCCTCAATCCCTCCCAGCATTAGGGTCTTTTCCAATGTGTCAACTCTTCCCATGAGGTGGCCAAAGTATTGGAGTTTCAGCTTCAGCATCAGTCCTTCCAGTGAACACCCAGGGCTGATCTCCTTTAGGATGGACTGGTTGGCTCTCCTTGCAGTCCAAGGGACTCTCAAGAGTCTTCTCCAACACCACAGTTCAAAAGCATCAATTCTTCAGCACTCAGCTTTCTTCACAGTCCAACTCTCACATCCATACATGACCACTGGAAAAACCATAGCCTTGACTAGATGGACCTTTGTTGGCAAAGTAATGTCTCTGCTTTTTAATATGCTGTCTAGATTGGTCATAACTTTCCTTCCAAGGAGTAAGTGTCTTTTAATTTCATGGCTGCAATCACCATCTGCAGTGATTTTGGAGCCCAAAAAGATAAAGTCTGACACTGTTTCCACTGTTTCCCCATCTATTTCCCATGAAGTGATGGGACCAGATGCCATGATCTTCGTTTTCTGAATGTTGAGCTTCAAGCCAACTTTTTCACTCTCCTCTTTCACTTTCATCAAGAGGCTTTTTAGTTCCTCTTCATTTTCTGCCATAAGGGCAGAAATATGCCATAAATTTATATAGGCCATAAATTACATATACTCAAAAGAATGAAAAGAAATAAATCAATATCGCAGTGCGGTTGTTTCTGGGATGTGGGTAATCTTTTCCTATCCTTCATGTATATCTGTGTTTTCCTAATATTCCACAATAATTGTAACTGAGGGGATCCAAAAGAAAGAGAATAAACAAAAGATAGTATTCCTAAAATACATAATCTATATCTACATGGAATATTGAAATTTTAAGTAATTATTTTACATAATTATTTGATATGACCCACCTCTCTCTGTGAATTCCTTAGTCTGCTTCATGAAGATTAAAATGTGTTGCTATTTGCTTCCCTGCAGACGTATACTGATTATCCTCTGTCATGACCAACCAGAGTTGCTAGGAAGGCTTCATCTTGTTGGGTTTCTCAAACAGACCCAAGCTAGAGCAGATCCTCTTCATGTTTGTCCTCATCTTCTACCTTGTGACTCTGGTGGGCAATGCTGTCATTATCCTGGTTTCCCGCTTAGACCCCAGCCTTCACACACCCATGTACTTCTTCCTCACTAATTTGTCCTTCCTGGATCTCTGCTTTACCACCAGTTCTATCCCTCAGCTGCTTTTCAACTTAGGCAGCCCAGACAAGACCGTCAGTTATGTGGGTTGTGCCCTCCAGCTCTTCATGTTCCTGGGACTGGGTGGCACAGAATGTGTTCTCTTGGCTGTCATGGCTTATGACCGCTTCACTGCAGTCTGCAAGCCCCTCCACTACTCTGTCCTCATGCACCCTCAGCTCTGTTGGAAGTTGGTGTCTGTGGCCTGGGGAGTTGGACTTCTCAACTCCCTGGTTATGTCTCCAGTGACTATGAAACTGCCACGATGTGGGAGATGCAGGGTGAAACATTTCCTATGTGAGATGCCGGCTCTGATAAAAATTGCTTGTGTGGATACAGTGGCTGTAGAGAGCACTGTTTTCATCCTGTCAGTGATCATCGTTCTGGTGCCCCTGTCCCTCATCCTCATCTCTTACAGCTACATTGCCCTCGCGGTGCTGAGGATGAAGTCGGCGGCCGGAAGGAGGAAGGCTTTCAACACGTGTGGGTCCCATCTCACTGTAGTCTCCTTGTTTTATGGGAATATTATCTATATGTATATGCAACCAGGAAATAATTCATCTCAGGACCAAGGGAAATTCCTTACCCTCTTCTACAACTTGGTGACTCCCATGTTGAACCCTGTCATCTATACACTGAGAAATAAGGATGTAAAGGGTGCACTCAGGAGACTTGTGTCTAGAAAGTAAGATGACAGTGACTAGTTTTATGGTACTTCTTTTACTCAGTTAATAAAAATAAATAATTCTTAAAGTGAAAATTTTTAACTTATTTAAACATTTCTACCAACCCAATAAAAGCCTCCAGGGATGGAATTTGGAAATATGTACTATAAAGGCCAAATATGATCCTGATTACATAATAGGTAAATTTAGGTAAAACTTAATTTTCAAAATATCTTATGTTTGACACTTCAAATCATCTTTTCTCCTTTTCAGTTGTCCACATCTAACTGAAATTCAATAAAACAATCAGTTAATTCACTCAGTTGTGTCTGACTCTTTGCAACCCCATGAATCATTAAAACCATGAATCAATATATATAAAAATTTGTATCCAGAATATATCAAGAATGTGTACAAATAATGAAAAGACAAACAACTGAGTGAAGAGTGGGCAAAAAGCTAAAACCAGACTTTTCACAAAGTAAGATGTATGCAAGGCAAAAAACACATGAAAAGGTGCTCATTATTTTCATCTTCAATCATTAAAATATCTAAATTAAAACATAAAATACCAAATATTAGTAAAGATGGAGAGCAACTGGCACCCTCATATGTTTCTTGTGAAATGTAGAGTGATTTAATTATTCTGGGAAAGTGTTTAGCCATCTTTTTAATAAAATTAAGCACATATCCTCTATGATTGAGTATTTACACTACTGTGTATTTTCCTCAGAGAAATGAAAACAAATGTCCATAAAAAAGATTTGTGTGAGAGAAGTCTCACAGAGGTTTTGTTCATTATAGCACAAAACCAAAAACAATGAAAAATCTAGAATGAAAAAATAGATAAAACGTGATAAGTCACCAAATGTAGTTCCATTCATCAATGAAAACGAACAATCTATTGATCCGTGCAACAATATGGATGAACCTCAAAAACTTTCTGTTGCGTGGGAAGTCAAAAACAAAAGCATGGATACCATATGATTCTAATTATATGAACTTCCAGGTAGTCAAAAGACTAAGCTAAGATAATGGAAAGCAGAGCAGTGATTTGCTTTGGAGATTTTGACAAGGTGGGAACATGAAGGAATATTTTAGGGTGATATAAACCCACTTCAGTGTTCTTGCCTGGGGAGTCCCAGTGATGGCAGAGCCTGGTGGGCTGCCATCTATGGGGTCGCACAGAGTCGGACATGACTGAAGCGATTCAGCAGCAGCAAACACTCTACATCTTGATCTAAGTGATTGTTACACAGATGTATAATTTGTCCAAAAAAACTACATATTAATATCCCTTATAAACATTGATGCAAAAATTCAAAGCAGTTTTAACAAACAGAATCCAATAATTGATATATAAATGAAAATATAATCAGATGGGGCTTATCCCAAGAATGCAGTTAAACAGTTGAAAATCAGTCAAAGTGGTCTATGTCTATACCAATCTGAATGTGCCTTATCTGACCTGAAAGTCAATCAATGTATTTCATCATACTGACAAACTAAAAAAAGAAAAACCATGTGATCATCTGAATAGATGCAGAAAAAACATTTGATAATATTCAACATCTGATCCTGACAAAAATTCTCAGCAAACTAGTAATACAAATGACTTTCCTCAACGTTTTAAATGGCATTGATGAAAACATATACATATATCAAAACATTAAATTATACTCTTTAAATATGTGAGGTTACTGTACATCAATTATACTTCAATAAAAGTGAAAAGAAAAAATGGAAGAAGGAAGAGAAGGAGGGGGGAGGGAAGAAGGAAGGAAGAAAGGAAGTGGAAAAGAAGGAAGTAAAGGAGACAGGAAAGGAAAAAAAATCATGCCACTGCTGCTACTGCCATCTTTCCAAGATATGTGGTAATACTTTAAATTTCTTCAATTTCTACATTTATTCTGCTTATTATATTGCTCAATTCAGGACCTGAAAGAATGGCACTTCAAGATTTCAAAAAAATTATGTATGTTTATTATGACAATAGAAGGTATAATTTGTTCCACTGTGGATGGTGACTGAAGCCACAAAATTAAAATATGCTTGCTCCTTGGAAGAAAAGCTATTACAAACTTAGACAGTAGACTAAAGAGCAGAAACATCACTTTGATGACAAAGATACATATAGTCAAAGGTGTGGTTCTTCCAGTATCATGTACAGATGTAAGAGTTAAACCACAAAGAAGAAAGAAGAAGGCTGAGGAGCCCAAGAATTGATACTTTTGAATTGTGGTGCTGGAGAAGACTCTTGAGAGTCCCCTGGACAGCAAAGAGATCAAACCAGTCACTCCTAGAGGAAATCAACCCTGAATATTCATTGGAAGGACTGATACTGAAGCTCCGATATTTTGACCTCATGATGAGAAGAGCTGACTCTTTGGAAAAGACTCTGGTGCTGGGAAAGATTGAAGGCAGGAGGAGAAGGGGGTGACAGAGGATGAGATGGTTGGATGACATCACTGACTCATTGGACATGAGTTTCGGCAGACTCCAGCAGATAGTGAAGGACAGGGAAGCTTGGCATGCTGCAGTCCATGGGGACACAAAGAGTCAGACATGACTTAGAAACTGAACAACAACAACTTGTTCCATGGAGAACTTTACTGTTGTAAGATTCTAACAAAAGCATACACCTACCACCCCCACATTAACTGTTTTTTCTTTTCTGTGTGACTTGCAGCAATAACCTATGGCCCAACATTCACTTGTGTGTATTTTGTACTTATTTAAGAAATCACAGAAATTGCATTATATGTAAGGGTATAACTTCTAAGTAATATAGAGCTAAAGGAAACATATATTCTTCTACTAATCATCTTCAGAAAGAGTTAAGAGGTTGGCCTACAAGAGACTGCATGTGGAAAACAAAAAGAGAGAGACAATGTGTAATGCATGCTTTGTAAATGTGTATATATGTATTTATGTGTGTGCAATAACACATTAACATATAATATATTATTTATGTTATTAAATCCAAGTACAAGTCCAAATGTAGCATGCTGCAGTGTATACTACAAACTGAACTTGATCAGGGATCTAAGGGCTAGAATGTCAGATTAAATTTTTCTAGTTCAGTTCAGTTCAGTAGCTGAGTAGTGTCCGACTCTTTGCAACCCCATGAATCGCAGCACGCCAGGCCTCTCTGTCCATCACCAACTTCCAGAGTTCACTCAGACTCACGTCCATCGAGTCAGTGATGCCATCCTGCCATCTCATCCTCTGTTGTCCCCTTCTCCTCCTGCCCCTAATCCCTCCCAGCATCAGAGTCTTTTCCAATGAGTCAACTCTTCTCATGAGGTGGCCTAAGTATTGGAGTTTCAGCTTCAGCATCATTCCTTCCAAAGAAATCCCAGGGTGGATCTCCTTCAGAATGGACTGGTTGGATCTCCTTGCAGTCCAAGAGACTCTCAAGAGTCTTCTCCAACACCACAGTTCAAAAGCATCAATTCTTCAGTGCTCAGCTTTCTTCACCATCCAACTCTCACATCCATACATGACCACTGGAAAAACCATAGCCTTGACTAGATGGACCTTTGTTGGCAAAGTAATGTCTCTGCTTTTCAATATGGTATCTAGGTTGGTCATAACTTTTCTTCCAAGGAGTAAGCATCTTTTTCTAAGGTGTTTATATTTATTATTCAGATTTCAGAACTGTAAGAGTTTATTTCATAGGGAGATGGTTGTTTGTGAAGCTTAGGTGAATAGAATCTTTGAGACCCTGTGGACTGTAACCCTCTAGGCTCCTCTGCCTATGGAATTCTCCGGGCAAGAATACTGAAGTGGGTAGCCATTCCCTTCTATAGGGGATCTTCTCAACCCAGGGATCAAACCTGGTCTCCTGCATTACAGATTCTTTACCATCTGAGCCACCAGGGAAGCCCATAATATATTTTTTATGTTATTAAATCCAAGTACAAGTCAAAATGTAGCATGTTGTATTTTACACTACAGACTGAGCTTGATCAGTGATCTAAGGGCTAGACTGTCAGATGAAATTTTTCTAAGATATTTATATTTATTATTCAGAATTCAGAATTGTTTAAGAGTTTATTTCATAGGGAGATGGCTGCTTGTAAAGCTTAGGTGAACAGAATCTTTCAAAATTAATATGTACATTATTTATTCTTTAAATTTTTTCCAGGTAAATGTATGAGTAAGCATCTGTAAAACATGGGGATTCATGGAACTAAGGGACTATTTTTCATATTTTTAGAATATATATGGGGCCTTTGCTAGATGTAAGATACAAAGGCCCTGACCAATTGATGCCTGAATCAAAGAGTTTTTAAAATGATATGAGGATAGTAATCTAAATATATTTTACCGTTCGAAATTTTGCTGAATTACTGTCAGTGAGATGTGTAGAATATGAAATAGAACTTAGGTCATGTACTATTCAGACATGATAATGTTCTTAAAGGTCATTTTTAAAAAGGAAGAAGGTTAAAATGACCAACCCCCATGCCTCACATCAGCATTTTTCAGGCTATATGCAAAACTATATGTAAATACTACCTGGAGTTATTACAGCTAGTGACTGCCGCTGTCACTGGCAGCAGTGAATCACACCCTTCACTCAGTGCTTCCAGTCTACAGCCTTCTCCAAAATAGATGCTACATAATATGGCTGCCACACTAGTGAAATCACAGTTGGGCCTAATTTCTGGATGGTTTTATCAGGATTGGTGTCAGAAAGTTTTTCTTTGAGACTAAACTTTTTTTCACAGCTGCATCCACCTATTTCTCTGAAAAAGCTAATGCATTCAGCCCATGAACTTTATAATAAAGCCACAATCAAAATGCAAGAAAAAAGTGATATCTCTTTAGCAATTGTCAGAAAATGCTAAAATATTAGTATTCCTTACAGTGCTTTTATTGGTTTCTTGCTTTTATTTTTATATTGATTTTGTTTTTTATTTTTATAATGGTTTCATGCTTTTATTTTTGTTGTACTTCATAGTATGTTCTTACATGTCTCTTTGCAAGTAGAAATGGGATAATGTTCCCAAAGACGGTTGCAAATAACAAAAACCAGTGCAGCTTGTAGGGAAGGAAAAAATTTTCCTCCACCATCTTGGGTCCTGGCTGGGTCTGAAAATTAAACTGAGAAAGACAGATAAACAGGAGAAAAGTATACAAATCTTATCGAACTTTTACATGTTCATGGGAGCTTTCACAAGAGAATGAAAAACCCAAGAAGGGCAAACCAGTAAGCTCCTTAGAGACAAAGAACCAATATATTTGTGAAGAACTGACAAGACAAAGGGGTGTGGACTAGAGGTGGCCCAACTATAGCTAGGTAGTACTTATCTTCCTTAACAGGAATAAGGGTTAGTTTAACAAGATTTGTTTGTAGATTCCTCTGGTGCCATCTCTGGGTTGAGAAGAGTCTATATGAAAAGGAGAATGTGTACTGCTTTAGGCAGAAAATGCTGAGTTTTTTCAGCATTTACTGCTTAGCTGCTTTCAGCTCAAAATATTTTATATGTTCTTTAGGTATATTTTGGGATGAGATATTCTGTATTAATTCAAATCGCTTAAAAATTTAAAAAAAAATGTAAATGCTCCAAGAACAGTGTATCATCATCTCTGGAGGCTGGAATGAATCCATTAACCAGGTTTGGAGCACTCATTTTTTTAAAAGAATGAAATGAAAAAGGGCTTCCCTGGTGGTTCAGTGATAAAGAATCCACCTGCCAATGCAGGAGACATGGGCTCAATCCCTGGGTCGGCAAGATACCCTGGAGAAGGAAATGGTAACCCACCCCAGTATTCTTTTCTGGGAAATTTCATGAACAGAGGAGCCTAGCGTCCTACAGCTCATGAGGTCAGAGTTGGGTATGACTGATCACTGATGCACCACACTGAAATAAAGGAATTCCCTCAGGGTTATCAGAGGAAATTTCAGATGACTCATGGGGGACACACACATACATCTAAAGAGCTCTGAGGTTCAATTGCTTCCATTAAACTGTCCTTCTCAGCCATCATCTGGAGCCAGAGTCCTTCCAAAGTACCTTCTTCATCCTCCCTTCACATCCCTGTTCCTTAGTGTACATATGAGGGGGTTGGTCATGGGGATAATGACAGTGTAGAAAAGAGACATGAACTTGTTCTGATCCTGGGAGTCGCTGCTGCTGGGCTGACAATATACATAGATGGCTGTGCCAAAGAGCAGGGAGACCACCATGAGGTGGGATCCACATGTGCCAACCCTATTTCTCTTAAGAATAAAGTGGACTTTATTCTTAAGACCACCCTGACAATCCGACCATAGGAGAACATGATTAAGGCAAGAATGATGACACTGCCAAAGAAGGTCACATACACACTCATAGTGGTGTCAACACTGCCAAGTTTGAGAAAAGGAGGGATCTCACAAAGAAAGTGGTCTAATTTATTTCTCCCACAAAGTGGCATAAGGAAGATATACACTGTCTGCAATAAGGAGTTGGCAAAACCAGTGATCCATGAAGCAGAAGCCATCAGGGCACACAGACGGGGGTGCATGATTACTGTGTAGTGAAGGGGCCTGCAAACAGCTGCATAGCAGTTAAATACCAAGAATACTAAGAGAAAGCATTCTGTGCATCCCAATCCCAGATCAATGAAGAACTGAGCTACATAGCCACCGAAGGAGATGGATTTGTCTGCTCCACTGAGATTAACCAGGAACAATGCTGGTGGTGTAGCGCAGATCCAGAAAGCTCAGGTTAGAAAGGAAAAAGTATATAGGGGTGTGAAGACGTGGGTCCAAGTAGGACAATGGAATGACGGTTATGTTTCTCAGCAAAGTGAAGATGTAGGAAATCAAAAGAAACACAAAGAGAACTTGTTCCAGTTGAGGTCTGTCAGAGAAGCCCAGTAGGATAAACCCAGTGAAAGAATTTCCATTTTTCTGTTCCATCCTTTGTTAGAACATGGCTCCTGTCAAGACAAAGCATTTAAAATTTTAAAAAGTATCTTCCAAAAAGAGGAGAGCCTAGTTCAGTTCAGCTCAGTTCAGTCGCTCAGTCATGTCCAACTCTTTGCAACCCCATGAATCGCAGCACGCCAGGCCTCTCTGTCCATCACCAACTTCCGGAGTTCACTCAGACTCACGTCCATCGAGTCAGTGATGCCATCCAGCCATCTCATCCTCTGTCGTCCCCTTCTCCTCCTGCCCCCAATCCCTCCCAGCATCAGAGTCTTTTCCAGTGAGTCAACTCTTCGCATGAGGTGGCCAAAGTCCTGGAGTTTCAGCTTTAGCATCATTCCTTCCAAAGGAATCCCAGGGCTGATCTCCTTCAGAGTGGACTGGTTGGATCTCCTAGGGAGGTGGTAAATCTATCATGTTAAAAGACAGGGCCATGGGATTTTATATGCAACTATCTGGTTAGATGATGTATTCATTGAAATCTACATATATTATACCAATTTGGGGCTTCCCAGGTGGCACAGTGGTAAAGAACCCATCTGCCAATGCAGGATACATAAGAGATCAAAGTTTGCTCCCTAGGTTGGGAAGATCCCCTGGAGGAGAAAATGACTAAAATGACTTAGCATGGCTTGGCATGGCATGGCATATCAATTTAGTTCTACATTACCAAAAATAATGATATTGATGTTTAATATAAGAAAAATCAAATAGTAGACCTTGTGTTTCCATGCCTCATAGATATAAAAGGTCTTTTTCAGATCGAGTTTAATAGGATTTAAAGTACTATAAGAATATACAGTAGAGAAGCAATGCTGCACATAAAGCTTTTGGCAGAATTGCTTCATATTTGTGAATGCTACCTTGGTCTTGGTATGTAGGAAGACAAACAAATAGACAGAGCCTAAAAATATGACCATCCAATTACAATAATTACAGTGCTTAACTCATGCCCTCAAGATAACTAAAATTACTACATCATAATAAGAACTCCAAAATTTCATTGATCTCACCAGCACTTACCTCTTCTTTCTGTTGATTTCATTTTCACAAAGTACCAATAACCACAGTGCATGGACTTCTAATGGAGATAGGATTATTTGCTTCCAACATTTTAATCAAGATAAACATTTTTAAAGCTATCTATCTAATTGTGTAATCTGTGCATAAAGTATAATGCTCTACATTGCTCTCTATGATAAATAATTAAATGCATAGAGATAAAGACATACATTGTCAGTGCACTGACAGGTCAAAGATAGAATATAAAACTAAAACTAATATAAGGAATGGCACAAAGAAAAGGACATTATGTTCTTATAAAAATCTAAGCACCTCCATCTACGATAGGCTAATTTATGTTTGCAATCTTGAAGTATCAGTTATACTAAACCTAGCATATTCCTAAGGTTAGTTAATTGTCATTTTCATCCAACTATTTAGTATTTGCATAAGCATGAAGTGAAATGAAAGTCACTCAGTCGTGTCCAACTCTTTGCGACCCCATGGACGATACAGTCCTGGAAATCTCCAGGCCAGAATACTGGAGTGGGTAGCCTTTCCCTCCTCTAGGGGATCTTCCCAGGAGTTGAACCCAGGTCTCTTGCATTGCAGACAGATTCTTTACCAGCTGAGCCACAACGGAAGTCCTTGCATAAGCATAGTTATACACCCCCAAGTGGCATTAGAAAATAAATAATTCAGTTCTATCATGTTCAAATTGTTAGACATAAAATAAATTTTTAATTCTTCGAAAATTTTAAAAATTTGAATCAGGTTTGAGTGTAGAACCTATTGATGTGTTAAATAAATTGGTATAAAATTAGCATAAAATAAATGTTAATAAAATCTGCATAAGGGAAAAGTAAAGGGCAAACAAAAGAAGAGTCGGTAATAGAAAGGCCACTGGGAAATATTCCTCCATCACTACCATAAACATCTTCCTTGTCCCATAATTTAGGTGCAAGGAAAGCAAACAACCAAAATATCATAAGGTTTGAAATATAAAAGCACACAAAACAGAAATTTAATACTTCATATATAAGAAGGATTGAATTAATTTAACTTCACACTCAATCACCTGACAACAGTATGGAAGAATACATGCGTATCTTGCAAAAACAATCTTTAATTTAAAAAATGTTCACATTTGAAGTTTAAAAATTAAGGCATCCAAAGGTTGAATGCTGGACAAATATGCTACCTACATATCAATTAACAATATTTATAATTACTGGTATTACTGTTTTATGTTCTAAAACCTTTACAAGCATAATCCCAACTCCAAAAAATTGAAATTTACCATTTCCCTTTTACATATGAAGAAATAGGTTAAAGTAGTTAACTAACTTAACCAGGATCGTAAAGTTCCCATTTTGATAGAAACCCAAGTCCTTTCAATATCTAAGTTTGTGCTTTTAAATAGCTATTACCTTATCATCAAGCAAATGAATATATTAAAATTCAAAGGCAGTACATGTGGTATAGAGGATGTAGTGTTTTATACTTTCTTTGACTTTTATAATGATGTGATCAATGGTATCCACAAAAAAATCTGGGTCCAAAAATTTCATAATAAAATTAATCATAAAAGTATGAGAAAAAAGTACCATGTACAGTTTCCATGTACAATAACATTCTACATCCCCCTGATTCACACCTGCTCAGAAGAGCAAATTTAAAAATTATAGTTCAGTCTCATGAACACATATACAAATATAATATAGTCATCTGAAATGTACTGCTGGCAAATTATTTTTAATGTACCTAATAAAGAAGTACTTAGCAGAGTAAAGGAGGGAAAAAATAAAATGCTAACTCATCCAGGGAAAACACTAATATAATAACATAGCATAATAAAATAATAATTTGTTTGAACATTATCATATCAATAAGGACCAAGAAGGCAGCTGACAAAAGGTAAAACCCTCCAAATTTTCATAGCAGCATTATTTTCTTTTTTAAATATAAATTTATTTATTTTAATTGGAGGTTAATTACTTTACAATATTGTATTGGTTTTGCCATACATCAACATGAATCCGCCACAGGTATACACGTGTTCCCCATCCTGAACCCCCCTCCCCCCTTCCTCCCTGTACCATCCCTCTGGGTCGTCTCAGTGTACCAGCCCCAAGCATCTAGTATCATGCATTGAACCTGGACTGGCAATTCGCTTCATATATGATATTACACATGTTTCAATTGCCAAAATTTAGAAGCAACCTATGGAAGTATGCATCAATAGATGAAAGGATAAAGATGTAGTGTATATTTATATAGGTAGATAGGTACAATGGAATATTACTCAGCCATGAAAAAGAATGAAATTTTGCCATTTACAACATGGACAAACCTGGAGAGTATTATGCTTAACAAAGTCAGACAAAGAAAGACAAATATTGTATGTTTTTATTTACATGTGAAATCTAAAAGCTAAAACAAATGAATATAACAAAACAAAACAGACTTAAAGATACAAAGAATAAACTAGTGATTACCTGTGGGGAAAAGGAGAGGGAAAAGGGTGAGACAGGGGTTAAAGGTTAAAGGATGAAGAGTTTAAAAACTACTAGATACAAAATAAACAAGATACAAGCATGTAGCATAGGGAACAGAGGCAATATTTTAAAATTACTTTATGTGGAGTATAATCTATGAAAATAAAAAGTCACTATGCTATATACCTGAAGTGAATATACAAGTCAACTACTCTTCTATTTGAAAAAAAATACTTGGGGAGATAAAGTTACATAAACCATTTACTGCTTTATAGGATAAACAAAAAAGAATGCTGAATGGCTACCTACATGACAGATAAAAATGAATGATTCAGATTGAAATATAAAGTGTCAGGCAAAGGAGACACCAACTAAAATAGAATAAAGAGTATAACGGTCTCTTCATGTTAAAATTGAATCCACATAATTAGGATACTAATGTATACTAAGATACTATATATCTTAATGTATACTAATGTATACTAACATACATACTATATATTTACTATAACATATATTAATGTATACTATACTAAGATATTAATTCTATTTTTTTTTACATTCAGGAAAATTATTATCCTTTAGTAAAGTTGGATATGGGAAATCTCTTGGTGCTAGAAGCATTAACCCATTAATTCTTAAAGAAGTAAGAAATCTTGATCTATATTAGACAAACTATGTGAATAATAATGACTGGAAATACTAGACACATTCACCCTAACTACAGGAACAAAAAATGGTGTCTGAGTTAACCATCATTATGTGACATGATATAAGAAAGTCTTGCCATAAAAATTATATATAAGTTATTACTTGGATACAAAAAAAAATAATTGAAAAACAACAAAGTTTATGTAGAAAAAAAATTTTTTTTCAGATTTTAATTTATTTTTTTTTTACTTTACAATATTATATTGGTTTTGCCATACATCAACATGAATCCTCCACGGGTGTACACATGTTCCCAATCCTGAACCCCCCTCCCACCTTGCTCCCCATACCATCTCTCTGGGTCATCCCAGTGCACCAGCCCCAAGCATCCTGTATCCTGCATTGAACCTAGACTGGCAATTCGTTTCTTATATGATATTATACATGTTTCAGTGACATTCTCCAAAATCATCCCACCCTCTCTTCCCCCACAGAGTCCAAAAGACTGTTCTATACATCTGTGTCTCTTTTGCTGTCTCACATACAGGGTTATCGTTACCATCTTTCTAAATTCCATATATATGCGTTAGTATACTGTATTGGTATTTTTCTTTCTGGCTTACTTCACTCTGTATAATCGGCTCCAGTGTCATCCACCTCATTAGAACTGATTCAAATGTATTCTTTTTAATGGCTGAGTAATACTCCATTGTGATTCTATAAGACAAAGAAGACATTCTGTGTAACAATTATTTTAAAAATGGAAAATGATATCTCACAGGAACACAATTTTACTATTCTAATTAAGAGAATAGGCATCAAATGAAAGAAATTAAATGCTTAGTACTGACACACATCAGGTGGTAGAGATAATAGTCTGCAATTACAATAATTGTACAATACTGACAAATAATATAACTAAAATTTGAGTGGAAGAATATGTATTTTAATAAAACTGGTTACTCAGTAGGTAAACCACACATTTTAAAGACAGGAGATTTCAAGGAAATAATTTTTAAGATATTTCAAATTATATAGCATTCACTGATATTTTTAACATTCAGACTCTGTCTTATCCAGTTTCCTGATGAATCCTGAAGTCTTGGCAAAATTTCTGCAGCCTCAGGGCTATCACTGAGTTACTATTGCTTTGACGCATTGACACAATATTCCTTGTCACTGTCAACCTAGCATTTGGAAGATTCCATGAATATTTTAGATATTTTCGTGCCTCTTTGAAAAAAAATGAACATTTAAAAAATATAGATAGTGACAGTAGATTTTGAGAAATATTGTGTAGTTTCACAGAAAATAAGGACCCAGAAGGAAAAATGGAAGCATACAGTCTCATAGTTTTACATTCAGATGTGCACTATTATCCTGTTTCTAAATGCATGTTTTACTAGAGCTAAATATGCTGTATTTAAATTATTTTCATGTGTACACACTGTGTTATAATGAATGTACTAAAATAGAATGAAATGCCTAAGAATAAAGTGTTGGCTTCTAAAATAAACAGTGAAGTTTAGTTCTTATATTTGTTGAATTTCTGTAGGAATTTCTGTTCATTTTGCCAACTGACATATATGCTAACCAACTGAGCTTTTTGTTTCAAGAACAATCACAACTGAAAATAATCTAATTTGCTGATTCCTAAAGCAACAAAAACTTAGTTCCACTATACTTACTTTTATTCACCTTATCTGTGGAACCAAAGCTCTTTTCCTAGCTAATATCCAAGTTGCTACTTTAGCACAGTACTGGGGACTGGAACTTGGATATATAAAATCAGAAAGCAGGTTGTGTGGAATGAGTGCAATCAAGCACCAGATTATCCTGAAATCTTTCTTAAGCCATAAAATGTTTTATCATGATGACTTCACACATCTTCATGTGGCATTGGGGATATGTATTCTATCTCATGGTAGGAAGATAAAGAGAGGTGATTTTGAACTCTTAGTATTACCTCCTGAATACAGTGACCTGGCTATTTTGACAGATCCATATAGGCAACGAGAGAAGGCGGTATGAAACTGCACTGTGACTGGGTTGGCACAGAGGAAAAAACCAAACCTGGTTGAAGTCTCTGGGGAATGTGTGTCCTAAAGAGTTAATCAACTGATGTCACCTCCCTGTCCAGAGATTCCAATCATCAGGGAAAATGAATATCAAGGAAAATAGCAGAGAACACAAAATCTGCCTCTTTTATAATTTCACATATTTGACAGATGACTGATAATTTCCTAGACCTCCCAGTTATCTTAGCTCTCATCTTTGAATAATTCAGATGTTTCACAAAACATGAGATTTTTCTCTAACAATTGCAAAAACAACTTTTACATATAAATATATAATGAAAAATTCATTCAGTTACTTAATATTAAACATAAATATGCAAATTATTTTTCACTTAATATAGTTCATAACCACTTATAAGGGATCATAGAGCTAATGCAGTAATTAGGCATATTCTTATCTTTTATGGTCAATGTAAATCACTACATTTACTACTAAACATCTAATGTGGCTAAGGAAAAAAAAATCAGTACATAGAGGTATACATTGCTCAGTTTATACCCAAAGGTTTTAATTATCTACTCAAACAATAAAGAGAAAAGTTATCATTTTTTTAACAAAATTGACATGGTTTATTTAAATTCAACTAGTCTTTGCCTTTAGGTTTCACATGATTTCGGCTAAAGAAAAATAGAAGGAAGTTTATGGGCCTTGTGTCTGTTTAAGTCAAGTTCAAAGATCAGTTAAATTATTTCAAAACAGTTTATCTTGACAATATAGGGAAAAGGCAGATATAAACAACACCTGACTTTGGAAAACTTTAGCTCTAAACTTCAAAGGTGACTTCAAAAGTGAAATTAAATCCCCTTTTCAAGATGGAAACGCATTTTGCTTCAGAGTAATACATGACTGCTAGTTAGCAATACAAGCTAGCTCAGAGAAAGCCATTTAAGTTTGAAGCATCTCAGTTTCCATATGCTATTAGTCAGACAAGCATAGAGAGCTTCTGTGATTAATTTACATTTTATTGCCAACTGCTTCCCATATATTCATAAATTTCAGTTTTCTTGATAATTTTCTGCTACACTACCCATTACTAAAAACATTCATAGATTAAAATTCTCTGTTATGTAATGCTAGTTAAATCTCATCATATTTATAAGGCGGTCTAGTTAAGACAAATCTGCTTAAGTTGTCCAGAGGAGGGATTGAATAGAAACCTGCTACTAATGCGTTTCTTCCCAGTTTACTCTTACTGTTGCAAGTATTAATTAGCAAAATCTATTTGATAATAGTTTGGCTGTTATCTAGCAATGCTGACCTGAAATTATACTCCTGGACACAATATTCTTCTCTAAAGTCATTCTTGGTCACGTACCTAAGGTGACATATATAAGAATGCTCGAAGAAGCATTGTTTGTATCAACCAAAACTTGAAAACAATCCAAATGTTCAGTTCAGTTCAGTTCAGTCGCTCAGTCGTGTCTGACTCTTTGCGACCCAATGAATTGCAGCACACCAGGCCTCGCTGTCCATCACCATCTCCCGGAGTTCACTCAGACTCACGTCCATCGAGTCAGTGATGCCATCCAGCCATCTCATCCTCTGTTGTCCCCTTCTCCTCCTGTCCCCAATCCCTCCCAGCATCAGAGTCTTTTCCAGTGAGTCAACTCTTTGCATGAGGTGACCAAAATACTGGAGCTTCAGCTTTAGCATCATTCCTTCCAAAGAAATCCCAGGGTGGATCTCCTTCAGAATGGACTGGTTGGATCTCCTTGCAGTCCAAGGGACTCTCAAGAGTCTTCTCCAACATCACAGTTCAAAAGCATCAATTCTTCAGTGCTCAGCCTTCTTCACAGTCCAACTCTCACAACCATACATGAGTACTGGAAAACCCATAGCCTTGACTAGACGGACCTTAGTCGGCAGAGTAATGTCTCTGCTTTTGAATATCCTATCTAGGTTGCTCATAACCTTTCTTAAAAGGAGTAAGTGTCTTTTAATTTCATGGCTACAATCACCATCTGCAGTGATTTTGGAGCCCCAAAAATAAACTCTGACACTGTTTCCACTATTTCCCCATCTATTTCCCATGGAGTGATAGGACCGGATGCCATGATCTTTGTTTTCTGAAATGTTGAGCTTTAAACCAACTTTTTCACTCTCCTCTTTTACTTTCGTCAAGAGGCTTTTCGGTTCCTCTTCACTTTCTGCCATAAGGGTGGTGTCATCTGCATATCTGAGGTGATTGATATCTCTCCCGGCAATTTTGATTCCAGCTTGTGCTTCTTCTAGCCCAGCGTTTCTCATGATGTACTCTGCATATAAGTTAAATAAGCAGGGTGACAATATACAGCCTTGACATACTCCTTTTCCTATTTGGAACCAGTCTGTTTTTCCCTGTCCAGTTCTAACTGTTGCTTCCTGACCTGCGTACAGATTTCTCAAGAGGCAGGTTAGGTGGTCTGGTATTCCCATCTCTTTCAGAATTTTCCACAGTTTATTGTGATACACACAGTCAAAGGCTTTGGCATCATCAATAAAGCAGAAATAGATGTTTTTCTGGAACTCTCTTGCTTTTTCCATGATCCAGTGGATGTTGGCAATTTGATCTTTGGTTGAACATCAGGGAGTTCACGGTTCAGGTATTGCTGAAGGCTAGCTTAGAGAATTTTGAGCATTATTTTACTAGCGTGTGAGATGAGCGCAATTGTGCAGTAGTTTGAGCATCCTTGGCATTGCCTTTCTTTGGGATTGGAATGAAAACTGACCTTTTCCAGTCCTGTGGCTACTGCTGAGTTTTCCAAATTTGCTGGCATATTGAGTGCAGCACTTTCACAGCATCATCTTTCAGGATTTGAAGTAGCTCTACTGGAATTCCATCACCTCCACTAGCTTTGTTCATAGTGATGCTTTCTAAGGCCTACTTGACTTCACATTCCAGGATGTCTGGCTCTAGATGAGTGATCACACCATCATGATTATCGCGGTCGTGAAGATCCTTTTTGTACAGTTCTTCTGTGTATTCTTGTCATCTCTTCTTAATATCTTCTGCTTCTGTTAGGTCCATACCATTTCTGTCCTTTATTGAGCCCATCTTTGCATGAAATGTTCCCTTGGTATCTCTAATTTTCTTGAAGAGATCTCTAGTCTTTCCCATTCTGTTCTTTTCCTCTATTTCTTTGCATTGATTGCTGAGGAAGGCTTTCTTATCTCTTCTTGCTATTCTCTGGAACTCTGCATCATATGCTTATATTTTTCCTTTTCTCCTTGGCTTTTCACTTCTCTTCTTTTCACAGCTATTTGTAAGGCTTCCCCAGACAGCCATTTTGCTTTTTTGCATTTCTTTTCCATGGGGATGGTCTTGATCCCTGTCTCCTGTACAATGTCAGGAACCTCATTCCATAGTTCATCAGGCACTCAATCTATCAGATCTAGGCCCTTAAATCTATTTCTTTCTTCCACTGTATAATCATAAGGGATTTGATTGAGGTCACACCTGAATGGTCTAGCGGTTTTCCCTGGTTTCTTCAATTTAAGCCTGAATTTGGTAATGAGGAGTTCATGATCTGAGCCACAGTCAGCTCCTGGTCTTGTTTTTGTTGACTGTATACAGCTTCTCCATCTTTTGCTGCAGAAAATATAATCAATCTGATTTCAGTGTTGACCATCTGGTGATGTCCATGTGTAGAGTCTTCTCTTGTGTTGTTGGAAGAGGGTGTTTGCTACGACCAGTGGACTTTCTTGGCAAAACTCTATTATTCTTTGCCCTGCTTCATTCCGTATTCCAAGGCCAAATTTGCCTGTTACTCCAGGTGTTTCTTGTCCCCTATAATGAAAAGGACATCTTTTTTGGGTGGGTGTTAGTTCTAAAAGGTCTTGTAGGTCTTCATAGAACTGTTCAACTTCAGCTTCTTCAGCGTTACTGGTTGGGGCATAGACTTGGATTACCATGATATTGAATGGTTTGCCTTGGAGATGAACAGAGATCATTCTGTCATTTTTGAGACTGCATCCAAGTACTGCATTTCAGACTCTTTTGTTGACCATGATGACTACTCCATTTCTTCTGAGGGATTCCTGCCCACAGTAGTAGATGTAATAGTCATCTGAGTTAAATTCACCCATTCCAGTCCATTTTAGTTCACTGATTCCTAGAATGTTGACGTTCACTCTTGCCATCTCTTGTTTGACCACTTCCAATTTGCCTTGATTCATGGACCTGGCATTCCAGGTTCCTATGCAATATTGCTCTTTACAGCATCGGACTTGCTTCTATCACCAGTCACATCCACAGCTGGGTTTTGTTTTTGCTTTGGCTCCAACTCTTCATTCTGTCTGGAGTTATTTCTCCACTGACCTCCAGTAGTATATTGGGCACCTACTGACCACTAAGTGCAGGCGGCGGCGGCGGCGGCAGCGGGCTGGCACACTAAGCACAGCTGACAGCTACCCCACATCCGAGGTCAGGGGCAGCGGCGGAGAGGAGCTACCCCTTGTCCGAGGTCAGGGGCGGAGGCCGGGAGGAGATACCCCATGTCTGAGGCCGGGGTTGGCAGCCAGGAAGAGCCAGCCCGCGTCGGAGTCCAGGGGCAGCGCCTGAGGCCAAGGGCAGCAGCAGGAAGGAGCAACCCCATGCCAGAGGCCAGGGCGGCGACCGGGAGCAGCAACCCCACGCCCAAGGCTAGGGGCGGCGGCCAGGAGGGGCAACCCCACGTCCAAGGAGTGGTGGCTGTGCAGGCACAGGAGGGCCTAGAGGAGCCATCCCACATCGATGGTCAGGAAGGGCAGCGGGAGGAGAAACCCCTCATCCAAGGTAATGAGCAGCGGCTGTGCTTTGCTGGAGCAGCTGTGAAGAGATATCCCATGCCCAAGGTAAGAGAAACCCAAGTAAGATGATAGATGTTGCATAGGGCATCAGAGGGCAGACACACTGAAACCATACTCACAGAAATCTAGTCAATCTAATCACACTAGGACCACAGCCTTTTCTAACTCAATGAAACTAAGCCATGCCCGAGGGGCAACCCAAGACGGTGGGTCATGGTGGAGAGGCCTGACAGATTGTGGTCCACTGGAGAAGGGAATGGCAAACCACTTCAGTATTCTTGCCTTGAGAACCCCATGAACAGTATGAACAGTATCCAAATGTTATCAACAACAAAAGAGGTAAATTTTGACCTCTTCATACAACAGAGTACTGCACAAACTACAGCTAAACTAATCAAAACGAGGTCTTTCTCCAAAAAAAGCTGAGAAAAAGATGAAATTCACCAAGTAATCAATCCCTTGACATAAAGTTGAAAAACAGGTAAAACAAATTGTTGCTTATGAATGCAAACATGGGTGGTAAACAACTACGGTTATAGTCAAAAGTTACAGCCAAACTAAAAAGAATATTAAAAAGCTGATTATAACAAAGTTAAGATCAGTGGGGTGAAAAGGGAATGCAATAGTTACAGACAGTCAGGGTTAGTGACCAGGTTTTAGTTATGAGTAGAGATATCATGAACCTCCATTTTAAATTATTCTTTAAATTGAACATGTTTTTGCAGATATACATCTGCAAAGAAAGAAAGGAAAAGAAAGAAATGCCAAAGAATGCTCAAACTACCGCACAATTGCACTCATCTCACATGCTAGTAAGATAATGCTCAAAATTCACCAAGCCAGGCTTCAGCAATATGTGAACCATGAACTTCCTGATGTTCAAGCTGGTTTTAGAAAAGGCAGAGGAACCAGAGATCAAATTGCCAACATCCACTGGATCATGGAAAAAGCAAGAGAGTTCCAGAAAAACATCTATTTCTGCTTTATTGACGATGCCAAAGCCTTTGACTGTGTGGATCACAATAAACTGTGGAAAATTCTGAAAGAGATGGGAATACCAAACCACCTGACCTACCTCTTGAAAAACCTGTACGCAGGTCAGGAAGCAACAGTTAGAACTGGACAGGGAACAACAGCCTGGTTCCAAATAGGAAAAGAAGTACGTCAAGGCTGTATATTGTCACCCTGCTTATTTAACTTATATGCAAAGTACATCATGAGAAACACTGGGCTGGAAGAAGCACAAACTGGAATCAAGATTGCCAGGAAAAATATCAATAACCTCAGATATGCAGATGATACCACCCTTATGGTAGAAAGCGAAGAGAAACTAAAAAGCCTCTTAATGAGAGTAAAAGAGGAGAGTGAAAAAGTTGGCTTAAAGCTCAACATTCAGAAAACGAAGATCATGGCATCCGGTCCCATCATTTCATGGCAAATAGATGGGAAAACAGTAGAAACAGTGAGAGACTTTATTCTGGGGAGGCTCCAAAATCACAGCAGATGGTGATTGCATCCATGAAATTAAAAGATGCTTACTCCTTGGAAGGAAAGTTATGACCAATCTAGACAGCATATTAAAAAGCAGAAACCTTACTACGCCAACAAAGGTCCATCTAGTCAAGGCTATGGTTTTTCCAGTAGTCATGTATGGATTTGAAAGTTAGACTATAGAGAAAGCTGAGTGCCAAAGAATTGATGCTTTTGAATTGTGGTGTTGGAAAAGACTCTTGAGAGACCCTTGGACTGCAAGGAGATCCAAACAGTCCATCCTCAGTTCAGTTCAGTTCAGTCACTCAGTCGTGTCCGACTCTTTGCGGACCCCATGAATCGCAGTGTGCCAGGCCTCCCTGTCCATCACCATCTCCCAGAGTTCACTCAGACTCACGTCCATCGAGTCCATGATGCCATCCAGCCATCTCATCCTCTGTTGTCCCCTTCTCCTCCTGCCCCCAATCCCTCCCAGCATCAGAGTCTTTTCCAATGAGTCAACTCTTCACATGAGGTGGCCAAGGTACTGGAGCTTCAGCTTTAGCATCATTCCTTCCAAAGAAATCCCAGGGTTGAGCTCCTTCAGAATGGACTGGTTGGATCTCCTTGCAGTCCAAGGGATTCTCAAGAGTCTTCTCCAATACCACAGTTCAAAAGCATCAATTCTTTGGCACTCAGCCTTCTCCAGTCCATCCTAAAGGAGATCAATCCTGGGTGTTCATTGGAAGGACTGATGTTGAAGCTGAAACTTCAAAACTTTGGTCACCTGATGCAAAGAGCTGACTCGTTGGAAAAGACTCTGATGCTGGGAAAGATTGAGGGCAGGGGGAGAAGGGGACGACAGAGGATGAGATGGTTGGATGGCATCACCGACTAAATGGACATGAGTTTGGGTAGGCTTCAGGAGTTGGTGATGGACAGGGAGGCCTGGCGTGCTGCAGTTTATGGGGTCACAACAAGTCAGACATGACTGAGCAACTTAACTGAACTGATGCAGATATACATATATTATTTAGAGAGAGACAGTCAGAGAGAGAGTGAGAGGCAGACAGAAAGAAAAAGAAAGAGACAGAGCAGAGAGAGAGAGATAGCCAAAGGACATAAGAAACAACACATAGGACAATGTCATACCCATACTATAGGACAGTTATACAGAACAAGAATACTTCTCCACCAGGCTCAAGGACACCATCCTCTCAGTAGAAATAGAATAGTGAGGACAACTTTTCATCTGAAATGTTTAAATGCCACCATTCAGAAATTATTCACATGCTATTCATGGTCTCTGAATTATTAATAACTCTCTGATTCTCTTTCTCACTACTAGTTAGAAGTAAAAGTAAAAGCTTCCTAAGAAATGCTACCACCCCTCTACTGCTACCATGCTTTGGATTTCTGTGGTTACCATTGATAAATGGATAAAGAGACCAAAAAAGAAAGTAGAAAAAGGAAAGATCGGGGGAAAGATGGGGAAATAGAAAAGACAAATAAGCCTAGAAGTACAAATAAGAACTAAGAGAGACAATAGATATTCAGAGATTTGAGTTAAATAGAGAATAATGGTATACACTGAAAGTGAAAGAGAAGAAAAGGGAGAGGGGAAACAAAATGATGGGGAAAAGGATTCTCAAAAGTTCAAAAAACTCAAAATGCACTGAAGTAATTACAAGTGAGATAAAATATATAGTGCCAGACTACAAACCAAGTATGCTGCTTAATTATTCTATATTGGCAAATAGTGCACTTCTTGAAGGCAATTTCACATACATGGTCATCTTATACAAAAGATGGAACACATTTATACTTCCATCAAAATTCAAGGAACAAGATTTGGTCACTTTTTGTTCCATACAATATTCAGTCACTCACCCTTCTCCTGTACAAAATATAACTCTGGAGGTTGTCTTGTAGGCAGAGTTTCAATAGACTGGAGACGGATACTCCATTATACCATGAGGTTTTTGAAAGATCCTCCCAAACTATTTTATCTTTGTGGAAATTTTCTGGAACCTAAATAAAAATTAGGTTGATTTAGTCTTGTGTGGAAATGACTGAGAACTTAACGACCTCCCCCCCAAAACATGTGGAAAGAGCCCATAGATCACTCACTACATTTTCATCATCAACTCACTCCCAAAATATGCACTTACATAAACATATGCAGAAAACACTTGCATTAGAAAGCTTCCAAAATTTGGTTTACTATATCTTATTTCATCGTTTGACCAACTGAAAAATTTGAGTTCAGGTTGCTGAATATATGAAAAACCATATGACACTTTGAACCAATTTCTATTTTAACTCAAGATTCTGTTAAACTTAGTCATTTATTTTGATATCAAATGTTTCCTTCTTAACTAATTAAAGTATGTAAATTAATGACATCTTAAGTTTGAAAATTATAAACAAAATTTATAATCAAAGCTTACAGTCACACTGAGGAAAACACTGAATGTACAAGATGATTAAAACATTAAGATAATTGATTGCCACCTTTTGGTAACCATTAGTCTCTACCAAGTGAGAGTGAGCCTTTATTAAAAAGCATTTTTAAAAAGATACTTCATGGTTCCATGGAAAGAGCATAATTTTGGAGTCAGAATATTTAGGTTCACTCTCAGCACCTTCATTTAGAAACCATACCAATTCAAGCAAGAATTTAATCTCTCTGTAAAATCTAAAAAGCCAAACTCAAAGAAAAAGAATAGAATGTAGACTTTTAGGGGCTGGGAGGTTAGCAAAATAGAGGATATTGGTCAAACTGTACAGACTTCTAGTTATTAAATGAGTAAGTTCTAGGGGGTCCTATATTTTTTTTAATGAATGGATTTTTAAGACTATAAATGCAATTTTCTGTTACTCGATTTGAATTGTAAAATTCTTCTGTTCAGTTCAGTTCAGTTCAGTTCAGTTCAGCTGCTCAGTCATGTCTGACTCTTTGCAACCCCATGAATTGCAGCACACCAGACTTCCCTGTCCATCACCAACTCCCGGAGTCTACCCAAACCCATGTCCATCGAGTCGGTGATGCCATCCAGCCATCTCATCCTCTGTCGTCCCCTTCTCCTCCTGCCCCCAATCCTTCCCAGCATTAGGGTCTTTTCCAATGAGTCAACTCTCCACATGAGGTAGCCAAAGTATTGGAGCTTCAGCTTCAACATCAGTCCTTCCAATGAACACCCAGGACTGATCTCCTTTAGGATGGACTGGTTGGCTCTCCTTGCAGTCCAAGGGACTCTCAAGAGTCTTCTCCAACACCACAGTTCAAAAGTATCAATTCTTCAGTGCTCAGCTTTCTTCACCGTCCAAGTCTCACATCCATACATGACTACTGGAAAAACCATAGCTTCTGTTATGTTTTACTTAATTTTTTATGCTGGTGTTTCTTATACCTGGCCCAATTTATTTTATTAATAATCTATCTTGTATGGATGTTTGAATTAGAGATCCCCCCTCAAAAGTCTCAGTCTTTTCAATTTCTTTATCTCTTCTTTCCCACCCCTCAACTTCTTTTCTCCCATCTGCTTTCTATATTGGCTCTTTTGCATTTCATTTACCTTGTTCCCCAGTCTACCATAAAGAGAATGATTTTCATAATTCTGCAAAGAACATATTTGTAAGTAGAAAGCCAATATTTACAAAATATTGTATATGTATATATAAATGGATGTGTATGTGTTTATTTCTTGTTGTTGTATTAGTCACTCAGTCATGTCCAATTCTTTGCAACTCATGGACTGTAGCCCACCAGGCTCTGTCCATGGAATTCTCCAGGCAAGAATACTGGAGTGGGTAGCCATTCCCTTCTCCAGGACATCATCCCAAACCAGAAATTGAACCCAGTTTTCCTGCACTGCAGCAGATTATTCACTATCTGAGCCAGTACAACAAGCCAATCTTTGATTATATTGTAAACATCACATATTTATTCCTTCTCCCCTAGTCATTTTATACATACAACCTACAGAAAGATTAAGTACATTGGGAAGCTACATTTTTTTTAATGTTGAATCATTTTAGACTTATTAAGTTGCTGAGATGTCCGATAACATTTATTTTTCCAAAATCACAGAGCTGGTGCTTTCTTTTGAAGCCCTTCTGAGCTCCAATTTTTCCCTACATACCTGGAAGAAAACACACTTCAAAGAGGGGAAAAAAATGCTTTAAATTAAAAAAAAAAAAAGGCAAAAGATTTACTCAATCTGAAGAGAAACCAGAGCTTGAACTGAAGTATGATGGTTGAAAGAAATACACCATATCAAAACACTCAAAGCAAAAGAAGCATCATAGGGGAAAAGCTGAACTGTGAAACTAAACAATAAGTAAACAACAGGATAAAAAGAACCTTGACTATGATGCTTCAGACTTTATACACTTTACTGAAGAGAATAATGCACAAAGAAATTTGAGCAGAAAAGGAATTCTCACTTTTAAACATTAAGGAGATTCTTCAAATCCACATTCACAATCTCACATCTTAAATGAAAATCCACTTGAAGGATATACATGGACCTTCAATATATACACAGAGAATAAGATAAGTTGAGTATTTTTTCTCATTCCACCACAATTAGAGTCTACATGAAAACTAAATTCATACAAATATTGAATCAATATGGTGTACACCTGAAACTAATGTAACTGTCAACTATATCTCAACTTATAAAGAAATTTAAAGACTAGGACTTCCCTGGTGGTCCAGTGATTAAGAGTCCAACTGCCAATTCAAGAGACACAGTTTCAATCCCTGGTCAGGGAAAACTCCCACATGCCTTAGGGCAACAAAGCCCATGTGCCACAACCACTGAATCCTGTGCAACTACAGCCCAAGAGAAGCCACTGCAGTAAGAAGCCCAAGCACCTGAACTAGAAAGTAGCCCCTGCTCACCACAACTAGAGAAAGCCTGTGCACAGCAACAAAGACCCAGCACAGACAAAATTAAATGATTTTTTTAAAGACTAGCCAAAAAAGATTTGCAATCAATAATACTAGATTTGAAATTTGAAAGTTAAGTGGAAACAATAGGTTCACTTCTAATCAATTTGGAAGTAAAAGATGGACTATGTTGACATCACCTCTCCAGAGACTCCCTCTTTCCTTGTACCCTAGAGACAGTCAAACTCTGGATACTTGAACTGAAGCTAATGAGTTACATGGGGCAGGACACTCTTGGGGCCACTAAAAATAAACACATCTTCAAGTATCTCAGTCTCTTAAAGCACATACTTTGACTCTGGTGCTTATAAAAATATCCTTCAGATATAATATTAGCCCTTTTATAGGCAATTTCCATAGATTTTACAGATTCCAACATCTGTTTAGTTACAGAATTAACTATCTACTCTGATTTATACTCCCTCGTATGCCCTGAAACATGCACTGCACTCATAGATTCCTCCTGGGAAAACTCTGCGGATGACAAAAGTTATGGTAAATGTAATTTTTAAAAGAACTGGTTCTACCTTCGATGGAGCCTAAGTGAGTTATAATTTTCATTTTCCTTGCCTTTGATAACTAATCACTTTCAAGTTTAGCATATTTTAAAACATATTTAAATGCATGGCTCTGTATTTATCCTAAGGATTTTGTCCTATCTACTTCACCTCAAATCAGTTCAGTTCAGTTCAGTAGCTCAGTCGTGTCCAACTCTTTGCAACCCCATGAACCACAGCACGCCAGGCCTCCCTGTCCATCACCAACTCCCTGAGTTTACCCAAACTCATGTCCATTGAGTCGGCGATGTCATCCAACCATCTCATCCTCTGGCGTCCCCTTCTCCTCCTGCCTTCAATATTTCCCAACATCAGGGTCTTTGCTCTCTGCGAAGAGCATCAGGTGGCCAAAGTATTAGAGTTTCAGCTTGAAAATCAATTCTTCCAGTGAACACCCAGGACTGATCTCCTTTAGGATGGACTGGTTGGGTCTCCTTGCAGTCCAAGGGACTCTCAAGAGTCTTCTCCAACACCACAGTTCAAAAGCATCAATTCTTTGGTGCTCAGCTTTCTTTATAGTCCAACTCTTACATCCATACATGACCACTGGAAAAACCATAGCCTTGACCAGATGGACCTTTGTTGACAAAGTAATGTCTCTGCTTTTTAATATGCTATCTAGGTTGTTCATAACTTTCCTTCCAAGGAGTAAGCATCTTTTAATTTCATGGCTGCAATCACCATCTGCAGTGATTTTGGAGCCCCCCCCCCAAAAAAAAATAAAGTCAGCTGCTATTTCCACTGTTTCCCCGTCTATTTGCCATGAAGTGATGGGAGTGGATGCCATGATCTTAGCTTTCTGAATGTTGGGCTTTAAGCCAAGTTTTTCGCTCTCCTCTTTCACTTCCATCAAGAGGCTTTTTAGTTCCTCTTCACTTTCTGCCATAAGGGTGGTGTCATCTGCATACCTCAAATACCTTTCCTCAATTCCAAGACCACACTCACTTGATAACCACTGAATTACTGCCTTTCATGGGGGACAAGTAGTTATGTGATTCATCTGTCTGATATTAACATTTTCATCAATACACCAAGCCTCTAATTTCATACAACTATGGTGATCCTTCAAGACCATCTTGTTTCTTCTAGAAGTAGTTTTAAATCTTTCATCTTGTTATTTTCTCTTAAAGAAGATGCCATATTCCTAGTCCAACACCAATTCAAGTGTCTCTAAGGCCACAAGACAAAGTTTCTTTTACCCAAAAATGTGGTGGTGATATCTGCAAAGACAGTGTCTATGCATCAGTTTGCTATTTACTTAAAGTAAGTTCTGGACTGAAAGAGGAATCTGAACTCCAAACTTGGAGAATAGTGGTATGGATGAAAGGAGAAATGAAAGGAGGTAAGTATTTTCTCTACCAATTCAAACAAAATGTTATATCTTATTATCATATAATCCGTAATGATATTTTGATTTATAAAGTGTAACAAAAGTGTGTATGGGAAAATAACCTTCATTGAACATTCATGCCAAGTAAAGGGATTCAGTTTTTCCCTACTATTGCAGACTTCTGCTATCTACACAGAACTTAGAATGAGAAATAGCAACATTATCCATAACACTTAGCAATTATGACCAAATGCACCTCATTTATGAACTTAGACTAAGATAGAACTAATACCTGCATCTTAGGCTTACCACTGCATAATAGGCACTTATAGTAAAGAATTGCTACAAGTTAACAGGCATGATTATATTATACTTGCTATTGGTTGAATTGTGTCCCTTCCCCCATTCAATGATAGGTTGAAATCCCAAACCCAAATTCCTGTTTATGTGACCTTATATGAAAGTAGAATCTCTGCAGATGTAATGAAGTTAAGATGAGGTTCTACTCACTAGTGTGATCCCTAATACAATATGAAGAAACACAGAATAGAGAAGCAAGGACACTGCCATGTGACTGCTGAGGAAGTAATTGAAGGGCTGATGCTGCAAGTCAAGAAACCCCTAAAATTATCACCAAAGCACCAAAAACTAGACAGTTGCAAAGATATATTCTCCCCAACAGGTTTCAGAGGTCCTGGAGGACCTACATTTTGGACCTTCTAACCTCCGGAATTGTAAAACGATAAATTTCTGCTGTCTTAAATCTCTAAATTGTGGTATTCTATACAGCAGATAGGAAAATGGCAACCCACTCCAGTGTTCCTGCCTGGAGAACCCCAGATATGGGGGAGCCTGGTGGGCTGCTATCTATGGGGTTGCACAGAGTTGGACACGACTGAAGTGACTTAGCAGCAGCAGCATGGAAATTTGTTTTAAATGCTCATGTCAATTTGTTTCTACTTTTGTAGTTACAAAGAATTTTACACATTCTTGTCAGAATGAACTTTTTCTTAGTTCAGATCACATTCTGTGCATCACTGAGAAAAATAAAATCATTTCCCATCATGTTCCAGACTGAATGTTAAGACATTTCAGTGATCTATGAGAAATAGCCTATACAAAAACTGCCAAATACTTCAACTGGCACCATGATGGACAGGAAAAGTCACTCTCTGTGACTCTTAACGTACAAGGATAGAGGGAAGAAGCAAAGGTAAGAAAAATACATTTGATAAAACAAATTGTAGTAACTATTGCCAGTTTTATGATTCTGGGTATTTTGACAAAAGGGCCTGATAATCTAGAGGATACAGGAATTAAGAACCATGGGACCTTAATCTTAACCATGGGATCTTAATCATGGGATCACTAAAGAATGTGCAAAGACTGAGAAGAGCTTACTCAAAATATGACAATAGATCTCTTGGAACACAAGCCTACCAGCTTTCAGTAAAGAACTAAAGATATTATCTCTTATTAAAAGTTAATAATGTTATTTCTATCAATAGGAAGCAGAAAAGACCAAGATGCATGGGTTGGAGGGCAGTCTTTAAAATCTGAGATTATTAGCAGTAGATTGATACTTAGACACCAAGTATCCTGTTCCAATTTAATTGCATTTTAGAACTTTTAATTCCAAATTAATTTAACATTTTGACACCACAGTT
Source organism: Capra hircus (assembly GCF_001704415.2). Lineage (NCBI taxonomy): Eukaryota > Metazoa > Chordata > Mammalia > Artiodactyla > Bovidae > Capra > Capra hircus. Next base: position 19,182,176 of record NC_030830.1, read on the forward strand.
ACAACAGCCACAAAGCCACAAAATAATCACTAAAAAACTAATAAAAAATGGAATTGAAATACTAAGAACCAACAGAAAATGTGTAATTGAGAGGCAGCAGAAGATCCTCCTGCCTGGTCATGGATTTTGCTAATAAAAATGTGATGTTTACAAAAGTTGGAGTCCTACAAGTTTCCATAAAACCTAGCAACTAAAAAAATCTAAAGTTAGAACAGTCAAGACTGCTTTTAACTCTTGTTCAAAAATTCATTTGTTTTCCTCTTGTACATTTATAAATTTCTATAGCTCCTAAATTCAGTTTCTAAAGTCCTTTATAGTCTTTAAACTTCCTTTTCATTTATTCAACAAAATTATTTTGTAAACTTGCTATATATACTAGACTCTTTTCAGGATGCAGTACTATTATGAAATATTTCTTTTCCTTAGGTATTCAGTTCAGTTCAGTTCAGTTCAGTCACTCAGTCGTGTCCGCCTCTTTGCAACCCCATGAACTACAGTATGCCAGGCCTCTCTGTCCATCACCAATTCCTGGAGTCTACCCAGACTCATGTTCATTGAGTCGGTGATGTCATCCAACCATCTCATCCTCTGGTGTCCCCTTCTCCTCCTGCCCTCAATCTTTCCCGACATCAGGGTCTTTTCAAATGAGTCAGCTCTTCACCTCAGGTGGCCAAAGTATTGCAGCTTCAGCTTCAATATCAATCCTTCCAATGAACACCCAGGACTGATCTCCTTTAGGATGGACTGGTTGGATCTCCTTGCAGTCCAAGGGACTCTCAAGAGTCTTCTCCAACACCACAGTTCAAAAGCATCAATTCTTTGGTGCTCAGCTTTCTTTATAGTCCAATTCTCACATCCATACATTACCAGTGGTAAAACCATAGCATTGACTAGATGGACCTTTGTTGACAAAGTAATGTCCCTGCTTTTGAATATGCTATCTAGGTTGGTTCTAACTTTTCTTCCAAGGAGTAAGCATCTTTTAATTTCATGGATGCAGTCATTTTGGAGTGATTTTGGAGCCCAGAAAAATAAAGTCTGACATTGTTTCCATTGTTTCCCCATCTATTTGTCAAGAAGTGATGGGACCAGATGCCATGATTTAAGTTTTCTGAATGTTGAGCTTTAAACCAACTTTTTCACTCTCCTCTTTCACTTTCATCAAGAGGCTCTTTAGTTCTTCTTTGCTTTCTGCCATAAAGGTGATTCATCTGCATATCTGAAGTTATTGATATTTCTCCCGGCAATCTTGATTCCAGCTTGTGCTTCATCCAGCCCAGCATTTCACATAATGTACTCTGCATATAAGTTAAAAAAGCAGGATGACAATACACAGCCTTGACGTACTCCTTTCCCTATTTGGAATCAGTCTGTTGTTCCATGTCCAGTTCTAACTATTCCTTCCTGACCTGCATACAGATTTCTCAAGAGGCAGGTCAAGTGGTCTGGTATTCCCCATCTCTTTAAGAATTTTCCACAGTTTGTTGTGGTTCACACACTCAAAGGTTTTGGCATAGTCAATAAAGCAAACATAGATTTTTCTTTTTTTGGAATTCTCTTGCTTTTTCAATGATCCAACAGATGCTGGCAGTTTGATCTCTGGTTCCTCTGCCTTTTCTAAAACCAGCTTGAACATCTGGAAGTTTACAGTTCACATGCTGCTGAAGCCTGGCTTGAAGAATGTTACTTTACTAGCATGTGAGATGAGTGCTATTGTGTGGTAGTTTGAGCATTCTCTGGCATTGCCTTTCTTTGGAATTGGAATGAAAACTGAACTTTTCCAGTCCTGTGGCCACTACCTGAGTTTTCCATATTTTCTGGCATATTGAGTGTAGCACTTTCACCACATCATCTTTCAGGATTTGAAATAGCTCAACTGGAATTCCATCACTTCCAGTAGCTTTGTTTGTAGTGCTGCTTCCTAAGGCCCACTTGACATCACAGTCCAGAAGGTCTGGCTCTAGGTTGGTGATCATACCATCGTGATTATCTGGGTCATGAAGATCTTTTTTGTATAGTTCCTCTGTGTATTCTTGCCACCTCTTCTTAATATCTTATGCTTCTGTTAGGTCCATACCATTTCTGTCCTTTATTGTGCCCATCTTTGCATGAAGTGTTCCTTTGGTATCTCTGATTTTCTTGAAGAGATCTCTAGACTTTCCCATTCTGTTGTTTTCCTCTATTTCTTTGCACTGATTGCTAAGGAAGGTTTTCTTATCTCTCCTTGCTATTCTTTGGAACTCTGCATTTAAATGGGTATATCTTTCCTTTTCTCCTTTGCCTTTTGCTTCTCTTCTATACACAGCTATTTCTAAGGCCTCCTCAGACAGCCATTTTGCCTTTTTGCATTGCTTTTTTGGGGGATGGTCTTGATCCCTGCCTCTTGCACAATGTTATGAACCTCCATCCATAGTTCTTCAGGTACTCTGTCTATCAGATCTAATCCCTTGACTCTATTTGTCATTTCCACTGTATAATCATAAGGAATTTGATTTAGTTCATACCTGAATGGTCGAGTGGTTTTCCCTACCTTCTTCAATTTAAGTCTGAGTTTGGCAATAAGGAATTCATGATCCAGTTCCAGGTCTTGTTTTCACTGACTGTATAGAGCTTCTCCATCTTTGGCTGCAAAGAAAATAATCAATCTGATTTTGGTTTTGACCATCTGGTGATGTCCATGTGTTTAGTTTTCTCTTGTGTTGTTGGAAGAGGATGTTTGCTATGACCAGTGCGTTGTCTTGGCAAAACTCTATTAGCCTTTGCCCTGCTTCATTCTGTACTCCAAGTCCAAATTTGCCTGTTACTCCAGGTGTTTCTTGAATCCCTACTTTTGCATCCCAGTCCCCCATAATGAAAAGGACATCTTTTGGGGATGTTACTTCTAGAAGGTCTTGTAGGTCTTCATAAAACCATCCAACTTCAGCTTCTTCAGCATTACTGATTGGGGCATAGACTTGGATTACTGTGATATTGAATGGTTTGCCTTAGAAATGAACAGAGATCATTCTGTCATTTTTGAGATTTGCATCCAAGTACTGCATTTTGGACTCTTGTTGACTATGATGGCTACCCCATTTCTTCTAAGGGATTCTTGCCCACAGTAGTAGATATAATGGTCATCTGAGTTAAATACACCCATTCCAGTCCATTTTACAATTTCAAAAGACTTATCAAGTGAAAGAAAATTAAAAACTAGTGATGATTTCCTGAGTTTTCACCGCAGGTGGTTACAATGATGGTTACTCAGACTGAGTCCATCTGGAACTTGCACTTTGGACACAACAAAATCTTAAATCACTTTCAATAAAACTTTTCCAATCAAAGAAATGATTAGAGACTCAACACCAAAGGCTCCACTACTCCACACATTAAAATGTATTGTTCACAACTGAATAAAATTGTTAATAGTAAATGCTATTATCTGTGCATCTTCAGAAAAATAAACTTTTTCTCTACACAAAACATAAACAGAAAAGCCGGTCTTCAAATACATTTAATCCTCCAGGGTGGGGGCGGGGGGAAGCTAGTACTGAGGCAGTACATATTTATATCTTATTTAAAACATCTAGATTTAATTTTTGAGAAACTTTTGTGTTATCTTTCTAGTTCATACAGTCATAAAGACAGACAGTATCCCCAGCAGTTAAAAACTGATATTGTAGAGTCTGTTGGAATCCTGCCTCAGTGGTTTATTAAGTACATCGCTCTCATAAAATCACTGCAGGTCTTTAAACCTCAGTTCCTTCATATATTTAGTAGAAATCATGATAATGCCAAGCTCATAGAGTTGTTGTGATAAATTGCCTAGAAAGTGCTCCGGTCAGTGCCTGAAACAGAAAATACTCTTACAAAGTAACTCTCTGGCCCTCCCTGTTTTGTCAATGGAAAGGTAACTGCGAAAATGCCTCAAGCTTATAATCAAAGTCTAGGAGAAAAGAAGTGGATTAAACATAAAAGTATGGAGGCTTCTTAACTCCAACAAGCAGAGTACAATGGAAAGAGCTAACGACAGCGCCTTCCATGGATTCATTCTCCTGGGCTTCTCCAACCAGCCCCAGCTGGAAACGGGTCTCTTTGTGGTCATCCTGATCATCTACTTCTTGAGCTGCTTAGGCAATGGTGCCATTATACTCTTGTCAACGATGGATCCTCACCTCCACACCCCTATGTACTTCTTCCTCTCCAACCTCTCATTTATGGATCTCTGTTTGACTACATGCACTGTCCCTCAGACCCTAGCCAACTTTAAGGGGAAGGACAAGACCATCACCCATGGCGGCTGTGTGACCCAGCTCTTCATTGCCTTGGGACTTGGGGGAGTAGAGTGTGTCCTCCTGTCTGTCATGGCCTATGACCGGTATGTAGCCGTGTGCCGTCCCCTCCACTACATGGTGATCGTGCATCCCCAGCTTTGCTTGCAGCTGGTTGTAACTGCTTGGCTTACGGGCTTTGGCAATTCTGTGGTCCAGACAGCACTGACCATGACTCTTCCCCTCTGTGGTAAAAACCAAGTGGACCATTTCTTCTGTGAAGTTCCAGTGATGCTGAAACTGGCCTGCACCAACACCTCTGTCAATGAGGCTGAACTGTTTGCTGTCAGTGTGTTCTTCTTGGTGGTGCCCCTGTCACTCATCTTAGTATCCTACGGTCACATTACCCGTGCAGTCCTGAAGATAAAGTCGGCCCAAGGGAGACAGAAGGCTTTTGGAACCTGTGGTTCTCACCTAATGGTAGTGATTATTTTCTTTGGGACGCTCATCTCCATGTACCTTCAGCCTCCTTCCAGCTATTCACAGGATGTGAACAAAAGCATTGCACTCTTCTATACTCTGGTGACTCCCCTGCTTAATCCCCTGATTTACACTTTGAGAAACAAGGAAGTCAAAGGGGCACTAAGGAGACAAATGAGGAGAATCCTAGACTTGGGACAAAGTTAATGCAGCACTTGCAGGCCCAGGAAGTTCTGCAATGGAACACTTCCGAGTGACTAAACACTAGTTAATGTATCCAACACATCCTTATAAAGCACAAACCATGTGCGAGACAGTGTTCTAGGTACTTGAGACATATCAGTGAGACAGAGGCTCCTGTCCCCATTGAGGTAAACCTTTTGCTGGGGAGAATATATGTTAAATAAGATATTCTAAAAATAAACTATGGTATATCATGTACTACACATTAATGGGAATGAAGAATAATTACACATACAAAAACATGAATGATTCTTACAAACATGACTTACAGTGAGCAAACTAGATACAAAATAATTCCTACTGTATCATTCCATTTACATAAAATTCAACCCAGGCACAACGAATCTCTGGTATTGAAAGTCAAAACAGTTCTTCTCCTGGGGATTTGTAGTTATCCCTTGGAAGACATGTGGGGGAGGGGCATTCTGGGGTTCTGGTCAGGTTGTGATTCTTCATCTGGATGTTGGTGATATAAAGTATTCAATCTGTGAAAATTCATCAAACCTGAAACTTAAAGCACTTGCACTTTCTGTATGGATGCTGAACTTCAAATCATTTACTTCTTAAAAGTTTGAAATAAACCAGATATTAGCAAAATACTTTGATTCTAAATGATCACACTAAGTATTTTTTTGTTACTTTCACATAAAATTTGGGTTTATCTTCTAAGTGATCTAAGTTTTTTCTATCCATTGACTATCTTTAATAGATTTAAAGTGTTTAGATATTAGCAATTTTTGGCCAACTCAGATGAACCTTGTCTTGAAGATCTCAATTTAATGGAGCTCTCAATTCAAGATCATGTGTCCTGGGACTCTCTCTGGTCTCTTCATTCCATGCAGATACTTAGTGACCAGGTCTTGAGACAGAAATCATAGTGATAATTTTCAGATGAAAATTCTACTCCTGGGTTTATATTGCCTTGAATTAAGTTTATCTTTACTGGAAAAGACATTTGTTGTGAATATTTGTTTGTATATATGTATTTTTATAATGTAGCATACAAAAACACATAATTTACTAGTAGGAAAAATATTTTCTTTTACCAGAGATTTTAATATTTTTAGTATTTATAGGATATGATAAAAAGGCAGATAATGAAAGGAATTTATAAAACAAAGTAAAACACAGAAATAATTGTCTGGTAAGCTCAATGTGCTTTTGTGCAAATATGTTCTTAAATAGTTCTTATTTAAAAATGGAAAGTTGGATGGTTTTTCATGTATTATTCTGCTAATGAAATAATAGAATAAGGATTTTTCTTCATTTAAGTGAAAATAGATTACTGAATTGTTGAGTTCTGCACTAATTTTACCTCTGCTTGTACTGAATATGAGTGATTTCTGATTATATTTTTTGTAATAGAGAAGATATGATTTTTTTATATCAACCCCTTGGAGTTTTCTTTCAAACCATGACAGCAAGCTTCACAGATAAACATATCATTTTTTGGCACTAAAGTTCCATACTCTATAATCATCTAGATGCTTAATTTTTTTCATTTTCAGAAAATAAATGCTGAAAATTTATCATTTCATTCAAGGTGGCCTTTTGTGAATTTCATTTCCCAATAAGGTGCATTCAGTTCAGTTCAGCTCAGTTGCTCAGTTGTGTCCAACTCTTTGTGACCCCATGAATTGCAGCATGCCAGGCCTCCCTGTCCATCACCATCTCCTGGAGTTCACTCAGACTCACGTCCATCGAGTCAGTGATGCCATCCAGCCATCTCATCCTCTGTCGTCCCTTTCTCCTCCTGTCCCCAATCCCTCCCAGCATCAGAGTCTTTTCCAATGAGTCAACTCTTCACATGAGGTGGCCAAAGCACTAGAGTTTCAGCTTTAGCATCATTCCTTCCAAAGAAATCCCAGGGCTGATCTCCTTCAGAATGGACTGGTTGGATCTCCTTGCAGTCCAAGGGACTCTCAAGAGTCTTCTCCAACACCACAGTTCAAAAGCATCAATTCTTCAGCATTAGGTTACAGCTTACCAAAGTTCCCACTGCAAGTACAGACACTCCTCCTTAGCTACAGACTCAACCAAACATGGATCCATTTGATCTGTCCTTCTCCATAAAGGATTCAAGCATCCAGCTTTTCTGGTATAGGAGTGGGTGGGAGGAAGTGCCTGAAACAACCCCTGGCCAGTAATACTGAGGAACAATTGTACTTGGAAAGGTCAAATTAATTTTAGCAACCATATTTCTGAAGCCATTAGAAAGTTGTGACAGTGATGAGAGTGATGTAGACATGAATAACAGAAAACACTGAACACTTCTGAAGTGAGCTGAAGGACAAGTGCTTTTTTTCTCTCTCTTAGAGCATTTGGTGAACTTGAGTGTGAGCTGAGGATTGAGCATGGCACATAGAGAGAGACTTTGCCATGAAAACATGAAAAGCCAAACACTCATATAAAACTAGAGTGACAAGCTGAAAAGTTAAAGAGACTTCATATGGCTAGATGTTTCCAGTGGGTATTTCTATTTCCAGTGGACTCCCTGGGAAGCCAGAAAGCCAGACCAAAGTTTCAAAAATATGGAACAATCTATCCTGCAACGCCATTGTGCTTAGGAAACAAAAATTTGCTAGGGTAAGGGGTTCCTCTCTAACACATAGTTCTCTTGGGTAAGGCAGTTGCCAAATTTTGAAACTTCATGAGGCAGGGGCTAAAAAGCTAAGCTAGATGTCTCTGAGGGGCAGAACTTAAGGTCCAAGAGTCTTTCAGGGCTGAGAAAATAAGACTCCTGAGACTTTCTGTCAAACCCAGGAGAAGATTGTATCTCTTCTATCTCTAGAAGACAACAAGATAGAGGCTGAATAGAATAAGGACCAACTGTACAGCAGAAGAAACTATAGTCAATATTTTGTAACTATCTATGTCCCCTATAAAGGTGAAGAATCTGAAAAACGATATATACACACACACATTGTGATCATCATTTCATGATGTATGTAACTCAAATCACTATTCTATACATCTCAAACCTATGCAATATTGTATATAAGACATGAAGTCATAAAACTTCTAGAAGAAAATATTATTCCTCAATGAGGCTGGAAGAAAGTAAAAGAATAGCTATCATTAAAAACATGAAGGATAACAACAGTTGGAGAAGTTGGAAAAGGAACACCTATGTACTGTTGATGGGAATGTAAGTTGGTAAGCCACTATGAAAGATAATCTGAAGATACCAAAAAAAACTAAAGATAGAACTTCCATGTTATCCAGCAATCCAAATTCTAGGTACACCAAATAAAATGAAATCACTATCTGCACTCCCATGTTCGATGGCCTCATTTTTCACAATAGACAATATACAGAAAAAACATAGGTGACCAAAGAGGTGAATGGCTAAAGAAAAAGTTCTATGCATATCCAAAGGAATATTGTTCATTAATGAGGAAGAATGAAATACTGCCCTTTGCAATAACATGGATGGACCTTGACAGCATTATGCTCAATGAAATAAGTCAGAAGAGAAAGACAAATACTGTATGATCTCACATACATGTGGCATCAGAAAAACTGAACTTGTTACAAAGAGAGGGAAGAATGGTGGTTACCAGGGGCAAAGAGATAGAAGAAATGGGGAGATATTGGCAAATAGGTCCAAACTTCCAGCTAAAAATTAATTTCTGAGGAATCAAAAAAATAAACAGTTTTAAATTTTACAAGGGGAATAAATCTTTGACAAGATAAAGATCTTAGCTAACACTATGTAGTAATCACTTTACAATATATAGGTATATCAACTCACACTTTGTACTCTTTAAAATTGCTCAATTATATCTCATTAGATGTAGAGGACGGATAGGGCAGTGGCACCACACTCCAGTGCTCTTGCCTGGAAAGTCCCATGGATGAAGGAGCCTGGTGGGCTGCAGTCCATGGGGTCACTGAGAGTTGGACATGACTCAGTGACTTCACTTTCACTTTTCACTTTCATGCACTGGAGAAGGAAATGGAAACCCACTTCAGTGTTCTTGCCTGGAGAATCCCAGGGACAGCTGAGCCTGGTGGATTGCTGTCTATGGGGTCGCACAGAGTTGGAAACGACTTGAGCGAATTAGCAGCAGCAGCAGATATAGAGGAAAATAAATGAAAATAAGAGTTATTATTCATTTCTTTCATCCTACTTATTTTTCCTCTCCTAACTCAGATTTTCACTATTGTTTAAGACAAAAAGTTCTACATAGTTAATAAATGGAAATACTCTAACTTTATCCTAAGTACAGAGACTGCCTTCTCTTGGTAATCCCAGTTTCAATCCAGAGCCTGAAAGAATGGCACTTCTAAAAGTTTAACATTTTGTGTATCCGTCATAACAGCAAAGGGGCATGATTTCTTCCATGAAACTCCTTAGTGCAGCAAATTCTATAAATTTTCTTTTTAATATGACTTGCAGGAATAAAAAGTTACCACATTGACTTCTGTGTATTTGTACTTGTTTCAGAAAACACTGAAATTACACCATATATAAACCTGTATTATCTAAGTGATATAAGCTAAAGAAAACATTTCCTTCTACTGTTCATCCTCAGGAAAGAGTTAAGAGATCACTCTTAAAGTGGTTGCATGTACAGTGCGAGTTTGTGGCTGTGTACCTCTGGCTGTGTGTAATAACATAGTAATGTGTGTCATTTAAAGCCAAATGTAAACCACATTGAACATGCTGTGGAGGAATATGAGGAGAAATATTCTTTGGGAAGTACTGGAGGTTTTTTCCAAGATGGGGACTAAATTCAGAGAGAGATTGATGTCATGATAAAATGACACATTAATGACAATGGTGCTCACTTTATTTATATTAAACCAAACAATTCTCAATGAGTGGATGCATCATTAAGAAACTTTCTAAACAGAATCTTCACATGCATGAAATAAGGACTTTAAAATACTTAGTAAGCACTACTTGTGACCAGCTAACACAAAATCAGGACTGGGCTCCTGAGAAACGTTTTGACAGCTAACAGTGACATTCCATTGATCCTGAGTATCCCCAATAACCTAACCACTGGAAATGCCTAGGATGCTTCATTGAGACTAAAGCCACAGGTATGGCAACAGCTTCCCTGGTGGCTCAGAGGGTAAAATATCTGCTTGCAATGCAAGATACCCAGGTTCAATCCCCAAGGAATATCCCTGGGTCAGGAAGATCCCCTGGAGAAGGAAATGGTCACCCACTCCAGTATTCTTGCCTGAGGAATGCCATCAACAGAGGAGCTTCATGGGCTACAGTCCATCAGGTCACAAAGAGTTGGACACGATGGAGCGACTTTCACTTTTCACAACTGAAGAGTTTCACTCTCAAAAGAGCTTAAAATTACCCTCAAAATGTCACCTAATTAGAAGAACTTGCAGCTTCTAAAGACATTGTGGATTTAATTCACTACAAAATGGTTAAAAGAATCCACCAAACAATATAAATCAGTAGAATAGATTGTTTAAAAGGAGCATGAATACCCACTCCCTACAGCTGCCTTGGGGACACCTTACCCTGAACCCTCTGATTCAGGAGGCATACAACTTCTTGTTTTTGCATTTACACAAAGAACCCCTTCCCAGGAAACCATGCCCACAACACATTTCCATGCACTGTGGTTCTGAGTCTGCCATATCAAGTTGAACTATGCTACAATACTGAAAAGACGGAAGAAGCTCTCAGTCATAATACAAACAGGCATCAGAAAAGAGCACGCCCGCAGAGGAAAGAGCTGACAGAGAACTATAATCTGTTCTTCCATCCTCAGTGACCCTGGTTAGCAGAACCCTGGACAAAGAGTTAACACTGAAATATACTGACTAGGAGATAAATGAGGATATTACAGGGGTCACTATATGCCGACTACCATTCTACAGTATACAGACTACAGTTGTTCTAATGAATAAAAGTCCTAAAAGCCAGAACACAACTACAAAGGTGAGGACACATATCAGGTGAGAAACTCTCAAGCCTTCCTTGCTGACTTGTACGATACAAGTTAAACAAGTGAGAGTCCCTCATTTATCTTATATATTCCATGTTAAAAACCTAAGTTCAGGAAGCAGTTTGTGTTCTCACAGACATTGCACATGTTGTTGCTCTTGTTCTGTATTATTTTCTAATTGTTAGTCAGTCTGGTGCTGGTTAATAACTGTGTTTCCCGAGGAAACCAGAATTGAAAGAGACACGTTTACCCCAATGTTCATTGCAGCACTGTTTACAACAGCCAGGACATGGAAGCAACCTATATGTCCATCAGCAGACGAATGGATAAGAAAGCTGTGGTACATATACACAATGGAATATTACTCAGCTATTAAAAAGAATGCATTTTAATTAGTTCTAATGAGCTGGATGAAACTGGAGCCTATTATACAGAGCAAGTAAGTCAGAAAGAAAAACACCAATACAGTATATTAATACAATTATATGGAATTTGGAAAGATGATAATGATGACCCTATATGCAGATCAGCAAAAGAGACAGATGTAAAGAACAGACTTTTGGACTCTGTGGAAGTAGGCGAGGGTGGGATGATTTGAGAGAATAGCATTGAAACATGTATATTATCATATGTGAAACAGATCTCCAGTCTAGGTTCGAACATGAGACAGGGTGCCCAAGGCTGGTACAATGGGATGACCCTGAGGGATGAGATGGGGAGGGAGGTGGGAGGAGGATTCAGGATGGGTAACACATGTACACCCATGGCTGATTCATGTGAATGTATGGCAAGAACCACCACAATATTGTAAAGTAATTAGCCTCCAATTAAAATAAATACATAAAGGAATTGTGTTTCATGGGAGTCATACTGATACTTCAGGCTTCCAAGGTGACACATTGCCTGAGCACACTGTGTTCACCTTGTATTCCTCAGAAGGCAAAAATGATGAAAGATTATGAATTTCTCTTGGGTATATTGAGAGTTCAAACTACAGATGGGATCAAATAATTTAGCCAAGGCATGGGGACACCCACTGCAACCATTGCACAGTATTAAGAATTCAAATAATTCCCTAGTGTTCCAGGGTATTGGCTCCCTGCTTCTTCTGCAGGGGGCATAGATTCAACCCCTGTTCTGGGAACTAAAGAGGGAAAGCTTGTAAAGGTAGATATCATTTGAAAAATTTACAAAATAGAACTGAACTTTAGGTATGTGGTATCATTTAAGTGATTTTTCTTTATTATTATTTTAGCCTGGGATCTAGATACCTTTATTATCTGTAATTTATTCTGAAGTAAAATACACATCCAAATGACACTCAAACATTTCCTTAAAACAAATAAATCTGTTTGGTGGCAGTCCTTAGGAGCAGACAAGTAGCTGCTCACTCAGGAAAATGGCCTTTGTGATGTCATGTGACCTTGAGGGTTTCTGCACCAAAGAAAGTATCGTTGAGGGATTTGTAAGTGGCTCTTTGGGCATAACTATCAAGACCTGATTGAGTAATAAGAGAGAGGGAAATTTCTCACCATTCAGAGTACACAGCACTCCAAACTGCTTTTAAACAGGTATATGTTCAGCATTACCGTGGGGTCAAAATCCTTGGTTTCACAAGTATTTAACTCAAGGGTGAAGAGTGTGGTGCTGTTAAGAATATAGATAGAATCTTGATCCTGTATATAATTTACCCACACTGCCATGTCCAGCTTGCAAGACCACTTCTCAGGAAAATTGGCTGAGGGGGTTCAGGACCCAGGAGGATGGTTAGCTGCTAGGATAGGGAACTGTGTGACAGTTGTCATGCTTTTGTCTCCACTAAGAGACACAAATGCACTTACTTGCCTAGTGGTACATGCTGGGGAAACCTACCAAAAATCATAAATATTTCTTTGATGATAGCACAGTCAAAGCTCTAACCTCAAGAGAAAAATCACTGTTTGTGACATTTAACTTACACAAAAAAACATAATCTATACCTGAAAATAGATTTCTGCTATAAACTGAGCTATAATAGGGATCTAAGAGCTAGTATGGCAGATTAATTTTTTCTGGAATGTTTGTTTTGTTACTCATAATTCAGAACTCTGTGACAGTTATTTCACAATTAGACAGCTACTACTAAGGCTTAGGTGTGTATTTTCAAATTAATAGACACAATATTTGTTTTCTCAATTTCCTTCTGATGAGTCTGAGGACATCTCCACCAAACATGGGATTTCCTGGGAATCAGAGGCCATTTTCAATATCCACTAAAATCAAATTTCACGGGAAGTTTGGCAGAGGAGAGATTTTAAGGTCTTAACCAATTGATGCCTAAATCAAAGAGTTTATAAAATGGCATGATGAGAATAATCTAAACATATTTTACCTTTTGAAACTTTTGCTGCATCACAGGAGGTAAAATGTGTAGAATATGCAGTAGAACTTGGATCATGTGCTGCTCAGGTATAATGCCCTCGAAATTTCCTCATTTAAAAATCTCATTTTAGAGAGGAACTAGGTGGTTCACAAAATTAAAATAACCAACTTTATACCTCACATCGGTGTTTTTCTCCTGCTGTGAACAAAAATGCACGTAAGAACTACCTGGTGTTCTTACCAACGAAGGGCTACCAGTGTCACAGCCAGCAGTGCATCGTGCCGTTCACTCAGTGAGTCCTAGGGCGGCCTTCTCTGAAATGATCCTAACAATATGGCTGCTGCGCTGCTGAGGTTACAGTTGCACCTGATGTCTCAATGGCTTTACCGGGATTAATGCAGCAAGATTTTCTTTGATATTCACTTTATTTTCCCCACAAGTGCTTCACCTACATCAGTGAAAAACATCTGATCCAACCATCAAACCAAAGAATTTTAGTAGAGCCATGATCCAAATAAAAGAATGAATGGTATCTTCTAGTAACTCCTAGAAAATATTATTAATAATATTCCTTACAGTGTTTCAGTGGTTTTATGTTCTTATTTGGGCTTCATGTAATATAGACATATGTCTTTTTGCAAATAGATACAGAACAACGTACCCAAATGGGAGTGCAAATAAAAATCCTTGGAGCTGTTAAAACAGTAACTACAAAGCAGATGCTGTCAGAACACTGAATCAGCATCTCTGGAAGTTGAAATGAATACATGAACTTAGAAACTGAACACTCACTTTTCAACGTGAAAACATGGGCCCAAGTAGGACAATGCAATGATGGGAATGAAGGAAACAAATTCCCTGCAGAGTTGTCAAAGGAAATTTTAGATGACTCATGGGACACACATATATATCTGAATAGTTCTGGTGTTCAATGTCTTTCCATTAAACTGTCCTCCTCAGCCATCATCTGGAGTCAGAGTCTTTCCAAAGCACCTTCTTCATTGCTCCCTTCACATCCCTGTTCCTCAGGGTATATATGAGGGGGTTGGTCATGGGGATAATGACAGTGTAGAAGAGAGACATGAACTTTTCCTGATCCTGGGAGTCGCTGCTGCTGGGCTGATAATATACATAGATGGCTGTGCCAAAGAACAGGGAGACCACCGTGAGGTGGGACCCACACGTGCCAAATGCTTTTCTCTGCCCTCCAGTGGACTTTATTCTTAAGACCGCCCTGATAATCAGACCATAGGAGAACATGATTAATGAAACAGGTGTGAGAAGCATGATGACACTGGCAAAGAAGGTCGCATACACATTCATGGTGGTGTCAACACAGGCAAGTTTGAGAAAAGGAGGGATCTCACAAAAGAAGTGGGCTAATTTATTTCTCCCACAACGAGGTAGAAGGAAGACAAGCACTGTCTGCAATAAGGAGTTGGCAAAACCAGTGATCCATGAAGCAGAAGCCATCAGGGCACACAGACGAGGGTGCATGATTACTGTGTAGTGAAGGGGCTTGCAAACAGCTGCATAGCGGTCAATTGCCATAATTCCTAGAAGAATACATTCCGTACCTCCCAACGCCAGAGAGATGTACATTTGAACTATACAACCGCCAAAGGAGATGGATTTGTCTGCTCCGCTGAGATTAAATAGGAACTGGGGAACAATGCTGGTGGTGTAGCACATGTCCAGAAAGCTCAAGTTAGACAGGAAAAAGTACATCGGGGTGTGAAGACGTGGGTCCCAGTAGGACAATGCGATGATGGTTGTGTTTCCCAGCAAAGTGAAGATGTAGAAGATCAAAAGAACCACGAAGAGAACTGGCTCAAGTTGGAGCCTGTCTGAGAAGCCCAATAAGATAAATCCAGTGAAAGAACTTTCATTTTTCTGTTCCATCCTTTGTTAGCACATGGCTCCTGTCAAATCAAGCATTTAGTAATTTATTAAAGGTATCTTCCAAAAACAGTGCAGGGATAAAGAAGAAAATCTGTCATGTTCAAAGAGATGGTCGTGTGGTTTTATATGCAACTATTTGAATAAATGATGTACTCATTGATTGTGAGCTCTATACTATCACAGAAAGTTGTATATTGAGTTATATGTTGATAATTAATAAAAATAACAAATAATAATAATAAACTCAAATAATGAACCTTGGTTTGCATCAGTCACTCATATAAAATGCCTTTTTCAGATTGAGTTTTATAGGATTAAAGTATGATCATTTTATATGTACATTTTAGAGAAAGTGGGAATGAGGGAAATCAAGAGAAACTGATTAGAAAGAGTAAGAAAGATGTAGACAAAGGGAGAAAGTTTATTTTAAATGTGTATCTCATAATTCTACATGACTGGATATGCACATAGATCACATGTAATAGGGGCTTCCCTTGTGGCTCAAGCTGGTAAAGAATCCACCTGCAATACAGGAGACCTGTGTTCTATCCCTGGGTTGGGAAGATTCCCCAGGAGAAAAGCTACCCAATCCAGTTCTGGTCTGGAGAATTCTGTGGACTATATTGTCCATGGGGTCACAAAGAGTCAGACAGGACTGAATGACTTTCACTTCACATGGAATAGAATAATACAAAATAATCTCTAAAATGTATTCACATATAGAAATTTATGAGCTAGAATGTAGTTGTACAAAGGATTATATTACATTCAAAGTATCACTATGATACTGCCTCATGTAAACATTTTGGCAGAATAGTTACTCTACTCCTAATACATGATATTAGTGAATGCTATATCCTGATCTTTTTGTATAGTACTAAAAAGTAAATTGCTTAGAGCCTAAAAAATCACCTTCAATTATACTGCTTAGCTCTTGCCCTTAAGATACCTAAAATTACTAAACCTATTTAACAAGAACTCCAAAAATGTATTCGCTGTGCATAGTCAGTTCATGGGCTTTCCTCTTGGCTCAGTGGTAAAGAACCCACCTGCCAATGCAGGAGACGCAGGAAACACCGATTCAATCCCTGGATCTGGAAGATACCTTGAAGAAGAAAATGGCAACCCACTTCAGTACAGCATATTCTGGTGAGATAGAGTCCATGGAGTCGAAAAGAGTTCACAAGTCTTAGCAACTAAACAACAAAAGTAGTCAGTTCACAGTAGAAATTCAAAATCAGTGACCTGTACTTACATTTTCTTTCTGTTGATTTCATTTTCATATATTACCAACAACCAAAATGCCTGGAATTCCTATAGGAGACAAGATTATTCACTATCAATATTTGAATGGCAATGAAGAACATACAAATGAGGAAGAAACAGATCAATCATAATCTCAGAAATAACACTTCTAATCACTATGGACAGAGTTTGGCCAGCTTAGGGAGAAGAGGTTGACATAGGAATTCCTTTGCATGCTGGTCATTGAATGAATGTCTTCAAGACAAAGAGAATCAGGGAAGCAAAACAGAGCAGACAAATGTGCTAAGCAAGGATGTGATCTCAAATGGAATAGCATGAACCTGATCCCATAGAAAGCTGGAAAATGACTCTCCAAATAGAACTATCTGCTGGTAAAAATATTGTGTCATTACATACACAATCATGCTACCTGAGCATTTCAAATGGGGCAGATAAAGAACTGAATTTTAAATTTAATTTTAACTCAGGTAAATGTAAATACCTAGTCATTTAAATGAGTCTAGTTACTACTATACAGAATAACAAGCTGTGGAGCATGCATTGTGTCAGAAGCAGTCCCACCTTGACAAAAAGGCAGCCTTTTATATATCCCACGAGTCTGTCATTGTCTGCACGCTGCCCCAAACACATTCAGGAGACCTCCTGGCACTACGCCTCCCATTCAACTGATGGCAATTTTTTGAAGAAGGAAAGAGCTGTGGAGCTATCAGTCAATACTCATAACAAATATGGTGTGGACTGGTACACCAGCCAGTAGAAAGATCTGAGCTGGACACTGAAAGCATTCATACAAAACGTAGAGTCCATTCATAAGTGTGTGCAAGGGTGGAAGGACAGTCACCGGTGTACATTGCACATCACCTTGTCATCTGCCTAATACACCAATAAATTAAACTTTCAGATCACATTTTCTGACCCGCATTTCTCCTCTCCAATTGAAGAATGATCATTTTTCATTAACAATAAATTAAAAAATGCATTGACACAATAACCACAAAATGGACATTCATTGTTTTAACTGCCAAACTAGTGTGTGGAAAAGTACACATGTTCATTTCTTTAAGAACATGAACATTTTAAAACTACAGGTATTGACAATACACTTTAAGAAACATTCTGTAATTTCACACAAAATAAGGAACTGAGGAAAAAATGAAAGTATAGAGTGTAGTATTTTCACATTCACATATATACTGTTGTTCAATTACTGAAGGACTTGTTTTATTACAGCAAAAATCTTGTGTTTCAATTTTTCCATATATACATATTGAGACATAATGAATATACTACAATAGAATGAAATGTCTAGGAACAAAATGTTGACTTCCATAAGGAACAGGTAAGTTTAGTTCTTAAAGTTGATGAACTTCTATAAGAATTTCTGATTCTTTTGCCAACTAACATGTATGTTACTCAATGTAACCTTGAAAGAACACTTGCAACTGAAAACAAGCTAACTTACCAATTCCTAAAGTGCTACAGAGACCAAGTTCCAGTCCTCTCAGTTTTATTCCCCTCATGTGAGTGTCCTAAGCTCATTCTCTACTTCATTTCCAAGTTCCTGCCTTTAATACAGCACTGGACATTGGAACCTGGGTATGTAAACTAAGGACTCAGGTGGCATGAAATGAGTGCATAAGTTGACTCTACCAGCACTGGATATCCCTAAGCTTTCCTTAAGCAAGAAGATGCTCTCTCTTAATAATTTTAAAATACCATCACATGGTACTGAAGATCAGCATTGTGTCTAGCTGGTAGGATGACATAGGAAGGCAATTTCAAACTCTCAGGATTCCTTCTGAATATAATGTCTTGGCTCTGTGAGGGACAGCTCATTACGAAAGCGTGAGGTTGGTATGAAACAGCAGTAAAACTGGTCTGGTGAAAACAGTTTACCTGACTGAAGTCTCTGAGGAATGGATGACCTGTACTACTAATTAGCTGATGTTGCCTAGCTGCTGAGAGATAACAATCCTCAGGGAAAATGAATTTCAAAGAGAATGCAAGAGATTACTTAATCCCCCTCTTTTGTAACCTCTCATAAATGACAGAGGTCAGATAACTCCTAGACTTTGCAGTTATCTTAGCTCTCCTCTTTTAATGGCTTAGGTATTTTACTAAACACTGGAGATTTTTTCACACAATTGTTAAAAAAAAATATTGCATATATAAAGAAGAACTCATTCAGTTACTTAACTTCAAATATAAATTAATTTTCACCCCATATTCATAACCAAATTCTTTTTTGTTTTATAATTAAATTTATTTATTTTTCATTGAAGGAAAATTGCCTTACAGTATTGTGTTGGCTTCTGCCAAACATCATATGAATCAACCATAGGTGTACCTATGTCCCTTCCCTCTGTGCCTCCCTCCACATCCTACCCCACTAGGTTGTACAGAGACTCTGTTTGACTCCCTGAGTCATTCAGCAAATTATAACCAACTTCTAAGAGATCACAGAGTTAAAGTTTAGGCAGATTCTAACCTTTAAGGTAATATATTAAATGGCAACACCCACATTTTACTCCCAAACTTCTAATGTGGCTAAGGAAGAACACCACGTCCTCTGTAACATTGTTCAATTTCTATCGGAGAGTTGCAATAATTTACTTAACCAAACAGAAAAACTATTGACTTGTTAAATGGAACTTCCGTGGTTTGCTTCAATTCAAGTCGTCTTTGCATTTACAATGCACATGATTGAGTTAATCAAGATAGCTATAATTGCTAAAGTAAACTGAAAGAAACTTGAAGGGTATTGTGGGTATTGAAGTTTGAAGATCAATCAATTTCAAAACAGCTTATACACTTGACTATACAAGGAAAGGCAGGAATACTTAACATCTGTCTATGGAAGGCTTTGGCCTAACCATCAAATAGACCACTGTTAGTTAGTAGTATAAGCTATCTCAGAGAAAGCTATTTAGGTTGGAAGCATCTTGGTTTTCCTATGTTATTAGAAAAGCAGAGAACTTTGATAATTAACTTACATTTTATAGCCTGCCATTTCCCATATAAGAATAAATCCTTTTTTTTAATAATACTCTATGTGTAAGGAGAAACTATCTCTTCTTTAAAATAGTCTAAATTAGAATTATCTCAGTAATCTCTCCACTAGTTAAATCCCAACATAATATTTATAAGGAGGCTGAGGAAAGACCAATATGGCATAGGGTGTTCAGAAATAGAAAGAATCATAGACCTGCTATTAATACTTCTTCCCAGTTCAGTCTTGCTGCTGCAAATATTAATTGGCAAAATAATGTTGGCTAATAATTTGACATTATCTAGGAGCAACCCACTCCAGTGTTCTTGCCTGGAGAATCCCAGGGACAGGGGAGCCTGGTGGGCTGCCGTCTATGGGGTCACACAGAGTCGGACACGACTGAAGCAACTTAGCAGCAGCAGCAGCAGGAATGCTTACTTGAAATTACATGCTTTTTATCCCTATGCTGTTTTTCAAAATTCTGTTTTATATTGGAATATAGTATAACAAGAACAGGAATTATTTTTTTTTAATCTACAAGTGATGATTCATCAAAATAAAATCGTTATTAAAGACCTGGTTAAGAGGATAATAAGATAAGCTCCACACTAGAAGAAAATATTGTCAAGCTGCTTCTCATAGAAAACACTCATATCTAGAATATACAAAGAACTCTCAAAACTCTACAATAAGAAAATAACTCAAAAAACATTTGAGCAGATAACTCACCAGTGTAAATATACAGATGGTAAAGATATCTTTATGAAACATGAAAACATGTTTAGCATCACTAATCATCAGCAAAATGCAGGCTAAAACCATGACGACATATCACCACCTACCTACTAGAACAGCAAAAATCAAAAATATAGGAACAATACCAAATGTTGGTGAGATTGTGGAAAACTTGAATCACTGATACATTACTAATGAGAATATAAAATGATGCAGCGACTTGATAAAAGAGCTTGACTGTTTCTTTAAAAACCGAACATCCACTTTCCATACAGCCCAGTAATCATGCCCTTGGGCATTTATGACAGAGAAACAAAAATTTATTCCACACAAAAACCTGTGCAGAATTATTCGTAGCAGCTTTATCTGTAACAGCAAAAAGCTGAAAACAACTAAAATATTCTGAACAAACACTGGTACATCCATACCATGGAATACTTCATGGCAATAAAAAAGAATACACTATTGATACACACAACATCTTGGATGACTCTCAAGGGTATTATGTTGAATGAAAATAAGTCTATGATAATAGCTTAAATATGATCCCATCTATATAACACCTATGAAATAAGAAAACAATAGAGACAGAGACCAAATTATGTCGATTTTTCAACATAGGAGTTAGAAATGGTTTTACAAAGGGTTCAGGGGAGAGGGCTGCTTCCCTGATAGCTCAGTTGGTAAAGAATCCACCTGCAATGCAGAGGACCAGGGTTTGATTCCTGGGTTGGAAGATCCCCTGGAGAAGGGAATGGCTACCCACCCCAGTATTCCAGCCTAGAGAATGCCATGGACTGTATAGTGCAGGGGAGCTAAAGAATCAGATGTAACTGAACGACTTTCACTTTCAGGGGAAGGGCGGGACTAGCTGTGACTATACCCTAAAGGGGTATCACAAAGAAGATGTGTGTGGTGATGGGATAAATTCATATCTTGATTGCGATGGTAGCCTCAGGAATCCACACGGGGAAAAATCGACATAGACCTAAACACACACAATGCACATATGTCAGTTTCCTTGTTTTTAAATTATATTAGAGTTGTATAATGGGCTTCCCTGGTAGCTCAGCTGTAAAGATTTCACCTGCAAGCAGGAGCCTCGGTTCGATTCCTGAGTCGGGAAGATCCCCTGGAGAAGGGACAGGCTACCAACTCCAGTAATCTTGGGCTTCCCCGGTGGCTCAGAGAGTAAACAATCTGCCTGCAGTGCAGGAGACCTCAGTTTGAACACTGTGTTGGGAAGATTCCCTGGAAGAGGGCATGGCAACCACTCCAGTATTCTTGCCTGGAGAATCCCCCGGGACAGAGGTGCCTGGCGGGCTACAGTCCATGGGGTTGCAAAGAGTCAGACACAACTGAGCAACTAAGCACAGCACAGCATAGTTATATAATATAAAATCACTGGGAGAAAATAGATCAAATATATCCAAGACTGCTCTCTACTGACTTTGGACTTTCTCTTCAATCTGTAATTATTTCAAAATAAAAAGTATAAAAAGAAAAAACACTTGAATAGAACAAGAACTAGGGATTGAGGAAAAGAGGGACAGACAGATACAAAAAGCAACAAGAATGGCAAAGAGAGAGAAAAGGAGAGAGGAAGCTGTTCAAAAGGGTAGACGGTTCCTGTTCACTCATGACATACTGGCTCCAATCTCCTCTCCTCCCATGGACACAATGAATCTACAGTTTTACACAGAACAACTTCTTCGAAAAGAAATGTGGAAACTAGCTGGGTGAACCTATACACAAGATGAATAGGACAAGCCCAAACTAAAATCATTAGAAGATGAAAAATAAATAAATCATTAGAAGAGGCAGAGACAATATCTCTATACGAAACCCACCCTTGGAGCCACAATAAAGAAGCAGGTGGGAAGTCACCACTGTCAGTTTCTCCTGGAGGAACAAAGTGCCCCACATCTGGGACCCTAATTTTGAAGACTTAACACCTGAGACATGACCCTCCAAAACATAAAGCTCTGAAAGCCAATGAAGCTTGTGTCCATGAAATCCATGAGGCTATAAGGAACTGAGAAACAGTTCTTAACAGGCTCACCCAGACTCACTGTGGCTGTCTCTCCAGGGAACAGCACACAGACACAGACTGAAATCTCCAGCTTCTCCCTGGAAGAAGCTTATTTCCTTATCCTAAAAGCTAAGACTTCTAACACATATCTCGGGGTCTACTACAGTCCTCACCAAAACCTGAGAAGCCAACAGGTGCCATCATCGTGCTCTCCCTCTGTCCCACCCCAGGTCACCAGTGTCTCTGTGAAAGGAGCTTGTGCACCTCTGTGGCCACCCAGGTTTGGGGGCTGCTGTCAGAAGACACACTCCTTATCGTGTAGCCCATGCCCCTGCCAGGGCTTTCGTTCCTGGTCCCAACAGGACAGTAGTAAACTAAAGAAAAGCTCCTAACTGGCTGCCTGTGCCCCGCACATCCCCCTCTCTTCCCACTTAGGGCTAAATGTGGAAGGAACAGACAGAAACTCTCATCTCCCAGTCATCTGCTGAAAGAGATGAGAGGGTAACCAGCAGGAAGCTCAGGGGTCTCCAAACGGACGAAATAGGCTGCAAGTGTCAGACATTTTTTCTCTCTCCCTTAAGAGGCAGGAGGAAACAAACTACAACTGTCAGAAGTTTTTCTCTTAAAATTCTCTGTTGCCATGACAACACCTTGTTCTACCTGAACTTAACTTTTCTCAAACCTTGAGCTAACCAATGCGTTTTTCTTATGGAAATGTTTTTCTTAAGCTATGTTCATGAAACCATGTATTTGCTTTGCATTTGCCTTTCTTCAAAATGGTTCTACCTAAGACTAACTTTTGGCTGATAATCGCTCAACAAACCAGTATTCATATCAATTGTTTTATGGCTGAGGAGTGACACATCTCCTGCCACCCTTTCTCAAAAATGCATATTGTGGGAAACGGGCCTGGTGAAACTCCATCAGTCTTCAGGTGTCTCTCTTATCCGATTAATAGCTTTCTAATCCAAGGTAAGGAGGAGCGGCTGTGCTTTGCTGGAGCAGCCTTGAAGAAATACCCCAGCCCAAGGTAAGAGAAACCCAAGTAAGATGGTAGGTGTTGCAAGAGGGCATCAGAGAGCAGACACACTGAAACCATACTCACAGAAAACTAGTCAATCTAATCACACTAGGACCACAGTCTTGTCTAACTCAATGAAACCAAGCCATGCCTGCAGGGCAGCCCAAGACGGGTGGGTCATGGTGGAGAGGTCTGACAGAAAGTGGTCCACTGGAAAAGGGAATGGCAAACCACTTCAGTATTCTTGCCTTGAGAACCCCATGAACAGTATGAAAAGGCAAAATGATAGGATACTGAAAGAGGAGCTCCCCAGGTCGGTAGATGCCCAATATGCTACTGGAGATCAGTGGAGAAATAACTCTAGAAATAATGAAGGATGGAGCCAAAGCAAAAACAATACCCAGATGTGGATGTTACTGGTGATAGAAGCAAGGTCTGATGCTGTAAAGAGCAATAATGCTTAGGAACTTGGAATGTCAGTTCCATGAATCAAGGCAAATTGGAAGTGGTCAAACAAGAGATGGCAAGAGTGAACGTCGACATTCTAGGAATCAGCGAACTAAAATAGACTGGAATGGGTGAATTTAACTCAGATGACCATTATATCTACTACTGCGGGCAGGAATCCCTCAGAAGAAGTGGAGCAGCCATCATGGTCAACAAAAGAGTCCAAAATGCAGTACTTGGATGTAGTCTCAAAAATTACAGAATGATCTCTGTTCATCTCCAAGGCAAACCATTCAATATCATGGTAATCCAACTCTATGCCCCAACCAGTAATGCTGAAGAAGCTGAAGTTGAACAGTTCTATGAAGACCTACAAGACCTTTTAGAACTATCACCTAAAAAAGATGTCCTTTTCATTATAGGGGACTGGAATGCAAAAGTAGGAAGTCAAGAAACCCTGGAGTAACAGGCAAATTTGGACTTGGAATGCGGAATGAAGCAGAGCAAAGACTAATAAAGTTTTGCCAAGAAAATGCACTGGTCATAGCAAACATCCTCTTCCAACAACACAAAAGAAGACTCTACACATGGACATCACCAGATGGTCAACACCGAAATCAGACTGATTATATTCTTTGCAGCCAAAAATGGAGAAGCTCTATATAGTCAACAAAAACAAGACCAGGAGCTGACTGTGGCTCAGATCATGAACACCGTATTAACAAATTTAGACTTAAATTGAAGAAAGTAGGGAAAACCTCTAGACCATTCAGGTATGACCTAAATCAAATCCCTTATGATTATACAGTGGAAGAGAGAAATAGATTTAAGGGCCTAGATCTGATAGATCGAGTGCCTGATGAACTATGGAATGAGGTTCGTGACATTGTACAGGAGACAGGGATCAAGACCATCCCCATGGAAAAGAAATGCAAAAAAGCAAAATAGTTGTCTGGGGAGGCTTACAAATAGCTGTGAAAAGAAGAGAGGCAAAAAAGCAAAGGAGAATAGGAAAGATATAAGCATCTGAATGCAGAATTCCAAAGAATAGCAAGAAGAGATGAGAAAGCCTTCTTCAGCGATCAATGCAAAGAAATAGAGGAAAAGAACAGAATGGGAAAGAGTAGAGATCTCTTCAAGAAAATTGGAGATACCTGGGGAATATTTCACTCAAAGATGGGCTCAATAAAGGACAGAAATTGTATGGCCCTAACAGAAGAAGAAGATATTAAGAAGAGGGGGCAAGAATACACAGAAGAACTGAACAAAAAAGATCTTCATGACCTGGATAATCACGGTGTGATCACACATCTTGAGCCAAACATTCTGGAATGTGAAGTCAAGTGAGCGTTAGAAAGCATCACTACAAACAAAGCTAGTGGAGGTGATGGAATTCCAGTTGAGCTATTTCAAATCCTGAAAGATGATGCTGTCAAAGTGCTGCACTCAATAGGCCAGCAAATTTGGAAAACTCAGCAGTGGCCACAGGACTGGAAAAGGTCAGGTTTCATTCCAATCCCAAAGAAAGGCAATGCCAAAGAATGTTCAAACTACCACACAATTGCACTCATCTCGCACGCTAGTAAAGTAATGCTCAAAATTCTCCAAGCCAGACTTCAGCAATATGTGAACCGTGAACTTCCTGATATTCAAACTGGTTTTAGAAAAGGCAGAGGAACCAGAGATCAAATTGCCAACATCCGCTGGATCATGGAAAAAGCAAGAGAGTTCCAGAAAAACATCTATTTCTGCTTTATTGACTATGCCAGTGCCTTTGACTGTGTGGATCACAATAAACTGTGGAAAATTCTGAGAGAGATGGAATACCAGACCACCTGACCTGCCTCTTGAGAAATCTGTATGCAGGTCAGGAAGCAATAGTTAGAACTGGACAGGGAACAACAGCCTGGTTCCAAATAGGAAAAGGTGTACGTCAAGGCTGTATATTGTCACCCTGCTTATTTAACTTCTATGCAGAGTACATCATGAGAAATGCTGGACTGGAATAAACACAAGCTGGAATCAAGATTGCCGGGAGAGATATCAATCACCTCAGATATGCAGATGACACCACCCTTATGGCAGAAAGTGAAGAGGAACTAAAAAGCCTCTTGATGAAAGTGAAAGAGGAGAGTGAAAAAGTTGGCTTAAAGCTCAACATTCAGAAAACGAAGATCATGGCATCTGGTCCCATCACTTCATGGGAAATAGATGGGGAAACAGTGGAAACAGTGTAAGACTTTATTTTGGGGGGGGGGCTCCAAAATCACTGCAGATGGTGACTGCAGCCATGAAATTAAAAGACGCTTACTCCTTGGAAGAAAAGTTATGACCAACCTAGATAGCATATTTAAAAGCAGAGACATTACTTTGCTGACTAAGGTCTGTCTAGTCAAGGCTATGGTTTTCCCTGTGGTCATGTATGGATGTGAGAGTTGGACTGTGAAGAAAGCTGAGTGCCGAAGAATTGATGCTTTTGAACTGTGGTGTTGGAGAAGACTCTTGAGAGTCCCTTGGACTGCAAGGAGATCCAACCAGTCCATTCTGAAGTAGATCAGCCCTGGGATTTCTTTGGAGGGAATGATGCTAAAGCTGAAACTCCAGTACTTTGGCCACCTCATGCTAAGAGTTGACTCATTGGCAAAGACTCTGATGCTGTGAGGGATTGGGGGCAGTAGGAGAAAAGGACGACTGAGGATGAGATGGCTGGATGGCATCACGGACTTGATGGACATGAGTCTGAGTGAATTCCAGGAGATGGTGATGAACAGGGAGGCCTGGGGTGCTGCTATTCTTGGAGTCTCAAAGAGTCGGACACAACTGAGCGACTGAACTGAACTGAACTGAACTACTCCTTGGAAAAGTTATGACCAACCTAGATAGCATATTCAAAAGCAGAGACATTACTTTGCCGACAAGGTCCGTCTAGTCAAGGCTATGGTTTTTCCTGTGGTCATGTATGGATGTGAGAGTTGGACTGTGAAAAAGGCTGAGTGCTGAAGAATTGATGCTTTTGAACTGTAGTGTTGGAGAAGACTCTTGAGAGTCCCTTGGACTGCAAGGAGATCCAACCAGTCCATCCTGAAGGAGATCAGCCCTGGGATTACTTTGGAATGAATGATGCTAAAGCTGAAACTCCAGTACTTTGGCCACCTCATGTGAAGAGCTGACTCACTGGAAAGACTCTGATGCTGGGAGGGATTGGGGGCAGGAGGAGAAGGGGACGACCGAGGATGAGATGGCTGGATGGCATCACGGACTGATGGACATGAGTCTGAGTGAACTCCGGTGATGGACAGGGAGGCCTGGCGTGCTGCGATTCATGGGTCGCAAAGAGTCGGACATGACTGAGCGAATGAACTGAACTGAACTGAACTGAACTAACAGACATAAAACATAGAGCTAAAGACTAGCAGGGGGGCACTCCCCATCCCCTTTCTGATGTCTATGTTAGGAGCTTTCTCTGTCCCTTTTTATACTTTAATAAAATTCTGCTATACAAAAGCTCTTGAATGATCAAGCCTGGTCCCTGGTCCCAAGTTAAATGTTCTTCTTCAGAGATCATGAAAATGACATCATTCAATGTAAGCTATCAGCGGTATACTTTCATATTTGAAGTTATTTCCTGATGGTCCACCTTCCAATCAGCCTCCATCTAGATGCTGATTGAGATCCTCCGCTTTAGAACATTAAGAGGTCTTGATAAACCTTTAAATGCTGGGAGCCACTAAGAATAAGGTGGAGCAGAAATATTCCATAATTGTTAACAAGCTACACCCCTGCCTGAGAGAGAAAGCGGGGGACAGAGACAGTGGTAGACAGAGAAGGACTCTTCTTTAAGCTACTGGATTTTCAGGGTCTTTTTATTATAGCAGCTTAACCTTTAATTCAACTAATAGCATTTTCCTCTCACATCTCTGGATTTTCCTCCCAATCTCATGAAGAGTCTTAAAATTCTCTATTACCCAATCATTAAATGTTGAGTTGCCTCAACCTTGGTCTTCAGTCTTCTTTCTCTAAAATCTCTCCTCATGTAATGTCCTTCATTCTTTTGGTTCCCAGGAGTAATGACCATTAGCAGTTGCCAGAAAATGAAAATAGAATCTGGGTAATAAACTCTAACCTTTTTTGTCTTTTCCTTGGTGCTTAGTATTGTTTCACTTTCTCATAGGGTACCTGGTACAGAGGCATTGTGTCCCAAACTTCAGCTCAGGGGACTATGTGCAGAAGTGCTGTGAAAGGCACAATTCTAGATGGCGGCAGCAGGCCGTGTGCAGAGACACTGCGCCTGGCACTGGGGTGTGGAGCCACAGGCAGGGCAGCTGCGCCTGCCCCGGCAGAACCGTGCGACCTGCTTCCCAATGATGAGAGACCCCAATCAAGCCACCTGCGGATGGGCTGTCCAGCAGAGGGCATACTCTTGATGCTGCGCTCCCATTTCTCCATTTTACAACTAAAGGATAAAACTTCCTTTGCTTCTACTTTTTAAAAATATTTATTTTTATGTATTTACTTGACTGTAGCAGATCTTAGTTGTGGCAAGCAGGACCTAGTTGTCCAAGCGAGGATCAAACCCAGGTCCCCTGCACTGGAAGTGCAGAGTCTTAGCCAATGGGCCACCAGGGAAGTTCCTTCCTTTGCTTCTGAGCTGAACTCTGTCTTGTTGTATTGGCACGACCAATACCCAGCAAAAAGACCATTTTTAGGGCCCAACTTCAAAGAGTTGGTAACAGTTGCAAATGTCTTTGACAGTCAGAAACTTCAAAATTTGTATTTATGATCCAGAACATTTTTATAGGCCCCCCAGACTCTTGGTCATTGCCTAGGCTTTCCCAGAAAAGAGAACTTGAAACAAAGGTTTATGCACAAGCACTTAATGCAGAATGAGATACAGCATCAGGAGTGAAAGAAAGGGAACAGAAGGGGAAGAAAAGCTAGCTTGTCAAGGATACATTATCAGATTTGCTGTTAGTATGGAGTAACTGTGTGTTCAATCACATTTGTCCCCCTGAAGCATGTCTTAGGAGACATCCAGTAGATCCCCACCCAGGAGAAGAAAGGAAAAATAATCTGCTCATCAGCTCCCATTTCCCATTAGTCAAATCTTCACTCTGAATCTGAGCAGTTCCGTGTAGGGCACTTGCTGATGACAGACCCCTGTGTGTCCCCACTTACTGCTTTGTTCTCTTTGTTTTTTAATGTTTGGCCATGCTGCATGGCATGTAGATCTTAGTTTCCTGACCAGGGATGCAACCCTAGACTACTGCAGTGAAAGTGAGGACTCTTAACCACCGGGCCAACAGGAAAGACCTCCCACTGATTGGACTTTTTCTTTTGTTTTTGCTATGCTCAGTCTTTGTTGCAACTCTTCCTTGCTCCATACAGGCTTTGTCTAGCTGCGGTGCAAGGGCTTCTCATTCCTGTGGCTTCTCTTGTTGAGGACCACGGGCTCTAGGGCATGCCGGCTTCAGTAGTTGTAGCTCTTAGGATCTTGAGAGCTGGCTGGGTAGCTGCTGCGCATGGCCTTAGTTGCTCCGCATCATGTAGGAACTTCCTGGACCAGGAATGTAACTTGTGTTCGCTGCACTGGCAGCAGGATTCTACCACTAGACCACCAGAGAGGGCCCTACTTATTGTTGACTGGGAAGAGAGGCTATGGAAATACACTGTGACCTCCTAGACCCTCCATGTGGAACAAAGAACAGACCCTAACAGTTACTATTTATGGAGGTAAACAATGCACAAAGAAAGACAGGACAGGCAAGCAGGAGAGCAGCCGTATCTTAAACAATGAATCTGTCACAAGGACTTGGAAATCAGCCTTCCCCATATGAACATTCCAGGCCATCATACAGGAAGATTAGAGACCACATCAAGGAGATGGAAACCATGCCAACTGTGGCAATCTAGATCAGGAAGCCCTAAGTAGGCCCAGAAGCCTACTGCAGGCATTTGAGTGAGTCCAGCGGAGACCAGAAGAATTGTCCAGCTAAACTTAGATGAATGAATAGTTAATGTTTTAAGCAAGTAAATTTTGAAGTGATTTGTTATACAGAAGAAGCTAACTGATATCTACCCTTTGGCATCTGAACACATGTGTTGGAGCAGTAACAGTTCTTAGGAAATGATAAAATGTTAATATTCCTTACAGCATTTCAGTGGTTTCCTATTCTTATTTTGGCTGTGATTTCATGTAATATATTCATATGTCATCTTGTAAATAGATGTGGAATAATGTACTTAAAAGGGAGTAAAATAAGAAAAACCCTAGAACTTTCAAAAACAATAACTACAAAACAAATGCTGTCAGAACACTGAATTCATGTCTCTGGAAGTTGAAATGAATACAAAAACTTAGAATTTGACCGCTCATGTTTCAAAGGGAATGAAGTAAACAAATTCCATTCAGTTGCCAAAGGAAATTTTAGATGACTCATGGGACACACATATATATCTGAATAGTTCTGGCTTTCAAAGTCCTTCCATTAAACTGTCCTCCTCAGCCATCATCTGGAGTCAGAGGCCTTCCAAAGCACCTTCTTCATTGCCCCCTTCACATCCCTGTTCCTCAGCGTATATATGAGGGGGTTGGTCATGGGGATAATGACAGTGTAGAAGAGAGACATGAACTTGTCTTGATCCTGGGAGTTGCTGCTACTGGGCTGAATATACACATAGATGGCTGTGCCAAAGAACAGGGAGACCACCATGAGGTGGGATCCACATGTGACAAATGCTTTTCTTTGCCCTGCAGTGGACTTTATTCTTAAGACCGCCCAGACAATCCGACCATAGGAGACCATGATTAATGAAACAGGTGCGAGAAGCATGATGACACTGGCAAAGAAAGTCACATACACATTCATGGAGATGTCAACACAAGCAAGTTTGAGAAAAGAAGGGATCTCACAAAAGAAGTGGGCTAATTTATTTCTCCCACAACGAGGTAGAAGGAAGACAAGCGCTGTCTGCAATAAGGAGTTGGCAAAACCAGTGATCCATGAAGCAGAAGCCATCAGGGCACACAGACGGGGGTGCATGATTACTCTGTAGTGAAGGGGCCTGCAAACAGCTGCATAGCGATCAATTGCCATAACTCCTAAGAGAATACATTCTGTACCTCCCAACGTCAGAGAGATGAACATTTCAACTACACAACCACCAAAGGAGATAGATTTGTCTGCTCTGCTAAGATTAAATAGGAGCTGTGGAACAATGCTAGTTGTGTAGCACATGTCCAGAAAGCTCAGGTTAGACAGGAAAAAGTACATCGGGGTGTGAAGACATGGGTCCAAGTAGGACAATGCAATGATGGTTGTGTTTCCCAGCAAAGTGAAGATGTAGAAGATCAAAAGAACCACAAAGAGGACTGGCTCAAGTTGAAGCCTGTCAGAGAAGCCCAGTAAGATAAATCCAGTGAAAGAACTTTCATTTTTCTGTTCCATCCTTTGTTAGCACATGGCTCCTGTCAAATCAAGCATTTAGCAGTTTATTAAAGGTATCTTCCCAAAGAGTGCATAGATGAAGAGGAAAATCTGTCCCTTTCAAAGACATGAAAAAAAAACAAAAACAATGACATGGTCATGTGATTTTATATGCAACTATTTGAATAAATTATGTACTCACTGAAATTGATATATCTTAAATTAATTAGGTCTTTACTATTCATGAAAATTATATATCAAAATAAATATAAGAAAAGAATAATAATAAAATCAAGTAATGAACCTTGGTTTACATCAATCATAGATACAAAATGCCTTTTTTAGATTGAGTTTAATAGGATAAAAGTATGATGATTATTTATGTACAACTTAGAGAAAGTGGGAATGAGAGAAAATCAAGGGAGAGTGATTAGAAAGAGTAAAAAAATATAGACAAAGGGAGAAAGTTTATTCTAAAAATGTATCTCATAATTCTATATAACTTGATTTGCACGTATCTCACATGTAATAGAACACTACAAAATGATCTCTAAAATGCATTCAGATATAGAAATTTATGAGCTAGAATGTACTTTTACAAAGGGTTATAGTACATTCAATGTATCCCTAAGATACTTCTCATAGATACATTCTGGCAAAATAGTTATCTCTACTCCTAATGCATTATATTTGTGAATGCTATATCCTGGTCTTTTGGTATAGTAGTAAAAAATAAATTGCTCAGAACCTGAAAATATCACCTTTAATTATAGTGCTTAACTTTTGTCCTTGAGATACCTAAGATTTCTATACCAATTTAACAAGAACTCCAAAAATTTATTCACTGTGCATAATCAGTTCACGGACTTCCCTTTTGGTTCAGTGGTAAAGAAACCGCCTGCCAATGCAGGAGATGCAGGAAAGGCAGGTTCAGTCCCTGGATCGGGAAGATAACTTTAAGATGAAAATGGAAACCCACTTCAGCAGAGAATCCTGGAAGGCTACAGTCTGTGAGGTCAAAAAGGGTTGGACTTGCCTTAGTAACCAAACAACAAAAGTAGTCACTTCACAACAGAATTTCAAACTCCAGTGACCAGAACTTACCTCTTCTTTCTGCTGATTTCAGTTTCATATATTACCAACAACTAAAATGCCTGGAATTCCTATAGGAGATAGGATTATTCACTATCAACATTCTAATGACAATGAAGAACACATAGATGAGGAGGCAATGGATCTATCACAGTCTCAGAAATAACACTTCTAATCACTATGGACAGAGTTTGGCCAGGTTGGAGAAAAGAGGCTGAAATGGGAATTCCTTTGCATGCTGTTTATTGAGTGAATGTCCTCAAGACAAAGAGAATCAGGGAAGCAAAACAGAGCAGACAAATGTGTTAAGCAAGGATGTGATCTCAAATGGAATACATGAACATGATCCCATAGAAAGCTGGAAAAGGACTCTCCAAATAGAGCTATCTGCTGATAAAAATATTCTGCTTCACTTACACAATCAGTGCTAGCCACATGCTGCTATCTGAGCCTTTCAAGTGGGGCAGATAAAGAACTGAATTTTAAATTTAATTTTAATTCAGGTAAATTTAAATACCTACTTATTTAGATGTGACTAGTTACTACTGTACAGAATAACAAGCTGTGGAGCATGCATTGTATCAGATTTAGTTCCACCTTGACAAAAAGGCAGCCTTTTATAAATCTCACCAGTCTGTCATTGACTACAAGCTGCCCCAACCACATTCGGAACTTTTGGCAATGTGGCTCCATTCAACTGATGGCTATTTTTTAAAGAAGGAAAGGGCTGAGAAGCTGTCAATCAATACTCATGACAAATATGGTGTGAATCAGTGCAGCAGCCGGCAGAAAATATCTGAGCTGGACATTGAAAACATTCATAAAAAATGAGACTCCATTCATACAAAACAAGAGTCCATTCATACAAAATGTAGTCCATTCATAAGTGTGTGCAAGAATGGAAGGACAGTCACAGTCATATTACACATCACCTTGTCATTTGCCTAATTCACCAATAAATTAAACATTCAGATCACCTTTTCTGACCCACGTTTCTCCTCTCAAATTGGTGTTCTCCTCAATGGAAGAATGATCATTTTTCATTAACAGAAATACAAAACTGCATTGACCCAATAACCACAAAATGAACCTTCATTGTTGTAATTATCAAGTTAGCATCTGGAAGATTACATATGTTCATTTCTTTGAGAAAATGAACATTTAAAAACTACAGATATTGACAGTACACTTTAAGAAACATTCTGTAATTTCACAGAAATATGAGCTGAGGAAAAAATGAAAGTGTACAGTCTAACATTTTCACATTCATATATATGCTATTATCCAATTACTGAAGGACATGTTTTATGACAGCCAAATATCCTGAATTTAAATTGCTCCAGATATCCATACTGAGCCATAATGAATACACTACAATAGGATGAAATGTCTAGGAACACAAAGTTGGCTTCCACAAGGAAGACTTAGTTTGGTTTTTTAATTTGGTGAATTTCTACAGGAGTTTCTGGTTTGTTTGTTGTTTGTTTGTTTGTTTTGCCAACTGACATGTATGTTACTCAATTTAGCCTTTAAAGAACACTTGCAACTGAAAACAAACTAACTTATCAATTCTTAAAGTCCACAGAGATCGAGTTCCTGTCCTCTCAATCTTATTCCCCTCATGTGAGTGTCCTAAGCTCATTCCCTATCTCATTTCCAGTTCCTGCTTTTAATACAGTACTGGGCAATGGAACCTGAGTATGTAGACTAAGGATGCAGGTTGCATGCATTGAGTACATAAGCTGACTCTACCAGCATTGGAATATCCTTAAGTTTTCCCTAAGCAAGATGCTTTCTCTTGATAACTTCAAATACCTTCACAGGGTACTGAAGATCAGCATTGTGTCTAGCTGGTAGGATGACATAGGAAGGCAATTTCAAACTCTCAGGATTCCTTCTGAATATAATGTCTTGGCTCTATGATGGAGAGCTCATTATGAAAACATGAGATTGGTATGAACCTGCAGTATAATGGTCTGGTGAAACAGTTTACCTGACTGAAGTCTCTGAGGAATGTTTGTCCTGTACCATTAATTAGCTGATGTCACCTAGCTGCCCAGAGACAACAATCCTCAGGGAAAATGAATATCAAGGAGAATGCAAAAGGATACCTAATCTACCTCTTTTATAATTTCTTATAATTGACAGAGGTCAGATAATTCCCTTGACTTCTCAGTTACCTTAACTCTCCTCTTTTAATGATTTAGATATTTTACTAAACGCTTGATATTTTTTCATACAATTGCAAAAAAATTATCCATATATAAATAAGAATGCATTCAGTTACTTAATTTTAAATGTAAATTAATTTTTATCTAATATTCATAACCAACTTTTAATAGATAACAGAGTTACGAATTCACTTCAGTTCAATTCAGTCGCTCAGTCGTGTTCAACTCCTTGTGACCCCATGAACCACAGCACACCAGGCCTCCCTGTCCATCATGAACTTCTGTCATCCCCTTCTCCTCCTGCTTTCAATCTTTCTCAGCATCAGGGTCTTTTCAAATGAGTCAGCTCTTCGCATCAGGTGGCCAAAATATTGGAGCTTCAACTTCAACATCAGTCCTTCCAATGTAACACCCAGGACTGATTTCCTTTAGGGTGGACTGGTTGGATCTCCTTGCAGTCCAAGGGACTCTCATGAATCTTCTCCAACACCACAATTCAAAAGCATCAATTCTTTGGCGCTCAGCTTTCTTTATAGTCCAACTATCACATCCATACATGACTACTGGAAAAACCGTAGCCTTGACTAGACGGACCTTTGTTGACAAAATAATGTCTCTGCTTTTAATATGCTCTCTGGGTTGGTCATAACTTTACTTCCAAGGAGTAAGCATCTTTTAACCAATTAGGCTGCTGCTAAGTAGCTTCAGTCGTGTCTGACTCTATGTGACCCCATAGACTGCAGCCCACCAGGCTCCCCTGTCCCTGGTATTCTCCAGGCAAGAACACTGGAATTAGGCGGTGTCTACCTAATCTTTAAGGTAAATATATTAAAGGTCAACCACCACATTTTACTCCCAAACTGCTAATATGGCTAAGGAAAACTACCTGTCCTCTATGATGTTGTTCAATTTCTATCTGAAAGTTGTAATGATTTACATAAGCAAACAGGAAAATTATTGATTTCTTAAATGGAACTCCCATGGTTTGTTTAAATTCAACTCATCTTTGCATTTATTTCCACATGATTGAGTTAAACAAGATAGCTATAATTGTTAAAGTAAATTGAAAGAAACTTGATGGGTATTGTGTGTTTTGAAGTTTGAATATAAATTAATTTCAGAACAACTTATACACTTGACTATACAGGCAAAAGGCAGGAACAATTAGCATCTGTCCATGGAAGGCATTGGTCCTAACCATCAAAGGCAGCTTCAAAAAATATACAATCTCTTTTCCCCACTAGAACATATTTTCTTTCAGAGTAATAGACAACTTCTAGCTAGTAGTACAAGCTATCTCAGGGAAAGCTATTTAGGTTTGAAGCATCTTGGTTTTTGTATGTCATTAGTCAGACAAGCATACAGATCTTCTTTAACTAATTTACATGCTATAGCCAAGCATTTCACATAGAACCATAAATTCCAGTTTTTTTAATAACATTCTACCCATGGGGAAAAATTATCTTTTCCTTAAAATACTCTTAGAATTTTCTCAGTAATCTCTCTACTAGTTAAATTCTATGATAATATTTACTCAAATGTAAAGATTAGTACTGCATACAGTGTGCAGAGATGGAGGGAATTACAGACATGCAATTAACATTTCTTCCCATTTCCATCTTTTTGCTGTAAATATTAATTGGCATAATAATGTTGGATAATAATTTGACATTATCTAGAAATGCTTACTTGCAATTACATGCTTTTTTCCTATGCTATTTTGTAAAATTCTTGTTTTGTATTGGAATATAATAGACTGAAAGAATAATCTATTTATTTTTTAAGTGTACAAATGAGGACTCGTCAAAATAAAGAGCATTTGTCTGTTAAAGACTCTGTGAAGAGGATAATAAGATAAGCTACAAACTGGAAGAAAATAGTTTCAAGCTACTTATCTTACAAAACACTCATGTCTAGAATATACAAACAACTCACAAAACTCTACAATCAGAAAATAGCTCAATGAAAACACATTTCAGCAAATAACTCACCAATGCAAATATATGAATGGTAAATAAGCACATGTAAAGACGTTTAGCATCACTAACCTTCAGGAAAATGCAGATTAAGAACATGAAGAGATATCACTACCTACCTACTAGAACAACCAAGACAAAAAATATCAGAACAATACCAAATGTTGGCATCATTGTGGAAAAGCTGAATCACTCATATATTGCTAATCAGAATATAAAATGATATATCTGCTTTATAAAAGAGCTTGGATGTTTCTTTTAAAAACCAAATATACACTTGCCTTAGACCCAGTAATCATGCTCTTTGGCATTTATGACAGAGAAACAAAAATGTATTCCACACAAAAACCTGTGCACAATTATTTATAGCAGTTTTATCTGTAACAGCAAGAAGCTGAAAACAAATAAAATGTTCTGAACAAGTGCTGGCACATCAAAATATGAAATACTATTTGGCAATAAAAAAGGAATAAGCTACTAATACACACAACATCTCAAGGGTATTATGTTGAATGAAAATGTCTATCTTAATAGGTTAAATATTATATGATCCCATCTAAATCCCATCCACAAAAATGACAGAATAATAGAGATGGGGATCAAGATAGTTGTGCCCAGGAGTGAGTGATGGTCTATGGAGGGTGTAGGGGAGGGGAGAAAATGAGTGTGACTATAAAGTGGTATCCCAAAGAAGATGTGAGTGGTCAAGGGGTAATTCCATATTTTGATCATGATGATAGCTACAGGAATCTACATGAAAAAATTACATGGAACTCTATATATATACGTTGTACCAATGTTAGTTTCCGAGCTTTTAAATTGTATTATAGTTATAGAATATATAACCATTGGGAAAAAGGTCAAAGGTACCCAAGCCCTATCTATACTATCGTTAGACCTTTCTGTTAATCTGCAAGTATTTCAAAATAAACAGGTTTTTTTTAAAAGGTCTTGAACAGAACAAGAACTAGAGAATGAGAAAAAGAGGGACAGACAGAAACACAAGGCAAAACAAAAATGGCAATGAGAGAGACAAGGAGAGAGGAAGCTGTGCAAAAAACTAGAAGGTTTCTGTTCACTCATGACATAGGGGCTCCAGATCTCCCCTCCTCCCTTGGGCATACTGAATCTACAGTTTTACCCAAAACAACTCCTTTGAAAAGAAATGTAAGAACTAGCTGGGTGAAGCTATTCTTATTCACAGGAGGTGAATAAGAAAAACCCAAACTAAAATCAATTTCAATTCAATTCAGTCACTCAGTCGTGTCCAACTCCTTGCAACCCCATGAAGCACAGCACGCCAGGCCTCCCTGTCCATCACCAACTCCCAGAGTCCACCGAAACCCATGTCCACTGAGTCAGCAATGCCATCCAACCATCTCATCCTCTGTTATCCCCTTCTATCCTGCCTCAATCTTTCCCAACATCAGGGTCTTCTCAAATGAGTCAGTACTTCGCATCAGGTGGCCAAAGTTTTGGAGTTTCAGCTTCAACATTGGTCCTTCCAATGAACACCCAGGACTGATCTTTAGGATGAACTGGTTGGATCTCCTTGCAGTCCAAGGGACTCTCAAGAGTCTTCTTTAACATCACAGTTCAAGAGCATCAATTCTTCGGCACTCAGCTTTCTTTATAGTCCAACTCTCACATCTATACATGACCACTGGAAAAACCACATCCTTGACTAGATGGACCTTTGTTGACAAAGTAATGTCTCTACTTTTTAATATGCTATCTAGGTTGGTCATAACTTTCCTTCCATGGAGTATTGTCTTTTAATTTCATGGCTGCAATCACCACTGCCAATTTCTCCCTGAGAAACAAAGTGTTGCATGTCTGGGACCCTCAGTTTGAAGACTTACACTTGAGACATGGGCCTCCAAAACCCCTCTGAAAGTCAACGAAGTTTGTGTCCATGAAATCCATGAGGCTATAATTAACTAAGAAACAGGCTCACCCAGACTCACTGTGGCTGTCTCTCCAGGGCACAGCACACAGACACAGACTGAAACCTCCAGCTTGTCCCTGAAAGAAGCCTATTTCCTTACCTTAAAAGCTAAGACTTCTAACACATATCTAGGGGTCAACTGCAATCTTTGCCAAACACCTGAGAAGTCAACAGATGCCATCATCGTGCTTTCCCTCTGTCCCACCTCAGGTCACTGGTGTCTCTGTGAAAAGAATTTGTGCACATGTATGGCTGCCCAGGTTTTATGGCTGCTGCCAGAGGGCACACTCCTTGATCACCTGGTTCAGTGGCTTGCATTTTAGGGTCCAACAAGAGAGTAGCAAAAAAAAAAAAAAAAAACCAGCCTGGAACTGGCTACCTGCACCCATGCACCCAGGGCTCAATGTTGAGGGAACAGACAGAAACACCCATCTCCGTCTTCTCCTGAAAGAAGTATAATTGCATATTTGAAAAGTTATTGCCTCGGGTTCTGGTAGATCGCCTACGATGGCAACAATCACCTTGCCCTGAATGAGGACCTGTGCTACCGGACCACAGCGGATGCAGAGGCTGAGATCTCCAAGCTCAAGCTTGAGCAGGGCAATGCTGCAGGGAACAGTAGGAACTATCTGGAGGGGGACTGTGGAAGGTGGCTCCACAGACACCTAGAGAACGGGAAGGACACGCTGCTGCGCGCAGGTATGAGGGGCGCGGGGCCTCCCTGATCCCCGCTAGGGCTTGACCTGTCTTCCCACGAGGAGAAGAAAGTGAGGTCAATGTGGAAACAGGGCCCCAATTCCTGTCAGCAGAGGGAGGAATTCGCCCAGGTTTTCATATGCTGTACAAGAGAGTGACTCACCAGTGGCCCCACTTCTCTGAAGGACAATTAAGGAATCCAGTCTCTTTGGGGAAGAAGCAGGAACCCATCCGTGAGATAACTGGTCAGCGGTGCCCCTTCACCCTGGGTACCATCTTGTGAACCATGACTGTCTCTCAGGGCCAGGTCTCATCCTGAGAACGTGTTTGGAGGCCTGACTCCAGCTTTTCTGAGTCATTCAGCCTCCACCCAAGTCAGGACTATGACTCTGTATTCATTCCCTTACATAGTGCCTCCTACCTTGGCTCTCACCCTGACTCCAGAACTTTCCAAGGACTCGGGAACATGTCCAGACCTCCGAGTTCAGGCTGGTGTCTGGTGTTTGTGCTGCTTCTTTTCAAACCCGCTGTCCTGTTTATTCTCAGGATGGTCACAGGATGCTGCTTCAGGGACCCATGGAGGTAACACTAAGTGGGAATTTTCTGATTCATCCTCCACAGACCCTCCAAAGACACATGTGACCCAGCGCCCCATCTCTGACTGTGAGGTCCCTCTGAGGTACTGGGCCGTGGGCTTCTACCCTGAAGAGATTTCACTGACCTGGCAGCGTGACACGGAGGACCAGACCCAGGACATGGCGCTTGTAGAGCCCAGCCTTCAGGGAATGGAACGTTCCAGAACTGGGTGGCCCCAGTGGTCTGTTCTGGAGAGGAGCAGAGATACATGTGCAATATGCACTGCAAAGGGCTTCAGGAGACTCTCACCCTGAGATGGGGTAAGGAGGAGGCTGGGGTGGAGCTTCTTCTCAGATAAAGCTGGAGCCTTTCTGGACCCTGTCAGCAAGGTCAGGACTCAAAACTGAAGTCTGGGCCCCTTCTCTTTCTCCACAGTACCTTCTCGGCCCTCTGTCTCCAACACAGACATCATTGTTAGTCTGGTTCTACTTGTGGTCATTGGAGTTGTGGTAACTGGAGAGGTGGACTATAAACAAAGCTGAGTGCCAAAGAATTGATGCTTTTGAGCTGTGGTGTTGGAGGAGACTCTTAAGACTCCTTGGACTGCAAGGAGATCCCACAAGTCCAATAAAGAAAATCAGTCCTGAATATTCATTGGAAGATCTGATGCTGAACATGAAACTCCAATACTTTGGCCACCTGATGCGAAGAACTGACTCATTTGAAAAGACCCTGATACTGGGAAAGATTGATGCAGGAGGAGAAGGGGACAACAGAGCATGAGATGATTGGATGGCATCACTGACTCAGTGAATATGAATTTGAGTAAACTTAGGAGTTGGCAACAGACAGGGAGGCCTGGTGTGCTGCAGTCCCTGGGGTTGCAAAGAGCTGGACATGACTCAGCAACTGAACTGAACTGAATCAAATCTTTGATATTTGTTGTCTCCGGGCCTGTGGGGGGAAGGATTTTCTAATACCCTTTCTGAAAGCCTATTAACAACTTCCACATCTTATAATTCCCTGAATCTCCTGGAGAATTGTCTATCAGGTACATTATCCCCAGGGTTGATACTGGGAAACCCACATGGGGATAAGTAACTATTACTGGAGTTGAGGGAGACTGGGTTCCCAGAAGCTACAAAGAAGCTGTAAATTTCAATGTAAGGAAGTCCTGTGGTCACTCCAATTCTCACTAAGTCAGACATACCCTCCACAAGGATCATTCCATCTCTCATCCTTCTATATCTGGAGGTAAAGGAAACATTCTTTTATTTTTCCCATTATGCTGGAAGCTGACTTGGAAGCCAAAGGCTCTTTCCATTAGACACTTGCATCCTGATATGAGCATCTGGTAAGTACAATGACCTTTACCTGGTCAAGGCTGTTAAGAAATGAGTCAGCATTGAAGATGAGCACTGTGTGACCCTCTTCCTTTTTCGCAAATCTGCTTTTTCCTTCTCTCTCTGCAGGCAGGTTTCCTTTGTTTTTCAGCCCACACAGCATGAAGTGGCAGTAGCTTAAATTCTAAAGTTTCATATGTCCTCTACCCAAGAGCTAACCATACTTCACCTGGCCATCCCCCACCACCCTTCAAAGACCCCTGAGTGAAAGGGCAGAGTCTTTGATGAAAGGATGGAGATAATCACAAGGGCCACTTTTCCTTGCACATTTCTCTTTAAGTAGAAGAGAAAGATCTACACACTAGAAGTAGCTACCTTAAGGTAGAGAGCCCTTCTACACTTTAAGTGCAAAGTGGTAAAAGTCGTTGGCATTTTGGGACCCAGAAAACTCAGGGCTGCATCAACATTAGTCACATTGGCAGCTCTGAGACCACTGGTGCCCAACATAGCATCACTTTGTCAAAGCAGGCACTGCCAGAACAGTAGTGATGAGCAACTTAGATGAGAAGGGGAAGAAAATAGAGGGTTCTGCTCACCAGGAACAGAGTTCATGTGAGACCTTTCTGGGAACTCTAGATAGAAACAATGGCAAATAATAAAAGCAGAGATTTCTGTTTTGCTAGCCAGATGTAGAGCTGAGGGAAAGTCCAGAGAGAAGAAACCTCCCAAGAAGGACTTTTCATAATTTTCTTCCTTCTGCTTCTTGCAAAGCTCAGAGCCTCCCTTCCCCTCCATCTTTGCCCACTTGATATCCCATGGTGAAATGCTAAAGTCTCCACAGGTGTCAGAGAACACTTTTTCAGCAAACATTTCTGAATGTCCCCCTATGTGGCAAGAGCAATGCCAAGTGATATGATACAACTCCAGCCTGTGTTTCCTGAAACTGTATCAGCCCATAGGCCCAAGAGTGATAATAAACAACAGGCTGTTGATTTATCTACTTTTTTATTTACTATTTCAACCCCACCTAGGACTTCCCAGGTGGCTCAATGTTAAAGAATCCAATGCAGGAGACATGGGTTCAGTTCCTGGGTCAGAAGATCATCTGGAGAAGGAAATGGTGAACCCACTCCAGGATTCTTGCCTGGGAAATCCCATGGACAGAGGAGCCTGGCGGGTACAGTCCACAAGGTCACAAAAGAGTCAGACATGACTTAATGACTAAACAACAACAACAATCCGTGCAGTCTGGCCAAAATGAACTCTTTCTGGCAGTTCCCAGGAAGTTCTTGCATGAGCTCTGTGTTCTCTGGAGTTTAAAGCACCTGTGCCTCTCTCCACTTTGCCTATCTCAGTGTAGAATATCTCTCTCTTCCCTTGAGTTTCATTACTCAGTCACTGAAAAAATAGCCCAAGAGAGGCCCTCCACTATCTTTAGCTTCTGCTACCAGACTCTCTATCCCTTTGGCTAAGACACAAGACAGTGGGGCTGGGTGAAGAATCAGTAATAAAATCAGAGATGGTGTTGTCTGGCATCCTCTGGCATGCATCTCATTCTACCCCAAAATCAGTCTCTCTTCAGAGGCAAATAGAAGTCTACATTTATAAAACTGGATTTCCGTACACAAAGACAAATAAGATTCAGTCTGTGGGATCGCCAAAGTATCTTACAAGCACAAAAGGGTCTTGAAGCCAAAACAATAAATATATAAATGTCTATACTCAGAGATATTTGTATATACTATATTTATATAGCATATATTTTATATAATTATTACACATTTTATACATAATCTCAATGGCCATATAGCCTGGAAAAAAACCACTATGAAATAAACACTGAGGACATATATTTCTATCTGATATAAGAAAAAATTACCTAAGTCTTTAAGTATATTAATGTATTCATACAGTACATGTTGATTCAACTGCATTCAACTGCACGCATTACAATACATCTTGACTGTTTCCTGTATGTCACGCACTGTTCTACACATATAATGATTTTGTTTTAAAAAGACAAATTTCCTGATCTATAAATCTGTCATTATACTGAGGCAGATTAGAAAATAAATAAGAATTTTTTTTTAAGAAACAAAGAAAATTCTGGATAGTAATGAGTGATCTGAAGACGAAATGAAGGGCAATACAATAGACAATATCTTGAGGGGAGTATTAGTTGCGGTGGTCAGAGAATTTCAGAATGAGAAAAACCAGGTAGACATGAACATTTGGGTATTAATGTTGGGAAATTCTAAGGATGAGAGGGTTTCCCTGGTGGCTCAGTGAATAAGAATATGTCTGTCAGTGAAGAAGAGATGGGTTTGATTGTGATCTGGGAAGTTCCCACATGCCTCAGAGCAACGAAGCTCATGCACCACAACTACTGAGCCGGTGCTCTAGAGCCCAGGAACCACAACTATTGAGCCCACGCACCGCACCTAATTAAGACTGCATGCCCCAGACGTCATGCTCCACAAAAAGAGAAACCCATGCACTGCAAATGGAGAAAGTCCCAACACATCAATGAAGACCCACCACGGCCAACAATAAATGAAATGAATAAATTTTTATAAAATTCTAAAGATGGGAAATTGAGCATAGCAAGAGAAAATACTAGAGAGGCAAGAAAAGGATTATGAAGGCTCTTGTATGCCATAGTGAAGAATTTGGAATCTGAGTTGGAGGTGATTGAAAACCACTGGAAGTTTATGAGAAGGGAAGTGAGGCAATACTTTTAGGAAGGATAATTCTTTTCACAATATTCAAGAAGGCTATAACCCCTAAATTCCGTTTCTAAAACACTTACAGGTTTGAAACTTCTTACATATTATCACTTCTTTGGAAAATATTATTCTGTGACTCTGCTATACTAAACTCTTTTCCAAGCTATGGTACTATTATGAGATATTTCTCCTATTAATATTGCCTCATGGTTTGTGTGCGGTGTGTGTGTCTATGAAAGAGAGAGACAGACAGACAGACAGAGGTTGATT
Source organism: Capra hircus (assembly GCF_001704415.2). Classification (NCBI taxonomy): domain Eukaryota; kingdom Metazoa; phylum Chordata; class Mammalia; order Artiodactyla; family Bovidae; genus Capra; species Capra hircus. The sequence continues at coordinate 19,226,049 of NC_030830.1, forward strand.
TCTAAAATGAGACCAGATGATTTTATGAAGAAGAGAATGATTAATGTGAGGTCTGAATTTATAGGAAGTGCACACGAAATGTTGAAACAGAGTATTTGCTCTATCATATTAAGCAATTTTAAAAGACATAAAAAGAAAACAAAACTCATTGATGTTTTGCTGAGTTTTCACTGAAAGTGGTAACAATGAGAGTTTCTGAGGCTTAGTCCCTCTGGAACATACAGTATGGACAGTGAATTCTAAATCACTTCCAATAAAAGTTTTCCAATCAATAGACGTGATTACAGACTCCATATCAAAGGTTCCATGACTTTACTTTTTAAAATATATTGTTCCCATTTGAATAAAATTGTTCATCGTAAATTTTATTATCTGTGCATTTTCAGAAAGAAATATTTTTCTCTACACAAAGCAGAAGCAAAAAAGCCAGTCTAAATATTTCAATCGTCCAGGGAAGGACTAAGGCAGTACATATTTGTAACCTATTTCAAACATCTAGATTTAACTTTTGAGAAACTTTTCCATTATCTTTGTAGTTTATACATCATAAAGACAGTATCCCCAGCAGTTAAGAACTCATATTTTAGAGTCTGTTGGAATCCTGCCTCTGTGATTTACTAAGTACCTCACTCTGATAAAATCACTGCACCTCTTTAACCCTCAGTTCCTTCATATATTTAGCAGAAATCATGACAATGCCAAGCTCACAGAGTTGTTGTGACAAATTGAATAGAAACTGCTTCGGTCAGTGCCTGAAACACAGAAGATACTCTTACCTAGTAACTCTCTAGCACCCCCTTTGTTTGTCAACAAAAGAGTAACTATGAAAATGCCTCAAGCTTCCTCACAAACTCTACTTCCTCAGGGGGAAAGACGTGGGCTAAACAAGCAGCTTAACAGTATGGAGTTCTCTTAACTCCAACAAGCAGAGTACAATGGAAAGAGCTAACGACAGCGCCTTCTCTGGGTTCATTCTCCTGGGCTTCTCCAACCAGCCCCAGCTGGAAACGGCTCTCTTTGTGGTCATCCTGATCATCTACTTCTTGAGCTGCTTAGGCAATGGCGCCATTATACTCTTGTCAACGATAGATCCTCACCTCCACACCCCTATGTACTTCTTCCTCTCCAATCTCTCGTTTATGGATCTCTGTTTGACTACTTGCACTGTCCCTCAGACCCTGGCCAACTTTAAGGGGAAGGACAAGACCATCACCTATGGCGGCTGTGTGACCCAGCTCTTCATTGCCTTGGGACTTGGGGGAGTAGAGTGTGTCCTCCTGTCTGTCATGGCCTATGACCGGTATGTAGCCGTGTGCCGTCCCCTCCACTACATGGTGATCGTGCATCCCCAGCTTTGCTTGCAGCTGGTTGTAACTGCTTGGCTTACGGGCTTTGGCAATTCTGTAGTCCAGACAGCACTGACCATGACTCTTCCCCTCTGCGGTAAAAACCAAGTGGACCATTTCTTCTGTGAAGTTCCAGTGATGCTGAAACTGGCCTGCACCAACACCTCTGTCAATGAGACTGAAGTCTTCACTGTCAGTACCTTCTTCTTGGTTGTGCCCCTGTCACTCATCTTGGTATCCTACGGTCACATTACCCGTGCAGTCTTGAAGATAAAGTCGGCCCAAGGGAGACAGAAGGCTTTTGGAACCTGTGGTTCTCACCTAATGGTAGTGATTATTTTTTTTGGGACGCTCATCTCCATGTACCTTCAGCCTCCTTCCAGCTATTCACAGGATGTGAACAAAAGCATTGCACTCTTCTATACTCTGGTGACTCCCCTGCTTAATCCCCTGATTTACACTTTGAGAAACAAGGAAGTCAAAGGGGCACTAAGGAGACAAATGAGGAGAATCCTAGACTTGAGACAGAGTTAAAGCAGCACTTGCAGGCCCAGGAAGTTCTGCATAGGAACACTTCTGAGTGACTAAACACTAGTTAAGGTAAACCAACACATCCTTATAAAGCACCAACCATGTGCAAGACAGTGTTCTAGGTACTTGAGATGTATCAGTGAGACAGAGGCTAAACCATTGAGCTAAACCTTTGCTAGGGACAATATATGTTAAATAAGATATTCTAAAAATAAACTATGGTATATCATGTATTACATAGTAATGGGAATGAAGAATAATTACACATTCAAAAACATGAATGATTCTTACAAACATGACTTACAGTGAGCAAACTAGATACAAAATAATTCCTATTGTATAATGCCATTTACATAAAATTCATCCCAGGCACAACAAATCTCTGGTATTGAAAGTCAGAACAGTGGTTCTGCTGGGGACTGGGAGTTCTCTCTAGGAAGATATGTGGGGGAGGGGCATTCTGGAGTTCTGGTCAGGTTGTGATGCTTGATCTGGATGTTGGTGATATAAAGTATTCAATCTGTGAAAATTCATCAAACCTGAAACTTGCAAGTACTTGCACTTTTTGTATGGATGCTGGACTTCAAATCATTTACTTATTAAAAGTATTAAATAAACCAGATATTAGCAGAATACTTTGATTCTAAATGATCACACTAAGTATTTTTGTTACTTTCACATAAAATTTGAGTTTATCTTCTCAGTGATCTAAGTTTCTTCTACCCATTGACCATCTTTAATAGATTTAAAGTGTTTAGATATTAGCAATTTGGAGCCAACTCAGATGAACCCTGTCTTGAAGATTTCAATTTAATGAAGATCTCAATTCAAGATCATGTGTCTTGTGAATCTCCCTGGTCTCTTCATTCCATGTAGAAACTTAGTGACCAGGTCTTGAGACAAAAATCATAGTGATAATTTTCAGATGAAAATTCTACTACTGGGTATTATATTGCCTTGAATTAAATTTATCTTGACTGAAAAAGACGTATATTGTGTATATTTCTATATTTCTATTTGTATAATGTAACATACAAAAATGCATAATTTACTAGTAGCCAAAAATATTTTCATTTACCAGAGAGTTTAATACTTTTCAGTATTTAATAGCATATGATAAAAGGGCAGATACTGAAGGGAATTTATAAAACAATATAAAAAACAGAAATAATTGTCTGGTAAGTTCAATGTGCCTTTGTACTAATATGTTCTTCTTAAATTTTTCTTATTTAATAATGGTAACTTGGATGGTTTTTCAGGTATTATTCTACTAATGAAACAATACAACAAGGATTTTTCTTTATTTAAGTGAAAATAGATTGCTGAATTGTTGAGGTCTGTACTATGCTTATCTCTGCTAGTACTGAATATGCATGATTTCTGATTATATTTTTTGTAATACAGAAGATACGATTTTCTTATATCAACCTCTTGGAGTTTTCTTTCAAACCATCACAGCTAGCCTCACTGATAACATAATCATTTTCTGGCACAAAAGTTCCATACTCTATAATCATCTAGATGCTTACATTTTTCCTTTTCAGCAAATAAATGCTGAAAATATATCATTTCATTCAAAGTGGCCATTTGTGAATTTCATTTCCCAATAAGGTGCATTAGGTTTCACCTGACCAAAGTTCCCACTGCAAGTACAGTCACTCCTCCTTAGCCACAGACTCAGCCAAACATGGATCCACTTGATCTGTCATTCCTCATAAAGGATTTGAACATCCAGTTTTTCTGGTATAAGAGTGGGTGGGAGGAAGTGCCTGAAACAACCCCTGGCCAATACTGATGAACAATTGTACTTGGAAAGGCCAAATTAATTTTGGCAACCACATTTCTGAAACCATTAGAAAGTTGTGAAAGTGATGAGAATGATGTAGACATGAATAACAGAAAAAACCGAACACTTCTGAGGTGAGCTGAGGGAAACTGCCTTTTTTTTTCCTCATAGAGCATTTGATGACCTTGAGTGTGAGATGAGGATTCAGCATGGCCCATAGAGAGGGACTTTGCCATGAAAACATGAAAAGCCAAACACTCATGTAAGGCTAGAGTGACAAGCTGAAAACTTAGAGAGACTTAACTATGTGGCCAGATGTTTCCAGTGGACATTTCTATTTCCAGTGGACTCCCTGGGAAGCCAGAAAGCCAGAGAAAAGTTTCAAAAGTATGGAATAATCTATCCTGCAACTCCATTGTGCTTCAGTTCATTTCGGTTCAGTCACTTAGTCGTGTCTGACTCTTTGCGACACCATGAATTGCAGCACGCCACGCCTCCCTGTCCATCACCAACTCCCAGAGTTCACTCAAACTCACTGTCCATTGAGTCAGTGATGTCATCCAGCCATCTCATCCTCTGTCATCCCCTTCTCCTCCTGCCCCCCAATCCTTCCCAGCAGCAGAGTCTTTTCCAATGAGTCAACTCTTTGCATGGGCTGGCCTAAGTACTGGAGGTTCAGCTTTAGCATCATTCCTTCCAAAGAACACCCAGGACTGATATCCTTCAGAATGGACTGGTTGGATCTCCTTGCAGTCCAAGGGACTCTCAAGAGTCTTCTCCAATACCACAGTTCAAAAGAATCAATTCTTCGGCGCTCAGCTTTCTTCACAGTCCAACTCTCACATCCATACATGACCACTGGAAAAACCATAGCCTTGACTAGACGGACCTTAGTTGGCAAAGTAATGTCTCTGCTTTTCAATGCGCTATCTAGGTTGGTCATAACTTTCCTTTCAAGGAGTAAGTGTCTTTTAATTTCATGGCTGCAATCACCATCTGCAGTGATTTTGAAACCCAAAAAAATAAAGTCCAACATCGTTTCCACTGTTTCCCCATCTATTTGCCATGAAGTGATGGGACCAGATGCCATGATCTTCGTTTTCTAAATGTTGAGCTTTAAGCCAACTTTTTCACTCTCACTTCCACTTTCATCAAGAGGCTTTTTATTTCCTCTTCACCTTCTGCCGTAAGGGTGGTGTCATCTACATGTCTGAGGTTATTGGTATTTCTCCCAACAATCTTGATTCCAGCTTGTGCTTCTTCCAGCCCAGTGTTTCTCATGATGTACTCTGCATATAAGTTAAATAAGCAGAGTGACATATACAGCCTTCATGTACTCCTTTTCCTATTTGGAACCAGTCTGTTGTTAAAAACTCACTAGTGTAAGGGGTCGTTTCTCTAACACATAGTCCTCTTCGGTAAGGCAGTTGCCAAATTTTGAAACTTCATGAAGCAGGGGCTAAATAGCTAATCTAGATGTCTTTGAGGGGCAGAACTTAATCTGCAACAGTCTTTCAAGGCTGAGATAATAAGACTCCTGAGACTTTCTGTCGAAACCCAGGAGAAGATTGTATCTCTTGTACCTCTAGAAGAGAACAAGATAAAGGCTGACTAAAATAAGAACCTACTGTACAGCAGAGGAAACTATAGCCAATATTTGTAACTATTTTTGTCCCCAATAAAGGTTAAGAATCTGAAAAACAATATATATACACACACACACATTGTGATCATCATTTCATGATGTATGTAACTCAAATCACTACTCTATATATCTCAAACTTATGCAATACTGTATATAAGACATGAAGTCATAAAACTTCTGGAAGAAAATAGTATTCTTCAATGAGGTGGAAGAAAGTAAAGGAATAGCTATCATTAAAAAGATAAAAGATAACAACAGTTGGTGAAGTTGTAAAAGGAACACCTATGTACTGTTGATGGGAATGTAAGTTGGTAACCCACTATGAAAAATAATATGAAGATACCAAAAAAACTAAAGATAGAACTTCCATGTTATCCAGCAATCCAAATTCTAGGTACACCAAATAAAATGAAATCACTATCTGCACTCTCATATTCAATGGCCTCATTTTTCACATTAGACAATATACAGAAAAAACATAGGTGATCAAAGAGGTGAATGACTAAAGAAAAAGTTCTATGCATATCCAAAGGAATATTATCATTAATGAGAAGGAATGAAATATTGCCCTTTGCAATAACATGGATGGACCTTGACAGCATTATGCTCAGTGAAATGTCAGAAGAGAAAGACAAATACTGTATGATCTTACATACATATGGCATCAGAAAAACTGAACTTGTTACAAACAGTGGATAGAATGGTGGTTACCAGGGCTAAAGTGTTAGAAGAATGGGGAGATATTGGCAAAAAGGTACAAACTTCCAGCCAAAAATTAGTTTCTGAGGAGTCAAAAAAATAAACTTTTTCCAATTTTTTAAGGGGAATAAATATTTGACAAGATAAAGATCACAGCTAACACTAAATAGTAATCACTTTACCATATATAGGTATATCAAATCACACTTTGTACTCTCTAAACTTGCTCAATTTGTATCTCATAAGACATGGAACAAAATAAATGAAAATAAGAGTTATTATTCATTTCTTTCATCCTACTTATTTTTTCTCTCCTAGGTCAGATTTTCACTATTGTTTAAGACCAAAATTTCTACATAGTTAATAAAGGAAAATACTCTAACTTTATCTTTGTACAAAGACTGCCTTCTCTTTGTGATCCCAATATATATCCAGAGCCTGAAGGAATGGCACTTCTAAAAGTTTAACATTTTGTGTATCCATCATAACAGCAAAAGGAGCATGCTCTCTTCCATGAAGCTACTTAGTGCAGCAAATTCTATCAGTTTTCTTTTTAATGTGACTTGCAAGAATAAAATATTACCACATTGACTTGTGTGTATTTGTCCTTATCTCTGAGAACTGAAATTACACCATATATAAACCTGTATCTTCTAAGTGACATAAGCTAAAGAAAACATTTCCTTCTACTGTTCATCCTCAGGAAAGAGTTAAGAGATCGATCTAAAAGTGGTTGCATAGACAGTGCGTGTTTGTGGATGTGTACATCCGGCTGTGTGTAATAACATAGTAATCTGTGTTATTTAAAACCAAATAGAAACCAAAATAGAACATGCTGGGGAGGAATATGAGGAGAAATATTCTTCAGGAAGTACTGGAGGCTTTTTCCAAGATGGGGAGTAAACTCAGAGAGAGGTTGATCTCATGATAAAAATGACACATTGATGGCTATGGTGCTCACTTTGTTTATATTAAACCAAACAGAATTCTCATTGAGTGGATGCATCATTAGGAAACTTTCCAAAGAGAATCTTGGGAGACTATTTAACAATCATCAAATGCATGAAATAAGGACTGAAGAATATTTAGTAAGCACTACTTATGACCGGCTAACACACAATCAGGACTGGGCTCCTGAGAAAGATTTTGACAACTAACAGTGACATTCCATTGATCATGAGTATCCCCAATAACCTAATCAATGGAAATGCCTAGGATGCTTCAGTGAGACTAAAGCCACAGGTATGGCAACAATTTCCTTGTGGCTCAGAGGGTAAAATATCTGCTTGCAATGGTTCAACCCCCAAGAAAGATCCCTGGGTCAGGAAGATCCCCTGAAGAAGGAAATGGCATCCCACTCCAGTATTCTTGCCAGGGGAATGCTATGAAAAGAGGAGCCTCATGGGCTACAGTCCACCTGGTCACAGAGTTAGACACGATGGAGCGACTTTCACTTATCACAACTGAAGAGTTTCACTCTCAAAAGAGCTTAAAATTACCCTCAGATGGTCACCTAATTAGAAGAAATTGCAGCTTCTAAAGTCATTGTGGATTTAATTCACTACAAAATGGTTAAAGAATCCACCAAACAATATAAATCAGTAGAATAGATTGTTTAAAAAGAGCATGAATACCCACTCCCTACAGCTGCCTCAGGGACACCTTCCCCTGAACCCTCTGATTCAAGAGACATACAACTTCTCATTTCTGCATTTACACAGAGCACCCCTTCCCAGGAAACCACGTCCACAACACATTTCTATACACTGTGGTTCCGAGTCTGCCATATCAAGTTTGAACTATGCTGTAATACTGAAAAGATGGAAGAAGCTCTCAGTCATAATACAAACAGGCATCAGAAAAGAGCACACCTAGAGGAAAGAGCTGACAGACAACTATAATCTGTTCTTCCATCCTCAGTGACCCTGGTTAGAGCAGAACCCTGGGCAAACAGTTAACACTGAAATCTACTGACTAGGAGATAAATGAGGATATTACAGGGGTCACTATATGCTGATTACCATTCTACTAATGTTTTTAGCAGGGTGGATAGGGTCTGTTTAGAATGTGATAAACATACAGTATACAGACTACAGTTATTCTAATGAATAAAAGTCCTAAAAGCCAGAATACGACTACAAAGGTGAGGACACATATCAGGTGAGAAATTCTCAAGCCTTCCTTTGCTGACTTGTATGATACAAGTTAAACAAGTGAGAGTCCCTCATTGATTTTATATATTCCATGTTAAAAACCTAAGTTCAGGAAGCAGTGTCTGGCTGGTTTGGGGCCTCGCAGACATCGCACATGTTGTTGCTCTTGTTTTGTATTATTTTCTAATTGTTAGTCAATCTGGTGCTGGTTTCATAGGAGTCTGACTGACACTTCAGGCTTCCAAGGTGACACATTACCTGAGCACACTGTGTTCACCTTGTGTTCCTCAGAAGGCAAAAATGATGAAAGATTATGACTTGCTCTTGGGTGTATTCACAGTTCTGAACTCCAGATGGGATCAAATAATTTAGCCAAGGCCTGGATACACCCACTGCAGCCATTTCACAGATATTAAGAATTCAAAAGGAGGGAATTCTTTACCGTTCCAGAGCATAGGCTCCATGTGTCTACTGCAGGGGCCATGGGTTCAATCCCTGTTCTGGGAACTAAAGAGGGACAGCTTGAAAAGGCAGGTATCATTTGAAAAATTTACAAAACAGAACTCAACTTTGGTTATGTGGTATCTTTTAAGTGTTTTTATTTTAATTATTTTACCTTGAGATCTAGATACCTTTATTATCTGTAATTTATTCTAAAGTAATATACACATCCAAATGACACTCAGGCACTTGCTTAAAACAAATAAATCTGGTTGTTTGTTTTTTTGTTTGTGTGGCAGTCCTTAGGACCAGACAAGTAGCTGCTCATTCAAGAAAATGGGCTTTGTGACGTCATGTGACCTTGAGGGTTTCTGCACCAAAGAAAGTATCGTTGAGGGATTTGTAAGTGACTCTTTGGGCATAACTATCAAGACCTGATTGAGTAAAAAGAGAGGGGGAAATTTCTCACCATTCAGAGTACACAGCACTCCAAACTGCTTTTAATCACGTATTATTCAGCATTATTGTGGGGTCAAAATACTTGGTTTCACAAGTGTTTAATTCAAGGGTGAAGAGTGTGGTGCTGTTAGGAATATAGATAAAATGTTGACCCTGTATATAATTTACCCACACTGCCATGTCCAGCTTGCAAGACCACTTCTCAGGCAAACTGGCTGGAAGGGTTCAAAACAGGAGGATGCTTAGCTGCTAGGATAGGGAACTGTGTGATAGTTGTCATGCTTTTGTCTCCACTAAGAGACACAAATGCATTTACTTGCCCTGTGGTGCATGCTGGGGAAATCTACCCAAAAATTATAAATATTTCTTTGATGATAGCACAGTCAAAGCTCTAACCTCCAGAGAAAAACACACTGTTCATGACATTTAACTGACACAAACAGAATCTATACCTGAAAATAAATTTATACTGTAAACTGAGCTTGAGTGGGGATCTAAGACCTAGAATGGCAGATTAATTTTTTCTGGAATGTTTGTTTTGTTACTCACAATTCAGAACTCTGTGACAGTTATTTCACAATTAGACAGCTACTACTAAAGCTTAGGCACATATTTTTTAAATTAATAGACACAATATTTGTTTTTTCAATTTCCTTCTGATGAGTCTGAGGACCTCTCCACCAAACATGGGATTTTCTGGGAATCAGAGGCCATTTTCAATATTCACTAAATTCAAATTTCACGGGGCTTTTAGCAGAGGAGAGATTCTAAGGTCTTAATCAACTGATGCCTAAATCAAAGAGTTTATAAAACGGCATGATGAGAATAAGCTAAATATATTTTACCCTTTGAAACTTTTGCTGCATCACAGGAGGTAAAATGTGTAGAATAGGCAGTAGAACTTGGGTCATATGTTGCTCAGATATAATGCCCTCGAAATTTCCTCATTTAAAAATCTTATTTTAGAGAGGAACTAGGTGGTCCACAAAATTAAAATAACCAACTTTGTACCTCACATCGGTGTTTTTCTCCTGCTGTGAACAAAAATGCACGTAAGAACTACCTGGTGTTCCTACTAATGAAGGGCTACCAGTGTCACAGCCAGCAGTGCATCGTGCCCTTCGCTCAGTGAGTCCTAGGGTGGCCTTCTCTGAAATGATCCTAACAATATGGCTGCTGCGCTGCTGAGGTTACAGTTGCACCTGATGTCTGAATGGCTTTACCGGGATTAATGCAGCAAGATTGTCTTTGAGATTCAACTTTGTTTTCCCCACAAGCGCTCCACCTACATCAGTGAAAAACGTCTGATCAAATCATCAAACCATGGAGTTTTAGTAGAGCCATGATCCAAATAAAAGAATGAATGGTATCTTCTAGTAACTCCTAGAAAATATTATTAATAATATTCCTTACAGTGTTTCAGTGGTTTTATGTTCTTATTTTGGCTTCATGTAATATAAACACGTCTTTTTGCAAATAGATGTGAACAATGTACCCAAAGTGAAGTGAAGTCGCTCAGCCATGTCCGACTCTTTGCGACCCCATGGACTGTAATCTATCAGGCTCCTCTGTCCACGGGATTTTCCAGGCAATAGTACTGGAGTGGATTGCCATTTCCTTCTCCAGCGGATCTTCCCGGCCCAGGGATTGAACCCAGATCTCTGGCATTGTAGACAGACGCTTTACTGTCTGAGCCACCAGGGAAGTCCTCCAATGTACCCATTTGCACTCCCAATGTACCCAAATGGGAGTGCAAATAAAAAATCCTTGGAGCTGGATTTTACTTTGTAGCAGTAACTACAAAGCAGATGCTGTCAGAACACTGAATCAGCATCTCTGGAAGTTGAAATGAATACAAAAACTTATTCATCGGGAATGAAGGAAACAAATTCCCTGCAGAGTTGCCAAAGGAAATTTTAGATAACTCATGGGGCATACATATATATCTGAATAGTTCTGCCATTCAAAGTCCTTCTATCAAACTGTCCTCCTCATCCATCATCTGGAGTCAGAGTCCTTCCAAAGCACCTTCTTCATCGCTCCCTTCAGATCCCTGTTCCTCAGCGTATATATGAGGGGGTTGGTCATGGGGATAATGACAGTGTAGAAGAGAGACATGAACTTGTCCTGATCCTGGGAGTCGCTGCTACTGGGCTGAAAATACACAGAGATGGCTGTGCCAAAGAACAGAGAGACCACCGTGAGGTGGGACCCACACGTGCCAAACGCTTTTCTCCGCCCTGCAGTGGACTTTATTCTTAACACGGCCCTGACAATCCGACCATAGGACAACATGATTAGTGAAACAGGTGTGAGAAGAACCATGACACTGCCAAAGAAGGTCATATACACATTCATAGTGGTATCAACACAGGCAAGTTTGAGAAATGGAGGGATCTCACAAAGGAAGTGGTCTAATTTATTTCTCCCACAAAGTGGTAAAAGGAAGATGAGCACTGTCTGCAACAAGGAATTGGCAAAACCAATGATCCATGAAGCAGAAGCCATCAGGGCACACAGACGGGGGTGCATGATTACTGTGTAGTGAAGGGGCCTGCAAACAGCTGCATAGCGGTCAAATGCCATAACTCCCAGGAGAATACACTCTGTACATCCCAAACCCAGAGAGATGAACATTTGAACTACACAACCACCAAAAGAGATGGATTTGTCTGCTCCACTGAGATTAACCAGGAACTGGGGAACGATGCTGGTGGTGTAGCACATATCCAAAAAGCTCAGGTTAGAGAGGAAAAAGTACATTGGGGTGTGAAGACGTGGGTCCAAGTAGGACAATGCAATGATGGTTGTGTTTCCCAGCAAAGTGAAGGTGTAAAAGATCAAAAGAATTGCCAAGAGGACGAGCTCAAGTTGAGGCCTGTCAGAGAAGCCTAGTAGGATAAACCCAGTGAAAGAACTTCCATTTCTCTGTTCCATTTTTTCCTAGCACAGGGCTCCTGTCAAAGCAAGCATTTAACAATTTATAAAAGCTATTTTCCAAAGAAGAGCAGGGTTAAAGAGGAAAATCTATCATGTTCAAAGGTATGGCCACACGATTTTATATATAACTATTTGAATAAATCATGTACCCATTGAAATTGATATATCTTAACTCAATTAGTTCTATGCTATTCACAAAAAGTTATATATTGATATTTAATACAAGAAAATAATAGAATACTAAGATCAAACAATGAACCTTGGCTTGCATCAATCATAGATATAACATGTCTTTCAGATTGAGATTAATAGGATTGAAGTACAATAATTATATATGTACATTTTAGAGAAATTGGAAGTAAGGAAAATCAAAGCAGAATGATTAGAAAGAGTAAGAAAGATGCAGACAGAGGGAGAAAGTTTATTTTAAATATGTATCTCATAATTCTACATAACTGTATGTGTACATATCTCACATGCAATTGAATAATACAAAAAAATCTCTAAAATGCATTCAGATATAGAATTTTATAAGCTAGAACATACTTATACAAAGGATTATATTACATTTGAAGTATCACTAAGAGTGCTGCATATAAACATTTTGGCAGAATTGTTGTCTCTCTATTCCTAATACATTATATTTGTGAATGCTATACCCCAATCTTTTTGTGTAGTAGTAAAAAACTGTCGAGAGTTTGAAAATATTACCATTCAATTATAGTGCTTAATGCTTGCCCTTGAGATAACTAAAATTACTACACCAATTTAACAAAAACTCCAAAACTTTATTCACTGTGCATAGTCAGTTCATGGGCTTTTCTGATGACTCACCAGTAAAGAACCTGCCTGCCAATGCAGGAGATACAGGAAATGTGGGCTCAGTCCCTGCATTGGGAAGATACACTGGAGAAGAAAATGGCAACCCACTCTAGTACAGAGAAACTGGTGGGCTACAGTCCATGGAGTTGTAAAGACTCAGACATGACTTAGTGACTAAACAAAAATAGTCAGTTCACAGCAGAAGTTCAAAACTCAATGATCATCACTTACCTCTTCTTTATGTTGATTTCATTTTCATGTATTACTAGCAACTAAAAGCCTGGAATTCCTAAAGAAATAAGATTATGCACTATCAACATTTTAATCAAGATAAATTTTTTTTAAGATATTCAATTGTGTAATCTGTGCACAAAGTGTAATGGTTTCAACACTCCGTATGATAAATAATTAGATAAATATATACAAACACAGATGCACTGCCAATGCAATGACAGGTCAAAGATAGGATGTAAAACTAAAAGTATTAATACTATGAGGGAAGATATAAAGAGAAGTACAATTTGGTATTATAAAAATCTAAGAACATCCATTTACATTAGGTTAATTTTACATATGCACCTTTCTGGGAGCTATCTTGAAACATTAAATTACATCAAACCAAATGCAACACCAGCCCTAAGGTTAGCTGATTACCATATTCATCACTATTACCATATTCATAACTATTTATTATTGCATAGACATGATTATTGGTATTCCCTGGTGGCTCAGATGGTAAAGAGTCTGCCTGCAATGCGGGAGACCTCAGTTTGATCCCTGGGTCGGTAAGATCCCCTGGAGAAGGAAATGGCAACCCACTCCAGTATTCTTGCCTGGAAAATCCCATGGACAGAGAAGCCTGGTGGGCTACAGTCCAAAGGGTCAAAAAGAGTTGGACACAACTGACCGACTTCACTTTCACTTTTTCATGATCATACATTAACTTAAGCAACATAAGAAAGTATATAATTCAGTTCTATTGCATTCAAATGATTAGGCACGTAGTGCATTTTTAATTCTTCTAAGGCTTTCAAAATTTGAATCTGAATTGGGTGTAGACCTGCTGCTGTGTGAAAGAAATTGATACACTATTGTCATAAAAGAAATGTAAACAAAAACTGAGTAAAGGAAAAAGTGTGAAAGTGTTACGCACTCAGTCATGTCCAACTCTTTGTGACCCCGTAGACTGTAGCCCGCCAGATTCCTCTTTCTTTGGGATTCTCCAAGCAAGAATACTGGAGTAGATTGCTGTGCACCCCTCCAGGGAATCTGCCTGGCCCAGGGATTGAATCCACATTTATACTCACATTTCTTTTGTCTCCTGCATTGGCAGGCAGGTTCTTCACCACTAGTGCCACCTGGGAAGCCCATTAATGAAGGAAAGGTGAAGGTGAAGGTGAAGTCGCTCAGTCGTGTCCAACTCTTTGCGACCCCATGGACTGTAATCTACTAGGCTTCTCCATCCATGGGATTCTCCAGGCAAGAATACTGGAATGGATAGCCATTTGCTTCTCCAGGGGATCTTCCCAACCCACGGATCAAACCCGGGTCTCCCGCATTGGAGGCCAATGCTTTAACCTCTGAGCCAGTAAGAGCCAAATGTACAAGCTGGATTTACAAAAGGCAGAGAAACCAGAGATCAAATTGCCAATATTAGTTGGATCATTAAAAAGCAAGGAAATTCCCCAAAAATTCTACTTCTGCTTCACTGACTACATTAAAGCCTTTGACTGTTGGACCACAGCAAACTGTGGAAAATTCTTAAAGAGATGGGAATACCAGACCACCTAACCTGTCTTCTGAGAAACCTGTATGCAGGTTTCATACAAGAAGCAACAGTTAGAACCAGACATGGAATATGGACTGGTTCAAAATTGGGAAAGGAGTACATCATGCCTCTGTATTGTTATCCTGCTTATTTAACTTATATACAGAGTACATCATGTGAAATGCCAGGCTGAATGGCTCACAAGCTGAAATCAAGACTGACTGGAGAAACACTGACCACCTCAGATACTCAGATGATACCGTCCTGATGGCAGAAAGTGAAGAGAAACTAAAGCGCCTCTTGATGAGAGTGAAAAAGCTGGCTTAAAACTTTACATTCAAAAAACTTAAGATCATGGCATCTGGGCCCATCACTTCATGGCAAATAGATGAGGAAAAAAGTGGAAACAATGACAGATTTTATTTTCTTGGGCTCCAAAATCACTACAGATGGTGACTGCAGCCATGAAATTAAAAGACTCTTGCTCCTTAAAAGAAAAGCTGTGACAAACTTAAATAGCATATTAAAAGCAGAGACATCACTTTACCAACAAAGGTCCGTACACTCAGAGCTATGGTTTTTTCCAGTAGTCATGTATGGAAGTGAGAATTGAACCATAAAGAAGGCTGAGCGTCAAAGAACTGATGCTTTTGAATTGTGGTGCTGGAGAGGACTCTTGAGAGTCCCTTGGATTGCAAGGAAATCCAACCAGTCAATCCTAAAGGAAATCAACACTGAATGTTCACTGGAAGGACTGATGCTCATGCTGAAGCTCCAATACTTTCGCCACCTGATGCAAAGAGCCAACTCATTGGAAAATACCCTGATTTTGGGAAAGATTGAGCACAGGAGGAGAAGGTATCAACAGAGGAAGAGATGGTTGGATGGCATCATTGACTCAATGGGCATGAACTTGAAATGGTGAAAGACAGGGAAGCCTGGCATGCTGCAATTCCTGGGGTTGCAAAGTCCAACATGACTGAGCAACTGAACAACAACCACAGAGAGTCAAATGAAAGAAGAGGAAGTGGTGGAGGGGCCCTGGGGAATATTCCTTCATCGATGGCATAAATATCCTCAATGTCCCATAATTTAGTGGTAAGGACAGAAAAAAAAAATCAGATAGTTTGAAATATAAAAAGTACACATAATAGAAATTTAATATATCATGTATGAGAAGGATTAAGCTAATCTAACTTAACACTCAACACAAAACAGTATGGAAGAGCACTAGTTCACACACCTCCAAAAACAATACTTAATTAAAAATTCTCACATTTAAAGTTTGAAAAATCAAAGTATCCAAAATCTGAAGGCTGGAAAGATATGCTACTTATAGCTAAGAATGCTGGAATTCCCTGGTGGTGGAGTGGTGAAGAGTCTGCCATGCAATGCAAAGGACACAGGTTTGATCCTCAGTCAAGGAAGATCCCACATGAGCAGGACAACTATGATTCCACATACGCGGGGCAGCTATACCCATCCACTGCAACTACTGTCTCCTGCACCACAGCTACTGAAGCTCATGCACCTAGAGTCTGTGCTCCACAACAAGAGAAGACAACATAGTGAGAAGCCAGCGCACCACAACTAGAGCGTAGCCTCTGCTTGCTGTAACTGGAGAAAGCCTGTGAGCAGCAACCAAGATCCAATGCAGTCAAAAATTAAATGAGTAAATAAAGAAATATTTTTTTTTCTCCAAAGAAGACATACAGATGGCTAACAAACACATGAAAAGATGCTCAACATCACTCATTATTAGAGAAATGCAAATCAAAACCACAATGAGGTACCACTTCACACCAGTCAGAATGGCTGCGATCCAAAAATCTGCAAGCAATAAATGCTGGAGAGGGTGTGGAGAAAAGGGAACCCTCCTACACTGTTGGTGGGAATGCAAACTAGTACAGCCACTATGGAGAACAGTGTGGAGATTCCTTAAAAAATTGCAAATAGAACTACCTTATGATCCAGCAATCCCATTGCTGGGCATACACACTGAGGAAACCAGAATTGAAAGAGACACATGTACCCCAATGTTCATCGCAGCACTGTTTATAATAGCCAGGACATGGAAACAACCTAGATGTCCATCAGCAGATGAATGGATAAGAAAGCTGTGGTACATATACACAATGGAGTATTACTCAGCCGTTAAAAAGAATTCATTTGAATCAGTTCTGATGAGATGGATGAAACTGGAGCCAATTATACAGAGTGAAGTAAGCCAGAAAGAAAAACACCAATACAGTATACTAACACATATATATGGAATTTAGGAAGATGGCAATGACGACCCTGTATGCAAGACAGGAAAAAAGACACAGATGTGTATAAAGGACTTTTGGACTCAGAGGGAGAGGGAGAGGGTGGGATGATTTGGGAGAATGGGAATTCTAACATGTATACTGTCATGTAAGAATTGAATCGCCAGTCCATGTCTGACGTAGGGTGCAGCATGCTTGGGGCTGGTGCATGGGGATGACCCAGAGAGATGTTGTGGGGAGGGAGGTGGGAGGGGGGTTCATGTTTGGGAACGCATGTAAGAATTAAAGATTTTAAAATTTTTAAAAATAAAAAAAATTAAAATAAAATAAAATAAAATACAAACAAAAAAAAATAAAAAATAAATCAGAAAAAAAAGAAATATTTTTGAAAATAATAATAATAATGCCAACACTGTTGGTATTGTTGATTGTTTGATACGCACTACAACTTTTACATGCATAATCTCAACTATCTCCAAAAAAATGTTTGACATTTATTACTGTTACCCTTCTATATTTGAAGAGATAGATTAAAGTGGTTAAGCAGCTTAGCCAAGATTATTAAAATCCTAAATTTGTAAACAAAAACTAGGCCTCTTTGATATCAAAGTTTGTGTTTTTAGCAAACACGTTGCTTTATTGCCAGACATGAATATATTCAGAGGACACCACTGCAGACGGCAGGGTTTACAGTTTCATAAGATTTCATTCTTCCTTTGATTTCTTATAAGAATGTGATCTGTGGTATTCACAATAGAAGTCTATATAGAAAAAAATTTATAACAGAATTATAAAATTTTGACGGTCTAAATGTGCAATGACAGGATATATTCCCTGACTCACACCTGCTCAGAAGGGCAAATACAACCTATGGTTCAGTCTCATGAACATATATACAAATACTGACACATTCATCCTGGATGAACTGCTGGAAAATTTTTCTAAATGTGCCTAATAAAGGACGCATTCACCAAAGTGAAGGGAAAATATAAAATGTTATTTCATCAAAGGAAAACACCAATACAAAAATGGACCAGTGTAATAAAATGATAATATATTTTATCATCATATCGACACGGACCAGAAAGGCAGTTGATAAAAGATAAAATCCTATCAAGATGAAGTTGTTCAAACCATTTGCAATTATACAGAATAATATTCATTTATTAGAAAAGGGATGCTGAATGACCAGATATCTGACAGGTTTAAAAATCAATTATTTTAGACTGAAAAATTTAATGTCAGATAACAAACAAAAACAACACCAACTAAAACAGAAAAAAAGAATGTAATTTCTTTGTATGTTACAAATGATTCCAGTCCAAGTGGGGATTACACTGGAAGGTAATTAAGATACCAATGTCATATTTGCTTCTTTAAATATATTTTCGCTAAAGAAATTCAGGAAGTTATCCCTTCTTGAGGACACCAGATATGGGAAACTTCAAGGTGCAAGATGCATCATCGCAATGATCTCAAGAGTACATTCTGCTGGCCTGGGTCACACCAATCCCTTGCTCCTTCCCTACTCAGCACCTACCCTTCCTAAAGCTGTTTGCACCACCACAGAAGGCAATGTTCCAAAGTAAGGAATATTATTTGGCTGAGGTTAAGTGGGGAATTTTTATCTCCTTCCTACCACATTTAAAGAATTCTGCTTTTTAATTGAGAATTATCATCTAGTTAAAATACATATCAACAGACCTAACACAATATGGAATACTGATATGTATGAGACAAACTGCATAAATAATAAAAACTAGAAATATTAAGCACATTCATCCTAGCTACAGGAACAACAAATACTATCCTTGGTAACCATCATGATATGACATGAAATAGGCAAATTCTGCTATATAAGCTACATATCAATAAAAACTTGGATACAAAAGTGAAATAAATGAAAAAATCAAAGTATATGTATGTATATATAGAAAATATTAAGTAGGTAAAATTGAACAGATTCTACAAAATAAAGATGACATCTTACATAACAATTATTTTTTTAAAGAATATAATAGAAATTATATGTCACAAGAACACAATTCTACTATACTAATTAAGAGAAGAGACATCAAATGAGAGAGGTTAAATGCTTAATACAGACACATATCAGTGCTAGAGGTATATTTACAATTACAATAATTGTATATTACTGACACATAATATAACTAAAATTTTAGTGGAAGCAGTATTTCAAGAAAACTAGCTACTTGCTGTGCAAACCGAACATTTTAAAGACAAAAGATCTCAAGATAATGTCTCTTTAAGAGATCTCAAATCATGCAACATTCACTGATAAATTTAAAGTTCAAACTCTACCCTATCCAGTTCCTCAAGGAATCCTGAAAAGGTGCAGACAAAACCCCTGCAGCCTCAGAGCCATAACTGAATCACTCTTGCTTTAATAATCCTTCTGTCTCAGCTTAACTCCAATACATTAGGCCTGGTCCCTAATGGCAATGAAGGACTTACAAATGAGGAAGAAGTGGATCTATCATGGTATCAGAAATAATAGTTCTAATCAATATGGACAACGTTTGGCCAGCTTGGGAAGGAGAAGCTGAAGTAGGAATTCTTTGCAAGCTGTTTATTAATCGAATGTTCTCAGGATAAAGAGAATCAAAGAGCAAAATAGAGCGGACAATGCTGCTATGCAAGGATGTGATCGCAAATGGAATAGCATAAGCCTGGTCCCAGAGAAATCTGAAACAGGCCTCTCCAACAACTATCTGCTGATAAAAAGTATTCTGTCTTCACTAATACAATCACTGCTACCCACATGTTGCTGACTGAACATTTCAAGGGTGGCAGCTAAGGAACTGAAGTTTAAATTTAATTCAGGTTAATTTAAATACCTAGTCTACTAGTATACAGAATAGTGACTAGTTACTAGTATACAGAATAACAAGCTGTTGAGCATGCATTGTGTCAGATGTAGCTCCACTTGACCCAAAGGCGGTCTTTTATATATCCCAAGGATCTGTCATTGACTGCAAGCTGCCCCAACCAAGTTCAGGAGACCTCCTGGTAATGTGGCTCCTGTTCAACTGATGGCAATTTTCTGAAGAAGGAATGGGCTCTGAAGCTATCAGTCAATACTCATGACAAATATGGTGTGGACTGGTGCACCCACCAGCCAGTAGAAAAGATCTGAACTGGACACCAAAAGCATTCATACAAAACCTAGAGTCCATTCATACAAAATGTAGAGTCCATTCATAAGTGTGTACAAGGATGAAAGGACAGTCGCCAGTATACAATACACATCACCTCAGTGCAAGGCCATCAAAAAAATTGTCATTTGCCTTAATTCACCAATAAATTAAACATTCAGATCACCTTTTCTGGTCCACGTTTCTCCTCTCAAATTGGTATTTCTCCTCAGTTGAAGAATGATCATTTTTCATTAACAATAAATTCAAAAATGCATTGACACAATAACCACGAAATGGACATTCACTGTTGTAACTGTCAAACTAGCATTTGGAAGATTACTTACGTTCATTTCTTTGAGAAAATGAACATTTTAAAACTACAGATATTGACAATATACTTTAAGAAACATTCTGCAATTTCACAGCAAATAGGAGCTGAGGAAAAAATGAAAGTGTACAGTCTAGTATGTTCACATTCACATATATGCTATTATTCAATTACTAAAGGACATGTTTTATGACAGCCAAATATCCTGAATTAAAATTGTTTCATATATCCATATTGAGACACAACAAATATACTAAAATAGGATGAAATGTCTAGGAACACAAAGTTGGCTTCCATAAGGAACACTTAAGCTTAGTTCTTAAATTTGGTGAATTTCTATAGGTGTTTCTGTTTCTTTTGCCAACTTAACATGTATGTTACTCAATTTAGCCTTTAAGGAACACTTGCAACTGAAAACAAACTAACTTACCAATTCCTAAAGTACCACAGAGATAGAGTTCCTGTCCTCGAATAAGTCTTATTCCCCTTATGTGAGTGTCCTAAGCTCGTTCCCTATGTCATTTCCAGTTCCTGCCTTTAATACAGTACTGGGCATTGAAACTTGTGTATATAGATTAAGGACGCAGGTTGTATGAGATGGGTATACCAGTTGACTCTACTAACTTGGAATTGGAATGTCCTTAAATTTCCTCAAGCAAGAAGATGCTTTCTCTTGATAACTTCAAATACCTTCACACAGTACTGAAGATCAGCATTGTGTCTAGCTGGTAGGATGACATACAAAGGCAATTTCAAACTCTCAGGATTCCTTCTGAACATAATGTCTTGGCTCTATGATGGAGAGCTCATTATGAAAGCATGAGATTGGTATGAAACTGCAGTAAAACTGGTCTGGTGAAAACTGTTTACCTGACTGAAGTCTCTGAGGAATGTGTGTCCTGTACTGTTAATTAGCTGATGTTGCCTAGCTGCCCAGAGATGACAATCCTCAGAGAAAATGAATATCAAGTAGAATGCAAGAGGATACCTAATCTGCCTCTTTTATAACTTCTCATAATTGACAGAGGTCAGATAATTCCCTTGACTCCCCAGTTACCTTAACTCTCCTCATTTAATGGTTTAGATATTTTACTAAACACTTGAGATTATTTTTATGCAATTGCAAAAATAATTATCCATATATAAATATGAACTCATTCAGTTACTTAATTTTAAAAGTAAATTAATTTTTATCTAATATTCATAACCAACTTTTAAGGAATCACAGAGTTCCAATTAGGCAGTTCCTATCTAATCTTTAAGGTAAATATATTAAAGGTCAACCACCACATTTTACTCCCAAACTTCTAATATGGCTGAGGAAAAACTACCAGTCCTCTATGACATTGTTCAAATTCTATCTGAAAGTTGTAATGATTTACATAAACAAACAGGAAAATTATTGACTTTTTAAAAATTTATTTATTTTAATTGGACGCTAATTACTTTACAATATTGTATTGGTTCTGCCACACATCAACAGGAATCCGCCACGGGCACACATGTGTGTTCCCCATCCTGAACCCCTCTCCCACCTCCCTCCCCGTACCCTCCCTCCAGGTAATGAAACTTCTATGGTTTAAGTTCTACTCAATTTTGCATTTATTTCCACATGACTGAGTTAAACAAGATAGCTATAATTGTTAAAGTAAACTGAAGGAAACTTGATGGGTATTGTGTGTTTTGAAGTTTGAAGATCAACTAATTTCAAAACAACTTATGTACTTGACTATACAGGCAAAAGGCAGGAACAGTTAGCATCTGTCCATGGAAAGCTTTGGCCGTAGCCATCAAAAGCAGCTTCAAAAAACTCAAAATCTCTTTTCCCCACTGGAACACATTTTATTCCAGAGTAATAGACAACTTCTAATTAGTAGTATAAGCTATCTCAGGGAAAGCTATTTAGGTTTGAAGTATCTTAGATTTTATATGTCATTAATCAGACAAGTATACAGATCTTCTGTAACTAATTTATTTGCTACAGCCAAGCATTTCCCATAGAACCATAAAATACATTTTTTTAAATAACATTCTACACATAGGGAGAAATTATCTTTTCCTTAAAATACTCTTAGAGTAGAATTTTCTCAGTAATCTCTCTATGAGTTAAATCCCATTGTAATATTTATAAGGAGGGCGAGTAAAGATTAGTATCGCATAGGGTGTCCAGAGATGGAGGGAATTACAGACCTGCAATTAACATTTCTTCCCATTTCCATCTTGGAAAAATAATGTTGGATAATAATTAGACATTATCTAGAATGTGATGTGGATGTGACGGAATATGGAAGTAGAGTCCGATGCTGAAAAGAGCAATATTGCATAGGAACCTGGAATGTTAGGTCCATGAATCAAGGCAAATTGGAAGTGGTCAAACAGGAGATGGCAAGAGTTAACATCAAAATTTTAGGAATCAGCAAACTAAAATGGACTGGAATTGGTGAATTTAACTCAGATGACCATTATATCTACTACTGTGGGCAAGAACCCCTTAGAAGAAATGGAGCAGCCATCAGAGTCAACAAAAGAGTGCAAAATGCAGTACTTGGATGCAATCTCAAAAATGACAGAATGATCTCTGTTCACTTCCAAGGCAAACCATTCAATGTCACAGTAATCCAAGTCTATGTCCCAAGCAGTAATGCTGAAGAAGCTGAAGTTGAACGGTTCTATAAAGACCTACAGGACCTTCAAGAACTAACACCCAAAAAAGATGTCCTTTTCATTATAGGGGACTGGAATGCAAAAGGAGGAAGTCAAGAGAAGCAGGCAAATTAGGCCTTGGAGTGCAACATGAAGCAGGTCAAAGGCTAACAGAGTTTCACCAAGAGAACGCACTGGTCATAGCAAACACACTCTTCCAACAACACAAGAGAAGACTCCACACACGGACATCACCAGATGGTCAATACTGAAATCCGATTGACTATACTCTTTGCAGCCAAAGATGGAGAATCTCTATACAGTTAGCAAAACCAAGACCAGGAGCTGACTATGGCTCAGATCATGAACTCCTTATTGCCAAATTCAGACTTAAATTGAAGAAAGGGAAAACCACCAGACCATTTAGGTAAGTTTAGTTCAGTCGCTCAGACATGTCTGACTCTTTGCTGTTCCATGGACAGCAGCGTGCTGGGCCTCCCTGTCCATCACCAACTCCAGGAGTTCACTCAAACTCATGTCCATTGAGTCGGTGATGCCATCCAACCATCTCATCCCCTGTAGTCCCCTTCTCCTCTGCCTTCAGTCTTTCCCAGCATCAGGGTTTTTTCAAATGTGGGTTCTTCGTATCAGGTGGCCAAAGTTTTGGAGTTTCAGCTTCAATATCAGTCCTTCAAGTGAACACTTGGGACTGATTTTCTTTAGGATGGACTGTTTGGATCTCCTTGCAGTCCAAGGGACTCTCAAGAGTCTTCTCCAACATCACAGTTCAAAAGGATCAATTCTTCAGCACTCAGCTTTCTTTACAGTCCACCTCTCACAGCCATACATGACTACTGGAAAAACCATAGCCTTGACTAGATGGACTTCTGTTGGCAAAGTAATGTTTCTGCTTTTTAATATGCTGTCTAGGTTGGTCATACCTTTTCTTCCAAGAAGTAAGTGTCTTTTACTTTCATGGCTGCATTCACCATCTGCAGTGATTTTGGAGCCCCCCAAAAATAAAGTCTGCCACTGTTTCCCCATCTATTTGCCATGAAGTGATGGAACCAGATGCCATGATCTTAGTTTTCTGAATGTTGACCTTTAAGCCAACTTTTCCACTCTTCTCTTTCACTTTCATCAAGAAGCTCCTTAGTTCCTCTTCACTTTCTGCCATAAGGGTGGTATCGTCTGCATATCTGAGGTTATTGATATTTCTCCCAGCAGTCTTGATTCCAGCTTGTACTTCATCCAGCCCAGCTTTTCTCATGATGTATTCTGCGTATAAGTTAAATAAGCACAGTGACAATATACAGCTTTGACATAGTCCTTTTCCAATTTGGAATCAGTCTATTGTTCCATGTCCAGTTCTAACTGTTGCTTCTTGACATGCATACAGATTTTCAGGAGGCCAGTCAGGTGGTCTGGTATTCCCATCTCTTTCAGAATTTTCCACAGCTTGTTGTGATCCACACAGTCAAAGGCTTTGGCATAGCCAAAAAAGCAAAAGTAGATATTTTTCTGGAACTTTCTTGCCTTTTCCATGATCCAGCAGATGTTGGCACTGTTGATCTCTGGTTCCTCTGCCTTTTCTAAAACCAGCTTGAATATCTGGAAGTTCACAGTTCACTTATTGGTAAAGTCTGGCTTGAAGAATTTTGAGCATTACTTTGCTAGCATGTGAGGTGAGTGAAATTGTGCAGTAGTTTGAACATTCTTTGGCATTGCCTTTCTTAAGGACTGGAATGAAAACTGACCTTTTCCAGACCATTTAGGTATGACCTAAATTAAATCCCTTATGATTATACAGTGGACATGACAAATAGATTCAATGGATTAGATCTGATATAGACAGAGTGCCTGAAGAATTATGGATGGACGTTTGTGACATTGTACAAGATCAAGACCACCCCAAGAAAAAGATATGCAAAAAGGTAAATTGGTTGTCTGACAAACCTTACAAATAGCTGTGAAAAGAAGAGAAGCTAAAGGCAAAGGAGAAAAGGAAAGATACACCCATTTGAATCAGAGTTCCAAAGAATAACAAGGAGAGATAAGAAAGCCTTCCTCAGTGATCAGTGCAAAGAAATAGAGGAAGATAATAGAATGGGAAAGACTAGAGACTTCTTCAAGAAAATTAGAGATACTAAGGGAACATTTCATGCAAAACTGAGCGCAATAAAAGACAGAAACGGTATGGACCTAACAGAATCAGAAGATATTAAGAGGAGGTGGCAAGAATACACAGAAGAAATGCGCAAAAAAGATCTTTATGAACCAGATAATCACGATGGTGTGATCACTCACCAAGAGCCAGACATCCTGGAATGTGAAGTCAAGTGGGCCTTAGGAAGCATCACTACGAACAAAGCTAGCGGAGGTGATAGAATTCCAGATGAACTATTTCAAACCCTAAAAGAGGATGCTGTGAAAGTGCTGCACTCAATATTCCAGCAAATATGGAAAACTCAGGTAGTGGCCACAGGACTGGAAAAGGTCAGTTTTCATTCCAATCCTTAAGAAAGGCAATGCCAAAGAATGTTCAAACTACTGCACAATTTCACTCACCTCACATGCTAGCAAAGTAATACTCAAAATTCTTCAAGCCAGACTTTACCAATAAGTGAACTGTGAACTTCCAGATATTCAAGCTGGTTTTAGAAAAGGCAGAGGAACCAGAGATCAACAGTGCCAACATCTGCTGGATCATGGAAAAGGCAAGAAAGTTCCAGAAAAATATCTACTTTTGCTTTTTTGGCTATGCCAAAGCCTTTGACTGTGTGGATCACAACAAGCTGTGGAAAATTCTGAAAGAGATGGGAATACCAGACCACCTGACTGGCCTCCTGAAAATCTGTATGCATGTCAAGAAGCAACAGTTAGAACTGGACATGGAACAATAGACTGATTCCAAATTGGAAAAGGACTATGTCAAAGCTGTATATTGTCACTGTGCTTATTTAACTTATACGCAGAATACATCATGAGAAAAGCTGGGCTGGATGAAGTACAAGCTGGAATCAAGACTGCTGGGAGAAATATCAATAACCTCAGATATGCAGACGATACCACCCTTATGGCAGAAAGTGAAGAGGAACTAAGGAGCTTCTTGATGAAAGTGAAAGAGAAGAGTGGAAAAGTTGGCTTAAAGGTCAACATTCAGAAAACTAAGATCATGGCATCTGGTTCCATCACTTCATGGCGAATAGGTGGGGAAACAATTTAAAAAGTCAGAGACTTTATTTTGGGGGGCTCCAAAATCACTGTAGATGGTGATTTCAGCCATGGAATAGAAGACACTTGGTCCTTGGAAGATCGCCTGTCTAGGTTTGAGCCAGGATACAGGATGCTTGGGGCTTGTGCACTGGGATGACCCAGAGAGATGGTATGGGGAGGGAAGTGAGAGGGGGGTTCAGGATTGGGGACACGTGTACACCCGCGGCAGATTCATGCTGATGTATGGCAAAACCAATACAGTACTGTAAAGTAAAATAAAGCAAAATTTTAAAAATATTTTTTAAAAAAGAAAGAAAGAAAAGCTATGACCAACCTGGATAGCATATTGAAAAGCAGAGACATGACATTACCAACAAAGGTCCATCTAGTCAAAGCTATGATTTTTCCAGTAGTCAGGTATGGATGTGAGAGTTGGACTATAAAGAATGTTGAGGGCTGAAGAATTGATGCTTTTGAACTGTGGTATTGGAGAAGACTCTTGAGAGTCCCTTTGACTGCAAGGAGATCCAACCAGTCCATCCTAAAATCAGCCCTGAATATTCATTGGAAGGACTGATGTTGAAGCTGAAGCTACAATACTTTGGCCACCTGATGTGAAGAACTCACTCATTTGAAAAGACCCTGATGCTGGGAAAGATTGAAGGTGGGAGGAGAAGGGGACCACAGAGGATGAGATGTTTGGATGGCATCACCAACGAGATGGACACGAGATTGAGTAGGCTTTGGGAATTGGTGATGGACAGGAAAGCCTGGCGTGCTGCAATCCATGGGGTCACAAAGAGTCCGCTGAGTAACTGAACTGAACTGAAAAATGCTTATTTGCAATTACATGCATTTTTCCTATGCTATTTTTTAAAATTCTTATTTTATATTGGAATATAGTACACTGAAAGCATAATCTATTTTTTTTAATCTACAATTGAGTACTCATCCAAATAAAAAGCATTGGTCTGTTAAAGACTCTGTTAAGAGGAAAATAAGCTACAAACTGGAAGAAAACATTTTCAAGCTACTTATCATACAAAACACTCATGTAGAATATACAAACAACTCTCAAAATTCTGCAATAAGAAAACAACTCAATTAAAAAACACTTGAGCAGATAACTCAGCAATGCAAATACACAAACGGTAAATAAGCACATGAAAAGATGTTTAGCATCACTAACCATCAGGAAAACACATATTAAGATCATTAAGAGTACCTACTTACTAGAACAACCAAGATGAAAAATATGGGAAAAATATCAAATGTTGGCTTCATTGTGGAAAAACTGAATCATTCATACATTTCTAATGAGAATATAAAATGATACATCTACTTTATAAAAGAGCTAGGATGTTTCTTTAAAAAACCAAATATACACTTGCCATAGAGCCTGCTTTTGGGCATTTATGACAGAGAAAAAAAATTTATTCCATACAAAAACCTGTGCACAATTATTCATAGCAGTTTTATCTGTAACAGAAAAAAGCTGAAAATAACTAAAATATTCTAAACAAATACTGGTACATCCAAACTATGAAATACTACTTGGCAATAAAAAAGGAATAAGCTGTTAATACAGACAACATCTTCAATGAATCTCAAAGGTATTAAGTTGAATGAAAATAAGTCTATCTTAATAGGTTAAATATTATATGATCCCAGCTTTATCCCATCCACAAAATGACAAAACAATAGAGATGAGGATGAAGTTAGTGGTGCCCAGGAGTGAGGGATGGTTATGGAGAGTGCGGGGGAGGAGAGGGAGGGAGTGTAACTATAAAGGGGTGTCACAAAGATGTGAGTAGTCATGGGGTCATTCCATATTTTGATCATGATTGCAGCTACAGGAATCTACATGTGAAAAAAATTACATGGAACTCTATACATATGTTGTACCAATGTAGGTTTCCTAGCTTTTAAATTGTATTATAGTTATATAATGTATAACCATTGGGGAAAAGGTCAAAGGTAACCAAGACCTCTCTACACTATCTTTAAACCTTTCTGTTAATCTGCAACTATTTCAAAATAAAAAGTTTTTTTAAAGGACTTGAATAGAAAAAGAACTAGAGAACGAGAAAAAGAGGGACAGAGAAACACAAAGCAAAACAAAAATGGTAACAAGAGAGAGGAGAGAAGAAGCTGCTCAAATGGCTAGAAGGTTCATGTTCACTCATGACATACAGATTCCAGATCTCCCTTCCTTCTATGGGCACACTGAATCTGCAATTATACACAGAAAACTGCTTCTACAAGAAATGTAGAAAAGCTGGGTGAAACCTACACACAGAAAAACCCCACACTAAAATAATTAGGAGATAAAAAAGTAAATCATTAAAAGATGCAGACACAAAATCTCTACCTAAACCCCACCCTTGGATCCACATATACAATCAGGAAGGAATCACCACTGCCAGTTTCTCCCTGAGAAACGAAGTCTCCCACATCTGGGACCCTCACTTTGAAGACTTACACCTAAGACATGGGCCTCCAAAACATACCTCTGAAAGTCAATGCAGTTTGTGTCCATGAAATCCATGAGACTATAAGGAAATAAGAAACAGGCTCACCCAGACTCACTGAGGCTATCTCTCCAGGGCACAGCACACAGACACAGACTGAAACCTCCAGCTTCTCCCTGAAAGAAGCCTATTTCCTTATCTTCAAAGCTAAGACTTCTAACACATATCTAGGGGCCAACTGCAATCCTCACCAAAACCTGAGAAGCCAACAGGTGCCATCATCATGCCCTCCCTCTGTCCCACCCCAGGTCACCAGTGTCTCTGTTAAAAGAGTCTGTGCACATATGGCAGCCCAGGTGTTGTGGTTGCTGCCAGAGGGCACACTCCTTGATCACCTGGTTCAGTGGCCTGCGCTCCTGGGTCCAACAGGACAGTAGCAAAAAAAGAAACAGCCTGTAACTGGGTACCTGCACCTGCCCTCCCAGGGCTCAGTGTGGAGGGAACAGAGAGAAACACCCATCTCCCAGTCATCTCCTGGAAGAGGTATAATTGCATGTTTGAAAAGTTATTGCCTCGGGTTCGGTCAGATCGCCTACGACGGCAACAATTACCTTGTCCTGAATGAGGACTTGTGCTTCTGGACCACAGTGGACACGGCGGCTCAGACCTCCAAGCTCAAGCTTGAGCACGGCGGTGCTGTGGGGAACAGTAGGAACTACCTGGATGGGGACTGCAGAGGGTGGCTCCACAGACACCTGGAGAACAGGAAGGACACGCTGCTGAGCTCAGGTATGAGGGGCGCGGGGCCTCCCTGATCCCCGCTAGGGCTGATCCTGGCTTCCCACGAGGAGAAGAAAGTAGGGTCAATGTGGAAACAGCGCCCCGATTCCTGTCAGCAAAGGGAGGAATCCACCCAGGTTTTCATATTCTGTACAAGAGAGTTACTCACCAGTGGTCCCACTTCTCTGAAGGACAATTAAGGAATCCAGTCTCTGGGGGAAGAAGCAGGAACCCATCCCTGAGATAACTGGTCAGCGGTGCCCCTTCACCCTGGGTGCCATCTTGTGAACCATGACTGTCTCTCAGGGCCAGGTCTCACCCTGAGAACATGTTTGGAGGCCTGACCCAGCTTTTCTGAGTCATTCGGCCTCCACCCAAGTCAGGACCATTACTTTGTATTCACTCCCTTACATAGTGCCTCCTACCTTGGCTCTCACCCTGACTCCAGAACTTTCCAATGACTCAGGAGCATGCCCAGACCTCCGAGTCCAGGCTGGTGTCTAGTGTTTGTGCTGCTTTTTTCAAACCCATTGTCCTGTTTATTCTCAGGATGGTCACAGGATGCTGCTTCAGGGACCCATGGAAGTAACACTAAATGGGAATTTTCTGATTCATCCTCCACAGACCCTCCAAAGAAACATGTGACCCAGCACCCCATCTCTGACCGTGAGGTCCCCCTGAGGTGCTGGGCCCTGAGCATCTACCCTGAAGAGATCTCACTGACCTGGCAGTGTGACACGGAGGACCAGACCCACTACATGGAGCTTGTGGAGACAAGACCTTCAGGGAATGGAAGCTTCAAGTTGTGGGCAGCCCTAGTGGTCCCTTCTGGAGAGGAGCAGCACAAGGGGCTTCAAGAGACCCTCACGCTGAGATGGGGTAAGGAGGAGGCTGGGGTGGAGCTTCTTCTCAGATAAAGCTGGAGCCTTTCTGGACCCCTTCAGCAAGGTCAGGACTCAAACCTGAGGTCTGGGGCCCTTCTCTTTCCTCCACAGAACCTCCTCAGCTCACCGTCCCCAACATAGAATCAATGTTAGCCTGGTTCTACTCGTGGTCACTGGAGCTGAGATCTGGAGGAAGAAGCGCTCAGGTAGGGAAGGGATGGGGGCATCTGAGTTTTCTTGTCTCACTGGGAGTTTCAAACCCAGGTAAATGCTTACCTGCCTAATTATTGGAAAGTACCCTCCACATACACATGTGGAGTCTGAGCTGTTGCTAACACTGACCCTTTTGTAAAGTACATGTGAAATGAAAGACAGATTATTCACTTTGTAATTTCAGTTGGGGGCCTGTCTCTCAGCATGTGACAATCAGAGGGGAGGGTCCCTGCTGAGGACAGACCTCCAGAAGGGCAGTTGGTCCAGTCCCCTCAACAGCACCTTTCTTCATTCTCCTGATTTTGTCCTGGATTTTGGTCACAGTTCCCAAAAGTTCTGTGGGGTCCAGGACTAGGGAGTTCCTCTAGGATCTCATGATTCAGTCTTTCTCACTTGATGTTTGCTTCTTGCAGGTGAAAAAGGAGGGAGCTACACTCTGGCTGCAACTAGGTACAGAGGGGATGTGATTCCTGAGACCCTTGCCAGGGTGCAGGCAAGAGGCCATGGTGGGCTCACCTTCCTCAAAATTCCTTCTCTAGTTTCTCTCCTGTGGGTTCTGACCACATCATGTCCACACGGATGTCTGGAGGAAGTTCTCTCTGGGCAGGGGAGTCTCCTGTGCAAATGCACAAGGGCAGGAAAGTGTCTGCATTCAAGGAAGAGCCAGAAGGCAGGTGTGGCTGGCCTAATGAGGAACTGAGATTAGATCCCATGTTTTGCCAGATCATACAGACCTAGATGATATTAGAAGGGTGTTAATGTTGTCTGAGTAAGATGTGGATTTGTAAGATGGTGTAAACAGAAGACAATCCATTGTGACTCCCCTTTAGAAGCATCAGTCTGGTTGCTGTACATAATTAGGAGGTGAAGGGTGACTGATGTACTAAAGGAAACTGTAGGAAATAGTGCAGTTACCAGGCTGGAGATGCTGGTCTAGACAGCATCTAGACAGTCGGGAGTAGAGCCTGAGAATCTACATTCATAGCAACTTTGATGCTGATGCTGCTGGCTTTCAGATCACAGATTTAGTAGTGAGACTATAGACCAGGATTCCCACATGGCTGTGCATCAACCTCCCCTGTAGGACTTGTTCATAAGGGATTCCTGGACTCCATGCCCAACACTCTTAGATGTTTGGTCTAGGAGGAGACCTGATTTTGTAAGAAGCCTGACAAGCAGTCCTGATGCTCAGCCAGCTTTGGATCCACTGGGGCTTGTGATCAGAGAGTGATCAGGATGGGGAAGGGCTTAAATCCACACTTAAATGGGAAGAAAAAGTCAAGACATTTTCTGGGAGATACATGTTTTCTCTTCCAAGAAGGATAGGCAGCTGGACATTTTAGAAAGTAGTCTGACATCATAAAGTCTCTGAGTTGCTAAGAGAGCAGATCTAAATGTTCTCAGCACAAAAAGGAAATGGTAATTATGTGACATCATACAAGTGTAAGCTAAAATTGTGGTGCTGATCGTTGTGGTGCTGATCATTTTGCAATAGAGAAAAGTATCAAATCACAGGTTGTACACTTACTCAATATTTTATATCAATCATATCTCAATAAAGCACAGGAAAAAAATCTCTGAAAGTTTCCCTACATGATAGCCTTATGAAGTTCTTCATGGGAAGAAAAAGGATTTCAATTTGGTGCAAAGGAGAGAAAGAGAATGAGATCTGTGGTATTATTTTATTTCAGGAAAAGTCACAGAACAACCTGAGGATTCACAGCCAGCTCAGCATCCACAGTCTCTCCCAGGTGGGGAACCACATGGGAACCACTGCCCCTGCACGGGGAGCAGAAGTCTCTGTTCACAAAACAGACACTCCCTGAGCTGGAGGATGGTCTCTGGTGCTAACCCTGCTGTCTCTGCTGCCCCTGGCAACTCAATGACACTACTGCCATTTACTCTGTGCAGGTCAAAACATTCAGCATGGTGTCAGCCTCTCTGTCTCAGTTCACTTCAGTTTATCGCTCAGTCGTGTCTGACTCTTTGTGACCCAGTGGACTGCAGCACGCCAGGCTTCCCTGTTCATCATCAACTCCCGGAGATTACTCAAATTAATGGCCATCGAGTCAGAGATGCTTTCCAACCATCTCATCCTCTGTCATCCCCTTCCCCTCCTGCCTTCAATCTTTCCCAGCGTTAGGGTCTTTTCAAATGAGTCAGTTATTTGCATCACTTCAAATGAGTCAGTTATTTGCATCACGTGGCCAAAGCATTGGAGTTTCAGCATCAGTCTTTCCAATGAATACTCAGGGCTGATTTCCTTTAGGATGGACTGGTTCAATCTCCTTGCAGTCCAAGGGACTCTCAAGAGTCTTCTCCAACACCACAGTTCAAAAGCATCAATTCTTCTGCACTCAGCTTTCTTTATAGTCCAACTCTCACAGCCATACATGACTACTGGAAAAACCATAGCTTTGACTAGATGGACCTTTGTTGGCAAAGTAATGTCTCTGTTTTTTAATAAGCTGTAGAGGTTGGTCATAACTTTTCTTCCAAGGACCAAGTGTCTTTTAATTTCATGGCTGCAGTCACCATCTGCAGTGATTTTGGAGCCCCTCAAAATAAAGTCAACCACTGTTTCCACTGTTTCCCCATCTATTTGCCATGAAGTGATGGGACCGGATGCCATGATCTTAGTTCTCTCTGTCTCACTGTGTCCTTATTTGCAGTCCATGTGACTGGAGGAAACTAGTGCCATGTCCACCTGCAGAAATGTTTAGGAAACAAGCTTTTCTCCTTCATGGTAGGAGGTGATCTCAGACTCTGACCAAAATGTTTAAGTGTGAAATTCCCTTCAGTTGGGAAGCAGGTATAGATTTGGAGGTAGAGGTGAGGATTGTCATTGTTTAGTCTCTAAGTCATGTCTGACGCTTTGGGACCCCATGGACTATAGCCTGCACAGCACTTATGTCCATGGGATTTTCCAAGCAAGAATACTGGAGTGGGGACACCATTTCCTCCTCTAGGGGATCTTCCTGACTCAGGGATTGGACCCAGGTCCTGCTTGACAGACAGATTATTTACCACTGAGCCACCAAGGAAGTCCCAGAGGTGAGGGTAAGCGATGGGGAAAATGTATTTGGACCAATGATCTAGACCAGAACTTAATCTAGTACATTCTAGGCACTTGGGTTTGGCTGGATGAATGAGTAACTAACATATGACATCTTTCACTTCTCTAATGTTCTGTGATGCGATCTAGCTTCTGTCTACTTTAGTTTATATTCTAGATAAGTGGAGTCCATTTTTGAGTGATGAAATGATTACTCAAAATGTCCTTTCCTTGCCTTTGTCTCTTTCTAGGATTAAAAAGCCAATATCTATAAGTCTGCATAGATTCGATATATATATATACATGCATGTGTGCTAAGTCACTTCAGTTATGAATGTCTCCTGCAATGCTATGGACTGTTCCCTACCAGGCTCCTCTGTCGATGGGATTCTGCAGGCAAGAATACTGGAGTGGGTTGCCATGTCCTCCTCCAGGGGATCTTCCCAACCCAGGGACCATACTCTCATCTCTTGCAGCTCATGCACTACAAACAGTTTCTTTACTGCTGAGCAAAGAGGATATTTTTTATTGCTTTATATTCCCTTTTATATGAACATTTTACTGGAGACATTATCCATAATATTTATCAGTTTATCTGTTTGTGACCCCCATCAAAGTCTTAAAAAATTACTAGTTCACACACCAAACTACTAATTTCACCAAACTACCACATTTATATTTTGGCCGAAACAATTATTTCCTTCGTCTTGTAGTTATGGAAACGTTTTGTACTTTATTAGTTTTATTTGTTTTCCTGGAAGAGGAAGCCTTAAAACCAAGCCCACCATGTTACTGGAAATGGACTCTCCATGACATATTTTTTCACTCCTGCTATTTTTCTGGTGCCAGGGCAGGTGCCTGAAAATATATCTACCTAAACAATGGGGACTTGGTCCATGGAGAGCTAACAATTCAACTATCTTAGCAGATCCAATGACATTTTTTCTTTTTTTTCATCCAACAAGAAGCCAAAATTTTTGATAGAAACAGCACAAATTTCAAGCCCAGCTACAGTTACTCTTTTGAAATACCAAAGAAGGTCCTCTTTCCAGATGGTTACGTTGTTAATTCCATATTAGCATATATAATATCATGACTATTGTTCTTCAGTGCTGGGACATTTGCTCTCGACACATTTGCTTGTGACATGACCAGTTCTGTGCCCTTCACTTCCACATCTGCCACATCTGTTTCAACAACCTCTTTCTCTTCACACTCCTCTTGTACAGTTGGAGTCTGGGTGTTTTCTGGAATGGTTGAGATAACTTCATCTAGAACTTTTCATTCTCAGCAGCTACTAACTGTGCTTGCTGAGATAAAGACTCAATCGTGATTTAAAAAAAAAAAAAAAAACTATGTCGGATTCTGATGCTGGCAATTACCAGTGTGGATTGAAATAAAGTAGTCTACTTGCTTATGCTCAGTTTCAGTGTCTGTATGTTTCTTATTGTGACCTGATAGCAAACATCTCAGAAACCAACAATGGCTCACAGAAGAGGTAAAAGTATCACTAGTTCAGGTGGAGTTGTATTTAGGAATTTACCGTGACACCAGAAAAATATCAGGGATGAAAAGATAAGTCATGGAGATTCCATTTCCAGTAACATGGTGGGCTTGATTTTAAGGCTACCTCTTCCAGGGAAACAAAATAAAAGTAATTAAGTATGAAAAGTTTCCATGACTACAATATGAAGGAAATAATCGTTTAGGACAAAATATAAATAAATGTGGGCAGTACTCCAGAGGGAAAATTTGTTTTTATCCTTACGGTGTTAGCCAAATCTGGAAAAACCTTACCTCTGATTTTCTCAAGTTTATGAGCTATAACAGGAAATATAAGCCAGAACTTATTTGTGTGGGGAGCTAAGAGGCATCCCCTACTTGAAAATCCAGAAACCAAGATTCATATCATCAGGGAGGATGTAGAGATATTGCCTGCATGCATGTTCAGTCAATTAACATGTCCAAATCTTTGCCCCCACCATAAACTATAGCCCATCTGATTCCTCTGTCCATGGGATTATCCCAGCAAGAATACAGAAATGGGTAGCCATTTCCTCCTTCCGGTGTTGTCCCAACCCAGATGTTGAACCTGCATCTCCTGCTTTGGCAGGCGGGTTGTTTACCACTGAGCCACCTAGAAACTGTAGAGATATTGGAAGCATGTAACATGCTGGTGGGAATATAAAATGGCGCTGCCACTTTGGAAAGTGCTCTGGAAGTTTCTCAATGTTTGGACACAGATTTACTGTATCAGTTCTGCAGATTATCCTACTCAAGGAGGACCCACAGTGACACAGATTGTTCAGTGACTGTGCAGCCCACGTGTGACCACGTCCAGGGCGTAGGGCTCACTACCTCGTGCTCCTGCTTCTCTGACCTGGAACGTCCCTGTGCAGACGCACTCTGAGATGCATGCAAGTGTCCCTGCCTCCTGGGTTCACACCTTGTGGACTCTCCTCCCCTGAGTGTGAGTGGGAGCTGTGACCTGCTTCTGGCCAGTAGAATATGGCAACAGGGACATCACTCCTGAGATTAGATCACAGAAGAGCAAAACCCCATCTTGCTGGCTGACTTTCTCCTTGTCTTCCCTGCTTGCGATCTCTGATGAAGGAAGCAGCTGGGTTGGAAACATCTTTGTTTCACGAAACTGAGGTCAGCCCCCTACCAACATCCAGCAGAATACTAAGGCCTCCAGTGTAACAGCTCAGAGGAAGCCACTTAGTGTTCTCCCTTCAGGCAGCCCTTGCCTTTCTTGAAGACAGACACGCTGCTTTCTCTTTACAGCATAATGTCAAGTTCTCTGGCGATCCTAGTTGCTTTCCTCTCGCTCCGTCCAGGAGGCCCCGGAAGGGAGCAGCAGGCAGGGTGGGAGGAAGTGCTGGTGAGCAGGGGTGTGGCCAGACCCCTCCTTGGAGAGATGTTCCCAGGGAGTCAGTTGGAAGAAGAGCAGTCAGGGCAGTGAGATGGGAAGGAGAGTGAACAGCCCTGGGACCTCAGGTCCACATGAGGCTGTGTTTCAGGCTGTGAAATATCCTGCGCGGCCCCTGCTGGTCTTCCCCCTTCAGCATCTGGAGAGCCCAGCTCACACCCGGATGCAAATGCCGCTGACAGCCCACAGCCCTGATGTGAGCCCCCTTCCCCCACCTCCAGTGAACACACTCCATCAGCCAACATAGGCCCAACTCTCCTGTCACTTCAGACCCTGGGACCACCTGTAGTGAGTGCGGGAAACACAACAGACTCCCCGCCAGTCTCAGAGCCCAGAGGGCAAGGGAAGCTGTCAGAGCCCAGAGGAGGTGACCCTTAGTGAGGCAAGTGGACAGGGTACAGGAGTCAACACAAACCTTAGGACACACTTGGGCTCAGCAGTCAGTTTCCTTAGAGTCGTGGCTCAGCCAATTGAGAGTCAGTCAAACTCCCACAGACCTCAGTTTTCGTGTCTGCAAAATGGGCTTGAGAGCTGTCCCTATCTCGTGGATTAGTATGAGATTTAAATTAATTTATGTAAATACCTGAAAACAGTACCTGACATGTTTATTAAGGGAGAAACCTGGGAAGGAAGAGAGCCCAGGTATGTGGCTTCTGTTTCTCTCAAGAGGAAGGGGACAAGTTCTCCCAACACTCATCACTCAGCCTCTTCTTAACTCCTGTGCAGAGGGGGAGTGTCCGTTCTCTTATCTCCTTATCTCCCTTGAGGGAGGAGGGGCATCAGGAGAGGCCAGGGTGGGGTCAGGATGAGGAAGCATCAGAGCAATACACAGGAATATTACAGCAGTGGGAACACACAGCTATATATTGGTTATTTTTCATTGAATATCCAGCATCCTGGAGGACAGCATCCCAAAATTTCTGGCTGTTACCTCTAAGCTCACACATCAGCAGAGGCTTTAAGAGGCCCCTCCTGGGGCTTCCCTGGTCGTCCAGTAGTTGGGAATCTGCCTGTCAATGCAGGGAACACCAGTTTGGTCCCTGGTCTAGGAGGATCTCACAAACCGTGGGGCAGCTAAGCCTTTGGCCACAACTGCTGAGTTGCACACTCCAGAGGCCTGACCTACAACAAGAGAAGAGACTGCAGTGAGCAGCCCGCATACCACAGCTAGAGAGCAGTCCCTGCTCTCTGAAACTAGAGAAAGCCCACATGTAGCAACAAAGACCCAACACAGCCAAAAATAAACAAAATTTAAAAGAGAGAGAGACCATTACACTGTTACATTAGCTGAGTGCTTCACAGGGATGGATATCTGATAAGACAAGTGAGTCCTGACCATGTGCATTGTCTTACCTCCTTTACCAACAAATGGGTCCTGTTTTATCTGAGGCAACATTGATAGATCATGAACTTTAAGTCCAAGAACAGTATTTCTGACAGAGTGCTGCAGGCAGGGAAGATAAAGCCTATATTTAGCAGATAAGTCAACTCATGTCAAAAAAGATTATTTGCTATTAATGTAATGTTTTGTATTTGTTGTCTCAGGGCTTGTTGGGAGAAGGATGTGCTAATACCCTTCCTGAAAGCCTATTAACAACTTCCACAACTTATAGTTCTTTGAATCTCCTGGAGAATTGTCTGTCAGGTACATTATCCCCAGGGTTGATACTGAAAAACCCACATGGGGATAAGTAACTATTACTGATGTTGAGGAAGATTGGGTTCCCAGAGGCTACAAAGAAACTGTAAATTTCAATGTAAGGAAGTCCTGCGGTCACTCCAGTTCTCACTAAGCCGAACATACA
The DNA here is from genome assembly GCF_001704415.2 of Capra hircus. Lineage (NCBI taxonomy): Eukaryota > Metazoa > Chordata > Mammalia > Artiodactyla > Bovidae > Capra > Capra hircus. Next base: position 19,264,391 of record NC_030830.1, read on the forward strand.
CTCCTCAAGAATCATTCCATCTCTCATCCTTCTACATCTGGAGGTAAAGGAAACATTCTCTCTCTTTTATTTTTCCCATTATGCTGGAGTCTGACTTGGAAGCCAAAGGCTCTTCCCAGAAGAACCTTGCATCCTATATGAGCATCTGGTAAGTACAATGACCTTTACCTGGTCAAGGCTGTTAAGAAATGAGTCAGCCTTGAAGATGAGCACTGTGTGACCCTCTTCCTTTTTCTCAGATCTACTTTTTCCTACTCTCTCTGCAGGCAGGTTTCCTTTGTTTTTCAGTCCACACAGCATGAAGTGGCAGTAGCTTAAATTCTAAATTTTCATATGTCCTCTACCCAAGAGCTAACAATACTTCACCTGGCCATCCCCCACCACCCTTCAAAGACCCCTGAGTGAAAGGGCACAGTCCTTGATGAAGGGATGGAGATAATCACAGGGGCCACTTTCTCTTGGACATTTCTCTTTAAGTAGAAGAGAAAGATCTACACACTAGAAGTAGCTACCTTAAGGTAGAGAGCCCTTCTACACTTTAAGTGCAAAGTGGTGAAAGTCGTTGGCATTTTGGGACCCAGAAAACTCAGGGCTGCATCAGCATTAGTCACATTGGCAGCTCTGAGACCACTGGTGCCCGACACAGCATCACTTTGTCAAAGCAGGCACTGGCAGAACAGTAGTGATGAGCAACTTAGATGAGAAGGGGAAGAAAATAGAGGGTTCTGCTCACCAGGAACAGAGTTCATGTGAGACCTTTCTGGGAACTCTAGATAGAAACAGTGGCAAATAATAAAAGCAGAGATTTCTGTTTTGCCAGCCAGATGTAGAGCTGAGGGAAAGTCCAGAGAGAAGAAACCTCCCAAGAAGGACTTTTCATAATTTTCTTCCTTCTGCTTCTTGCAAAGCTCAGAGCCTCCCTTCCCCTCCATCTGTGCCCACTTGATATCCCACGGTGAAATGCTAAAGTCTCCACAGGTGTCAGAGAACACTTTTTCAGCAAACATTTCTGAATGTCCCCCTATGTGGCAAGAGCAATGCCAAGTGATATGATACAACTCCAGCCTGTGTTTCCTGAAACTGTATCAGCCCATAGGCCCAAGAGTGATAATAAACAACAGGCTGTTGATTTATCTACTTTTTTACTTACTATTTCAACCCCACCTAGGACTTCCCAGGTGGCTCAATGTTAAAGAATCCAATGCAGGAGACATGGGTTCAGTTCCTGGGTCAGAAGATCGTCTGGAGAAGGAAATGGTGAACCCACTCCAGCATTCTTGCCTGGGAAATCCCATGGACAGAGGAGCCTGGCGGGTACAGTCCACAAGGTCACAAAAGAGTCAGACATGACTTAATGACTAAACAACAACAACAATCCGTGCAGTCTGGCCAAAATGAACTCTTTCTGGCAGTTCCCAGGAAGTTCTTGCATGAGCTCTGTGTTCTCTGGAGTTTAAAGCACCTGTGCCTCTCTCCACTTTGTCTATCTCAGTGTAGAATATCTCTCTCTTCCCTTGAGTTTCATTACTCAGTCACTGAAAAAACAGCCCAAGAGAGGCCCTCCACTATCTTTAGCTTCTGCTACCAGACTCTCTATCCCTTTGGCTAAGACACAAGACAGTGGGGCTGGGTGAAGAATCAGTAATAAAATCAGAGATGGTGTTGTCTGGCATCCTCTGGCATGCATCTCATTCTACCCCAAAATCAGTCTCTCTTCAGAGGCAAATAGAAGTCTACATTTATAAAACTGGATTTCTGTACACAAAGGCAAAAAAGATTTAGTCTATGGGATCGCCAAAGTATCTTACAACCACAAAAGGGTCTTGAAACCAAAACAATAAATACATAAATGTTTATATTCAGAAATATTTATATATACTATATTTACATAGCATATATTCTATATATTTAATATACATTTTATACATAATCTCAACTGCCAGATAGCCTGGGATAAATACCACTATGAAATAAACACGGAGGAGACTTATTTCTACCTGATATAAGAAAACACTTCCTAAGTCTTTAAGTATATTAACGTATTCATACATTACATGTTGATTCAACTGCATTTAACTGCACGCATTACAATACATGTCGATTGTTTGCTGTATGTCAAGCACAATTCTGCACATATAATGATTTGTTGTCAAAAGACAAATTTCCTGATCTTATACATCTGTCATTTTACTGAGCAGATTAGAAAATAAATAAGAAATTTTTTTTAAGAAACAAGAAAATTCTGGATCATAATGAGTGATCTGAAGACGAAAAGCAGAGCAATGCAATAGACAATATCTTGAGTGGAGTTTTAGTTGGGGTGGTCAGAGAAGTTGAAAATGAGAAAAACCAGATAGACAGGAACATTTGGGTATTAATGTTGGGAAATTGTAAAGATGAGAGGGTTTTGCTGGTGGCTCAGTGAATAAGAATCTGCCTGCCAGTGAAGAGGACATGGGTTCAGTTGTGAACCAGGAAGTTCCCACATGCCTCAGAGCAACGAAGCTCGTGCACCATAACTACTGAGCCTGTACTCTAAGCCCAGGAGCCACAACTATTGAGGCCATGCACTGCAACTAATGAACTGCATGCCCCAGACACCGTGCTCCACAAAAAGAGAAACCTGTGCACCGCAAATGGAGAAAGCCCCAACACATCAATGAAGACCCAGCACAGCCAAAAATAAATAATGAATAATTTAAAAATAAAAATTCTAAAGATGGGAAGTGAGGATAGAAAGAGAAAATACTTGAGAGGTAAGAAAAGGATTATGAAGGCTCTTGTATGCCACAGTGAGGAATTTGGAATTTGAGTTGAAGGCAATTGAAAACCACTGGAAGTTTTTGAGAAGGGAAGTGAGGCAGTTCTTTTAGGAAGGATAATTCTTTTGGCAATAGGCAAGAAGGCTGTAACTCCTAAATTCACTTTCTAAAACCCTTACAGTTTTGAAACTTCTCCATATTATAAGTTCTTTGACAAAATTATTTTGTGAACCTACTATACATACTAAACTCTTTTCCAGGCTATGGTACTATTTTGAGATATTTCTCCTCATACGTATTATTTACTATTAATATTGCCTCACGGTTTGTGTGCGGTGCGTGTGTCTATGAAAGAGAGAGACATACAGACAGACAAGGTTGATTTCTAAAATGAGACCAGATGATTTTATGAAAAAGAGAATGATTAATGTGAGGTCTGAATTTATAGAAATGCACACAAAAGGTTGAAAAAGAATATTTGCTCTATCATATTAAGCAATTTTAAAAGACATAAAAAAAGAAAACAAAAACTCATTGATGCTTTGCTGCATTTTCACTGAAAGTGGTAACAATGAGAGTTTCTGAGGCTTAGTCCCTCTGGAACATACAGTATGGACAGTGAATTCTAAATCACGTCCAATAAAAGTTTTCCAATCAATAGACGTGATTATAGACTCCATATCAAAGGCTCCATGGCTTTACTTATTAAAATATATTATTCCTATTTGAATAAAATTGTTCATAATGAATTTTATTATCTGTGCATTTTCAGAAAGAAATATTTTTCTCTACACAAAGCAGAAGCAAGAAAGCCAGTCTAAATATTTCAATCGTCCAGGGAAGGACTAAGGCAATACATATTTGTAACTTATTTTGAACATCTACATTTAATTTTTGAGTTATCTTTGTAGTTCATACATCATAAAGACAGTATCCCCAGCAGTTAAGAACTCATATTTTAGAGTCTGTTGGAATCCTGCCTCTGTGATTTACTAAGTACCTCACTCTGATAAAATCACTGCACCTCTTTCACCCTCAGTTCCTTCATATATTTAGCAGAAAACATGATAATGCCAAGCTCACAGAGTTGTGACAAATTACATAGAAAGTGCTTCGTTCAAAACACATGAAAAGATGCTCCACATCACTCATTATTAGAGAAATGCAAATCAAAACCACAATGAGGTACCACTTCACACGAGTCAGAATGGCTGCGATCCAAAAATCTGCAAGCAATAAATGCTGGAGAGTGTGGGGGGAAAAGGGAACCCTCCTACACTGTTGGTGGGAATGCAAACTAGTACAAACACTATGGAAAACAGTGTGGAGATTCCTTAAAAAATTGCAAATAGAACTGCCATATGACCCAGCAATCCCACTGCTGGGCATACACACCAAGGAAACCAGAATTGAAAGAGACACATGTACCCCAATATTCATTGCAGCACTGTTTATAATAGCCAGGACATGGAAACAACCTAGATGTCCATCAGCAGATGAATGGATAAGAAAGCTGTGGTACATATACACAATGGAGTATTACTCAGCCATTAAAAAGAATACATTTGAATAAGTTCTGATGAGATGGATGAAACTGGAGCCGATTATAGAGAGTGAAGTAAGCCAGAAAGAAAAACACAAATACAGTATACTAACACATATATATGGAATTTAGAAAGATGGCAATGATGACCCTGTATGCAAGACAGCAAAAAAGACACAGATGTGTATAGTGGACTTTTGGACTCAGATGGAGAGGGAGAGGGTGGGATGATTTGGGAGAATGGCATTGAAACATGTATACTATCATGTAAGAATCGAATCACCAGTCTATGTCCGATGCAGGATACAGCATGCTTGGGGCTGGTGCATGGGGATGACCCAGAGGGATGTTATGGGGAGGGAGGTGGGAGGGGGGTTCATGTTTGGGATCGCATGTACACCCATGGTAGATTCGTGTCAGTGTATGGCAAAACCAATACAGTATTGTAAAGTAAAATAAAGTAAAAATAAAAATAAAAAAAGAAAGTGCTTGGTTCAGTGCCTGAAACACAGAAGATACTCTTACCTAGTAACTCTCTAGCACCCCCTTGTTTGCCAACAAAAGAGTAACTGTGAAAATGCCTCAAGCTTCCTCACAAACTCTACTTCCTCAGGGGGGAAAGACTTGGATTAAACAAACAGCTTAACAGTATGGAGTTCTCTTAATTCCAACAAGCAGAGTACAATGGAAAGAGCTAACGACAGCGCCTTCTCTGGGTTCATTCTCCTGGGCTTCTCCAACCAGCCCCAGCTGGAAACGGCTCTCTTTGTGGTCATCCTGATCATCTACTTCTTGAGCTGCTTAGGCAATGGCGCCATTATACTTTTGTCAACGATGGATCCTCACCTCCACACCCCTATGTACTTCTTCCTCTCCAACCTCTCGTTTATGGATCTCTGTTTGACTACTTGCACTGTCCCTCAGACCATGGCCAACTTTAAGGGGAAGGACAAGACCATCACCTATGGCGGCTGACCCAGCTCTTCATTGCCTTGGGACTTGGGGGAGTAGAGTGTGTCCTCCTGTCTGTCATGGCCTATGACCGGTATGTAGCTGTGTGCCGTCCCCTCCACTACATGGTGATCGTGCATCCCCAGCTTTGCTTGCAGCTGGTTGTAACTGCTTGGCTTACGGGCTTTGGCAATTCTGTAGTCCAGACAGCACTGACCATGACTCTTCCCCTCTGCGGTAAAAAACCAAGTGGACCATTTCTTCTGTGAAGTTCCAGTGATGCTGAAACTGGCCTGCACCAACACCTCTGTCAATGAGGCTGAAGTCTTCACTGTCAGTACCTTCTTCTTGGTGGTGCCCCTGTCACTCATCTTGGTATCCTACGGTCACATTACCCGTGCAGTCCTGAAGATAAAGTCGGCCCAAGGGAGACAGAAGGCTTTTGGAACCTGTGGTTCTCACCTAATGGTAGTGATTATTTTCTTTGGGACGCTCATCTCCATGTACCTTCAGCCTCCTTCCAGCTATTCACAGGATGTGAACAAAAGCATTGCACTCTTCTATACTCTGGTGACTCCCCTGCTTAATCCCCTGATTTACACTTTGAGAAACAAGGAAGTCAAAGGGGCACTAAGGAGACAAATGAGGAGAATCCTAGACTTGAGACAGAGTTAACACAGCACTTGCAGGCCCAGGAAGTTCTGCAATGGAAGACTTTCGAGTGACTAAACACTAGTTAATGTAATCCAACACATCCTTATAAAGCACCAACCATGTGTGAGACAGTGTTTTAGATACTTGAGACATATTAGTGAGACAGAGGCTAAGCCATTGAGCTAAACCTTTTGCTAGGGAGAATATATGTTAAATAAGATATTCTAAAAATAAACTATGGTATATCATGTACTACACATTAATGGAATGAACAATAATTACATATACAAAAACATGAATGATTCTTACAAACATGACTTACAGTGAGCAAACTAGATACAAAATAATTCCTCTTGTATGATTCCATTTACATAAAATTCAACCCAGGCACAACAAATCTCTGGTATTGAAAGTCAGAACAGTGGTTCCGCTGGGGACTGGGAGTTCTCTCTAGGAAGATATGTGGGGGAGGGGCATTCTGGAGTTCTGGTCAGGTTGTGATTCTTCATCTGGATGTTGGTGACATAAAGTATTCAATCTGAAAATTCATCAAACCTGAAACTTCAAATACGTGCACTTTCTGTATGGATGCTGGACTTCAAATCATTTACTTATTAAAAGTTTTAGATAAACCAGATATTAGCAGAATACTTTGATTCTAAATGATCACACTAAGTATTTTTGTTACTTTCACATAAAATTTGAGTTTATCTTCTAAGTGATCTAAGTTTCTTCTATCCATTGACCATCTTTAACAGGTTTAAAGACTTTAGATATTAGCGATTTGGGGCCAATTCAGATGAACCTTGTTTTGAAGATCTCAATTTAATGAAGATCTCAATTCAAGATCATGTGTCCTGTGAGTCTCTCTGGTCTCTTCATTCCATGGAGATACTTAGTGACCAGGTCTTGAGACAAAAATCATAGTGATAATTTTCAGATGAAAATTCTACTACTGGGTATTATATTGCTTTGAATTAAGTTTATCTAGAATTTAAAGACATTTATTGTGAATGTTTGTATGTCTCTATTTTTATAATGTAGCATACAAAAATGCATAATTTACTAGTAGCCAAAGATATTTTCACTTACTAGAGATTTTAATATTTTTCAGCATTTTAATAGCATATGATAAAAGGGCAGATACTAAAGGGAATCTATAAAACAATGCAAAAACAGAAATAATTGTCTGGTAAGCTTAACGTGCCTTTGTGCAAATATTTTCTTTTTAAATATTTCTTATTTAATAATTGCAAGTTGGATGGTTTTTCATGCATTATTCTGCTAATGAAATACTACAACAAGGATTTTTCTTTATTTAAGCAAAAATAGATCATTGAATTGTTGAGTTCTGTACTATTCTTACCTCTGCTTGTACTGAATATGCATGATTTCTGATTATATTTTTTGTAATAGAGAAGATATAATTTTTTTGTATCAACCCCCTGGAGTTCTCTTTTAAACCATGACAGCTAGCTTCACTGATAACCATATCATCTTTTGGCACAAAAGTTCCATACTCTATAGTCATCTAGATGCTTACATTTTTCCTTTTCAGCAAACAAATGCTGAAAATTTATCATTTCATTCAAGGTAACCTTTTGTGAACTGCATTCCCCAATAAGATGCATTAGGATACAGCTGAACACAGTTCCTACTGCAAGTACAGTCACTCCTCCTTAGCCACAGACTCAACCAAACATGGATCCATATGATCTGTCATTCTCCATAAAGTATTTGAGCATCCAACTTTTCTGGTATAGGAGTGAGTGGGAGGAAGTGCCTGAAACAACCCCTGGCCAATACTGAGAAACAATTGTACTTGGAATGGTCAAATTAACTTTAGCAACCATATTTTTAAAGCCATTAGAAAGCTGTGAAAGTGATGACGGTGATATAGACATGAGTAGCAGAAAGCACTGAACACTTCTGAGGTGAGCTGAGGGAAACTGCCTTTTTTTTTTCTCGTAGAGCATTTGAAGAGTGTGAGTGTGAGATGAGGATTGAGCATGGCCCATAAGGAGGGACTTTGGCACGAAAACATGAAAAGCCAAACAATCATATAAGGCTAGCATGACAAGCTGAAAACTTAAAGGGACTTAACTATGTGGCCAGATGTTTCTAGCAGACATTTCTATTTCCAGTGGACTCCCCAGGAAGCCAGAAAGGCAGACAAAAGTTTCAAAAATATGGAATAATCTATCCTGCTACTCCATTGTGCTTAGGAAACAAAAACTCACTAGGGTAAGGGGTCCTTTCTCTAACACATAGTTCTCTTTGGTAAGGCAGTTGCCAAATTTTGAAGCTTCATGAATGTGAAGGTGCTCAGTCATGTCCACTCTTTGCAATCCCATGGACTATAGCCTACCAGGCTCCTACATGCATGGGATTTTCCAGACCAGGATACTAGAGTGGGTTGCTCTTTGGCTAAATAGCTAAGCTAGATGTCTTTGAGGGGCAGAACTTAAGCTCCACGAGTCTTTCAGGGCTGAAAACAAACAACTTCTGAGACTTTCTGTCAAAACCCAGGAGAAGATTGTATCTCTTGTATCTCTAGAAGACAACAAGATAAAAGCTGAATAGAACAAGGACCAAGTGTACAGCAGAGGAAACTATAGTCAATATTTTGTAACTATTTTTGTACCCAATAAAGGTTAAGAATCTGAAAAAAGATATATATACATACACACATTGTGATCATCATTTCATTATGTATGTAACTCAAATCACTGTTCTATACATCTTCAGTTCAATTCAGTTCAGTTAAGTCGTTAAGTTGTGTCTGACTCTTTGACACCCCATGAACTGCAGTACACAAGGTCTCCCTGTCCATCACCAACTCCTGGAGTCCACTCAAACCCACGTCCATTGAGTCTGTGATGCCATCCAACCATCTCATCCTCTGTTGTCCACGCCTCCTCTTGCCCTCAGTCTTTGGAAGGGAAGTTATGACCAACCTGGAAAGTATATTAAAAAGCAGAGACATTACTTTGTCAACAAAGGTCCATCTATTCAAAGCTATCTTTTTTCCAGTAGTCAGGTATGGATGTGAGAGTTGGACTATAAAGACAGCTGAGCAGAGAAGAATTGACGCTTTTGAACTGTGGTGTTGGAGAAGATTCTTGAGAGTCCCTTGGACTGCAGGAGGATCCAACCAGTCCATTGTAAAGGAGATCAGTCCTGGGTGTTCATTGGAAGAACTGATGTTGAAGCTGAAACTCCAATACTCTGGCCGCCTGATGCGCAGAGCTGACTCATTTGAAAAGACCCTGATGCTGGGAAAGACTGAGGGCAGGAGGAGAAGGGGACAACAAAGGATGAGATGGTTTGATGGCAAAACAAACTTATGCAATACTTTATATAAGACATGAAGTAATAAAACTTTTAGAAGAAAATATTATTCCTCAACGAAGCTCGAAGAAAATAAAAGAATAGCCATTATTTAAAACAGAAAGGATAACAATAGTTGGTGAAGTTGGAAAAGGAACACTTATGTACTGTTGATAGGAAAGTAAGTTGGTAAGCCACTATGAAAAATAATATGAAGATATAAGGAAAAAACTAAAGATAGAACTTCCATATTATCCAGCAATCCAAATCCTAGGAACACCAAATAAAATGAAATCACTATCTGCACTCCCATGTTAAAGGCCCCACTTTTCACAATAGACAACATACAGAAAAAACATATGTGACCAAAGAGGTGAATGGCTAAAGAAAAAGTTCTATGCATATCCAAAGGAATATTATCATTAATGAGAAAGAATGAAATACTGCCCTTTGCAATAGCATGGATGGACCTTGACAGCATTATGTTCAGTGAAATAAGTCAGAAGAGAAAGACAAATGCTTTATGATCTTACATACATGTGGCATCAGAAAAACTGAACTTGTTACAAACAGAGGGAAGAATGGTTGTTACCAGGGCTAGAGAGGTAGAAGAATGGGGAGATACTGGCAAAAATGCACAAACTTCCAGCTAAAAATTAGTAATTTCTGAGGGGTCAAAAAAAAATGAACTTTTAAAAAATTTTTAAGGGGAATAAATATTTGACAAAATAAAGATCTTAGCTAACACTACATAGATATCACTTTACCGTATATAGGTTTATCAAATCATAATTTGTATTCTTTAAACTAGCTCAATTTATATCTCATTAGATATAGAGGAAAATAAATGAAAATAAGAGTTATTATTCATTTCTTTCATCCTACTTATTTTTCCTCTCCTAACTCAGATTTTCACTATTGTTTAAGACAAAAAGTTCTACATAGTTAATAAAGGAAAATACTCTAGCCTATGTACAAAGACTGCATTCTCTTTGTGATCCCAATTTCAATACAGAGCCTGAAAGAATGGCACTTCTAAAAGTTTAACATTTTGTGTATCCAGCATAACAGCAAAAGGAGCATGATCTCTTCCATGAAGCTACTTAGTGCAGCAAATTCTATCAGTTTTCTTTTTAATATGACTTGCAGGAATAAAAAATTACCACATTGACTTGTGTGTATTTGTCTTTATTTCAGAAAACATTGAAATTACACCATATATAAACCTGTATCTTCTAAGTGATATAAGCTAAAGAAAACATTTCCTTCTACTGTTCATCCCCAGGTAAGAGTTAAGAGATCTATCTAAAAGTGGTTGCATACAAAGTGTGTGTTAGCGGATATGTACATCCGGCTGTGTGTAATAACATAGTAATATGTGTTATTAAAGCCAAATAGAAACCAAAATAGAACATGCTGGGGAGGAATATGGGAAGAAATATTCTTTGGGAAGTACTGGAGGCTTTTTCCAAGATGGGGAGTAAACTCAGAGAGAGGTTGATCTCAGGATAAAAATGACACATTGATGGCTATGGTGCTCTTTATTTATACTAAACCAAACAGAATTCTCATTGAGTGGATGCATCATTAGGAAACTATCCAAAGAGAATCTTGGGAGACTATTTAACAATTCTCAAATGCATGAAATAAGGACTTTAAAATATTTAGTAAGCACTACTTGTGACCAGTTAATACAAAATCAGGACTGGGCTCCTGAGAAAGATTTTGACAACTAACAGTGACATTCCATTGATCCTGAATATCCCCAATAACCTAATCACTGGAAATGCCTAGTTTGCTTCAATGAGACTAAAGCTACAGGCACAGCAACAGCTTCCCTGGTGGCTCCGAGGGTAAAATATCTGCTTGCAATGCAAGATACCCAGGTTCAACCCCCAGGGAAGATCCCTGGGTCAGAAAGATCCCCTGGAGAAATGGCAACCCACTCCAGTATTCTTGCCTGAGGAATGCCATGGACAGAGGAGCCTCATGGGAGTCCATTAGGTCAAAAGAGCTGGACACGGCGGAGCGACTTTCACTTTTCACAACTGAAGAGTTTTGCTCTCAAAAGAGGTTAAAATTATCCTCAGAAATGGTCACCTAATTAGAAGAACTTGCAGCTTCTAAAGACATTGTGGATTTAATTCACTACAAAATGGTTAAAAGAATCCACCAAACAATATAAATCAGAAGAATAGATTGTTTAAAAGGAGCATGAATACCCAATCCCTACAGCCACCTCAAGGACACCTTCCCCTGAAACCTCTGATTCAGGAGGCACACAACTTCTCATTTCTGCATTTACACAGAGCACCCCTTCCCAGGAAACCACATCCACAAGACATTTCCACGCACTGTGGTTCCAAGTCTGCCATATCAAGTTGAATTAGGCTACAGTACTGAAAGATGAAAGAAGCTCTCAATCATAATATAATCAGGCATCAGAAAAGACCACACCTACAGAGGAAAGAGGTGACAGAGAACTATAATCTGTTCTTCTGCCCTCAGTGACCCTGGTTAGAGCAGAACCCTGGGCAAAGAGTTAACACTAAAGTCTACTGACTAGGAGATAAAAGAGGATATTACAGGGGTCACTATATGCTGATTCAGTTCAGTTCAGTTCAGTTCAGTTCAGTCGCTCAGTCGTGTCCGACTCTTTGTGACCCCATGAATCGCAGCACGCCAGGCCTCCCTGTCCATCACCAACTACTGGAGTTCACTCAGACTCGCGTCCATCGAGTCAGTGATGCCATCCAGCCATCTCATCCTCTGTCGTCCCCTTCTCCTCCTGCCCCCAATCCCTCCCAGCATCAGAGTCTTTTCCAATGAGTCAACTCTTCGCATGAGGTGGCCAAAATACTGGAGTTTCAGCTTCAGCATCATTCCCTCCAAAGAAATCCCAGGGCTGATCTCCTTCAGAATGGACTGGTTGGATCTCCTTGCAGTCCAAGGGACTCTCAAGAGTCCTCCAACACCGCAGTTCAAAAGCATCAACTCTTTGGTGCTCAGCTTTCTTCACAGTCCAACTCTCACATTCATACATGACTACCGGAAAAACCATAGCCTTGACTAGATGGACTTTTGTTGGCAAAGTAATGTCTCTGCTTTTCAATACGCTTTCTAGGTTGGTCATAACTTTTCTTCCAAGGAGTAAGCGTCTTTTAATTTCATGGCTGCAGTCACCATCTGCCATGATTTTGGAGCCCAAAAAAATAAAGTCTGACACTGTTTCCACTGTTTCCCCATCTATTTCCCATGAAGTGATGGGACCAGATGCCATGATCTTCGTTTTCTGAATGTTGAGCTTTAAGCCAACTTTTTCACTCTCCTCTTTCACTTTCATCAAGAGGCTTTTTAGTTCCTCTTCACTTTCTGTCATAAAGGTGGTGTCATCTGCATATCTGAGGTTATTGATATTTCTCCTGGCAATCTTGATTCCAGCTTGTGCTTCTTCCAGCCCAGCATTTCTCATGATGTACTCTGCAGATTACCATTCTACTAATGTTTTTAGTAGGGTGGATAGGGTCTGTTTAGAGTGCTATAAACCTACAGTATACAGACTACAGTTGTTCTAATGAGTAAAAGTCTTAAAGCCAGAACACGACTGGTTCTGATGAGGACACATGTCAAGTGAGAAACTCTCAAGCCTACCTTTGCTGACTTGTACGATACAAGTTAAACAAGTGAGAGTCCCTCATTTATTTTATATATTCCATGTTAAAAACCTAAGTTCAGGAAGCAGTGTCTGACTGGTTTGGGGCCTCGCGGACATTGCACATGTTGTTGCTCTTGTTTTGTATTATTTTCTAATTGTCAGTTTGGTGCTGGTTAAGAACTGTGTTTCATAGGAGTCTGACTGACACTTCAGGCTTCCAAGGTGACACATTACCTGAGCACACTGTGTTCACCTTGTGTTCCTCAGAAGGCAAAAATGATGAAAGATTATGACTTGCTCTTGGGTGTATTGACAGTTCTGAACTCCAGATGGGATCAAATAATTTAGCCAAGGCCTGGATACACCCACTGCAGCCATTTCACAGATCTTAAGAATTCAAAAGGAGGGAATTCCCTAGCGTTCCAGGGTATAGGCTCCATGCGTCTACTGCAGGGGCCATGGGTTCAATCCCTGTTCTAGGAACTAAAGAGGGACAGCTTGAAAAGGTAGATAGCATTTTAAAAAATTATAAAACAGAACTTAACTTTGGGTATGTGGTATATTTTAAGTGATCTTTTTTTTTTTATTAGTGTAGCCTGGGATACCCCTATTATCTGTAATTTATTCTAAAGTAGTATACACATCCAAATGACACTCAGGCATTTGCTTAAAACAAATAAATCTGTTTGTGTGTGTGTGTGTGTGTGTGTGTGTGGCAGTCCTTAGGACCAGACAAGTAGCTGCTCACTCATGAAAATGGACTTTGTGACGTCATGTGACCTTGAGGGTTTCTGCACCAAAGAAAGTATCATTGAGGGATTTGTAAGTGACTCTTCGGACATAACTATCAAGACCTGATTCAGTAATAAGGAGAGGGGGAAATTTCTCACCATTCAGAGTACAGAACACTCCAAACTGCTTTTAATCAGGTATATGTTCAGCATTACTGTGGGGTCAAAATACTTGGTTTCACAAGTATTTAACTCAAGGGTGAAGAGTGTGGTGCTGTTAGGAATATAGATAAAATGTTGACCCTGTATGTAATTTACCCACACTGCCATGTCCAGCTTGCAAGACCACTTCTCAGGCAAATTGGCCGAGAGGGTTCAAGACCCAGGAAGATGATTAGTTGCTAGGATAGGGAACTGTGTGATAGTGTCACATGCTTTTGTCTCCACTAAGAGACACAAATGCACTTACTTGCCTAGTGGTACATGCTGGGGAAATCTACCAAAAGTCATAAATATTTCTGTGATGATGGCACAGTCAAAGCTATAGCCTCCAGAGAGAAAATACACTGTTCATGATGCTTAACTTACACACACAGAAAAAAAACAGAATCTATACCTGAAAATAAATTTATGCTGTAAACTGAGCTTGAGTGGGGATCTAAGACCTAGAATGGCAGATTAATTTTTTCCGGAATGCTTACTTTGTTACTCAAAATTCAGAACTCTGTGACAGTTATTTCATAATTACACAGCTATTACTAAAGCTTAGGCATGTGTTTTTAAATTAATAGACAAAATATTAATTTTTTCATTTTCCTTCTGATGAGTCTGAGGACATCTCCACAAAACATGGGATTTCCTGGAAATCAGGGGCCATTTCCAATATTTTTATACTTCACTAAATCCAAATTTCACAGGAAGCTTAGTAGAGGAGAGATTCTAAGGTCTAAACCAATTGATGCCTAAATCAAAGAGTTTATAAAATGGCACGACAAGAATAATCTAAACATATTTTACCCTTTGAAACTTATGCTGTGTCACAGGAGGTAAAACATGTAGAATACGCAGTAGAACCTGGGTCATATGCTGCTCAGATATAATGCCCTTGAAAATTCCTCATTTAAAAATCTCATTTTGGAGAGGAACTAAGAGGTTCACAAAATTAAAATAACCAACTTTATACTTCACATCGGTGTTTTTCTCCTGCTGTGAACAAAAATGCACGTAAGAACTACCTGGTGTTCTTACCAACAAAGGGCTACCAGTGTCACAGCCAGCAGTGCATCGTGCCCTTCGCTCAGTGAGTCCTAGGGCGGCCTTCTCTGAAATGATCCTACACAACATGGCTGCTGCGCTGCTGAGGTTACAGTTGCACCTGATGTCTGAATGGCTTTACCGGGATTAATGCAGCAAGATTTTCTTTGAGATCCAACTTTATTTTCCCCACAAGTGCTCCACCTACATCAGTGAAAAACATCTGATCAAACCATCAAACTATGAAATATTAGTAGAGTCATGATCAAAATAAGAGAATGAATGGTATCTTCTAGTAACTCCTAGAAAATATTATTAATAATATTCCTTACAGTGTTTCAGTGGTTTTATGTTCTCATTTGGGCTTCATGTAATATAAACGCATGTCTTTTTGTGAATAGATGTGAACAATGTACCCAAAAGAGAGTGCAAATAAAAATCCTTGGAGCTGTCAAAACAATAACTACAAAACGGATGCTGTCAGAACACTGAATCAGCCTCTCTGGAAGTTGAAATGAATACATGAACTTAGAATCTGAACACTCACTTTTCAAAGGGAATGAAGGAAACAAATTCCCTTCAGAAATTTCAGAGGGAATTTTAGATGACTTGTGCGGGACACACAGATACATCTAAAGAGCACTGGCGTTCAAGGTCCTTCCATTCAACTGTCCTCCTCAGCCATCATCTGGAGTCAGAGGCCTTCCAAAGCACCTTCTTCATCGCTCCCTTCACATCCCTGTTCCTCAGCGTATATATGAGGGGGTTGGTCATGGGGATAATGACAGTGTAGAAGAGAGACATGAACTTGTCCTGATCCTGGGAGTTGTTGCTGCTGGGCTGATAATATACGTAGAAGGCTGTGCCAAAGAACAGGGAGACCACCGTGAGGTGCGATCCACATGTGCCAAATGCTTTTCTCTGCCCTGCGGTGGACTTTATTCTTAAGACCGCCCTGACAATCTGACCATAGGAGAACACAATCAACGCAACAGGTGTGAGAAGAATGATGACACTGGCAAAGAAGGTTGCGTACACATTCATAGTGGTGTCCACACAAGCAAGTTTGAGAAATGGAGGGATCTCACAAAAGAAGTGGTCTAATTTATTTCTCCCACAACGAGGTAAAAGGAAGACAAGCACTGTCTGCAATAAGGAGTTGGCAAAACCAGTGATCCATGAAGCAGAAGCCATCAGGGCACACAGACGAGGATGCATGATGGCTGTGTAGTGAAGGGGCCTGCAAACAGCTGCATAGCGGTCCAATGCCATAACTCCTAGGAGAATACATTCTGTACATCCCAATGCCAGAGAGATATACATTTGAACTACACAGCCACCAAAGGAGATGGATTTGTCTGCTCCGCTGAGATTAACTAGGAGCTGTGGAACAATGCTAGTTGTGTAGCACATGTCCAGAAAGCTCAAGTTAGACAGGAAAAAGTACATCGGGGTGTGAAGACGTGGGTCCAAGTAGGACAATGCAATGATGGTTGTGTTTCCCAGCAAAGTGAAGATGTAGAAGATCAAAAGGACCACAAAGAGAACTGGCTCAAGTTGGAGCCTGTCAGAGAAGCCCAGTAAGATAAATCCAGTGAAGGAACTTTCATTTTTCTGTTCCATCCTTTGCTAGCACATGGCTCCTGTCAAATCAAGCATTTAGCAATTTATTAAAGGTATCTTCCAAAAGAGTGCAGGGATAAAGAGGAAAATTTGTCATGTTCAAAGACATGGTCATGTGATTTATATGCAACTCTTTGAATAAATGATGTACCTATTGAAATTGAGCTCTATACTATCACAAGAAGTTATATACAGAGTTTTATATTGATAATTAATATAAGAAAATAATTAATAATAATAAAATCAAATAATGAACCTTGGTTTGCATCAATCATACATATAAAGTGCCTTTTTCAGATTGAGTTTAATAGGATTATAGTATGATCAATATATATGTACATTTTAGAGAAAGTGGGAATGAGGGAAATCAAAGGAGAGTGATCAGAAAGAGTAAGAAAGATGTACACAAAGGGAGAAAGTTTATTTTAAATATGTATTGCATAATTCTACATAACTGGGTATGAACATACATCACATGTAATAGGGGCTTCCCTTGTGGCTCAGCTGGTAAAGAATCCACCTGCAGTGCAGGAGACCTGGGTTCTATCCCTGGGCTAGGCAGATCCCCAGGAGAATGGAAAGGCTACCCAATCCACTATTCTGGCCTAGACAATTCCATGGAATATATAGTCCATGGGGTCACAAAGAGTCAGACAGGACTGAATTATTTTCACTTCACATGGAATAGAATAATAGAAAATAATCTCTGAAATGCATTCAGATATAGAAATTTATGAGCTAGAATGTAGTTGTACAAAGGATTATATTACATTCAAAGTATCACTATGATACTGCCTCATGTAAACATTTTGGCAGAATAGTTACTCTACTCCTAATACATGATATTAGTGAATGCTATATCCTGGTCTTTTTGGATAGTACTAAAAAGTAAATTGCTCAGAGCCTGAAAAAGCACCTTCAATTATACTGTTTAACTTTTTCTGTTAAGATATCTAAAATTACTAAACCTATTTAACAAGAACTCCAAAAATGTATTCACTGTGCATAGTCAGTTCATGGGCTTTCCTCTTGGCTCAGTGGTAAAGAACTGCCTGCCAATGCAAGAGACACAGGAAACATGGATTCAGTCCCTGGATCAGGATGATACCTTGAAGAAGAAAATGGCAATCCACTTCAGTGCAGAAAATCCTAGTAGGATAGAGTCCATGGGGTCACAAAGAGTTGGACATGACTTAACAACTAAACAACAGAAGTAGTCAGTTCACAGTAGAAATTCAAAATCCAGTGACCTGCACTTACATTTTCTTTCTGTTGATTTCATTTTCATATATGACCAACAACTAAAATGCCTGGAATTCCTATAGGAGACAGGATTATTCACTATCAACAATTCATTTGAATGGCAATGAAGAACATATAAATGAGGAAGAAATGGATCAATCACAATCTCAGAAATAAGACTTCTAATCAGTATGGACAGGGTTTGGCCAGGTTGGGGAGAAGAGACTGAATGGGGATTTCTTTGCTGTTTACTGAGTGAATGTCCTCAAGACAAAGCGAATCAGGGAAGAAGAACAGAGCAGACAAATGTGCTAAGCAAGGATTGATCTCAAATGGAATAGCATGAACCTGATCCCATAGAAAGCTGGAAAATGACTCTCCAAACAGAACTATCTGCTGGTAAAAATATCTGTCTTCACTTACACAATCAATGCTACCTGAGCATTTCAAGTGGGGCAGATAAAGAACTGAATTTTATTTTTTGAATTTAAATTTACTTATTTTAATTGGAGGTTAATTACTTTACAATACTGTATTGGTTTTGCCATACACCAACATGAACCTGCCATGGGTGTACACGTGTTCCCCATCCTGAACCCCCCTCCCACCTCCCTCCCCGTACCATCCCCTCTGGGTCATCCCAGTGCACCAGCCCCAAGCATCCTGTATACTGCATTGAACCTGGACTGGCAAATAGTTTCTAATATGATATTATACATGTTTCAATAAAAGAAATGAATTTTAAATTTAACTTTAACTCAGGTAAATTTAAATACCTAGTCATTTAAATGAGTCTAGTCACTACTATGCAGATAACAAGCTGTGGAGCATGCATTGGAGATGCAGCCCCACATTAACAAAAAGGCAGCCTTTTATATATCCCACGAATCTGTCATTGACTGCAAGCTGCCCCAAACACATTCAGGAAACCTCCTGGCAATGTGGCTCTGATTCAACAGATGGCAAATTTCTGAAGAAGGAAAAAGCTCTGAAGCTATCAGTCAACACTCATGACAAATATGATGTGGACTGGTGCACCAGCCAGTAGAAAAGATCTGAGCTGACACCGGAAGCATTCATACAAAACGTAGAGTTCATTCATAAGTGTGTGCAAGGATGGACGGACAGTCACCAGTGTACATTACACAGCACCTTGTCATTTGCCTAATTTACTGATAAATTAAACATTCAGATCACCTTTTCTGACCCATGTTTCTCCTCTCAAATTGGTATTTCTCCTCAATTGAAGAATGATCATATTTCGTTAACAATAAATTTAAAAATGCATTGACACGATAACCACAAAATGGACATTCATTGTTGTAACTAAAACTAGCATGTGGAAAAGTACACATGTTCATTTCTTTAAGAACATGAACATTTTAAAACGACAGGTATTGACAGTACACTTTAAGAAACATTCTGTAATTTCACAGAAAATAAGGAGCTGAGGAAAAAATAACTGTACAGTCTAATATTTTCACATTCACATATATACTATTATTCAATTACTGAAGGACAGGTTCTATTGCAGCCAAAAATCTTGTATTTAAATTTTTCCATGTATACATACTGAGACAAAATGAATATACTACAATAGGATGAAATGTCTAGGAACAAAATGTTGGCTTCCATAAGGAACAGTTAAGTTCTTAAAGTTGGTGAATTTTTATAAAAACTTCTGTTTCTTTTGCCAACTGACATGTACGTTACTCAGTGTAACCTTTAAAGAACACTTGCAACTGAAAACAAGCTAACTTACCAATTCCTAAGTGCTACAGAGATCAAGTTCCAGTCCTCTCAGTGTTATTCACCTCATGTGAGTGTCCTAAGCTCATTCTCTACCTCATTTCCAAGTTCCTGCCTTTAATACAGCACTGGGCATAGGAACCTAGGTATGTAGACTAAGGATGCAGGTTGCATGCAATGAGTACATAAGTTGGCTCTACCAGCTTTGGAATATCCTTAAGTTTTCCTTAAGCAAGAAGATGCTTTCTCTTGATAACTTCAAATACCTTCACACAATACTGAAGATCAGCATTGTGCCTAGCTGGTAGGATGACATAGGAAGGCAATCTCAAACTCTCAGGATTCCTTCTGAATATAATGCCTTGGCTCTATGACAGAGAGCTCATTATGAAAGCATGAGATTGGTATGAAATATCAGTAAAACTGGTCTGGTGAAAACTGTTTACCTGGCTGAAGTCTCTGAGGAATGTATGTCCTATACTGTTAATTAGCTGATGTCACCTAGCTGCCCAGAGATGACAATCCTCGGGGAAAATGAATATCAAAGAGAATCCAAGAGAATACCTAATCTGCCTCTTTTGTAACTTCTCATAAGTGACAGAGGTCAGACAACTCCCTAGACTTTGCAGTTATCGTAGCTCTCTTCTTTTAATGGCTTAGTTATTTTACTAAACACTTGAGATTTTTTCACACAATTGCAAAAAAAAAACTGCATATATAAATAAGAACTCGTTCAGTTACTTAACGTTAAATATGTTAATTTTCACCTAATTTCCATAACCCAATTCATAATTTTCACCTAAAATCCACATAATATTCATTTTAAAATTCTTTTTTTCTTTGTTTTATACTTAAATTTATTTATTTTTAATTAAAAGAGAATTGCTTTACAGTATTTTGTTGGCTTCTGCCAAACATCATACAAATCAGCCATAGGTATAACTATGTCCCTTCCCTCTTGTGCCTCCCTCCACATCCTACTCCTCTAGGATGTACAGAGCCCCTGTTTGAGTCCCTGAGTCATTCAGCAAATTATAACCAACTTCTAAGAGATCACAGAGTTAAAGTTTAGGCAGATTCTAACCTTTAAGGTAATACATTAAATAGCAACACCCACATTTTACTCCCAAACTTCTAATGTGGCTAAGGAAAAATATCAAGTCTTCTATGACATTGTTCAATTGCTATCAGAGAGTTGCAAGAATTTACTTAAACAAACAGAAAAACTATTGACTTGTTAAATGGAACTCCCATGGTTTTCTACAGTTCAACTCATCTTTCCATTTACGATGCACATGATTGAGTTATTTAAGATAGCTATAATTGCTAAAGTAAATTGAAAGAAATTTGAAGGGCACTGTGTGTTTTGAAGTTTGAAAATCAATCAATTTCAAAACAACTTATACGCTTGACTACACAAGGAAAAGGCAGGAATACTTAACATCTGTCTATGGAAGGCTTTGGCCTAACCATCAAATGCAGCTTCAAAAATATAAAATCTCTTTTCCCCACTAGAACACATTTTGTTTCAGAGTAATAGACCACTGCTAGTTAGTAGTATAAGCTATCCAAGAAAAAGCTATTTAGGTTTGAAGCATCTTGGTTTTCATATGTTATTAGAAAAGCACAGAGAACTTCAATAATTAACCTACATTTTATAGCCAGCCATTTCCCATATAAGCATAAATTCACTTTTTTAATAACATACTGCCCATAGAGAGAAACTATCTCTTCCTTAAAATAGTCTTAATTAGAATTTTCTCAGTAATCTCACCACTATTTAAATCCCAACATAATATTAATAAGGAGACTTAAGAAAGACTAATATGGCATAGGGTGTCCATAGATGGAGAAAATCTGCTGCTGCTGCTGAGTCGCTTCAGTCATGTCTGACTCTATGCGACCCCATAGACAGCAGCCCACCAGGCTCCCCTGTCCCTGGGATTCTCCAGGCAAGAACACTGGAGTGCTTTGCCATTTCCCTCTCCAATGCATGAAAGTGAAAAGTGAAAGTGAAGTCGCTCAGCCATGTCCACTTGTTTGCAACCCCATGGACTGCAGCCTACGAGGCTCCTCCATCCATGGGATTTTCCAAGCAAGAGTACTAGAGCAGGGTGCCATTGCCTTCTCCAGGAGAGAATCATAGACATGCTATTAACACTTCTTCCTGGTTCAATCTTGCTGCTGCAAATATTAATTAGCAAAATAATGTTGGATAATAATTTGACATTATCTAGGAATGCTAGCTTGAAATTACATGCTTTTTTTTCCTATGCTATTTTTCAAAATTCTTCTTTTATTGAAATATAATACAACAAAAGCAAGATCTATTTTTTTAATCTATAATGAGGATTCAGCAAAATAAAATCATTATTAAAAACCCTGTTAAGAGGTTAAGATAAGCTACAAACTGGAAGAAAATAATTTCAAACTGCTTATCATAGAAAATAGTCATATCTAGAATGTACAAAGTATCTCAAAACTCTACAATAAGAAAATAACTCAATTAAAACACATTCAAGCAGATAACTCACCAATGTAAATATACAGATGGTAAAGATATCATTATGAAACATGAAAACATGTTTAGCATCACTCAGTTCAGTTCAGGTCAGTTCAGTCGCTCAGTCATGTCCTACTCTTTGCGACCCCATGAATCGCAGCATGCCAGGCCTCCCTGTCCATCACCAACTCCCAGAGTTCACTCAGACTCGCGTCCATCGAGTCCGTGATGCCATCCAGCCATCTCATCCTCAGTCGTCCCCTTCTCCTCCTGCCCCCAATCCCTCCCAGCATCAGAGTCTTTTCCAATGAGTCAACTCTTCGCATGAAGTGGCCAAAGTACTGGAGTTTCAGCTTCAGCATGGTTCCCTCCAAAGAAATCATCAGCAAAATGCAGACTAAGACGATGAAGACATATCACCACTCACCTACTAGAACAAAAATGAAAAATATAGGAACAATACCAAGTGTTGGTGAGATTGTGGAAAACTTGAATCACTCATACATTACTAATGAGAATATAAAATGATGCAGTTACTTGATAAAAGATTTGGCTGTTTCTTTAAAAACTGAACATGCACTTGCCATACAGCCCAGTAATCATGCTCTTGGGCATTTATGGCAAAGAAACAAAAATTTATTCCACACAAAAACCTGTGCACAATTATTCATAGCAGCTTCATCTGCAACAGCAAAAAGCTGAAAACTAAAATATTCTCAACAAATACTGGTACATCCATACCATGGAATACTACTTGGCAATAAAAAAGAATACACTATTGATACACACAACATTTTGGATGAATCTCAAGGGTATTATGTTGAATGAAAATAAGTCTATGCTAATAGGTGAAGTATGATCCCATCTATATAACACCTATGAAATAACAAAACAATAGAGACAGAGACCAAATTAGTACTCCTCAGGAGTTAGGGATGGTTTTACAGAAAGTTCAGGGGAGGGGGTGCTTCCCAGATAGCTCAGTTGGTAAAGAATCTACCTGCAATGCAGAGGACCCTGGTTTGATTCCTGGGTTGGGAAGAATCCCTTGGAGAAAGGAAAGGCTACCCACTCCAGTATTCCACCCTAGAGAATTGCATGGACTGTATAGAGTAGGGGGTCTAAAGAGTTGAATGTGACTGAACAACTTTAATTTGCAGGGGAAGGGAGGGACTAGAAATGACTATAAAGGGGTATCACAAGGGAGATGTGTGTGGTGATGGGATAAATCTATATCTTGATTGTGATGGTAGCTACAGGAATTTACACGGGGAAAAATTTACATAGACCTAAACACACACAATGTACATATGTCAGTTTCCTAGTTTTTAAATTGTATTATAGCTGTATAATGGGCTTCACTGGTAGCTCAGCTGGTAAAGAATCCACCTGCAAAGCAGGAGACTCTGGATCGATTCCTGAGTCGGGAAGATCCCATGGAGAAGGGACAGGCTACCCACTCCAGAAATCTTGGGCTTCCCTGGTGGCGCAGAGGGTAAACAATCTGCCTGCAGTGCAGGAGACTTCAGTTTGATCACTGGGTTGGGAGATTCCCTGGAAGAGAACATGGCAACCACTCCTGGAGAATCCCCATGGACAGAGGTACCTGGTGGGCTACAGTCCATGGGGTGGCAAAAAGTCAGACACGACTGAGCCTCTAAGCACAGCACAGCATAGTTATATAATATAAAATCACTGGGAGGAAATAGATCAAATTTTCAAGACTTCTCTCTACTAACTTTGGATTCCCATCAATCTGTAATTATTTCAAACTACATAGTCTAAAAAGAAAAAAGGCTTGGATAGAACAAGAACTGGTGAATGAGAAAAAGAGGGACAGACAGACACAAAAGAATAAGAATGGCAAAGAGAGAGAGAAGGAGAGAGGAAGCTGCTCAAAAGGGGAGAAGATTCCTGTTCACTCATGACATACTGGTTCCAGATCTCCTTTCCTCCCATTGGGCGCAGTGAATCTACAGTTTTACACAGAACAACTCCTTCAAAAAGAAATGCAGAAACTAGCTGGGTGAATCCTATACACAAGGTGAATAACAAAAACCCCACACTAAAATCATTAGAAGATAAAAAAAATAAAGCATTAGAAAAGGCAGAGACAAAATCTCTGCATAAACCCCATCCTTGGAGCCACAATATACAATCAGGAGGGAAGTCCTCACTGCCAGTTTCTCCCTGGGAAACAAAGTGTCCCACACCTGGCACCTTATCTTTGAAGACTTCCACCTGAGACATGACCCTCCAAAACATGGAGCTCTGAAAGCCAGTAAAGATTGTCTCCATGAAATCCATGAGGCTATAAGGAACTGAGAAAAAATTCTCAACAGGCTCACCCAGACTCACTGTGGCTATCTCTCCAGGGAACAGCACAGAGACACAGACTGAAACCTCCAGCTTCTCCCTGAAAGAAGCCTATTTCCTTATGTTAAAAGCTGAGACTTCTAACACATATCTAGGGTTCAACTGCAATCCTCACCAAACACCTGAGAAGTCAACAGGTGCCATCATCATGCTCTCCCTCTGTCCCACCCCAGGTCACCAGTGTCTATAAAGGAGCTTGTGCACATATGTGGCCGCCCAGATTTTGGGGCTGCTGCCCCAGGACACACTCTTATCGTGTAGCCCAGGCCCCCTACAGGGCTTGTGTTCCTGGGTCCAACAGGACAGTAGCAAAGTAAGGAAAGATTCCTAACTGGCTGCCTGTGCCCCCCAACTTAGGGCTCAATGTGGAAGGAACAGACAGAAACTTGCATTTCCCACTGTTCTCCTAAAACAGGTGAGAGGTAACAAGCAGGAAGGCCAGGGGTCTCCAAACGGAGGAAATAGGCTACAAGTGTCAGACATTTTTTCTCTCTCCCTTAAGAGGCAGGACTTCCTGGTGGCTCAGACTGTAAAGCCTCTGCCTACAATGCAGGAGACCCGGCTTCAATCTCTGGGTCAGGAAGATCTCCTGGAGAAGGAAATGGCAACCCACTCCAGTATTCTTGCCTGGAAAATCCCATGGAAGGAGGAGCCTGGTAGGGCTACAGTCCACGGCGATTTCAAAAAATCAGACACAACTGAGTAACTTCACTTTAAGAGGCAGGTGGAAACAAACTACAATTGTCAGACATTTTTCTCTTAAAATTCTCTGTTGCCATGACGACACCTCTTCCACCAGAACTTAACTTTTCTCAAACCTTGAGCTAACCAATGCGTTTTTCTTATGGATATGTTTTTCTTAAGCGATGTTAATGAAACCATGTATTTGCTTTGCAATTTGCCTTTCTTCAAAATTGTTCCACCTAAGACTAACTTTTGGCTGATAATTGCTCAACAAACCAGTATTCATATCCATTGTTTTATGGCTGAGGGATGACACACCTCCTGCCACCCTATCTCAAAAATGCATATTGTGGTAGAGGGGCCTGGTGAAACTCCATCAGCCTTCAGGTGTCTCTCTTATCCTATTAATAGCTTTCTAACAGACATAAAACACAGAGCTAAAGACTACCAGGGGGGGCACTCTCTGTCCCCATTCTGATGTCTCTCTCAGAAGCTTTCTCTCTCCCTTGTTACACTTTAATAAAACTCTGCTATACAAAAGCTCTTGAGTGATCAAGCCCGGTCCCTGGTCCCAAAGTTAAATCTACAGAGATCACAAATCTGACATCATTCACCATAAGCTATCAGCAGTATACTTACATATTTGAAAATTTATTCCCTGATGGTTCAACTTCCAATCAGCCTCCATCTAGATGCTGACTGAGTTCCTCCCCTTTAGAAAATTAAGAGGTCTTGACAAACCTTCAAATGCTGGGAGCCACTAGAATAAGGTGGAGCAGGAATACTCCACAATTGTTGACAAACTACACCCCTGCCTGAGAGAGAAAGCAGGGGACAGAGACAGCAGTAGACAGAGGAAGACTCTTCTTTAAGCCACTGGATTTTCAGGGTCTTTTTCTTACAGCAGCTTAGCCTTTAATTCAACTAATAGAGTTTTCCTCTCACATCTCTGGATTTTCCTCCCAATCTCATGAAGAGTCTTAAAATTCTCTATTACCCAATCATTAAATGTTGAGGTGCCTCAAACCTTGGTCTTCAGTCTTCTTTCTCTAAAATCTCTCCTCATGTAATGTCCTTCATTCTTTTGGTTCCCAGGAGTAATGACCATTAGCAGTTGCCAGAAAATGAAAATAGAATCTGGGTAATAAACTCTAACCTTTTTTTTTGTCTTTTCCTTGGTGCTTAGTATTGTTTCACTTTCTCATAGGGTACCTGGTACAGAGGCATTGTGCCCCAAACTTCAGCTCACGGGACTGTGTGCCGAAGTGCTGCGAATGACAAATTCTAGATGGCGGCAGCAGGCCTGTGCAGAGATGCTGCACCTGGCACCGGGGTGTGGAGCCACAGGCAGCACAGGTGCACGTGCCCAGGGAGAACCCGGCCACCCACTTCACAATGATAAGATACCCCAATCACGCAACTTGCGGATGGGCTGTCCAGCAGAGGGCATACTCTAGATGATGAGCTCCCATTTCTCCATTTTATGACTAAAGGATGAAACTTCCCTTTGCTTCTACTTTTTAAAAATATTTATTTATTTTTATGTATTTATTTGGCTGTGCCATGTGTTAGTTGAGGCATGCAGGACCCAGTTGCCCAAGCAAGGATCAAACCCAGCTTCCCTGCACTGGGAGTGCAGAGTCTTAGCCATTGGGCCCCCAGGGAAGTTCCTTTGCTCCTGATCTGAACTCCATCTTGTTCTATTGGCAAGATCAACACCCAGCAGAAGGACCATTTTTAGGGCCCAACTTCAAAGCATTGGTAACAGTTGCAAATATCTTTGACAAAGTTTGTATTTATGATCCAGATGATTTCCATAGGCCCCCAGACTCTACGTCATAGCTTAGGCCTTCCCAGAAAAGGGAACTTGAAACAAAGGTTTGTGAACAAGCACTTAATGGAGAATGAGATAAAGCATCAGGAGTGAAAGAAAGGAAACAGAAGAGGAAGAAAAGCGGACTTGTCAAGGATACATTATCAAATCTGCCGTTAGTATGGAGTAACTGGGTGCTCAATCACATTTGTCCCCCTAAAGCATGTCCTAGGAGATATCCAACAGATCCCTAGCCCAGGAGAAGAAAGGAAAAATACTCTACTTATCAGCCCCCATTTCCCATTAGTCATATCTTCACTCTGAATCTGACCAGTGCCATGTAGGGCCCTTCCTGGTAACAGACCCCTTTGTGTCCCCACTTACTGATTTGTTCTCTTTGTTTTATAATGTTGGCCATGCTGCATGGCATGTGGTTTCTAGTCTCCTGACCAGGGATGGAACCCTCGACCTCTGCAGTGAAAGCGAGGACTCTTAACCACCAGGCCAACAGGAAAGACCTCCCACTGATTGGATTTTTTCTTTTGTTTTTGCTGTGCTTGGTCTTTGTTGTGGCTCTTCATTGCTCCATGCAGGCTTTCTCTAGCTGCGGTGCAAGGGTTTCTCATTGCTGTGGCTTCTCTTTCTGGGGACCACGGGCTCTAGGGCATGCTGGCTTCAGTAGTTGTGGCTCATGGGATCTAGAGAGCTGGCTGGGTAGCTGTGGCGCATGGCCTTAGTTGCTCTGCATCATGTAGGAACTTCCTGGACCAGGAATGTAACTTGTGTTCACTGCATTGGCAGCAGGGTTCTCCCACTAGACCACTAGGGAAGCACCTACTTATTGCTGACTGGGGAAAGAGGCCATGAAAACACACTGTGACCTCCTAAACCTTCCATGTGAAATAAAGAACAGAACGTAACAGTTACTATTTATGGAAGTAAAGAATGCACAAAGAGAGACAGGACAGTCAAGCAGGAGAGTAGCCATAATTTCAACAAGTAATGGGTCACAAGAACTTGGAAATCGGCCTTCCCCATATGAACATTCCAGGCCATCCTACTGGAAGACAAGACACCACATCAAGGAGATGGAAACCATGCCAACTGTGGCAGTCTTGGATCAGGAAGCCCTAAGTCAACCCAGAAGCTAACTGCTGGCATTTGAGTGAGTCCAGCCAAGACCTGAAGAATTGTCTAGCTAAGCTTAGCCCAAATTGCTAATGCACATAATTGTGAGATAAATTAATGGTTGGTGTTTTAAGCAACTTAATTTTTGAAGTGATTTGTTATATAGAAAAAGCTAATCAATTGTAGGTGCCAATTTACCTATTGGCATCAGAATACATGTGTTGTAGAAGTAGCAATTTTTAGGAAATGATAAAATGTTAATATTCCTTACAGCGTTTTGGTGGTTTCCTGTTCTTATTTTGGCTATGCTTTCATGTAATAATTTCACATATCTTTTTGCAAATAGATGATGTATGATGTACCTAAAAGGGAATGCAAACAAGAAAAATCCCTGGAGCTTTAAAAAACAATAACCTCAAAACAGATGCTATCAGAACACTGAATCAACATCCCTGGAAGTTGAAATGAATACATGAACTTAAAATTTAAAAACTCACTTTTCAAAGGGAATGAAGGAAACAAATTCCCTTCAGAAATGTCAGAGGAAATTTTAGGTGACTCATGCGGGACACACAGATACATCTAAAGAGCACTGGCGTTCAAGGTCCTTCCATTAAACTGTCCTCCTCAGCCATCATCTGGAGTCAGAGGCCTTCCAAAGCACCTTCTTCATCACTCCCTTCACATCCCTGTTCCTCAGCGTATATATGAGGGGGTTGGTCATGGGGATAATGACAGTGTAGAAGAGAGACATGAACTTTTCCTGATCCTGGGAGTCGCTGCTACTGGGCTGAAAATACACAGAGATGGCTGTGCCAAAGAACAGGGAGACCACCGTGAGGTGCGATCCACACGCGCCAAATGCTTTTCTCCGCCCTGCAGTGGACTTTATTCTTAAGACCGCCCTGACAATCCGACCATAGGAGACCATGATTAATGAAACAGGTGTGAGAAGAATGATGACACTGCCAAAAAAGGTCATATACACATTCATAGTGGTGTCAACACAGGCAAGTTTGAGAAAAGGAGGGATCTCACAAAAGAAGTGGTCTAATTTATTTCTCCCACAAAGTGGTAAAAGGAAGGTGAGCACTGTCTGCAATAAGGAGATGGCAAAACCAGTGACCCACGAAGCAGAAGCCATCAGGGCACACAGACGGGGGTGCATGATTACTGTGTAGTGAAGGGGCCTGCAAACAGCCACATAGCGGTCAAATGCCATAACTCCTAGGAGAATACATTCTGTACATCCCAATGCCAGAGAGATGAAGAACTGAGCTTCACAGCCACCAAAGGAGATGGATTTGTCTGCTCCACTGAGATTAACCAGGAACTGGGGAACGATGCTGGTGGTGTAGCACATGTCCAGAAAGCTCAAGTTAGACAGGAAAAAGTACATTGGGGTGTGAAGACATGGGTCCAAGTAGGACAATGCAATGATGGTTGTATTTCCCAGCAAAGTGAAGATGTAGAAGATCAAAAGGACCACAAAGAGGACTAGCTCAAGTTGAGGCCTGTCAGAGAAACCTAGTAGGATAAACCCAGTGAAAGAACTTCCATTTTTCTGTCCCATCCTTTGCTAGCACAGGGCTCCTGTCAAACCAAGCATTTAGCAATTTATAAAAGCTATTTTCCAAAAAAGAGCAGGATTAAAGAGGAAAATCTATCATGTTCAAAGGCATGGCCATGGCATTTTATATACAATTATTTGAATAAATGATGTACTCATTGAAATTGATATATCTTAAATCAATTAGTTTTATACTATTCACAAAAAGTTATATATTGATATTCAATACAAAAAATAAAATAATAAGATCAAATAATGCATCTTAGTTTGCATCAATCATAGATATAAAATGTCTTTTGTGATTGAGATTAATAGGATTGATTTATGATCATTATGTATGTAAATTTTAGAGAAAGTGGAAATGAGGGAAAATCAAGGCAGAGTGATTACGAAGAGTAAGAAAGATGTAGACAGAGGAAGAAAGTTTATTTTAAATATGTATCTCATTATTCTAGACAACTGTATGTGTACATACCTCACATGTAACTGAATAATAGAAAATAATCTCTAAAACGCATTCAGATATAGAAATTTATGAGCTAGAACATATTTATACAAAGAATTATATTATATTCAAAGTATCACTAATAGTGCTTCATGCAAACATTTTGACAAAATTTTTATCTTTTTTTTTCAAAATTTTAATCTTTCTACTCCTAATACATTATATTTGTGAATGCTATACACCAATCTTTTTGTATAGTAGTAAAAAATAAAAAAAAAAACATAAAAATAAAATTTTGAGAGTTTGAAAAATCACCATTCAATTATAGTGCTTAACGCTTGCCCTTGAGATAACTAAAATTATAACACTAATTTAACTCCAAAAGAACTCCAAAACTTTATTCACTGCGCATAGTCAGTTCATGGGGTTCCCTGATGACTCACCAGTAAAGAACCTGCAGGAGATGCAGGAAATGCTGGTTCAGTCCCTGTTTCGGAAAGATACACTGGAGAAGACAATGGCAACCCACTCTAGTACAGAGAAGCTGGTGGGCTATAGTCCATAGGGTCGTAAAGAGTCAGACGTGACATAGTGACTAAACCACAAAAATAGTCAGTTCACAGCAGAAGTTCAAAACCCAATGACCTGAACTTACCTCTTCTTTCTGTTGATGTCATTTTCTTATATTACCAGCAACTAAAATGCCTGGAATTCCTAAAGAAGATACGATTAGTCACTATCAACATTTTAATCAAGATAAATATTTTCTAAAGATATCCAACTGTGTAATCTGCACAAAGTGTAATGCTTTACAACACTCCCTATGATAAATAATTAAATAGATGAACACATACAAACACAGGTGCACTGTCAATGTGGTGACAGGTCAAAGATAGAATGTGAAATTAAAAGTATTAGTAATACAAGAGAAGAAATAAAGAAAAGCACATTTTGGTGTTATAAAAATCTAAGAACATCCATTTACATTAGGTTAATTTTACATATGCACCTTTCTGGGAGCTATCTTGAAACATTACTTACACCAACCTGAACACAATACCAGCTCTAAGGTTAACTGACTATCATATTCATCCAACTACTTATTACTGCATAAACATGATCATTGGGATTCACTGGTGGCTCAGACAGTAAACAGTCTGCCTGCAATGTAGGAGATCCGAGTTTGATCCCTGGGTCGGCAAAATCCCCTGGAGAAAGAAATGGCAACCCACTCCAGTATTCTTGCCTAGAAAATCCCATGGGTGGAGGAGCTTGGTGGGCTACAGTCCAAAGAGTTGAAAAGAGTTGGACACAACTGACCGACTTCACTTTCACTTTTTCATCCATTAACTTAAGCAGCATAAGAAGGTATATAATTCAGTTCTATTGTATTCAAATGGTTAGGCACATAGTACATTTTTAATTCTTCTAAGGCTTTCAAAATCTGAATCTGAATTGGGTGTAGACTCACTCCTGTGTGAAAGAAACTGATACAAAATTGTCATAAAATAAATGCTAATAAAAACTGAGTAAAGGAAAAAGTGTGAAAATGTTACTCACTCAGTCATGTCTGACTCTTTGTGACCCCATGTGCTGTAGCCCTCCAGGTTCCTCTATCCATGGGATTCTCCAGGCAAGAATACTGGAGTGGGTTGCCATGCACACCTCCACGGGATCATCACAACCCTGGGATCAAACCCACATTTCTTATATCTCCTGCATTGGCGGGCTGGTTCTTTACCACTAGTGCCACCTGGGAATCACATCAGAGATCAAATTGCCATTATTAGTTGGATCATAAAAAAGGCAAGTAAGTAAAGTCGCTCAGTCATGTCTGACTCTTTGCGACCCCATGGACTGTAGCCTACCATGCTTCTCCATCCATGGGATTTTCCAGGCAAGAGTACTGGAGTGGGTTGCCATTTCCTTCTCCAGAGGATCTTCCCAACCCAGGGATCGAACCTGGGTCTCCCACATTGTAGGCAGACGCTTTACTGTCTGAGGCACCAGGGAAGTCAAAAAAAACAAAAAAAAGCAAAGGAAATTCCCCAAAAAATCTACTTCTGCTTCAATGACGACACTAATGCCTTTGACTGTTGGACCACAACAAACTGTGGAAAATCCTTAAAGAGATGGGAATACCAGACCACCTAACCTGTCTCCTGAGAAACCCATATGTAGGTCAAGATGCAACAGTTAGAACCATACATGGAACAACAGACTGCTTCAAAATTGGGAAAGGAGCACATTCATGACTGTGTATTGTCATCCTGCTTATTTAACTTATATACAGAGTACATCATGTGAAATGCCAGGCTGAATGACTCACAAACTGGAATCAAGATTGCTGGGAGAAATATCGACAACCTCAGATATGCAGATGATACCACCCTGATGGCAAAAAGCTAAGAGGAACTAAAGAGCCTCTTGATGAAGGTGAAAGAGAAGAGTGAAAAAGCTGGCTTAAAACTTAACATTCAAAAAACTTAAGATCATGGCATCTGGGCCCATCATTTCATGGCAAATAGATGGAAGAAAAGTGGAAGCA
Organism: Capra hircus; assembly: GCF_001704415.2. Taxonomy (NCBI): domain Eukaryota; kingdom Metazoa; phylum Chordata; class Mammalia; order Artiodactyla; family Bovidae; genus Capra; species Capra hircus. The sequence continues at coordinate 19,296,952 of NC_030830.1, forward strand.
ATGACAGATTTTATTTTCTTGGGCTCCAAAATCACTACAAATGGTGACTGCAGCCATGAAATTAGAAGACACATGCTCCTTGAAAGAAAAGCTGTGACAAACTTAGATAGCATATTAAAAGCAGAGACATCACTTTACCAACAAAGGTCCATACACTCAGAGCTATGGTTTTTCCAGTAATTATGTATGGATGTGAGAATTGAACCATGAAGAAGGCTGAGTACCAAAGAATTGATGCTTTTGAATTGTGGTGCTGGAGAGGACTCTTGAGAGTTCCTTGGATTGCAAGGAGATCCAACCAGTCAATCCTAAAGGAAATCAACACTGAATGCTCACTGGAAGGACCGATGCTAATGCTGAAGCTCCAAAACTTTGGCCACTTGATCCAAAAGGCCAACTTATTGGAAAAGATTGACCGCAGGAGGAGAAGGGATCGACAGAGGATGAAATGGTTGGATGGCATCATTGACTCAATGGACATGAACTTGAGATGGTGAAAGACAGGGAAGCCTGGCATGCTGCAATTCCTGGGGTTGCAAAGTCCGACATGACTGAGCAACTGAACAACAACTACAAAGAGTCAAATGAAAGAAGAGGTAATGGTGGAGGGGCCCTGGGGAATATTCCTTCATCAATGGCATAAATGTCCTCCATGTCCCATAATTTAGTGGTAAGGAAAGAAAAAAAATCAGATGGTTTGAAATATAAAAAGGACACATAATAGAAATTTAATACATCATATATGAGAAGGATTAAGCTAATCTAACTTAACACTCGATCACAAAACAGTACGGAAGAGCACTATAGTGTTCACACACCTCCAAAAACAATATTTAATAAAACTTATCACATGTAAAGTTTGATAAGTATCCAAGTTTTGAAGGCTGTAATGATATGCTACTTATAGCTAATAATGCTGGGATTCCCTGGTGGTCCAGTGGTGAAGAGTCTGCCATGCAATGTAAGGGACACAGGTTTGATCCCTGGTCAAGAAAGATCCTGCATGAGCAGGACAACTATGATTCCATATGCATGGGGCAGCCATACACATCCGCCACAACTACTGTCTCCTGCACCACAATCACTGAAGCTCATGCTCCACAAGAGAAGACAACACAGTGAGAAGCCAGCACACCACAACTAAAGAGTAGCCTCTGCTTGCTGCAACTGGAGAAAGCCTGTGAACAGCAACCAAGATCCAATGCAGTCAAAAATTAAATGAGTAAATAAAGAAACATTTTTGAAAATAATAATAATAATGCCAACACTGTTGGTATTGTTGATTGTTTGATATGCTCTAAAGCATTTACATGCATAGTGTCAACTATCTTCAAAAAAAGTTTGACATTTATTACTGTTACCCTTCTATATTTGAAGAGATAGATTAAAGTGGTTAAGCAGCTTAGCCAAGATTATTAAAATCCTAAATCTTTAAACACAAATTAGGTCTCTTTGATATCAAAGTTTGTGTTTTTAGCAAACACATTGCTTTATTGCCAGACATGAATATAATAAAATTCAGGGGACACCACTGCTGATGGCAGAGTTTACAATTTCAGAAGATTTCATTCTTCCTTTGATTTCTTATAAGAATGTGATCTGTGGTATCCACAACAGAAGCCTATATAGAACAAAATTTATAACAGAATTATAAAATTTTGACAGTCTAAATGTGCAATGACAGGATATGTTCCCTGATTCACACCTGCTCAGAAGAGCAAATACAACCTATGTCTCAGTATCATGAACATATATACAAATACTGACACATTCATCCTACATGCACTGCTGGAAAACTTTCCTAAATGTACTTAATAAAGGAAGTATTCACCAAAGTGACGGGCAAATATAAAATGTTAATTCATCAAAGGAAAACACCAATACAATAATGGACCAGTGTAATAAAACGATGGTATATTTTATCATCATATCAATAAGGACCAGAACAGCAATTGATTTAAGATAAAATCTTGTCAAGATGAAGTGGTTCAAACCATGTGCAACTATACAGAATAATATTCATTTATTAGAAAAAGGATGCTGAATGACCAAGTATCTGACAGGTATAAAAATGAATGATTTTAGGTTGAAAAATTTAATATCAGACAACAACAAACAAAAGTAACACCAGCTAAAACAGAAAAAAAGAATATAATTGTTACAAATTGTTACATAACAATTGTTATGTTACAAATGGTTCCAGTCCAAGTGTATATTACACTGGAAGGTAATTAGGATAGCAATGTCATATTTGTCTTCTTTAAATTCTTTTCTCTAAAGAAATTCAGGAAGTTATCCCTTCCTGAGTAAATCAGATATGGGAAACTTCAAGGTGCAAGATGCATCATCGCAATGATCTCAAGAGTACATTCTGCTGGCCTGGGTCACACCAATCCCTTGCTCCTTCCCTGCTCAGCACCCACCCTTCCTAAAGCTGTTTGCACCACCACAGAAGGCAATGATTCAAGGTAAGGAATATTTCTTGGCTAAGGTTAAATGGGAAATTTTTATTTCCTTGCTTCCCTGGTGGCTCAGAGGATAAAGCGTCTGCCTGCAAAGCAGGAGACCCGGGTTTGATCCCTGGGTTGGGAAGATCCCCTGGAGAAGGAAATGGCAACCCACTCCAGTATTCTTGCCTGGAGAATCCCATGGACAGAGGAGCCTGGCGGGCTACAGTCCACAGGGTCGCAAAGAGTAGGACACGACTGAGCGACTTCACACACACACACCACATTTAAAGAATTCTGCTTTTTAATTGGGAATCATCATCCATGTTAAAATACATATCAACTGACCTAACAGAATAAGGAATACTGAGTAGTATGAGACAAACTACATAAATAACAAAATAAATAACATAAATAATAAAAACTAGAAATATTAAACACATTCATCCTAGCTACAGGAACAACAAATTCTTTCCTTGATAACCATCATGATATGACATAAAACAGGCAAATTCCACTGTACAAGCTACATATCAATAAATATTTGGATACAAATGACAAATAATTGAAAAATCAAAGTATATGTATGTATATATAGAAAATATTAAGTAGGTAAAATTAACAGATTCTACAATAAAAGATGACATCTTACATAACAATTATTTTTTAAAAGAATTTGATAGAAAATTATATCTCACAAGAACACAATTCCACTATACTAATTAAGAGAAGAGGCATCAAATGAGAGAGGTTAAATGCTTAATACAGACACATATCAGTGCTAGAGGTATATTTACAATTATAATAACTGTATATTACTAACACATAATATAACCGAAATTTTAGTGGAAGAATATAAGTATTTCAAGAAAACTAACTACTTGGTGCGCAAACCATTTTAAAGACAAAAGATCTCAAGATAATGTCTCTTTAAGAGATCTCAAATCATGCAACATTCACTGATAAATTTAAAGTTCAAACTCTACCCTATCCAGTTCCTCAAGGAATCCTGAAAAGGTACAGACCAAACCCCTGCAGCCTCAGAGCCATAACTGAATCACTCTTGCTTTAATAATCCTTCTGTCTCAGTTTAACTCCAATACATTAGGCCTGGTCCCTAATGGCAATGAAGGACTTACAAATGAGGAAGAAGTGGGTCTATCATGGTATCAGAAATAATAGTTCTAATCAATATGGACAACGTTTGGCCAGCTTGGGAAGGAGAAGCTGAAGTAGGAATTCCTTTGCAAGCTGTTTATTGATCGAATGTTCTCAGGATAAAGAGAATCAAAGAGCAAAATAGAGCGGACAATGCTGCTAAGCAAGGATGTAATCGCAAATGGAATAGCATAAGCCTGGTCCCAGAGAAAGACGGAATATGACTCTCCAACAGAACTATCTGCTGATAAAAAGTATTCTGTCTTCACTAATACAATCACTGCTACCCACATGTTGCTGACTGAGCATTTCAAGGGTGGCAGCTAAGGAACTGAAGTTTAAATTTAAATTTAATTCAGGTTAATTTAAATATCTAGTCATTTAAATGTGACTAGGTACTGACATACAGAATAACAAGCTGTGGAGCATGCATTGTGTCAGATGTAATTCCACCTTGACAAAAAGTCAGCCTTTTATATATCCTAAGAGTCTGTCATTGACTGCAAGCTGACCCAACCAACATCAGGAGACCTCCTGGTAATGTGGCTCCCATTCAACTGATGGCAATTTTCTGAAGAAGGAATGGGCTCTGAAGCTATCAGTCAATACTCACGACAAATATGGTGTCGACTGGTGCACCCACCAGCCAGTAGAAAAGATCTGAACTGGACACCAAAAGCATTCATACAAAACCTAGAGTCTATTCATACAAAACGTAGAGTCCATTCATAAGTGTGTACAAGGATGAAAGGGCAGTCACCAGTGTACACTACACATCACCTCAGTGCAAGGCCATCAAAAAAATTGTCATTTGCTTAATTCACCAATAAATTAAACATTCAGATCAACTTGTCTGACCCACGTTTCTCTTCTCAAATTGGTATTTCTCCTCAATTGAAGAATGATCATTTTTCATTAACAATAAACTCAAAAATGCATTGGCACAGTAACCATGAAATGGACCTTCATTGTTGTAATTATCAAACTACCATTTGGAAGACTACATATGTTCATTTCTTTGAGAAAATGAACATTTAAAAACTACAGATATTGACAATACACTTTAAGAAACATTCTGTAATTTCACAGTAAATAGGAGTTGAGGAAAAAATGAAAGTGTATAGTCTAATATTTTCACATTCACATATATGCTATTATTCAATTACTGAAGGACATATTTTATGATGGCCAAATATCCTGAATTTAAATTGTTCAACATATCCATACTGAGACATAATGAATATACTACAATGGGATGAAATGTCTGGGAACACAAAATTGGCTTCCATAAGGAACACTTCAGTTTAGTTCTTTAATTGGATAAATTTCCTTAGGAACTTCTGTTTCTTTTGCCAACTGACATGTATGTTACTCAGTTTAGCTTTTAAAGAACACTTGCAACTGAAAACAAACTAACTTACCAATTCCTAAAGTACCACAAAGATCAAGTTCTAGTCCTGTCAGTCTGAGTCACCTTATGTGAGTGTTCTAAACTCGTTCCCTATCTCATTTCCAGCGTCTGCCTTTAACACAGTACTGGGCATTGGGACCTGGGTGTGTAGACTAAGGACACAGGCTGTATGAAATGAGTACATAAGTTGACTCCATCAGCATTGGAATATCCTTAAGTTTTCCTTAAGCAAGAGGACATTTCTTGTGATAATTTCAAATACCTTCACAGGACTGAAGATCAGCATTGTGTCTAGCTGGTAGGATGATTTAGGAAGGCAATCTCAAACTCTCAGGATTCCTTCTGAATATACTCTATGAATTGGCTCTATGATGGAGAGCTCATTATGAAAGGCAATCTCAAACTCTCAGGATTCCTTCTGAATATACTCTGAATTGGCTCTATGATGGAGAGCTCAATATGAAAGCATGAGATTGGTATGAAACTGCAGTAAAACTGGTCTGGTGAAAACTATTTACCTGGCTGAAGTCTCTGGAGAATGAATGTCCTGTACTGTTAATTAGCTGATGTTGCCTAGCTGCCCAGAGATGACAATCCTTAGAGAAAATGAATATCAAGGAGAACGCAAGAAGATACCTAATCTGTCTCTTTTATAATTTCTCATAAATGACAGAGGTCAGATAACTCCCTAGACTTCCCAGTTATCTTAGCTTTCATCTTTTAATGGCTTAGATAAATAATTGAGATTTTTTTCACACAATTGCAAAAAAGAAATTCTGCATATAGAAATAAGAACTCATTCAGTTACCTAACTTTAACGGTAAATTAATTTCACCTAATATTCATAATCAAATTGTTTTTTTCTTTGTTTTATAATACAATTTATTCATTTTAATTGAAGGAGAATTGCTTTGCACTATTGTACTTGTTTCTTCCAAATATCAACATGAATCAGCCATAGGTATACCTATGTCCCTTCCCTCTTGAGCCTCCTTCCCCATCTCACTCCTCTAGGTTTTACAAAGCCCCAGGCTGAGTCCCTGTGTCATATAGCAAATTATAACCAACTTCTAAGAGATCACAGAGTTAAAGTTTAGGCAGATTCTAACCTTTAAGGTAATATATTAAACAACAACACCCACATTTTACTCCCAAACTTCTAATGTGGCTAAGGAAAAATATCATCTCCTGTATGACATTCTTCAATTTCTATCGAGAGTTGCAATAATTTACTTAAACAAACAGAAAAACTATTGACTGTTTTTTCCTTTTGTCGTATAGTTGTTTTTTTTTTAATTTAAACTATTGACTTTTTAAATGGAACTTCCGTGGTTTGCTTCAGTTCAACTCGACTTTGAATTTACGATCCAAATGATTGAGTTAAACAGGATAGCTATAATTGCTAAAGTAAAGTGAAAGAAACTGAAGGGTATTGTGTGTATTGAAGTTTGAAGATCAATCAATTTCAAAACAGCTTATACATTTGACTATACAAGGAAAAAGGCAGGAATGCTTAACATCTGTCAATGGAAGGCTTTGGCCTAACCATCAAATGCAGTTTCAAAAAATGTAAAATCTCTTTTTCCCACTAGAACACATTTTGATTCAGAGTAATAGACCACTGCTAGTTAGTAGTATAAGCTATCTAAGAGAAAGCTATCTTCCTTAAAATAGTCTTAAATTAGAATTTTCTCACATTTATAAGGAGACCAAGTAAAGATCAATATTGTATAGGGTGTCCAGAGATGGAGAGAGATAAGACCATGAAGACATATCACCACCCACCTACTAGACAACAAAAATGAAAAATATAGGAACAATACCAAGTGTTGGTGAGATTGTGGAAAAACTGAATCACTCATACATTGTTAATGAAAATATAAAATGATGCAACTATTTGATAAAAGAGCTTGGCTGTTTCTTTAAAAATCAAATATGCACTTGCCATACAGCCCAGTAATCATGCTCTTGGGCATTTATGACAGAGAAACAAAAATTTATTTCACACAAAAACCTGTGCACAATTATTCATAGCAGCTTTATCTATAACAGCAAAAAGCTGAAAACAACTAAAATATTCTAAACAAATGATGGTACACACATACCATGGAATATTGCATGATAATAAAAAAATAATCTATTGATACAACATCTTGGATGAATCTCAATGATATTATGTTATATGAAAATAAGTCTATGTTAATAGATTAAATATGATCCCATCTATATAACACCTATGAAATAACACAATAATAAAGATGGAGACCAAATTAGTACTGCCCAGGAGTTAGGAACAGTTTTACAGAGGGTTTGGGGTGGAGGGCGTAGGAGGAGCCTCCCTGATAGCTCAGGTGGTAAAGAATCCACCTGCAATACAGAGGACCCTGATTCCATTCCTGGCTTGGGAAAGGCTATCCACCCCAGTATTCCAGCCTAGAGAATTAAATAGACTGTATAGTTTGGTTCAGTTCAGTCATTCAGTCCGACTCTTTGTGACCCCAGGAATTGCAGCACGCCAGGCCTCCCTGTCCATCACCAACTCCCAGAGTTCACTCAAACTCATGCCCATCGAGTCAGTGATGCCATCCAGCCATCTCATCCTCTGTCATCCCCTTCTCCTCCTGCCTCCAATCCCTCCCAGCATCAGAGTCTTTTCTAATGAGTCAGCTCTTCCCATGAGGTGGCCAAAGTATTGAAGTTTCAGCTTTAGTTCTTTCCTTCCAAAGAACACCCAGGATTGATCTCCTTTAGAATGGACTGGTTGGATCTCCTTGCAGTCCAAGGGACTCTCAAGAGTCTTCTCCAACACCACAGTTCAAAATCATCAATTCTTCAGCACTCAGCTTTCTTCACAGTCCAACTCTCACATCCATACATGACTACTGGAAAAACAATAGCCTTGACTATTTAGTTGAGTTCAGTTCAGTTCAGTCACTCAGTCGTGTCCGACTCTTTGCGACCCCATGAATCGCAGCACGCCAGGCCTCCCTGTCCATCACCAACTCCCGGAGTTCACTCAGACTCACGTCCATCAAGTCAGTGATGCTATCCAGCCATCTCATCCTTTGTCGTCCCCTTCTTCTCCTGACCCCAATCCTTCCCAGCATCAGAGTCTTTTCCAATGAGTCAACTCTTCGCATGAGGTGGCCAAAGTACTGGAGTTTCAGCTCTAGCATCATTCCTTCCAAAGAAATCCTAGGGTTCATCTCCTTCAAAATGGACTGGTTGGATCTCCTTGCAGTCCAGGGGATTCTCAAGAGTCTTCTCCAACACCACAGTTCAAAAGCATCAATTCTTCGGCGCTCAGCTTTCTTCACAGTCCAAGTCTCACATCCATACATGACTACAGGAAAAACCATAGCCTTGACTAGATGGACCTTTGTTGGCAAAGTAATGTCTCTGCTTTTGAATGTACTATCTAGGTTGCTCATAATTTTTCTTCCAAGGAGTAAGCGTCTTTTAATTTCATGGCTGCAATCACCATCTGCAGTGACTTTGGAGCCCAAAAAAATAAAGTCTGACACTGTTTCCACTGTTTCCCCATCTATTTCCCATGAAGTGATGGAACTGGATGTCATGATCTTCGTTTTCTCAATGTTGAGCTTTAAGCCAACTTTTTCGCTCTCCTCTTTCACTTTCATCAAGAGGCTTTTTAGCTCCTCTTCACTTTCTGCCATAAGAGTGGTGTCATCTGCATATCTGAGGTGATTGATATTTCTCCCGGCAATCTTGATTCCAGCTTGTGTTTCTTCCAGCCCAGCGTTTCTCATGATGTACTCTGCATATAAGTTAAATAAGCAGGGTGGCAATATACAGCCTTGATGTGCTCCTTTTCCTGTTTGGAACCAGTCTGTTGTTCCGCGTCCAGTTCTAACTGTTGCTTCCTGACCTGCATACAGATTTCTCAAGAGGCAGGTCAGGTGGTCTGGTATTCCCATCTCTTTCAGAATTTTCCACAGTTTATTGTGATCCACACAGTCAAAGGCTTTGGCATAGTAGAGGAGGTCAAAAGGAGTCGGATGCTGACTGAGTGACTTTGACTTTCACTTTCAGGGGAAGGGAGGGACTAGAAGTTATTCTAAAGGGGTAGCACAAAGGATATGTGTGTGGTAATAGGATAAATCCATATCTTGATTGTGATGGTACATACAGGAAACTAAACAGGGAAAAAATTACATAGACTTAAACACACATATTGTACCTATGTCAGTTTCCTAGTTTTTAAATGGTTTTATAGTTGTATAATATATATACATAGGAGCTTCCCCAGTGGCTCAGAGGTTAAAGCATCTGCCCGCAATGCAGGAGGCCCAGGTTCAATCCCTGGGTCGGTAAGATCCCCTGGAGAAGGAAATAGCAACCCACTCCAGTATTCTTGCCTAGAGAATCCCATGGAGGGAGGAGCCTGGTGGGCTACAGTCCACGGGGTCTCAAAGAGTCGGACACAACTGAGCAACTTCACTTCACTTCACTTCATAGTTGTATAATGGGCTTCCCTGGTAGCTCAGCTGGTAAAGAATCCACCTTCAATGGAGGAGACTCTGGTTCAACTGCTGAGTCAGGAAGATCCCCTGGAGAAGGGATAGGCTACCCACTCCAGTATTCTTGGGCTTCCCTGGTGGCTCAGATGGTACAGAATATGCCTGAAGTGCATGAGACCTCAGTTTGATCACTGGGTTGGGGAGATTCCCTGGAAGAGGGCATGGCAACCACTCGAGTATTCTTGCCTGGAGAATCCCTGTGGACAGAGGTGCCTGGCGGGCTACAGTCCGTGGGGTGGCAAAGAGTCAGACATGACTGAGCAACTAAGCACAGCACAGCATAGTTATATAATATAAAATCACTGGGAGAAAATAGATCAAATTTATCCAAGACTTCTCTCTACTAACTTTGGACTTTCCTGTCAATCTGTATTTATTTCAAAATAAAAAGTATAAAAAGAAAAAAGACTTGAATAGAAAAAGAATTAGAGAATGAGAAAAAGAGGGACAGACAGAGACACAAAACAGCAAGAATGGCAAAGAGAGAGAAAAGGAGAGAGGAAGCTGTTCAAAAGGGTAGAAGTTTCCTCAGTCATGACATACTGGCTCCAGATCTTCTCCCCTCCCATAAACACAATGAATCTACACTTTTACACAGAAAAACTTCTTCAAAAAGAAATGTGGAAACTAGCTGGATGAATCCTATACACAAGGTGAATAGGACAAGCCCAAACTAAAATCATTAGAAGACAAAAAAATAAATAAATCATTAGAAGAAGCAGAGACAAAATCTCTATATAAAACCCACCCTTGGAGCCACAATAAAGAAGCAGGTGGGAAGACACCACTGTCAGTTTCTCCTGGAGGAACAAAGTGCCCCACATCAGGGACCCTAACTTTGAAGACTTAACACCTGGGACATGACCCTCCAAAACATAGAGCTCTGAAAGCCATGAAGCTTGTGTCCATGAAATCCATGAGGCTATAAAGAACTGAGAAACAGTTCTTAACAGGCTCACCCAGACTCACTGTGGCTGTCTCTCCAGGGAACAGCACACAGACACAGACTGAAACCTCCAGCTTCTCCCTGAAAGAAGCCTATTTCCTTATCCTAAAAGCTAAGACTTCTAACACATATCTAGGGGTCAACTGCAATCCTCACCAAAACCTGAGATGCCAACAGGTGCCATCATCATGCTCTCCCTCTGTCCCACCCCAGGTCACCAGTGTCTCTGTGAAAGGAGCTTGTGCACCTCTGTGGCCACCCAGGTTTTGTGGCTGCTGCCAGAGGACACACTCCTTATCGTGTAGCCCAGGCCCCTGCCAGGGCTTGCATTCCTGAGTCCAACAGGACAGTAGCAAACTAAAGAAAAGCTCCTAACTCTCTGCCTGTGCCCCGCAACTCCCCCCTGTCCTCCCACTTAGGTCTAAATGTGGAAGGAACTGACAGAAACTCGCATCTCCCAGTCTTCTGAAACAGGTAAGAGGGTAACAAGTAGGAAGGCCAGGAGTCTCCAATTGGAGGAAATAGGCTGCAAGTGCCAGACATTTTTTCTCACTCCCTTAAGAGGGAGAGGAAACAAACTAAAAGTGTCAGACTTTTTTCTCTTAAAATTCTCTGTTGCCATGACGACACCTTTTTCCACCTAAATTTAACTTTTCTCAAACCTTGAGCTAACGCACGCATTTTTCTTATGGAAATGTTTTTCTTAAGCTATGTTCATGAAACCATGTTATCTTGCTTTGGAATTTGCCTTTCTTCAAAATGGTTCCACCTAACACTAACTTTTGGCTGATAATCACTCAACAAACCGGTATTCATATCAATTGTTCTATGGCTGGGGCATGACACACCTCCTGCCACCCTATCTCCAAAATGCATATTGCGGGAGAGGGGCCTGGTGAAACTCCATCAGCCTTCAGGTGTCTCTCTTATCTGATCAATACCTTTCTAACAGACAAAAAGCATCCTGCTAAACACTAGCAGGGGGGCACTCTCCATCCCCCTTCTGATGTCTATGTCAGAAGCTTTCTCTGTCCCTTGTTATACTTTAATAAAACTCTGCTATACAAAAGCTCTTGAGTGATCAAGCCTGGTCCCTGGTCCTGAAGTTAAATCTTCCTCGGAGATCACAAATCTCACATCATTCACCATTTCCCATCATTCATAAGTGGTATACTTACATATTTGAAGTTATTACCTGATGGTCCAACTTCCAATCAGACTCTATCTAGATTCTGACTGAGATCCTCCGCTTTAGAACACTAAGAGGTCTTAACAAACCTTCAAATGTTGGGAGCCACTAAGAATAAGGTGGAGCAGACATATTCCACAACTGTTGACAAGCTACGCCCCTGCCTGAGAGAGAAAGCGGGGGACAGAGACAGTGGTAGACAGAGAAGGACTCTTCTTTAAGCTACTGGATTTTCAGGGTCATCTTCTTATAGCAGCTTAGCCTTTAATTCAACTAATAGAGTTTTCCTCTCACATCTCTGGATTTTCCTCCCAATCTCATGAAGAGTCTTAAAATTCTCTACTACCCAATCATTAAATGTTGAGCTGCCTCAACCTTGGTCTTCAGTCTTCTTTCTCTAAAATCTCTCCTCATGTAATGTCCTTCATTCTTTTGGTTCCCAGGAGTAATGACCATTAGCAGTTGCCAGAAAATGAAAATAGAATCTGGGTAATAAACTCTAACCTTCTTTTTGTCTCTTCCTTGGTGCTTAGTCTTGTTTCGCTTTCTCATAGGGTACCTGGTACAGAGGCATTGTGCCCTAAACTTCAGCTCATTGTTTCCTAAACTGTGTGCAGAAGGGCTGTGAATGACAAATTCTAGATGGCGGCAGGAGGCCGTGTGCAGAGACACTGCACGTGGCACTGGGGTGTGGAGCCACAGGCAGGGCAGCTGCGCCTGCCCAGGGAGAACCCTGTGACCTGCTTCCCAGTGATGAGAGACCCCAATCATGCAACCTGAGGATGGGTTGTCCAGCAGAGGGCATATTCTAGATGGTGAGCTCCCATTTCTCATTTTATGACTAAAGGATAAAACTTCCTTTTGCTTCTACTTTTTTTAAATAGTATTTATTTTTATGTATTTAATTGACTGTGGCAGATCTTAGTTGTGGCAAGCAGGACCTAGTTGCCCAAGCAAGGATCAAACCCAGGTCCCCTGCACTGAGAGTGCAGAGTCTTAGCCACTGGGCCACCAGGGAAGTTCCTTCCTTTGCTTCTGAGCTGACCTGTCTTGTTCTATTGGCACAATCAACACCCAGCAGAAGGACCATTTTTAGGGCCCAATTTCGAAGGGTTGGTAACAGTTGCAAATGTCTTTGACAGTCAAAAACTACAAAATTCTTATTTATGATCCAGAACATTTTTATAGGACCCCAGACTCTTGGTCATAGCCTAGGCTTTCCCAGAAAAGAGAATTTGAAACAAAGGTTTATGCACAAGCACTTAATGCAGAATGAGATACAGCATCAGGAGTGAAAGAAAGGGAACACAAGCAGAAGAAAAGCGGACTTGTCAAGGATACATTATCAAATTTGCTGTTAGTATGAAGTAACTAGGTGTTCAATCACGTTTGTCCCCCTGAAGCACGTCTTAGGAGACATCCAACAGATCCCCATCCCAGGAGAAAAAAGGAGAAATTATCTGCTCATCAGCCCCCATTTCCCCTTAGTCAAATCTTCACTCTGAATCTGAGCAGTTCCATGTAGGGCACTTGCTGGTGACAGACCCCTCTGTGTCCCCACTTACTGCTTTGTTCTCTGTTTTTTAACGTTTGGCCATGCTTCATGGCATGCGGATCTTAGTTTCCTGAGCTGGGATGGAATCCTCCACCTCTGCGGTGAAAGTGAGGACTCTTAACCACCGGGCCAACAGGAAAGACCTCCCACTGATTGGACTTTTTCTTTTGTTTTTGCTATGCTCAGTCTTTGTTGCGGCTCTTCCTTGCTCCATACAGGCTTTGTCTAGCTGCGGTGCAAGGGCTTCTCATTGCTGTGGCTTCTCTTGTTGGGGACCACAGGCTCTAGGGCATGCCGGCTTCAGTAGTTGTGGCTCATGGGATCTAGAGAGCTGGCTGGGTAGCTGTGGTGCACGGCCTTAGTTGCTCCACCCCATGTAGGAACTTCCTGGACCAGGAATGTAACTTGTGTTCACTGCATTGGCAGCAGGGTTCTACCACTAGACCACCAGGGAAGGCCTTACTTATTGTTGACTGGGAAAAGAGGAAATACACTGTGACCTCCTAGACCCTTCAAGCAGAACAAAGAACAGACCCTAACAGTTACTATTTATGGAGGTAAACAATGCACAAAGAAAGACAGGACAGGCAAGCCGGAGTAGCCATATCTTAAACAATAAATCATTCACAAGGACTTGGAAATTGGCCTTCCCCATATGAACATTCCAGGCCATCGTACTGGAAGATAAGAGACCACATCAAAGAGATGGAAGCCATGACAACTGTAGCAATCTAGATCAGGAAGCCCTAAGTAGACCCAGAAGCCTACTGCAGGCATTTGAGTGAGTCCAGCCGAGACCAGAAGAACTGTCCAGCTAAACTTAGCCCAAATGCTGACACACATAATGGTGAGATAAATTAATGGTTGGTGTTTTAAGCAACTAAGTTTCGAAGTGATGCGTTATACAGAAGAAGCTAACTGATATCTACCCTTTGACATCTGAACACATGTGTTGGAGCAGCAACAATTCTTAGGAAATGATAAAATGTTAATATTCCTTACATCATTTCAGTGGTTTCCTGTTCTTATTTTGGCTGTGATTTCATGTAATATATTCATATGTCATTTTGCAAATAGATGTGGAAATATGTACCTAAAAGGGAGTGCAAACAAGAAAAACCCTAGAACTTTAAAAACAATAACTACAAAGCAGATGCTGTCGGAACACTGAATCAGTGTCTCTGGAAACTGAAATGAATACATGAACCTAGAATTTGAACACTCACTTTTCAAAAGGAATGAAATAAACAAATTCTATTCAGAGTTGCCAAAGGAAATTTTAGATGACTCATGGGACACACATATATATCTGAATAGTTCTGGTGTTCAAAGTCTTTCCATTAAACTGTCCTCCTCAGCCATCTTCTGGAGTCAGAGTCCTTCCAAAGCACCTTCTTCATCGCTCCCTTCACATCCCTGTTCCTCAGCGTATATATGAGGGGGTTGGTCATGGGGATAATGACAGTGTAGAAGAGAGACATAAACTTGTCCTGATCCTGAGAGTTGTTGCTGCTGGGCTGAAAATACACATAGATGGCTGTGCCAAAGAACAGGGAGACCACCGTGAGGTGCGATCCACATGTGCCAAATGCTTTTCTCTGCCCTGCAGTGGACTTTATTCTTAAGACCGCCCTGACAATCTGAACATAGGAGAACATGATTAATGAAACAGGTGTGAGAAGAATGATGACACTGCCAATGAAGGTCACATACACATTCATAGTGGTGTCAACACAGGCAAGTTTGAGAAAAGGAGGGATCTCACAAAAGAAGTGGGCTAATTTATTTCTCCCACAACGAGGTAAAAGGAAGACAAGCGCTGTCTGCAACAAGGAGTTGGCAAAACCAGTGATCCATGAAGCAGAAGCCATCAGGGCACACAGACGAGGGTGCATGATTACTGTGTAGTGAAGGGGCTTGCAAACAGCTGCATAGCGGTCAAATGCCATAACTCCTAGGAGAATACATTCTGTACATCCCAATGCCAGAGAGATATACATTTGAACTACACAGCCACCAAAGGAGATGGATTTGTCTGCTCCGCTGAGATTAACTAGGAGCTGTGGAACAATGCTAGTTGTGTAGCACATGTCCAGAAAGCTCAAGTTAGACAGGAAAAAGTACATTGGGGTGTGAAGATGTGGGTCCAAGTAGGACAATGCAATGATGGTTGTGTTTCCCAGCAAAGTGAAGATGTAGAAGATCAAAAGGACCACAAAGAGGACTGACTCAAGTTGAAGCCTGTCAGAGAAGCCCAGTAAGATAAATCCAGTGAAGGAACTTCCATTTTTCTGTTCCATCCTTTGTTAGCACATGGTTCCTGTCAAATCAAGCGTTTAGCAATGTATTAAAGGTATCTTCCAAAAAAGCGAAGAGATGAAGAGGAAAATCTATCATGTTCAAAGACATGGTCATGTGATTTTATATGCAACTATTTGAATAAATGTATTCATTGAAATTGATGTATCATAAATCAATTAGTTCTTTACTATTCACAAAAATTACATATTGAATTGAATATAAGAAAATAATAATAATAAAATCAAGTCATGAACCTTGGTTTGCATCAATCATAAATATAAAATGCCTGTTTTGGATTGAGTTTAAAGGATGAAAGTATGATGATTATTTATGTACATCTTAGAGAAAGTGGGAATGAGGGAAAATCAAGGGAGAGTGATTAGAAAGAGTAAGAAAATGTAGACAAAGGGAGAAACTTTATTTTAAATATGTATCTCATAATTCTACATAACTTGATTTGCACATACCTCGCATGTAATAGAACAATACAAAATGATCTCTAAAATGCATTCAGATATAGAAATTTATGAGCTAGAATGTACTTTTACAAAGGATTGTATTACATTCAATGTATCACTAAGATACTTTCTCATAGATACATTCTGGGAAAAGTTATCTCTACTCCTAATGCATTATATTTGTGAATGCTATATCCTTGTCTTTTTGTATAGTAGTAAAAAATTAATTGCTCAGAGCCTGAAAATAGTGCTTAAATTTTGTCCTTGAGATACCTAAGATTTCTATACCAATTCAACAAGAACTCCAAAAATTTATTCACTGTGCATAATCAGTTCATGGGCTTCCCTGTTGGTTCAGTGGTAAAGAAACCGCTGCCAATGCAAGAGATGCAGGAAAGGCAGGTTCAGTCCCTGGATCGGGAAGATAACTTGAAGAAGAAAATGGAAACCCACTTCAGTACAGAGAATCCTTTCAGGCTACAATCCATGAGGTCAAAATGAGTTGGACTTTACTTAGTGACTAAACAACAAAAGTAGTCACTTCACAACAGAATTTCAAACTCCAGCGACCAGAACTTACCTCTTCTTTCTGCTGATTTCAGTTTCATATATTGCCGACAACTAAAATGCCTGCAATTCCTATAGGAGATAGGATTATTCACTATCAACATTCTAATGACAATGAAGAACACATAAATGAGGAGGCAATGGATCTATCACAGCCTCAGAAATAACACTTCTAATCACTATGGACAGAGTTTGGCCAGGTTGGGGAAAAGAGGCTGAAATGGGAATTCCTTTGCATGCTGTTTATTGAGTGAATAAACAAGACAAAGAGAATCAGGGAAGCAAAACAGAGCAGACAAATATGTTAAGCAAGGATGTGATCTCAAATGGAATACATGAACATGATCCCATAGAAAGCTGGAAAATGAGCTTTTTCAGAGCTATCTGCTGATAAAAATACTGCGTCTTCACTTACACAATCACTGCTATC
This sequence comes from Capra hircus, assembly GCF_001704415.2. NCBI lineage: Eukaryota > Metazoa > Chordata > Mammalia > Artiodactyla > Bovidae > Capra > Capra hircus. Next base: position 19,313,955 of record NC_030830.1, read on the forward strand.
CACATGCTGCTACCTGAGTGTTTCAAGTGGGGCAGAAAAGAACTGAATTTTAAATTTAATTTTAATTCAGATAAATTTAAATACCTATTTATATAGATGTGACTAGTTACTACTATACAGAATAACAAGCTGTGGAGCATGCGTTGTGTCAGATTTGGTTCCACCTTGACAAAAAGGCAGCCTTTTATAAATCTCACTAGTCTGTCATTGACTACAAGCTGCCCCAACCATATTCAGAACTTCTAGCAATGTGGCTCCATTCAACTGATGGCAATTTTCTAAAGAAGGAAAGGGCTGTGAAGCTGTCAGTCAATACTCATGACACATATGGTGTGGATCAGTGCAGCAGCCAGTAGAAAATATCTGAGCTGGACACTGAAACATTCACAAAAAATGAGGGTCCATTCATACAAAATGTACAGTCCATTCATAAATGTGTGCAAGGAGGAAGGACGGTCACCAGCGTACATTACACATCACCTTGTCATTTGCCTAATTTACCAATAAATTAAACCTTCAGATCACCTTTGCTGACCCATGTTTCTCCTCTCAAATTGGTGTTTCTCCTCAACTGAAGAATGATCATTTTTCATTAACAATAAATTTTAAAATGCGTTGACACAATAACCATGAAATGGACATTCATTGTTGTAACTGCAAAACTAGTGTGTGGAAAAGTACACATGTTCATTTCTTTAAGAAAATGAACATTTTAAAATGATAGATATTGACAATACACTTAAAGAAACCTTCTGTAATTCCAGAGAAAATAGGAGCTGAGGAAAAAATGAAAGTGTATAGTCTAATATGTTCACATTCACATATATGCTATTACTCAATTACTGAAGGACATGTTTTATGACAGCCAAATATCCTGAATTTAAATTGCTCCATATATGCATACTGAGACATAATGAATACACTACAATAGGATGAAATGTCTAAGAAAAAAATGTTGCCTTCCATAAGGAACAGTTAAGTTCTTAAAGTTGGTGAATTTCTATAGGAATTTCTGTTTCTTTTACCAACTGACATGTACATTACTCAGTGTAACCTTTAAAGAACACTTGCAACTGAAAACAAGCTAACTTACCAATTCCTAAAGTGCTACAGAGATCAAGTTCCAGTCCTCTCAGTGTTATTCACTTTATGTGAGTGTCCTAAGCTGGTTCCCTACCTCATTTCCAGTTCCTGCCTTTAATACAGTACTGGGCATTGGAACCTGGGTATGTAGACTAAGGATGCAGGTTGCATGCAGTGAGCACATAAGTTGACTCTATCAGCATTGGAATATCCTTAAGTTTTCCTTAAGTAAGAAGATGCTTTCTCTTGATAACTTCAAATACCTTCACAAGGTACTGAAGATGAGCATTGTGTCTAGCTGGTAGGATGACATAGGAAGGCAATTTCAAACTCTCAGGATTCCTTCTGAATATAATGTTTGGCTCTATGATGGAGAGCTCATTATGAAAGCATGAGATTGGCATGAAACTGCAGCAAAACTAGTCTGGTGAAAATGGTTTACCTGGCTGAAGTCTCTGGGGAATGTTTGTCCTGTACCATTAATTAGCTGATGTTGCCTAGATGCCCAGAGATGACAATCCTCAGGGAAAATGAATATCAAGGAGAAAGTAAGAGGAAACTTAAACTGCCTCTTTTATAACTTCTCATAAATGACAGAGCTCAGATAATTCACTAAACTTCCCAGTTATCTTAGCTCTCCTCTTTTAATGGCCTAGATATTTTACTAAACACTTTAGACTTTTTTATACAATTGCAAAAAAAAAATTCTCCATATATAAATAAGAACTCATCGGTCACTTAATTTTAGATGCAAATTAATTTTTATCTAATATTCATAACCAACTTTTAGGGGTCACAGAGTTACCAATTCAGTTCAGTACAGTTTAGTCGCTCACTTGTGTCCGACTCCTTGCTACCCCATGAACTGCAGCACACCAGGCCTCCCTGTCCATCATCAACTCACAGATCTTACCCAAACTCATGTGCACAGAGTCAGCGATGCCATCCAGCCATCTCATCCTCTGTCATCCCCCTCTTCTGCTTCAATCTTTCCCAACATCAGGGTCTTTTAAAATGAGTCAGCTGTTCGCATCAGGTAGCCAAAATACTGGAGCTTCAATATCACTCTTTCCAATGAACACCCAGGGTAGATCTCCTTTAGGATGGACTGGTTGGATCTCCTTGCAGTCCAAGGGGCTCTCAAGAGTCTTCTCCAACACCACAGTTCAAAAGCATCAGTTCTTCTGTGCTCAGCTGTCTTTACAGTGCAACTCTCACATCCATACATGACTACTGGGAAAACCATAGCCTTGACTAGACGGACCTTTGTTGACAAAGTAATGTCTCTGCTTTTAATATGCTATCTAGGCTGGTCATAACTTTCCTTCCAAGGAGTAAGTGTCTTTTAACCAATTAGGCAGTGTCTACCTAATCTTTAAGGTAAATATATTAAAGGTCAACCTCTTGAGAAACCTGTATGCAGGTCAGGAAGCAACAGTTAGAACTGGACATGGAACAACAGACTGGTTCCAAATAGGAAAAGGAGTACATCAAGGCTGTATATTGTCACCCTGCTTATTTAACTTCTATGCAGAGTACATCATAAGAAACGCTGGACTGGAAGAAACACAAGCTGGAATCAAGATTGCCAGGAGAAATATCAATAACCTCAGATATGCAGATGACACCACCCTTATGGCAGAAAGTGAAGAACTAAAGAGTCTCTTAATGAAAGTGAAAGAGGATAGTGAAAAAGTTGGCTTAAAGCTCAACATTCAGAAAACGAAGATCATGGCATCCGGTCCCATCACTCCATGGGAAATAGATGGAGAAAAAGTGGAAACAGGGGCTGACTTTATTTTTCTGGACTCCAAAATCACTACAGATGGTGATTGCAGCCATGAAATTAAAAGACACTTACTCCTTGGAAGGAAAGTTATGACCATCATAGACAGCATATTAAAAAGCAGAGACATTACTTTGTCAACAAAAGTCTGTCTAGTCAAAGCTACTGTTTCTCCAGTGGTCATGTATGTATGTGAGAGTTGGAGACATGGGCCTCCAAAACATACCTCTGAAAGTCAATGCAGTTTGTGTCCATGAAATCCATGAGGCTATAAGGAACTGAGAAATAGGCTCACCCAGACTCACTGTGGCTGTCTCTCCAGGGAACAGCACACAGACACAGACTGAAACCTCCAGCTTCTCCCTGAAAGAAGCCTATTTCCTTATCTTCAAAGCTAAGACTTCTACCACATATCTAGGGGTCAACTGCAATCCTCACCAAATACCTGAGAAGCCAACAGGTGCCATCATCATGCTCTCCCTCTGTCCCACCCCAGGTCACTGGTGTCTCTGTGAAAAGAGTTTGTGCACACATATGGCAGCCCAGGTGTTGTGGTTGCTGCTAGAGGGCACACTCCTTGATCACCTGGTTCAGTGGCCTGCGCTCCTGGGTCCAACAGGACAGTAGCAAAAAAAGAAATAGCCTGTAACTGGCTACCTGCACCTGCCCACCCAGGGCTCAATGTGGAGGGAACAGAGAGAAACACCCATCTCCCAGTCTTCTCCTGAAACAGGTATCATTGCGTATTTGAAAAGCTATTGTCTCAGGTTTTGGTAGATTGCCTATGATGGCAATGATTACCTTGCCCTGAATGAGGACCTGTGCTCCTGGACCGCAGCGGACAGGGTGGCTCAAATCTCCAAGCTCAAGCTTGAGCAGGGCGGTGCTGCGGGTCACAGTAGGAACTACCTGGACGGGGACTGCAGAGGGTGGCTCCACAGACACCTGGAGAACAGGAAGGACACACTGCAGCATGCAAGTACAGGGGGCGCGAGGCCTCCCTGATCCCCCCTAGGGCTGGACCTGGGTTCCAAGGAGAAGAAAGTGGGTCCTTGTAGAAACAGGGCCCTGGCTTCTCGTCGGGAGAGGGAGAAATCCACCCAGGTTTTCATATTCTGTACAAGAGAGTGACTCACCAGTGGCCCCACTTCGCTGAAGGACAATTAAGGAATCCAGTCTCTTTAGGGAAGAAGCAGGAACCCATCCCTGAGATAACTGGTCAGCGGTGTGCCTTCCCCCTGTGTGCCATCTTGTGAACCATGACTGTCTCTCAGGGCCAGGTCTCACCCTAAGAACATGTTTGGAGGCCTGACTCCAGCTTTTCTGAGTCATTCAGCCTCCACCCAAGTCAGGACCATGACTCTGTATTCACTCCCTTACATGGTACCTCATACCTTGGCTCTCACCGTGACTCCAGAACTTTCCAAGGACTCCAGAACATGCCCAGACCTCCGAGTTCAGGCTGGTATCTGGTGTTTGTGCTGCTTCTTTTCAAACCCACTGTCCTGTTTATTCTCAGGATGGTCACAGGATGCTGCTTCAGGGACCCATGGAGGTAACACTAAGTGGGAATTTTCTGATTCATCCTCCATAGACCCTCCAAAGACACATGTGACCCAGCACCCCATCTCTGACCATGAGGTCCCCCTGAGATTCTGGGCTCTGGGCTTCTACCCTGAGATCTCACTGACCTGGCAGCATGACATGGAGGACCAGACCCAGGACATGGAGCTTGTAGAGCCCAGGCCTTCAGAGAATGGAACCTTCCAGAAATGGGCAGCTCTAGTAGGCCCTTCTGGAGAGGAGAAGAGATATACATGCAATGTGCAGCACAAGGGGCTTCAGGAAACCCTCATGCTGAGATGGGGTAAGGAGGAGGCTGGGGTGGAGCTTCTTCTCAGATAAAGCTGGAGCCTTTCTGGACCCCTTCAGCAAGGTCTGGACTCAAACCTGAGGTCTGGGGCCCTTCTCTTTCCTCCACAGAACCTCCTCAGCTCGCCGTCCCCAACATAGGCAACCTTGTTAGTCTGTTCTTCTCGTGGTCACTGGAGCTGGGATCTGGGGGAAGAAACGCTCAGGTAGGGAAGGGATGGAGGGATCTGAGTTTTCTTGTATCACTGGGAGTTTCAAACTCAGGTAAAAGTTTACCTGCCTGGTTTTTGGAAAGTACCCTCCACACACACATGTGGATTCTGAACTAATGCTAACACTGACCCTTTTGTAAAGTACATGTGAAAATGTAAGACAGATTTTTCACCTTGTAATTCCAATTGGGGGCCTGTCTCTCAGCACATGAAGATCAGAGGCTAGGGTCCCTGCTGAGGACAGACCTCCAGGAGGGCAGTTGGTCCAGTCATCCCAACAGCACCTTTCTTCAGTCTCCTGATTTTGTCCTGGATTTTGGCCACATTTCCAGAAAGTTCTGTGGGTTCCAGGATTAGGGGGTTCCTCTAGGATCTCATGACTCAGTCTTCTCCATGGCCTCTCATGAGATATTTTCTTCTTGCAGGTGAAAAAGCAGGGAGCTACACTCAGGCTGCAGATAAGTATAGAGGGGATGTGATTCCTGAGACCCGTGTGAGAGTGCAGACAGGAGGCCATGGGGGACAGACCCTCCTCAAAATTCCTTCTCTAAGTTTCTCTCCTGTGGATTCTGACCACATCCTGGTTTTGTTCTCCTCCAGGCACTGACGGTGCCTAGGGCTCTGATGTGTCTCTCACGGTTCCTAAAGGTGAGACCCTGGGGCAGCTAAATTGGGAGAGGAGTTGGGGCAGAGGGGACACACTGGGTGGCGGGGGTCTCTGAGTGGGACATGTGAGCGTGTGGGGGGCTGTGGAGAATGTCAGCCCTTACATGACCAACCTGAACTGGTTCCTGATTATTTTCTCTCACAGTGTGAGACAGCTGTCTTGTGGGGACTGAGTGATGCTCTGTCCCATTCTGTGACATCAGATTCCGGGACCCCTCTTTCTGCAGCAGCATCTGAATGTGTCTGTGCTCCTATTAGCATAACATGAGGAGTTGGGGAGACTGGTCACCCCTGCCCACCACACCCCCTCCCCACCCTGACCTGTGTTCTCCTCCCTGATCCACTGTCCTGTTCTAGCAGAGACAGAGCTGGACCCTCTCCATCGCTGTCTTCACTTCGTGTGCACTGAGTAATTGTGTCATATTTCCTTTGAAAATAAAATCTATTTATATGAAAGTTTTTTCTAACTGGTGCTGTGAAGGTTTGTAGGGATAACAAATGAGAGGCTTCTAAAGTTTGAGAGAGAAAGTACATGGAAGCGATGAGAACCTTCCAGAATTTTTATGCTTGCTGTGCTCAGTCTGTTGCAGGAGGGACAGGAGGAGGCTGTGAGGAGCTGAGCATGGTCAGGGCCTGTGCCCAGCCAGTGGTCAGTGTATCGTGGCTTTATGTGGTCAGTCTTGGCTGGGTCATCTTCTCAGCTGCTTTGTCTTTGTCCTTTCAGTGGCTCCCTGTCCCACCAGGACCTGTGTTCTTGTGAACTCGAACTCACCTGGGCCTTGTTCTGTCTCTAGGACCATAGGCAGTCAAGATTTCCCATAACCAGGTCAGCCTAGCTCATGCTAGGTCCTGCCTGCATGCCTTTCTTTGTGTTTATGTGTTTATATTTTGCTTATTTCATTTATTTTTGAATAATGACTGTTCTTTTTCATGTGTAGAGTTCTGGTCTCATTCTGCCTTGGGTGTCCTCATCTCTGACTGCAGCAGGAGTCATTTTCACTAATGATTATCCTCACAAGACAAAGAGGTCCCTGCGCACAGGATCTCAGTGGTATCAAGAGAGAAATTCTCATCTCTCCCAACTCTAAGAGTGTTTCCTGGATTCCTCTTTCCATTCTTTCTGCATCCTTTATAAGGAACCAGATTTGGGGATTAGCATAGAGGACGGACCCAGTTGTTTCACATTTTGTCTTAATTCTTGCTGGATTTCTACCTCCTCTGCATCTTGGTCCTCCCTCTCTGCCCTTAGATCTAGTAATCCTAGTGCTGGCTCCAATCCAAGCTCATGGGGATTTATAAAGCAGCATCTAATAGATTCACAGTAGGTTGGAATATAGGACATACAAACCTGATATCATCTTTTCTGAAGAGAAATTATCATTATGTGTAGAGTGCAGACTGATCTGTGTGGGAGGGATGGGAGATCAGCCCTTGTGGGGAAAATACAAGCAGCACTGACATCAATGCGAATGGATGTTGTGTTGTAGCGGCCAAGAGGGAGCAAGTGGCCTGAGGTCACAGTAATAAAGACACAGTCTCTAGAATAGGGAGGCACTCCACACTGATCATTCATTCAACTGATATTTGTTGTGTGCCAGAGAAATGACACACTATTTTTGCATCTAGAAAACCTCAGTGGACTAACAACAGACACACCTTGTTGGCCTTGTGAAGTGTGTTCTGGTGAGAAGGGGCAGAGTGAGCCTAGTAAGTGAGGGAATGTTTACCTTAGAGGTTAGTAAGTGTTTTGAGGAAGCATATGTGTGTAGGAACAAGGAAGGTGGCTCTTTTAATCATGTGGTTAGTGTGGGCCTTATTGAGAAAGTGACTATTGAATAAAGATGTGAAGGACATGAAGGAATGTCCACACAGATGTCAGAGGAAGTTCTCTCTGGGCAGAGCAATCTCCTGTGCAAATACACGAGGGAGGAGAGTGTCTGTGTTCAAGAAAGAGCCAGGAGGCAAGTGCAGCTGGAGGAATGAGGAATTGAGATCAGATCCCATGTTTCACCAGATCATATAGACCTAGATGATATTACAAGGGTGTTGATGTTGTCTGAGTAAGATGTGGATTTCATAAGATGCTTTTCACAGAACACAATCCATTGTGACTACTCTTTAGAAGCTTCAGTCTGGCTGCTGTACATAATCAGGAGGTGACAGGTGAGTGATGCACTAAAGGAAACTGTAGGAAATGGTGAAGTGACCAAGCTGGAGATGCTGGTGCTCAACTAGACTTCTCATTAAATCTAGACATTTGGGAGTAGAGCCTGAGAATCTATATTCATAACAAGTTTGTGGCTGATGCTGCTATCAGATCACAGATTTAGTAGTAAGGATATAGACAAGGATTCCCACATGGCTGTGCACCAGCCTCCCCTGTAGGACTTGTTCATAAGGGAATCCTGGACTCCATGCCCAACACTCTGAAAAGCTGGGTCTAGGAGGAGACCTGAGTATTTTGTAAGAAGCCTGACAAGCAGTCCTCATGCTTACTCAGGTTTGGATCTACTGAGGCTTGTGATCAGAGAGTGATCAGGATGGGGAAGGGCTTAAATCCACATTTAAATGGGAAGAAAAAGTCAAGACATTTTCTGGGTGATACATGTTTTCTCTTCTAAGCAGTATAGGGATCTGGACATTTTAGAAAGTAGTCTGATGTCTTAAAGTCTCTGAGTTGCTAAGAGAGCAGATCTAAATGACGGACTCTGAGATGCACATAAGTGTCCCTTCCTCCTGGGTTCACACCTTGTGGACTCTCCTCCCCTGAGTGTGGGTGGAAGCTGTGACCTTCTTCTGACCAGTAGAATATGGCAACAGGGACATCACTCCTGAGATTAGATCACAGAAGAGCAAAACCCCATCTTGCTGGCTGATTTTCTACTTGTCTTCCCTGCTTGCAATCTCTGATGAAGGAAGCAGCTGGGCTGGAATCATAATTGTTTCACAAAACTGAGGTCAGCCCCCTACCAACATCCAGCAGAATACTAAGGCCTCCAGTCTAACAGCTCAGAGGAAGCCACTTAGTGTTCTCCCTTCAGGCAGCCCTTGCCTTTCTTGAAGACAGACACGCTGCTTTCTCTTTACAACATAATGTCAAGTTCTCTGGCGATCCTAGTTACTTTCCTCTAGCTCCATCCAGGAGGCCCCGGAAGGGAGCAGCAGGCAGGGTGGGAGGAAGTGCTGGTGAGCAGGGGTGTGGCCAGACCCCTCCCTGGAGAGATGTTCCCAGGGAGTCAGTTGGAAGAAGAGCAGTCAGGGCAGTGAGACGAGAAGGAGAAGAGTGAACACCCCTGGGACCTCAGGTCAACATGAGGCTGTGTTTCAGGCTGTGAAATATCACAGTGATGAGGAAACCCTGCACGGCCCCTGCTGGTCATCCCCCTTCAGCATCTGGAAAGTCCAACTCACACCCCGGATGCAAACACCCCTGATGCCCCACAGCCCTGATGTGAGCCCCTCTTCCCCCACCTCCAGTGAACACACTCCATCAGCCAACATAGGCCCAACTCTCCTGTCACTTCAGACCCTGAGACCACCTGTAGTGAGTGTGGGAAACACAACAGACTCCCTGCAGGTCTCAGAGCCCAGAGGGGAAGGAAAGTTGTCAAAGCCCAGAGGAGATGACCCTTAGTGAGGCAGGTGGACAGTCTACGGGAGTCAACACAGCAGAATAAGTACACACTTGGGCTCAGTGGTCAGACTGTTTCATTCGAATCGTGGCTCAGCCAACTGACAGTAAGTCAAGCTCCCAGAGATCCATTTCCTTGTCTGCAAAATGGGCTTGAGAGCTGTCCCTATCTCATGGACTCTTATGAGATTTAAATTAATTTATGTAAATACTTGAAAACAGTACCTGACATGTTTATTAAGGGAGAATCCTGGGAAGGAAGAGAGCCCAGGCATGTGGCTCCTGTTTCTTTCTCCAAAGAGGATGAGGATAACTTCTCCCAACACTCATTATCTCAGCCTCTTCTTACTTGTGTGCAGAGAGAGAGCAGTCCTGTCTCTTATATCCCCTGAGGAGAGGGGCACCAGGAGAGGCCAGGATGGGCCAGAATGAGAAAGCATCAGAGCAATGGACAGCCACATACATTACAGCAGTGGGAAAACACAGCTGTATATTGGTCATTTTTCAGTGCATATACAGCTCTTGGAGTACAGCATCCACACATTTCTGAGTGTTACCTCTAAGCTCACACATTACCTGAGGCTTTAAGAGGTCCTTCCAGGAGCTTCCCTAGTGGTCCAGTACTTGGGAATCCATCTGCCGATGCAGGAGATACCAGTTCAGTCCCTGGTCTGGGAAGATCTCATATGCCACGGGGCAGCTAAGCCTGTGGTCACAACTGCTGAGCCTGCTTATTCTGGAGCCCTGTTCCGTGACAAGAGAAACAACTGCAGTGAGCAGCCCGCATCAGTTCAGTTCAGTTCAGTTCAGTCGCTCAGTCGTGTTCGACTCTTTGCGACCCCATGAATTGCAGCACACCAGGCCTCCCTGTCCATCACCATCTCCAAGAGTTCACTCAGACTCACATCCATTGAGTCCATGATGCCATCCAGCCATCTCATCCTCTGTCGTCCCCTTCTCCTCCTGGCCCCCAATCCCTCCCAGCATCAGAGTCTTTTCCAATGAGGCAACTCTTCACATGAGGTGGCCAAAGTATTGGAGTTTCAGCTTTAGCATCATTCCTTCCAAAGAAATCCCAGGGCTGATCTCCTTCAGAATGGACTGGTTGGATCTCCTTGCAGTCCAAGGGACTCTCAACAGTCTTCTCCAACATCACAGTTCAAAAGCATCAATTCTTCGGCGCTCAGCTTTCTTCACAGTCCAACTCTCACATCCATACATGACCACAGGAAAAACCATAGGCTTGACTAGACGGACCTTAGTCGGCAAAGTAATGTCTCTGCTTTTGAATATACTATCTAGGTTGGTCATAACTTTTCTTCCAAGGAGTAAGCATCTTTTAATTTCATGGCTGCAATCACCATCTGCAGTGATTTTGGAGCCCCCAAAAATAAAGTCTGACACTGTTTCCACTGTTTCCCATCTATTTCCCATGAAGTGATGAGACCGGATGCCATGATCTTCATTTTCTGAATGTTGAGCTTTAAGCCAACTTTTTCACTCTCCTCTTTCACTTTCATCAAGAGGCTTTTTAGTTCCTCTTCACTTTCTGCCATAAGAGTGGTGTCATCTGCATATCTGAAATTGATATTTCTCCCGGCAATCTGATTCCAGCTTGTGTTTCTTCCAGTCCAGCATTTCTCATGATGTACTCTGCATAGAAGTTAAATAAGCAGGGTGACAATATACAGCCTTGGCGTACTCCTTTTCCTATTTGGAACCAGTCTGTTGTTCCATGTCCAGTTCTAACTGTTGCTTCCTGACCTGCATACAGATTTCTCAAGAGACAGGTTAGGTGGTCTGGTTTTCCCATCTCTTTCAGAATTTTCCACAGTTGATTGTGATCCACACAGTCAAAGGCTTTGGCATAGTCAATAAAGCAGAAATAGATGTTTTTTTGGAACTCTCTTGCTTTTTCCATGATCCAGCGGATGTTGGCAATTTGATCTCTGGTTCCTCTGCCTTTTCTAAAACCAGCTTGAACATCAGGGAGTTCACAGTTCACATACTGCTGAAGCCTGGCTTGGAGAATTTTGAGCATTACTTTACTAGCACGTGAAATGAGTGCAATTGTGCGGTAGTTTGAGCATTCTTAGCCCACATACGTACATACGTACATACAGCTAGAGAGTATCCCCTGCTCTCTGAAACTAGAGAAAGCCCATGTGCAGCAACAAAGACCCAGCACAGCCAAAAATACACAAAATTCAAAAGAGAGAGAGACCATTCCACTGTTACATTAGCTGAGTGCTTCACAGGGATGGATATCTGATAAGACAAGTGAGTCCTGACCATGTGATGTCTCACCTCCTTTGCCCCAAATGGGTCCTTTTTTATCTCAGGCAACACTGATAGATCACAAATTTTAAGTCCAAGGACAGCCAGTATTGCTGACAGAGTGTTGCAGGCAGGGAAGATAAAGCTTATATTTAGTGAATGTCAACTCATGCCAGAAAAGGTTATTTGTTATTCATGTAATAGTTGATATTTGTTGTCTCAGGGCCTCTTGGGGGAATAATGTGTTCAATCCTTCTTGAAAGGCTATTAACAACTTCCACATCTTATAATTCCCTGAATCTCCTAGAGAATTGTCTGTCAGGTACATTATCCCCATGGTTGCCACTGGGAAACCCACAAGGGGATGAAGTAACTATTACTAGAGTGGAGGGAGCTTGTCAAGATTGGGTTCCCAGAGGCTACAAAGAGCTATAAATTTCAATGTAGGGAAGCCGACATTGTGGTCACTCCAGTTCTTACTAAGCCAGCCATATGTTCTGCAAGAACCATTCCATCTCTCATCCTTGTATATCTAGGGGGTGGGAAATGCAATATGCTCCTGTTTTTGTTTTCCCCATTAGCCTGGAGGCTGACTTGGAAGAGAAAGTCTCATCCCAGAAGGTTACTAATATGAGCTTCTGGTAAGTGCGATAACCTTTAATTGGTCAAAGCCACTAAGAAATGAGTCAGACTTGGAAATGAGCACTATGTGACTCTCTATCTCTTTCTGCAAATCTACTTTTTCCTTCCCAAGCTGCAGACAGGTTTCCTTTGCTATTCAGTCCACACAGCTTGAAGTGGCAATAGATTAAATTCTCAATTTTCGTATCTTCTCTGCCCAAGAACTAACCCTACTTCACCTGGCCATCCCCCACCACCCCTCAAAGACCCCTGAGTGAAAGGGCAGGGACTTTGATGGAAAGATGGAGATAATCACAGGGCCATTTTCTCTTGGAGATTTTTCTTTAAGCTGAAGAAAAGGATCTACACACTAGAAGTAGCTACTGACAAGGTAGAGAGGCCTTCTACATTTTAAATGCAAAGTGGTGAAAGTCATTGGTATTTTGGGACCCAGAAAACTCAGGGCTGCATCAACACTAGTCACACTGGCAGCTCTGAGAGCACTGGTGCCTGACATAGCATCATTTTTGTCAAAGCAAGCACTGGCAGAACAGTAGTGATGAGTGACTTAGATCAGAAGGGGAAGAAAATAGAGGGTTCTATCCACCAGGCTGAGGGAAAAGAGTTCATGTGAGAACTTTCTGGGGACTCTAAATATAAAAGGTGGCAAATGATAGAAGCAGAAATTTCTTTTGTGCCAGCCTGATGTAGAGGTGAGGGAAATTACAGAGAGAAGAAACTTCCCAGGAAAGACTTTTAATAATTTTCCCCCTTCTGCTTCTTGCAAAGCTCAGAGCCTGCCTTCCCCTCCATCTTTGCCCACTTGATATTCCATGGTGAAATGTTGTAGTCTCCACAGATATTAGAGAACACTTTTCCAGTGAACATTTTTGAATGCCCTCTATGTGGGAAGAGCAATGCCAAGTGATATGATACAACTCTATCCTGTGTTTCCTGAAACTGTATCAGCCTGAAGCCCAAGAGTGATAATAAACAACAGGCTGTTTTTTCATCTACTATTACAATCCCTGCAGTCTAAGGAAAATTGCTTTAATTATTTCTGGCAATTCCCCAGAAGTTCTTGCATGAGCTCTGTGTTCTCTGGAGTCCAAAGAACCAATGCCTTTCTCCATTTTGCCTATCTGTATGTAGAACACCTCTCTCTTTCCATTAAGTTTTATTAATCAATCATTTAAAAATTAGTTGAACAGAATCCCTCCATTTTCTTTAGTTTCTGCCACAGACTCTCCATCTTTTTGGCTAAGACATAAGATAATGGGACGGGTTAAAAACCAATAGTAGAATCAAAGATGTGTTGTCTTGCATTCTCTGGCATGCAGCTCATTCTACCCCAGAATCAGTCTGTCTTTATAGGCAAGTATAAGTATTGGCTTATAAAACTGAGTTTCCCTATACAAATATAAAATCTGAATAAAATCCAGTCCATGTGCTCTCCAAAGTATCTTACAAGTGAAAAAGAATCATGAAAACGAAAGAACAAATACATAATTATTTATATTTATAGATCTTCCCTGGTGGCTCAGACAGTAAAGAATCCACCTGCAGTGTGGAAGATCTGGGTTCCATCCTTGAGTTGGGAAGATCCCCTGGAGGATGGCATGGCAACCCACTCCAGTATTCTTACCTGGAGAATCCCCATGGACAGAGGAGCTTGGTGGGCTACAGTCCATGAGATCACAAAGAGCCAGACATGACTGAGCAACTAAGTACTACACATATATATTTACATGTGCGTGTTGGTCACTCATGTTCAACTCTTCAGGACCCCATGGACTGCAGCCCATCAGTCTTCTCTGTCCATGAGATTGTGCAGGCGGGAATACTGGAGCAGGTTGCCATTTCCTCCTCCAGAGGATCTGTCCGACCCAGGGATCCGACCCACATCTCCTGCATTGGCAGGCAGATTCTTTACTACTGAATCACCTTGGAAGCCCGTATATATTTGAATAGTGTATATTTTATATATTTATTATGTATATTTTATATATAGTCTCAATGGCTACTTAGCTTAGAATAAAAGTCACTATAAAATATGCATTGAAAACACATACTTCTATATGATATAAGAAAGAACTTCTTAAGTTTTTAAGAAGTATATTCATTCACTCAACCAATACATGTTGATTGCCTCCAGTATGTCAGGAGGCGTAGTGATTAAAAAAAAAAAAAGACAGACAAATGTCCTGATCTTATAAATCATCTATTTTATTGATGCAGATTAGAAAATAAAGAAGAAATTATTTTTTAAGAAATAAGAAAATTCTTGATAGTAATGAATGACATGAAGAAAAATGCAGGGCAATGCAATAGAGAATACCTTGAGGAAAAATTCAACTGAGGCAGTCAGAGAATTTCAAGACAAGAAAAGCCAGATAGACATAAACTTTCAGTGTATGTTAGGAAATTCTAAGGACGAGAAATTGAGCATGGCAAGAGAGAATGCTAGAGAGGTAAGAAAAGGATTATGAAGAATCTTTTATGCCATCATAAGGAATTTGGAATTGGAGTTGAAGGTAATCGAAAACAACTAGAAGTTCTTAAGAAGGGAAAGGGAGGAAATTTTTGTTTTAGAAAGATAATTCTTTTGTTGTTGTTCAGTCAGCAAGTTGTTTCCAGCTCTTTGTGACTGCATGGACTCCTCTATCCTCTGCTATCTCTGGAGTTTGCTTGGACTCATGTCCATTGAGTCAGTGATGCCATCCAACCATCTCATCCTCTGTCAATCCCTTCTCCTCCTGTCCTCAATCTTTCCCCAAATCAGGGTCTTTTCCAGTGAGTCGGCTCTTCACATCCAGTGGCCAAAAGTTTGGAGCTTCAGCACCAGTCCTTCCAATGAATATTGAGAGTTAATTTCCTTTAGGATTGACTGGTTGATCTCCTTGCAGTCCAAAGGACTCTCAAGAATATTCTCCAGCACCACAATTCAAAAGCATCAATTCTTTGGTGCTCAGCCTTCTTTAAGATCCATCTCTCACATCTGTACATGACTATTGGAAAAACCATAGCTTTGACTATTTGGCCTTTGTCAGCAAAGTGAGGTCTCTGCTTTTTAATCCGCCATCTAGGTTTGTCATAGCTTTCTTTCGAAGGAGCAAGCATCTTTTAAATTCATGGCTGCAGTCAACATCCACGGTGATTTTGGGGCCCAGGAAAAGAAAATCTGTCACTATTTCAACTTTTCCCCTCCTGTTTGCCAGGAAATGATGTAACCGGATGCCATGATCTTAATTTTTTCACTCTCCTCTTTTACCCTGATCAAGAGGCTCTTTAGTTCCTCTTCACTTTCTGCCATTAGAGTGGTATTCTTTACAAAATATGAAAGAAAACTTGAAAGGAGGAAGACTACAGGAAGTAAAATGAATTTTAAGTTTATTACAAGTATTCAGATGAGAGATGATGAAAGTCTGACATAGACAGTATAATTAGGAATGAAGAAAAGGAATATGAGTGTGAGAAAAGTGAGAATCAATGGAGCTTGGTGATGCACTGGATGAGTCAAGGATAATTCTAAATTTTCTGGCTTTTATTGAAAGCTCCTTAAGGGTAGAGACCATGCCTTTCTTGTCACCACTGTTTTTCAGTGCCTAAAACAGTGTGTTAATTTGTGGTAGATGTAAATATATATTTATTTAATAATAAGATTCTTCTTCCCAAAAAGCAATATCAACAAGACTTAAGAATTGATTAGATGTACAGGTTAACGAAAGGTAGAAGTCCTGGGATGAGTGCCAAGTTTTCTTTTCTTGAATAACTGGATACACTGTGGTGCTATTTATTGATAAAGGATACATGAAGAGAGGAACAGTCTTCAAGCAGGGAGGAGAATTTAATGGATTCAGTTTGGGAAATCTTAGATACAAGTGTCTATGATATCCAAGTTGACATTCAAAGAGCACTGGGAATATGAGCCTGAATATGAAAGAAAGTTGCACTAGAGAAACAAATTTGGGAGAGATTGGCATACAGATAGTATGAAACCCAGGGGATGAATAGACTCATCCACAAATATCTGTAGGATGAAAAGAAAACAAGGCGTAAGATGAAAACCAAAGAAATGTCAACATTTCAGGGATTGTCAAAAGAAGTAAATTCTGCAAAACAACTGGAAAGAAATAGCCAGAAAGATTAGAGGAAATCTGAGAATAAATCCAGAGAGGAATAGAATTTCTCTAGGAAAGAATCCTAAGAGGTCTAAAAACACAAGGACTGAGAAGTGTCCACTGAATTCTTTCAAGAAGACTTGGCAGAGCAATTTATTGGAATTCCTGGGGCAGTAGACAGAATGACATGTGATGGGAAATAAGTAGGATGTGGGGAAGTCAGTTCTGTGAGGGGTTGTGTCATGGAAGAGAGAGTCAGGAAGAAGCCAGAAGTAGTCACGAATCTGGAAAGGGATGTTGAAGATGGAAGATACTGAAGCTGAAAGTATGGGTCCAACAGAGCAGGAGAACATTCAAGTTATAGAAGAGAGAAGGGAGTTTTAAGAGAAGTGGGAAAGGGGGGGAGGGACATATGTGGAGGTGTCAATCTTTTCAGGAAAGAAAGATAATGCTTTTTTGTAAAAGGAGGGAAGGGGGAAAGGAAGGATAAATGGAGATGCAGACAAGTTTTCTGCATCATGTCAAGAAGTCAGGCACATCCATCTTGCAGTGGTTTCTATTTTCTATGAAACTACCATAAGTGAAGTAATTGATGTGAAGGGACGTGCTGGAGTAAAAAATTTGAGAAGATTTAAAACAGTCATTGTAAAGACAAGAAAGAAACCTGCTTTACCCCTAGTCTGGTTTTGTCAACCATAGTTTGCATTTTTTGAGTAATCATTATTTGCTAAAACCTTTGCATACACCAACTCATTTCATTTTCACAACAACCTTTAAGGCAGGTGCCATTATTATATATGAGAAAATTAAGATTTAGAGAGGTTAAGTGACCTGGGGTCTCGTTTCACTGTGGCCGGCCTCAGAGCCCACACTTTCCAGGATTTTTTCTGTCTCTTGGAGAGTACTCCATTCTTCTGAAATTATTCACATGTATATGTGAACATTTGTCCTCTGAATTATTTTCTATGACAATTATTTAATTTTCTTAATTATTTAATTACAGTATTTTCCGTCCACAACCTGATTTCAAGTTTCTTGCATTAGGAGCTTTGTCTTCTATTATTTCGTGTTTTCTATAACTCCAAGAAATGCAGGAGCACAAGTATTAACAACATTTTATAAACATGAAGCCTTTTTTTGTAGTTATAGTTAAAATATTACTAAACTATTAAAAGAGAATCTTTTAAATCAGCCATATTTGGACATAACTTTCTGTATGTGTTCCTCTTTACCCTTATCTACTAAAGAAGAACACACAGTGTATTATATAACTACATGTGCTATATAACTTTTAAAATTATTTATAAATATTTTCCTGTTTCTCACAGTGTTCAAGTAAAATAATTTTTGGAGGTTTAACTTTTTAAACTTGTCAGGCACATTACTATGTTTTTTCTTTTTATCTTAAAAATATAAAATAGTTTGTTTACATCTTATGAATCCTAAATGGTAGATGTCTGACTTATTTCCAAGAACAATGGTTCATATGGGGTTGGACAAAAACCTGTAAAATAATCATCATTTAAATCTCCATGTTTGGCATAGAGTCCTTTAGTGTGTCAGACTCACAGATATGTTCCAACACACAGCTGACAGGCAGCCACACAAAATGGAGAATGTGCAACAGTTGGTATCAACATGGAAAATAGGAAGAGAGTCTTTGCCTACTGTGGGGAGATATACAGAGACCCTCCGAAACCTCACAGGAGGAAATGTTCCAATAAGTAAATCAACTAAAGAAATGGATGGTCATGCCTAAGGTCCACTGACCTTGGGCTTCCCTCGTGACTCAGACAGTAAAGAATCTGCCTGCAATTGAAGAGACACGAGTTCAATCCCTGGGTTGGGAAGATCCCCTGGAGAAGGGAATGGCAACCCACTCCAGTATTCTTGCCTGTAGAAATCCATGGACAAAGAAGCCTGGCAGGCCACAGTCCATGAGGTCACAAAGAGTCGGACATGACTGTGACTAACACACAAGGTCCACTGAGGCTTGGTAGAGAGCATCAGAGAGAAAATAGCATGGCCTAAAGAGAAAATATTTAGTAAATGAGACAAGACTAGGTGAGCATGTAAAAAATGAGAAGGAAACATTTTTTTTTTCTGTCAAAAATATTTCATCCTCCAGGACTTCCCTGGTGGTCCAGTTGCAGGGGGCACAGGTTTGCTCTCTGTCGGGGAAGTCCACTTGCCACAAGTTGCAGCCAAAAACAGAGTCATCCTCTGGTCTTCATGCAGATACATTCAAGTAATGGAAAGGCAAAACCAAACCAGCATCTCTGAATTTCTCCTCCTGGGTTTCTCAAGTTGGCCAGAGCAACAAGAGCTATTTTTTGCACTTTTCCTGTGTCTTTACTTAGCAGGGCTGTTTGGAAACATACTCATCTTGCTGGCCATTTCCTCAGACCATCGCCTCCACTCTCCCATGTATTTCTTCCTCGCCAATTTGTCGGTGGTGGACCTCTGCCTTCCTTCATCTACAGTACCCAAGATGCTCCTGGACATCCAAACACACACTCAGTCCATCTCCTATCCTGGCTGCCTGGTTCAGATGTATTTCTGTATGATGTTTGCCAATATGGACAATTTCCTTCTCACGGTGATGGCCTATGACCGTTATGTGGCCATCTGTCACCCTTTGCGTTACTCCACCATTATGACCCAGCACCTCTGCATCTCCCTCGTGGGTGGACCTTGGGTGATTGCCTTTTTGAACCCCCTCTTGCACACCCTTATGATGACCCATCTGCATTTCTGCTCTAACAATGTCATCCACCATTTCTTCTGTGATATCAATGCTCTCCTCCCTCTATCCTGTTCTGACACCAGTCTTAATCAGTTCTTGGTTCTTGCTGTGGTGGGGCTAATCTTTGTGGTACCCTCAGTGTGTATCCTGGCATCCTACAGCCTCATTATCTCTGCTGTGATGAAAATTCCTTCTGTCAAAGGAAAATTCAAGGTGTTCTCCACCTGTGGATCTCACCTTGCCTTGGTCATTCTTTTCTATGGAGCAATCACAGGGGTCTATATGAGTTCCTCATCTAACAGTTCAACCGAAAAAGACACAGCAGCATCAATAATTTTCATGGTCATAGTCCCTGTGGTCAATCCCTTCATTTACAGCCTAAGGAACAATGAGCTAAAGAGGGCTTTAAAGGAGATTTTAGGCCAGAGCAAAATCTTCTCCCAGTGATTCATTCTGGCTGAGTTCAATAGGCGGTGAATCCTAATGAGATCATTATTTTCATTCTCATCATAATTGAAAAACTGTGACAAAATACCTACTTTTGCTTTATTGACTACTCCAAAGCCTTTGACTGTGTGGATCACAACAAACTGTGGAAAATTCTTCAAGAGATGAGAATAACAGACCACCTGACCTGCATCCTGAGAAATCTGTGTGCAGGTCAAGAAGCAACAGTTAGAACTGGACATGGAACAATAAACTGGTTCCAAATCAGGAAAGGAATACATCAAGGCTGTATATTGTCACCTTGCTTATTTAACTTATATGAAGAGTATATCATGCAAAATGCTGGGCTGGATGAAGCACAAGCTGGAATCAAGACTGCTGGGAGAAATATCAATAACCTCAGATATGCAGATGACACCACCCTTATGGCAGAAAGCAAAGAAGAACTAAAGAGCCTCTTGCTGAAAGTGGAAGAGAAGAGTGAAAAAGTTGGCTTAAAACCCAACATTCAGAAAACTAAGATCATGGCATCTGGTCCCATCACTGCATGGCAAATAGATGGGGAAAGAGTGGAAACAGTGACAGACTATTTTGGGGGGCTCCAAAATCACTGCAGATGGTGACTGCATCCATGAAATTAAAAGATGCTTGCTCCTTGGAAGAAAAGTTATGACCAACCTAGATGGCATATTAAAAAGCAGAGACATTACTTTACCAACAAAGGTCCATCTAGTCAAAGCTATGGCTTTTCCAGTAGTCATGCATGGATGTGAGACTTGGACTATAAAAAAAGCTGAGCACTGAAGAATTGATGCTTTTGAACTGTGGTGTTGGAGAAGACTCTTGAGGGTTCCTTGGACTGCAAGGAGATACAACCTGTCAATCCTAGAGGAAATCAGTCCTGAATATTCATTGGAAGGACTGATGCTGAAGCTGAAACTCCCAATACTTTAGCCACCTGAGGCAAAGAGGAGAAGGCAATGGCATTCCACTCCAGTACTCTTGCCTGGAAAATCCCATGGATGGAGGAATCTGGTAGGCTGCAGTCCATGGGGTCGCTAAGAGTCGGACACGACTGAGCGACTTCACTTTCACTTTTCACTTTCATGCATTGGAGAAGGAAATGGCAACCCACTCCAGGGGACGGGGGAGCCTGGTGGGCTGCTGTCTATGGGGTCACACAGAGTGGGACACGACTGAAGTGACTTAGCAAGATGCAAAGAACTGACTCATTTAAAAAGACACTGATGCTGGGAAAGATTGATGGCAGGAGGGAAAGGGGTCAACAGAGGATGAGATGTTTGGATGGCATCACCGATGCAATGGACATGAGTTTGAGCAGGATCCGGGAGTTGGTGATGGACAGGGAAGCCTGGTGTACTGAAGTCCATGGGGCTGCAAAGAGTCAGACACAACTGAGCGACTGAACTGAACTACAAAATACCTAATTAAGCTTGACACCTACCTCACTTTGCTACAAACTCTAGGAATGACATGATCATAGGACTTATCCACTTGAGTTCCCTAAGATATTAATAATGTGGCAAATATTTAAGTCTCTGAAAATCACAATACAAATATGCAATCAGCAGTAAAGTGCATCATTAAGACATCCCATATGGCTAGGATTAATGCAGGAATATGGGGAAAACATAAAAGATAATTTTCCTAGGACTGCCTAGAGTAGACAGGAATAGGTAATTACATTGTCATTCATGAAAAACAGTAGAGAATAAATGGGCTATGTAATGAAAGTTTCAAACCATGACTACAAGTTGAGGTAAGAAAAACAAAGATATTAGTAAAGGCTTAAGAGGTCAAGTAAGGCTTCAGTGAAAAGACAGTACTTTAATCTGGGGCTTAACCACAGATGAGTTTTACAAAGGAATAATGAAAATATTCAAAATATATGAGGAAGAAGTTTAGGTAAGGAGGACCACGGTGTGTATGAGCAAATGTATTGACTAAATTAACCTTAATGCAGTGAAGGGTCCATATTGGGATTGGTGAGAATGAGGGATAGATTATTTCTAACCCCAATGTTATATTCATGTTTTACAGCTATATTGCATGCATTTCCTATAATCAGTCTTTATTCCTTTGTGTTAAAAATAAGATTTATATCTGTTGTCTATGTGTATACCTATATATCTTCATGATGCTCTACAAAAAATTACCTGGGAGGCTATTAATTATAAATTTAAATTTTAAATTTTTGTGTGGTTATTTACTCTGCGATATGCATAGAGTTGCCTATATGGGTAGACCCTGCCAGCAATAGAAAGCATATGCCCTTGTTAATTTTGATTTAAAAATCATATCTGATTTAACATTTTCTGTGTCCATAATGTTCCCCAAAGCTCTGCAAAGAGCATTGTTCCATAGGCCATAAGTCCCATATTTTAAGTCAAACCATCCAAAATATTTCCTCAAAGCTGGTTTTTTAAAATGTTCAATCATTCTTTATGACGTGATCGCTGAGAGACAGAAATAAAGATAAAAAGATAAAGATGAGATAAAGATACAGGTTTTTTTTCTTAAAAGACATCCTGCTATAAACGTGTATTTACTTATGATAAGAAGACCTTCTACAAATTACCTTTGTGGTTTTTACTCTTTTATGATGAGAGAGAGATCAGAAAAATTTGTTGGAGCATGTAAAGATCAATGCAAATAACACTGGTGCAAAGACAGAAGCAACAGCAAAAATCAACCAGTTCACAATTCCCTGTCTCTTGAGATATCTTTGTGGGTACCAGATATATTAGTTGCAAATAAGAAATCAATTATTCTTAATTAAACAGAAAGCTTAATGAAAAAGTACTGTTCATAATGAACTCATCAGGAATTCATAAAAGTGCTGGAAGGGTTGGAGAAGCAGACTATCGATATAGGAAACTGAAAGAAATGGAAACGTGCTCTTGGATTGGAAGAATTAATATTATTAAAATGGTCACACTGCCCAAAGCAATCTACAGATTTAATGTGATCCCTATCAAATTACCCATGAAATTTTTCATATAAATAGAACAAATAATCCTAAAATGTATATGGAGCCATAAAAGACCCGGAAGTGCCAAAGCAATGCTGAGAAAAAGAACAAAGCTGGAGGCATAACCCTCTCAGACTTCAGAAAAAACTACAAAGCTGCAGAAATCAAGAGTGTGGTATTGGCACAAAAAACATGAGGATGTGGAGAAAACAAAACCCTTGTACACAGTTGGTGGTGTAAATATAAACTGGTGCAGGCACTGTGGGAAAGAGTATGGAGGCATCTCAAAAATCTAAAAATTGCCATATGACCCAGTAATTCCACTCCTGGATTTATATATAAACAAATCAAAAAAACACTAATTAGAAAAGATACATGCACCTCAATATTCATAGCAGCATTATTTATAATTGCCAAGATGTGGAAGCAACCTAAGTGCACATCAATAGATAAATATATAAAGACTATATAAATACAATGGAATACTACTCAACCATAGAAAAGAATGAAATTTTTTTATCATTTGCAGCAAGGTAGATAGACTTGGAGAGAACTATGCTAGCAAAATATGTCAGACAGAGAAAGATAATATATATCTTTTATCAGAGAAAGATAATATATAACATGTATATGCAAAATATACATCTGTGTATATCACACATGTAAAATCTAAAAAATAAAACAAACTTGTTAGTAATAGCCACATATTCTGGGAAACAAACTCACTCAGAGGACAGTGCAGATAGTGGAGTGCAGTTTATTACACTGGGGGGCCCAAGGCAGAGTCTCCTCTTAGCCAAGGACCCCGACCAGCATTTGTGAAAATCTTTTATACCCCATGTATACGTGTCTGAACCCACCACCCCAATTTCCTTGAGACTTACATAAAACAAAGGAAGGGTAAATACAATCACAATAACCCCATCATTCATGTGTTATGTGTTCAAACAGTTAATAATCAATAAGACTTTATGATCTGTCTGGAAGCAGGGGTGATTGTTTTCTTTTAATCGATGAGTAACCTGGATGTGATCTTCAAGATGCCCCTGTCCAGAGGGGGTCTTATCTTTCTATTGTAGTTTCCATAGACACTAAGCACAGAGTTCAGAGTCCATTGGAGAGGTGGTCAAGCATGAACAGCATGAACAGACCTAAGATGGAGTCCAGCTCTGTCTGTTTCCTCCTTCAGTATAACAAAAACAAATAGACTCACAGATATAGAGAACAGACTAGTGATTACCAGCAGGGAGAAGGGAGGGAGAGGAGCAAGTTAGGGGTAGGGAACTAACAGATAGATACTACTATATATAAAATAAAAAAGCTACAATGATACATTGTATAGAACAGGGAATATACTCATAACAACAGAATATTTTACAATTATTATAAATGGAGTATAACCTTTAAAAATTATGAAATATGATGTTGTACACGAGACATTATATTGTAAATCAACTATATCTCAATTTTAAAATGTTTAATAACTAACTAAACAAGAGATGATAGTAGAAGGTCCACGTGATGGAGAAATGATATTCTGATTTAAATATATATATGTAAAGAAGGCTGAGCGCCGAAGAATTGATGCTTTTGAACTGTGGTGTTGGAGAAGACTCTTGAGAGTCCCTTGGACTGCAAGGAGATCCAACCAGTCCATTCTGAAGGAGATCAGCCCTGGGATTTCTTTGGAAGGAATGATGCTAAAGCTGAAACTCCAGTACTTTGTCCACCTCATGCGAAGAGTGGACTCATTGGAAAAGACTCTGATGCTGGGAGGGATTGGGGGCAGGAGGAGAAGGGGACGACAGAGGATGAGATGGCTGGATGGCATCACCGACTTGATGGATGTCTGAGTGAACTCCGGGAGTTGGTGATGGACAGGGAGGCCTGGCGTGCTGCGATTCATGGGGTCGTAAAGAGTCGGACACGACTGAGTGACTGAACTGACTGAGTGATATATATATATATATACTTGATGTATCTGCGTTCCACCCAGGAGGATAACACAAGGATTCGGAAAAAAGGTTTCCTGTAAATCCAAAGGTGGAGTTTGAACCGTTTCTCTGCTGCGTGAGCTTTCATTTCAGGGCTCTAGACTGAAATGTCCTAAGAGATCAGTCCTTTAGGGTGTTCATTGGAAGGACTGATGCTAAAACTGAAACTCCAATACTTTGGCCACCTCATGCGAAGAGCTGACTCATTTGAAAAGACCCTGATGCTGGGAAAGACTGAGGGCAGAAGGAGAAGGGGACGACACAGGATGAGATGGTTGGATGCCATCACCGACTCAAAGGACATTGGTTTGGGTAGACTCCGGCAGTTGGTGATGGACCGGGAGGCCTGGCCTGCTGCGGTTCATGGGGTCGCAAAGAGTTGGACACGACTAAGCAACTGAACTGAACTGAAATGAGATGAGACTGAAATGGGCCCATTAAAAAGTTAAGGATGAGGCTCACGTGAGATGTAAAGGCAAGCTTACTGCTACAGAGAGGAGAAAAATCATCCCCTCCGCGCTCCGAGAGCTCCAACACTGGCGAAGACGCCTGGGAAATGGAGTCCCAGACCCTGAGGATACCGGAAGGCTTCTGGGAAGTGCAGTCCAAAGTCAGCCCGTCTCCTGCGCAGCCTCAAAAAGTCTCTGTGAAAGGAAGCCTTGAGAAGTCGTGCAGCGCCGTCCTATCACCGGAAGTGTCCGATCGGAACCAGCCCTGTGGGAGAGGTGAGTCCGGGTCTGGGGACCCAGGTGTCCGGTCCTTTGTCTCCTTTAAACACCCAGTCCCTATCATGTCCCCTTCGGGATTGCAACAGCCCTGTGACACTCTGGACCTGGGACCTTAGAGGAATCCCGAGGAAATGTGGAACTAGGTTTGGCCTTGGGAAAGCGTTTGCGCCGGCCTGTATCTGGAATGGATAGGGGTTTCCACAGTTACCCCGCCGCGTGTGACGTCATCGTTGAGCGCTGAGAGGGCGTGGTTTGGGGGACTGCGGGCCTTCCGGCTGGCTGAGATTGTAGGGTCACTGGGAAAAGAACGAGGCGGGAAAGGCGGCAATCTGTCTCGGGTCGACTGCGTTCTGCCAGAAGAAACTGTCTCAGGGTCCGCCCCAGACTCCTGCTCTCCTCCTGGGAGGAGTAACCCGCCTTTTTGTACGAAAAGTGAGACAGCTCCGGCATCCTCATGAAATTTATTCACACAGTAAATATTTAGTATTTCCTGTGTACTGGGGATGCCTAGAAACTAATATTGAAACGAGTATCACGTTCTAGAATGAGAGACCAGACAGCAAAGCAGGCAAGTTAGCCAACTAACTAAGACCGGAAAGTGCCTCAGTGTGAGAAACATATGGTGCTGTGAGAGCCTTCATCATCACGCAGTGAATCCCCTGTTCCACTCTGTGACCTCTACTGGAGGGATAGCCCCCCACACCTCATACTTCTACCTCATCGTACACACCCGGAAGCTACCCATCCACCAAGAACCTACTCATCCAAAAAGAAACCTCCACTTTACCAGTTCCCCAGCATAACTAATTACTCCTTACTCTCTTTGCCAAACCTCCAATGTCACTAATTACTCCTTACTCTGTTGTGATATTTGTTTACATATTTGCGTAGCTCCTCTCGGCTGCCACCCCTGACCTCGAACGTGGGGTAGCTCCCATCTATTTCTTTATTGACTATTCCAAAGCCTTTGACTGTATGGATCACAATAAACTGGAAAATTCTGAAAGAGATGGGAATACCAGACCACCTGACCTACCTCTTGAAAAACCTACATGAAGATCAGGAAGCAGCAGTTCAGTTCAGTCGCTCAGTCGTATCCGACTCTTTCCGAACCCATGATCGCAGCACAACAGGCCTCCCTGCCCATCACCAACTCCCAGAGTTCACTCAAACTCACGTCCATCGAGTCAGTGATGCCATCCAGCCATCTCATCCTCTGTCGTCCCCTTTCCTCCTGCCTTCAATCCCTCCCAGCATCAGAGTCTTTTCCAATGAGTCAACTCTTCGCATGAGGTGGCCAAAGTATTGGAGTTTAAGCTTTAGCATCATTCCTTCCAAGGAACACCCAGGACTGATCTCCTTTAGAATGGACTGGTTGGACATGGAACAACAGGCTAGTTCCCAAATAGGAAAAGGAGTACGTCAAGGCTGTATATTGTCACCCTGCTTATTTAACTTCTATGCAGAGTACATCATGAGAAACGCTGGGCTGGAAGAAGCACAAGCTGGAATCAAGATTGCCAGGAGAAATATCAATAACCTCAGATATGCAGATGACACCACCCTTATGGCAGAAAGTGAAGAGGAACTAAAAAGCCTCTTGATGAAAGTGAAAGTGGAGAGTGAAAAAGTTAGCTTAAAGCTCAACATTCAGAAAACTAAGATCATGACATCCGGTCCCATCACTTCATGGGAAATAGATGGGGAAACAGTGGAAAAAGTGTCAGACTTTATTTTTCTGGACTCCAAAATCACTGCAGATGCTGATTGCAGCCATGAAGTTAAAAGACGCTTACTCCTTGGAGGGAAAGTTATGACCAACCTAGATAGCATATTGAAAAGAAAGCAGAGACATTACTTTGCCAACAAAGGGCCGTCTAGTCAAGGCTATGGTTTTTCCAATGGTCATGTATGGATGTGAGAGTTGGACTGTGAAGAAAGCTGAGCCCCAAAGAATTGATGCTTTTGAACTGTGGTGTGGAGAAGACTGTTGAGAGTCCCTTGGACTGCAAGGAGATCCAACCAATCCATTCTAAAGGAGATCAGCCCTGGGTGTTCTTTGGAGGGAATGATGCTAAAGCTGAAACTCCAATACTTTGGCCACCTCATGTGAAGAGTTGACTCATTGGAAAAGACTCTGATGCTGGGAGGGATTGAAGGCAGAAGGAAAGGGGACAACAGAGAATGAGATGGCTGGATGGCATCACCAACTCGATGGCCATGAGTTTTGATGAACTCTGGGAGTTGGTGATGGACAGGGAGGCCTGGCATGCTGCAATTCATGGGGTTGCAAAGAGTCGGACACGACTGAGTGACTGAACTGAACTGAACTTGCTTAGCTAGTTTTATAATGCTAATCCTACACAGTGACGGTAAAGCACTAGGTGCTCAAAAAATGTTTACTAGTTTGAGGTTATTAAGACATTTGAAACCCAACTTTAGGGAGAATATATCAAATCCTTGCAAATTAGATTATTTTTATCTAGAGTTGTGGGCTGTTTTAAGTGGATAAGAAGTGATTAAACATCTGAAGACAGAACTTTCAGCTATCTGAGGGGGTAACATATGTTGTAGAATGAGATAATGCCCATAAAGTATTAGGCCAGTTCAGTTCAGTTCAGTTGCTCAGTCGTGTCTGACTCTGCGACCCCATGAATTGCAGCACACCAGGCCTCCCTGTCCATCACCAACTCCTGGAGTTCACTCAAACTCATGTCCATCGAGTCAGTGATGCCATCCAGCCATCTCATCCTCTGTCATCCCCTTCTCCTCCTGCCCCCAATCCCTCCCAGTATCGAAGTCTTTTCCAATGAGTCAACTCTTCGCATGAGATGGCCAAAATATTGGAGTTTCAGCTTTAGCATCAGTCCTTCCAAAGAACACCCAGGACTGATCTCCCTTAGGGTGGACTGGTTCGACCTCCTTGCAGTCCAAGGGATTCTCAAGAGTCTTCTCCACACCACAGTTCAAAAGCATCAATTCTTTGGGGCTCAGCTTTCTTCACAGTCCAACTCTCACATCCATACATGACCATTGGAAAAACCATAGCCTTGACTAGACGGCCCTTTGTTGGCAAAGTAATATCTCTGCTTTTGAATATGCTATCTAGGTTGGTCATAACTTTCCCTCCAAGGAGAAAGCGTCTTTTAATTTCATGGCTGCAGTCACCATCTGCAGTGATTTTGGAGCCCAAAAAAATAAAGTCTGACACTGTTTCCGCTGTTTCCCCATCTATTTCCCATGAAGTGATGGGACCAGATGCCATGATCTTAGTTTTCTGAATGTGGAGCTTTAAGGCAACTTTTTCACTCTCCACTTTCACTTTCATCAAGAGGCCTTTTAGTTCCTCTTCACTTTCTGCCATAAGGGTGGTGTCATCTGCATATCTGAGGTTATTGATATTTCTCCTGGCAATTGATTCCAGCTTGTGCTTCTTCCAGCCCAGTGTTTCTCATGATGTACTCTGCATAGAAGTTAAATAAGCAGGGTGACAATATACATCCTTGATGTACTCCTTTTCCTATTTGGAACCAGTCTGTTGTTCCATGTCCAGTGCTAACTGTTGCTTACTGACCTGCATATAGGTTTCTCAAGCGGCAGGTCAGGTAGTCTGGTATTCCCATCTCTTTCAGAATCTTCCACAGTTTATTGTGATCCACACAGTCAAAGGCACTGGCATAGTCAATAAAGCAGAAATAGATGCTTTTCTGGAACTCTCTTGCTTTTTCAATGATCCAGTACTACCTGGTAAACACTTAACACATCTAGAAAACATGACAAGAAGTTAAATTAGCTCTCTATATCAAAAGAATGTCCCAATAAATTAGTAAGAATTGAGACATACATCATAGCTCCAACCCCCCCCCCACTTTCCTCCTCTGTCACTGCTAAATTTTTACCTCATTTACACCCACTCAGACTCTTGTTTTCCAAGATTCAGTCTGAGCCTATGAGCTTCATTTCATACTCTCAGAGAATTATCCTCAATATTTAAGTTCCCTTTCCATAGATCTTATCTAAACTTGTATTTCCATTCCTAACTTCTTTCCATTAAAATCTCTTAATATCTTTTGGAAATGTTTTTCTAAGTGGATGTCTCATTGGCATCTAAAATACGGAATATACAGAGCAATAGGAAACTCAAATTTCTTTATTTCCCCTTTTATCCAATAAATCAACAAAAGTGAGAACTTAAGAATAAATATAAATAATGCATGGTCCTTAACCTCATGGGGCTCCAATCAATAAACATAGAAAATAATAGAAGATTATATTTGTTTTATCCACAGATGTTATGTGTTAGGAACCTAGAACTCAAAGTCAAGTTAATGAATTCTTTCTCAGAAGTATTAGAATTCTTAGTCACTCCAGTTACACCCTGTAAGCTGGTCTCACTATCAATCTGCTGTTCATTCACACTTTCTCAGCTTTTAACTCTCCCTTCCTTTTTGCCTTTCTGGATCTTTCTTATCCTTTATTGTTCAGGTTAAGCCCCACCACCTGTAGGAAATATTTGCCCACATACACACACATTCTCCCCCTACCTCAGAACTATTAAGCTATTCAGTGTCTCTACCATACAATCTGTTCAGTACTTCAGCTTTCAACATTTATCAAACATTTTCAGTGTGTGTCATGTGAAGCAGGTTTTGTTATCTAAATGTTCCGTATCCATGTGTGTTTTGTGTCATTTCTTTCCAACTCTTTTGCAAACTCCTTGGAAACTCAAACACTATTTTTTAAATTCCTTATATCTGTACGTCAGAATACAGAAAATCCAGGCATATCCCATATTAACTAGATCAGCATCACCATAGGCAGAAGGCCAAGGAATCTATTTCTAACAAAGTTCTCACATGACAGGCAGTGAGCCCAGTTCTGAATTCAGACTTTCTTAGAAATCACTGCCATATAACTTCTAGCCCAATGCTTTGCCACGTTAAGGTCTTAATAAAGTATATGTTTGTGCAACAATCAGTAGTCAGCTTGGTGAAATATTTAGTAGGAGGACCTGAAAGATGGATATTTGCCTTTCACTAGGACTTCACTTCTAATTACTTTATTCAGTTTTTCAGTTCAGATGCCAAACAGACCATTCCCAAGTGCTGCTAAGACTTGAGGAACTGATATCTAATGATAAGATTCACAAAAGATTGATAAGCAGGTCTTGGTGCAGTTTATTATGCTTTACTGGTAATCTAATAGGCCTCAATATCTAGGGCATGGACTGAGCCATTAAACTCGGAAGGCAGAGAATTGTTGAGACAAAAGGAAACAGGTTTATCTAAGATTTTGAGAGAAGCAGCTCATTACACTGAAATTGTTAACCACAGCCTTTAAGGAAAGTTACCTGATTTTTATTATTTAAGAGATGTCTTAGTAATCCTAGTTCAATGTTCTGAATAATTATAACATTCTAAGCCTGTGTTTTCCCCACACTTTGAGGACAGTTGCCTCTTTATGTTTATGTCCTATTATGGTCTATCCTAGAGATGAACAATATATTTATCTCTACAAACAGTATTTTTCAGGCCATTCTGCTCAGAAGCTTTCCCTGGCTCCCCAGTGCCTGAAAGATAAACTCTGAATTCATGAGCTTGACATTTGAAGCTTCCTCCAACAGAACCTTTGTCTCTATAATTTATTTATGCAAACCTACTGACATTTTGCCTTCCCACCTGTGTACCTACCATTAACCAGTTGTTCAAGGTGTTCCTTGCTTGTAATTTCCTGTTTCTCTCTCTCCCAACATCCTAGTCAAATTCCATCCGTTCATCAGAAGTTAGTTTTTTAATTAAGCTTTTCCTGACCATTGAAACCTACTATGCTCTTTTCCATCCCCAACTTATTGAGTACTTCTGTCATTTTTCTCTTTTTTGATGGTTATTTTTCTTTATGAGTAATATATAATTTAATTGCATGTGACAAAGTAACATTTATTATATGGAACAACAGAGTGGTTCCAAATAGGAAAAGGAGTACATCAAGGCTGTATATTGTCACCCAGCTTATTTAACTTATATGCAGAGTACATCATGAGAAACACTGGACTGGAAGAAACAACAGCTAGAATCAAGATTGAAACATCAATAACCTCAGATATGCAGATGACACCAGCCTTATGGCAGAAAGTGAAGAGGAACTAAAAAGCCTCTTGATGAAAGTGAAAGAGGAGAGTGAAAAAGTTGCCTTAAAGCTCAACATTCAGAAAACGAAGATCATGGCATCCGGTCCCATCACTTCATGGGAAGTAGATGGGGAAACAGCGGAAACAGTGTCAGACTTTATTTTTTTGGGCTCCAAAATCACTGCAGATGGTGACTGCAGCCATGAAATTAAAAGATGCTTACTCCTTGGAAGAAAAATTATGACCAACCTAGATAGTACATTCAAAAGCAGAGACATTACTTTGCCGACTAAGGTCTGTCTAGTCAAGGCTATGGTTTTTCCAGTAGTCATGTATGGATGTGAGAGTTGGTCTGTGAAGAAAGCTGAGCGCCGAAGAACTGATGCTTTTGAACTGTGGTGTTGCAGATGACTCTTGAGAGTCCCTTGGACTGCAAGGAGATCCAACCAGTCCATTCTGAAGGAGATCAGCCCTGGGATTTCTTTGGAAGGAATGATGCTAAAACTGAAACTCCAGTACTTTGGCCACCTCATGCGAAGAATTGACTCATTGGAAAAGACTGATGCTGGGAGGGGTTGGGGGCAGGAGGAGAAGGGGACGACAGAGGATGAGATGGCTGGATGGCATCACTGACTCAATGAACGTGAATCTGAGTGAACTCCGGGAGTTGGTGATGGACAGGGAGGCCTGATGTGCTGCGATTCATGGTGTCGCAAAGAGTCGGACACGACTGAGCGACTGAACTGAACTATATTTATACTGTCTTATATTTAATGTCTGTAATTTAAGTTATCTTATTTTTAAAATTAAATTTTAAGCTGCTTTTAGGTGGAAATTATGTAACAGTTGTTAGTCCACTAAACAGGTATTTCAGTGCTTTTAAATGCCCAGCCAATTTTTGTATAACGGAGAATGACTGTTTCTATGATGTGATCTTTTGTCTTCCTGAACAGTAATAGTAATCTTTTTAATCCCTCAGGAGAGTTCTTAAAACTGAAAAAGGCTCTTCACAGAGCAGAAGTGGGATTCTGATAATACAGTTTATATTTCAAGATGGCAACTGAATCAAAGAAAGCTGCAGCTCAGAACCTTCAGGAGGATGAAGGACTTCTGATAGTGAAGATGGAAGAGGAAGATTTTGTCTGGAGGCAGGGTGCTTGCTTACAGAGGAGTGATCCCCTCAGGCAGGAGCTCTGCCGGCGGCTGTTCCGGCAGTTCTGCTACCAGGATTCTCCCGGGCCCCGAGATGCACTGAGCCAGCTCCGGGAGCTCTGCTGTCAGTGGCTGAAGCCAGAAACCCAGACCAAGGAGCAGATCTTGGAGCTGCTAATTCTGGAACAGTTCCTGGCTATCTTGCCAGGGAATCTGCAGGCTTGGGTGCGTGAACATTACCCAGAGAGTGGAGAGGAAGCAGTGACCCTACTGGAAGATTTAGAGAGAGGCACTGATGAAGCTCTACTCCAGGTACAAAGGGGTTGGGGGATCTAAGACCTCCAGGATGGATGGAGTCCCACATAGGGAGAAAAGGACCTGAGATTGAATATCTAGTGAGCTTTGTGAAAAAGAAATGAAAGTGAAGTCGCTCAGCTGTGTCCAACTCTTTGCGACCCCATGAACTGTAGCTTATCAGTCTCCTCTGTCCGTGGGGTTTTCCAGGCAAGGGTACTGGAGTGGGTTGCCATTTCCTTTCTCCAGGGGATCTTTCCAACCCAGGGATTGAACCCGGGTCTTCTGCATTGCAGGCAGACCCTTTCCCATCTGAGGCAGCAGGCTCCCAAAGTGAGCTTTGTAGGAACTCTTATTTAGCTCAGTGTGTATTTATGTCTCCTTCCCTCTCTGCTAGGTACTATGCTACCTTTTATGATTGAGGCAGACTTAATTCTTCCTTCCCCAGTTTTGTATAACTCTGGAAGATTCTCTTTGGTTTGGGAAGATGTTTAATTCCAACTGAGATTCTCTCATATGCCCAAATGAACTTTGTTTTTCTCAGATTCCAGTCTGTGGACGTGGACAAGAACCATTCAGGAGAAAAGTGGCACCTCCTGGGCCAGCACTTAGTGTCCAGTTCCAGCCAGTGGACACCACGGCCCTTCCTGGTTCTTCAGAACCCCAGCTCCTACTGGACTGTGGTAAGGAGCAATGCTCTATGTGGTACATGTCCCTGAAGTGCTGGGACAGTGAACCTCCCTTCTCAGACTATTCTTAGTAACTGTAGATGGTCCTTTCCTTTATTACTTAATAAGAAATAGAGAACTCTTTTCCTTTTGTGTCATTGGCCATCCAAAATAAGAGAGAGAGAACTTTGTTTTTTTATCCAGAATGTCTCCTTTTTCATTGTTCTTTTAGAATATTTCTAAAACATGAGATGTTTTCATCTCATGAGCTAATTAAAGGAAAGAAAATGAATGGGTTGAGAAAATGTCAGAGAATGAAAAAAGAAGCAAAGTGAAAGAAACACATGCATAGAAATAAAACATGTTAATAGGGAAGCAGATATAATGATAGGAAAAAAGAGACAAATATGTGATAATACACTCAGAAATAGAATATAATTCACAGATACATAGAACAAGATCCATTTTATTGCCTTTTTATTTTACTTTTGGTTTCACAAAGCCCTCATGCTTTTATAGGCCATACTTGTGCTGACTACCTCCATAGAATCCTCTTTGCTATTCTAAAACTCATTGTTTAAAAGGTTCAAGGACTCAGTATCACTTTAGGTGTATATGGTCCCAAAAATAAACCCAAGAATAAATTACAGTACTTTTTAAGATTACCCAATTTCTGCTTTCGAGTTTGTTCTGGAAACATTTCCATCCATCTCATCTAAAGCTGTAAATTTTCCCATCCAAAGACCAGTACTGCCTAACCCCTTCTCCTATCCTAGCTTATTCTAGACAAAGGAAACCTATAAAAAGAGGGGCAGCTTGAATTCCAGTTTAATATAGAGTCATGAGCACAGTATAGATTGATGAGCTAGAAGGTAGGATTTGTGAGGAGTAGATCATAAATGAGTCTGAAGAGCTCAGATGTGTTGCAGAGATTAGGATTTCTAAGTAGGATGTAAGAATGACAAGCTTTAATGACGATTAGTCTGCTGAGGGTATTTAGGATGACTAGGAAGAATAGGTCTGAGTGAAACAACAGGAGGCTGTTACAGCTATCTGAACAGGAAGTGGTGAGGTTCTGGAGTAACAGAAATGTAAAGAAAGGTATATACGGGACATTTAGCAGAAATGAAAGTATTTGATTATCCATGAAAGATGAAGAAATAGAAAGATGGATTAGATAACAGATGGATGGAGATTTTCCCCACCACATACACATACCTCGGAGTCTTTATAATTTTACTTTTCTCTCTGCGTCTATGTCCTCATATACTTTCTTTAAAACAGTGCCTCCCTTTCACCCTCTAACAGTAGAAATATAGACCTAAAGTTCCCTAAGATCCTTCTCAGTCACACTTCATAGTTCTCTCTTCTTTGTTCCCCCCACCTCCATTCTTGCTGGTGATGATCCTCTTCCTAGTCTTTTCTATTGTCTGCTCATCTCACATGTCTGTTTCCTCTCTCTGCCAACTACTGCAAACATATGCTTTTACCAATTATTCTTTCTCGTCTATCCTCTTCCATCACTCCTCTCATTTGAAAGGTCATGTTTTTAGAGTAACCAAATAATGGCTACTATGTGACTATGATTATTTGTCTACTATGATTATTGTACTATTATTATTGAGGGTTCTTGAGGCCGTTTGACCACCATCTTCTGCAGTTGGTTGGCTTTGCAGATAAAGTCGCTATTCCTTTCCCCAACACCTCATCGCTCTATGGATTGACCTGTGTGGGACGGGAAGTAGGAGCTTGGACTTGATCACAAACTTTAGCAATGCCAGTCAGGGCTTTGCTGCTAGAGGCCAGCAGGCAGGTTGCACAATTTTAGGGTAAGGCCCTCGCAGCTGCAGGCACCACTTGTTGAGAATCTTCCCCTTCAAAATCCCCTGAAGCAGCACCAAATGCTTGCAGCAAGAAATCCACAGACTTCTAGGAACTGAAGAACTTGACCATCCAGTAGCGTGAGTCGCCCTCAGTGGACAACAGGGAACACCCTCCCCCACATAGTTGGGGTTTTCCTCCACCAGGCCAACCAATTTGTTTTGCCTTTGACTGAGATACCCTGTTGGAGAGGGCACTTGTTGGACTCTACCCGACTTGAAACCGGTTTGTTTCCTTCTACTCTGTTCATTCTTGTTGGAATGTGTGTTTTTAGTGTTGGGATTTGTCTGTGCTTTTGATGCTTTGTTGTTCTTGAACTTTTAAATATGGGAAATACTCCATCTGTCCCTAAGGAAAGCCTTTTGGGGGGTTATCTTAAATAAGTGGGCAAAATATAGCTGTGAGCCTATGACTAAGAAAGAGATGATATTCTGACAATGTGTGGCTCCAACATATATTAGGATCAGAAAAGTGATGATACCTCAAGGGCTCACTCAGTTACTATACAGTCTTGCAATTGGAATTGTTTTGTGCAAGGGCAAGGGGAAAGGGTGAGATTCCCTATGCACAGCATTTATGCTATTACATCAAGAGGAAAAGAAGTCAGATGACTGCCAGCCTACAGTGCAGCAGTCTGAAAGGAAACCCAAGAGAAAATCTGTTGTATGAAAGGGAGCAGGAGAAAATGAGAGTGAGGGCATGTTATGTCACACCTTAAATCCCACTCTGGCCAATATGGCTCCCCTACCTGACCAGGTAACTGTTCAGATTGCTCCCATGCCGCGGACCTACTCACTCCTTTCACATCTTCATCTTTTCCCTACTTATGGGGAATGATTAGAAGTTTCTATGTTAATCCCTGGGGCACAGGCACTTAGTTTCATATCACCATCTAAGGCCCCACAGGGCACTCAGTTTGAACAGGGAGCCACTTTCAAAACGGGGCAATGTCTCTTGAGCGGATATTCCATAGGAGGCTTTAAGGCAAAAGGCCAACCGGATGTCTATGGATGCACAATCCATTCTCAACTTCAGATTTAACTGGAAAAACCATAACCTCCTTTCCTGAGAGGACCCACACCGCCTGACAACTTTTCACTTCTGTCTTTGCCATTCACCATCACTCTCAGGTGGACATTCACACCCTTATGAATTTGATGGTGACTGAGATTAAAAGGAGGATGGTCATTGACATAGCTAGAGAGGAAGCGTGCCAGCTTCATCTAGTGGACCTAGATGGAACTCCAGAAGCAAATGAGGCAGTTCCTACCAGTGAGCCTCACTGGGATCCTAAAAACGGAGACATGCCACATCTAGAGCATTACAGAAAGTGCATCTTAGCAGGTAGCTAAGCAAAAGAGCTTAAACAAAATTCTGGAGATACCAAAAAGCTCAGTGAGGATCCCATTAGTTTCTAGAAAGAATTTATCAAGCTTATGGGCACTGCATTGATGGAGACCCTAAGGCCCCTGAGAATATGATGGTAAACACAACCTTCATTGGGCAAAGTGCATCAGATATAAGAAGAATGTTACAAAAGTTAGATGCTGCATTTGGAATGAACCCTTCTTAGTTAGCAGATGTGGCTTTTAAAGTTTTCAATAACAGGGAACAACGACAGAGAAAAAAAGATGCAAAACAGCTGGCAGGGGCCCTGGATTCCTAGAAGGAAAGTAACTAGAAGAGAGGTAAGCCACAAGGAGAAGGCAATGGCAACCCACTCCAGTACTCTTGCCTGGAAAATCCCATGGGCAGAGGAGCCTGGTAGGCTGTAGTCCATGGGGGCACTAAGAGTCGGGCACGACTGAGTGACTTCTCTTTCACTTTTCACTTTCATGCACTGGAGAAGGAAATGGCAACCCACTCCAGTGTTCTTGCCTGGAGAATCCCAGGGACAGGGAAGCCTGGTGGGCTGCCATCTATGGGGTCACACAAAGTCGGACACGACTGAAGTGACTTAGCAGTCAGCATGATTATTATAACTATCTTGGGTGTATGTCAAAGTTTTACCTTCTTTTAGTTCAGCAAACAGGTATTTTTCTCTTTATCTTTTCATCATTTTTTTAGATAACAAGAGTGAAAACCGTGAATCCATGCCAAAGCTGGACATGTATGAGAAAATGGAATCACAGAAAATTATATCAGGAAGAATTTCAGAATTTGTGTCAGAAGGATCTGCTGAGCCTCAAGACATCTGTAAATCTGCAGGCAAGATAAAGAGGCAGCAGGAAAAAGACTCAGGGGAGTCTCGGAAATCATCATCTACTCAGGATGCAGCTTTCAGTAAAATCCTCACCCACAAAAATACACCTACAGGCGAAATAATAAGCCATGATGGCTGTGAGAGAAACTTAAATCTGAACTCAAATGAATTTACACACCAGAAATCTTATAAACACAGTATCTGTGACCAAAGTTTCAAATGGAATTCAGATTTTATTAAGCATCAGAGAATTTATGCTGGAGAAAAAATTCACCCATATGGAAAATCTCTGAAGAACCCAAACCTTATTAAACATGCAGCAGTTTTCACTGGCGAGAAGACCCATCAGTGTAATGAATGTGGAAAAGCTTTCAGACACAGCTCAAAGCTTATTAGGCATCAGAGAATCCACACTGGAGAGAGACCCTATGAATGTAATGAGTGTGGAAAAGGCTTTGGGGGGAGCTCAGATCTTATTAGACACCAGAGGATTCACACTGGGGAGAGACCCTTTGAATGCAAAGAATGTGGGAGAGCATTCAGCCTGAACTCACATCTTATCCTGCATCAGAGAATTCACACCAGGGAGAAACCCTATGAATGTAGTGAATGTGGGAAAACCTTCAGAGTGAGCTCACACCTTATTCGACACTTGAGAATCCACACTGGAGAGAAACCCTATGAATGCAGTGAGTGTGGAAGAGCCTTCAGTCAGAGCTCACACCTTAGTCAACATCAGAGAATTCACAAGAGGGAAAACCTATTCATGTAAAGAACTTAAATTCATAAGGAAATAGAACAGGAAAAATATTGAATAAATAATAAATATCGGTTGAGATGAATGACTGAAAAACCAGTATCTCTTTATTTTCTCTCTCATTTTTGTTTGCTGTTCTGCATATAATCTTTACTGCCATGCGTCTACTTGCTAAAGTCAAACCAGAAAAGCAAAATTTGGAGGAGGCTAATAAATGAGTCAGGCTTCCCTGGTGGCTCAGTGATAAAGAATCTTTCTGCCAGTGCAGGAGACACAGGTTTAATCTCTGGGTGAGGAAGATCCCCTGGAGAAGGAAATGGCAACCCATTCCAGTATTCTTACCTGGGAAATCCCATGGACAGAGGAGTGTGGTGGGCTAGTGTACATGGGGTGGCAAAAGGGTCAAACACAACTTAGAGACAAAACAAAAATAAGTTAGTCTATGGCAATGAAAATAGAAAAAGAGAACTCTTGGGAAATAACCAGAATTACAGTGTGGGGGAAAGAAGGTAAAGAGAGCCTGATCATTATCATTAACTCTAGTTAATGATTCTCATAAGAAGAGGTAGGCCAAGCCTCAAAATGGAATAGTTTGAGCAAGGTACTGCAGAACAGTGCTTTTAAAGTATTCCTTTGAAAAATGAAGATACAACAAAACTAAATTAGTCATGTCAAAAACGAGGAGGTATGCAATGGTGGCATTCTAGTATGTAAGCCAAACTCTATGTCCAGCGGTCATGCCAGGAAGTACACAACCAGAAGAGCACTTAAAGCAAGAGGCCATAATCCTGAGATTGAAGGAAGACAGGGAGGGAGTAGAAGCAAATTAGGCAAGAGCTGGGGTTAAAGGTAAGGAAAGGTGTTCAAATTGAACTAAACCTTCGAATTTGGAGGACATACACAGTAGTATAACCAGGACTTTACTGTCTTGCTCTGCGGGTTTGAGGCACCTTCCTGGGGTGGGAGTATAGTGTTCTGGGGAGCTCTTTTGGCAGAAATAGGGTTCTCTGGCTACTAATAACTGTGGAAGAGGACTGAGGAAGTTAGTACTGCAAAACTAGGTCCTGAAACTATTTCATTGCTGCTGGCTACTCTCTCCAGAAAAGCCCAGGAGGAGAGTATAGAAAGGGCTGGTATCTGAGAAAAGAGTGGAGAGGAATCTGCAACAAGTTGGAGCTCTACCAATGATTTCAGGATATAAAGGTAAATCCTGCTTTACTTATTTTACCTGTTTGATGAGGTACCTTTTTGCTAATGTGAGAAATAAAAACATTTAAGGTCTAAATATTAAATTTCATGTTTTTATATGAAAACTAACTAGAAACAGAACTTTACGTTAGAAATATGATAATCTAATGAACAAAATTTTCCATGAAGAGGCTTTATGAGAATAGCAATTGTGTTTCAATGACCTTGAACTATAGGATCTAGATAACCCAGTATTTTGTTTTAAGGTAATGTTGAACTCACAATTTCTTTTTACAGGCACTAGGATGATGTATCCTATCACATGACTGTACCTGTGGCTATATTTTCCATTTTATTTCCCATTTTATAGTTGAGAAAACTGAGCTGTAAAATAGCGGACACAGGAATACATAGTAAACAGTGGAAGCAGGATATAAACATATATATTATTCCAGAGCCCTAGTTCTTAACCTTGACTATGTCAGTGACAATATAACTACAGATATAAAATC
This sequence comes from Capra hircus, assembly GCF_001704415.2. Lineage (NCBI taxonomy): Eukaryota > Metazoa > Chordata > Mammalia > Artiodactyla > Bovidae > Capra > Capra hircus. The sequence goes on from NC_030830.1 coordinate 19,353,913, forward strand.
AGAAAATACAGTACTGAGGGATTACCTGGCTGTCTAGTGGTTAGGACTGGGTGCTTTCACCTGGGGCAACCGCATTCAGTCACTGGTCAGGGAACTATGATCCCACAAGTCTTGCCACACAGCAACACAACTTCAAAGCTGGGGGGAAGGGCTTTCTATATTATCCTTTTAGAAGACTAATTGGTGATACATTCCAAAATCATGGTGGCAGTGGGGACCTGGTAGGCTGGGCTGACTTTGCCCTGGAGGCCCCAGGAAACAACCACCAAGAGCATCTTCCTACAGAGGCCAGGCAGCTGTAGCCACTGTGCCCAGGGTTAGCAGGCTTCTGGCGGGCTTGCCAGGCCTAGGCCTGGAAAGGGGTAAGAGCCTGTTTCCCAAGGTTTAACTTCTCTCAGGGCTGCTATAAGATGTGAGATGAGGCCAGCAGCTGTAAGTAGGGGCTGAAACTTCGAATACACAGCCGCTTTCCCACCCACCACCCTAAAATCACACACACATACACATACACACATGCACGCACACACGCGTGCAGAGACCCCTGGGAGAGAGAGGAAAGAAGACCCTCCTCCTTTGCTTCTGTCCTCCTTTCCCTCCAGCAGCGGCTATAGGAAGCTCTGTCTGTCTTCCAGAGATGTTGGCAGAGGCACCTTGTCAGTGGGGAGTGTGTATTCACACACAAGCATGCAGACCTGTCTGTTTATGTTGCTAGCAAACATCTGGACATAATTTGATCACTTACTGATCATGAGCAGAAATCTTATCTGTAGATTTATTTGTAGTGGAGAACATCAGCATGCTTGGTTTGGTATTTTTAATCTCATCACTTGTGGCCAAGCTTCACATTGTTTCCATATTACAAGTTGTAGTGTCTGTCTTACCTAGTTTATGCTTTTTGTCACATGTGACAATTCACCAGAATTGTCAGTTTTCCTTTTGAATTTACATTTTAATGGTTCACTGAATTAACATTTTAGTGGTTCATTTGGTGGTTTTCAAGATGACTAGTCTTTCACCTCAGCTAAAGATTTCAATAGGGATTTCTCTAAATTAATAATGATGTATTTCACCTTAGAAATGGCACCAGGGCTTCCCTGGTGGTCCTGTGGTTAAGAATCCACCTTGCAATGCAAGAGACACCAGTTCAATCCCTGGTCTGGGAAGTTCCCTCATGGCACGGAACAACTAAGCCCGTGCCCCATAACTACCAATCCTACATGCTACAGCTACTGAAGCCTGTGTGCCCAAGAGCCTGTGCAACAAGAGAAGCCACACTGGCTGCAGTCTTCTCTATTAAATATCAAAGGGAATAGAAAAGTCTCCAACAGTGAAAGAAGAGGGCAACACTCGGGGCCATGAATATAGGCAACATAGGAAGAAATGTAACAACCAGGAGGTAGCTGCTAGTCAGAACTTTAGGCATTTCTGTTACCTGGAGGCACCTTGATGCTGTGAGGCTCTGAACCAGCTCTGGGAACTTTGCCATCAGTGAATGATGCCACACCTGGGAATAGACTCTGGAGCTGTTAGTGCTGGAGCAGTTCTTAATCAGCCTGCCCCAGGAGCACCAGGCCTGGATGTCAGAGCATCAGCCAAAGGATGACAAGGAGCCAGTGATCATGTTGGAGGATTTGTAGAAAGAACTTGATGAAACAGGACCGCAAATGTGATTAAATAGGGGAACATTGGGGAATGAATGTCCTAGCCAGAGAGAGAAGCATCCATACTACCATGGAAGCAGGTTGCAGAACTCAAGTTTCTACTCACCCTGACTAGATATGATAGTCACTGTGTTTTTACTTCCTCTTGAGGATGGAATAAGACTGTGCTCACTCTTTCTTTATTCTGTGCCCTGGGAATTGTTCTCTAGGATGTCTTTCAAAGGTATTAACTCTAGTTCATTCATTAAGTCTATCACAATCCTACCATATCTTGTTTCCAGGCTGTAACCAGAACCTGTGAATTCCAGGTGAAATTTTGTCCACATTTATCACCCATTTCTTTGAAGCCTGCTCCACAATTGCCTCCCTTGTAAGGTTCCTCACTGTCTGCTAGATGTGTGGTACTAGCTTCAAAGCTGACTTATGCAGTCACACAGTGCCTTACAGCTCAGAAATGTCCTGCTTTCAGAAAGTCATGAACTTGGTTTAATGCCCTGTTGTCACAGTCTTGAAATTCTGAACTTTATCTTTTAACTTGTGTTTTGTAAGTGAAGTAAAATGGGACAACAGAGCATGTGCCTGAGCAGAGGATTTGCCCCCATTCACGTGTAGCATTTATCATCCCCCATGAGCACAGAATTCCAGTGGACCCATAATTTGTGGGAGTTCAGCAAGACTCAAAGTGAGTATGAAGGAGAGAAGAACAGACTACTCTGAAATGTGCCACTTTGGAATGTGAATTATTTTAAGTTGAAATCTATCAACCCAGAAGACTCAGGAAATACTTTCACCTCTCCCTTAACTAAGTGAAAGAATTTAGATAGGGAGCATGTGCTTAAAAAAAAAAAAGAAAAAAAAAGTTATTATCAGAGATAACTTTTTTAATCTGAAAGACCTATCTATATATGGCACGGCAAACACCTAGTTACCAAACATCTGCTCTTCTTATCCTGTGAATTACCCTCCTGCCCTTTGAAGCCCAGACCCCTATTCCATTCATTAAGTCAGGATGGCATATAAGCCCCTCTTATTTTCAGGGCTCCTATACATACAAATTTTGATTTGTTTTTCTCCTGAGAATGGTATATGTCAATTATAAGACCAACCAAAGAACCTAGAAATGTAGAAAGAAAAAATTTCCCCCAACACCTGTTTCCTACTCCATTTACCAACTGAAAAAGCCTGCAGAGTGGAAGCATTCTGTACAAGTTACAGCCCATCAGCTGTTGGATTTTTCCAGAAGATTCTGTTCTCTCCCTGGGTTCCTAATTTTCTTAAAGAAACCTTTTGGGGTGTCTGCCAAAGAAGTTTGAAGCGCTCATTCTCTGTGGAACTCACAACAATTAAACTTTATTGTGCAACAAATGAATTGCCACTCTGTTTAAGACAAAGGTGCAGGAATAACAAAAATGAATCTCACTTTTTTCTGGTAGTTTCAAGTTCAGTCACTCACTGCCTAGAATAAAATGATAAGGATTCTTGCCTAAAGGTAAGAAATTGAATTACCAAGTGGTTTTTATTGTAATTCTTATGAAAACAGCAAGTTACTTTGTGTTGCATTGTAACATTGCAGTCAGTGTAATATTTCCTAATTCATCACAGAGTTAGGTAAGTAAGGTAGGCATGAGCAAGGAGGGTTGCCCTTGCTGAAAAGGATACAAGCTAGTATCAATGTAGAGACCTCTAAACCTCTTCCCAGACACACCCAGGAGAGCTCCAAATATGCTACAAAATAACCACAGAGATTTTTTCAACTCTAGCACATGTGCCCTAGGTATACAGTGGATACAAACTAACCACAGGAACTTCCCCTGAGTAACTTACTCAGTTAGGTGCCCATTCAGTTCAGTTCAGTTCAGTTGCTCAGTCGTCTCCGACTGCAACCCCATGAATCCCAGCACACCAGGCCTCCCTGTCCATCACCAACTCCTGAAGTTTACCCAAACTCACTCCCGTCCAGTCGGTAATGCCATCCAGCCATCTCATCCTCTGTCATCCCCTTCTCCTCTCACCCTCAATCCTTCCCAGCATCAAGGTCTTTTCCAATGAGTTAACTGTTCGCATCAGGTGGCCAAAATATTGGAGTTTCAGCTCAAACATCAGTCCTTCCAATGAACTCCCAGGACTGATCTCCTTTAGAATGGACTGGTTGGATCTTCTTGCAGTCCAAGGGACTCTCAAAAGTCTTCTCCAACACCACACTTCAAAAGCATCAATTCTTTGGCATTCAGCTTTCTTCACAGTCCAACTCTCACATCCATACATGACTACTGGAAAAACCATAGCCTTGACTAGCCGGACCTTTGTTGGCAAAGTAATGTCTCTGCTTTTGAATGTGCTATCTAGGCCGGTCATAACTTTCCTTTTTCATTCTCTTCTTTAACCTTCATCAAGAGGTTTTTTAGTTCCTCTTCACTTTCTGCCATAAGGGTGGTGTCGTCTGCATATCTGAGGTTATTGATATTTCTCCCGGCAATCTTGATTCCAGCTTGTGCTTCTAGCCCAGCGTTTCTCATGATGCACTCTCCATAGAAGTTAAATAAGCAGGGTGACAATATACAGCCCATTAATGGTTCATAAATATTCTACACATATATACATCTGATTATAACAGACTGAATTATGGGAACAGATAAAACAGATGTGCTGTTATATAACTTGCAAATATCAATTGACCTTGAGCATATGCGTATTTGCATTCCTTTTCATTGATTGGTGGCAGGTATAAGCCCTATTTTGCACAGGGCAAAAAAAAAAAGAGACAGGAAGCCAAGGAATATGCACTTCCCTGATGGCACAGATGGTAAAGAATCTACCTGCAGTGCAGATTCCTGAATTAGATCCTTGAGTCTGGGAGATCTCCTGGAGAAGGGAGGGGCAACTCACTCCGTTATTCTTGCCTGGAGAATTCCATAGACAGAGGAGCCTGGCAGGTACAGTCCATGGGGTCGTAAAGAGTCGGACATGACTGAACAGCTAATACATAAGGAGTATGTGGAGGCGACCTGCTCCTGTGTTTTGAGAGTCTGGTCTAATAAAACATCTATCTGCTTGAGCTGAACTGAGCTGTAACTTGCCTGTTGCTTTGAACTATTTAGTCCGTCCACGAAAAAAAATAAACCAACCTGACAACAGTACTCCTGCGAACTACTAGTATCTCTCATTTGTAGAGGAAATGGGTTTATTAAAGTTTAGCCAATAATCCGGACAACTCAGGATTCCAGTACAACTTGCCCAACTCCATATCAGAAGTTTCTAAGCACTCGCTAGTCCGTGTCCCCAGCTGGACTCTAAGCTTCTTAGACCAAGAACAATCTCCTTCCTGTACTTTCGCTGTACTCCTGGCGCCTATTATAGTACTGAACAGCGCCTAACCAACATTACATTGCATACAGCTGAAAGAACCATGTAACAGTTTCATTTTTAAATGTCACACATTAAGCCTGAAAACTGTCATTTTAACTTGAGCAGCGGTGGTCTCTGGCTTTGCAGCCCTCACTGTGGCCACGTCGTAGGGAACACAGGACAGGTCTGGGTCACGCATGCGTGGTGCGCATCCTGTCCCTGGCTGTGCTAACTTGGGCAAATCACTTTGCTCTTTGCTTGTTTCTGGGTTGTAAATTGAACGAACAACACCGTACTCATCAATGATCCTTAATCCTTTTCCTTTCCTTTCCTCTCCCTGCGGGTCAAGACTGAGCGATTGTGCTGATGGCAATGCTGCGGACACATTCTGGTTGAGTGATGTGTCTGCCTGGTAAATATATTCAAGTTGATGGAGGTCGGGACGGAGTGGCGGATGCTGTCCAGAGAGGTAGGCTGGCAGGGAGGACGCGAGTACTCGGGTCAGTGAATAGGAACGGAGAAGTGGTGGTCGGAGGGGAAGCACGCCTGGGAATGTCCCTGCCTGCCGCCCCGAACAGGACAGGGCCTAGGAACTCAAAGCCTCGGAGCTGGCATTCAGATCCTCTTTTTAAGAGGAGGAGAGTTATGAATCAAAACGCCACAGACATAGGTGTCCCCATGTGCAGACTTCGCGGGGGTCTCGGCCACACTACACGGCTCGGACCTTTCCTCCGAAGCCGCCGGAAGCGGGGGCGCGCGGCCGGGCAGGGTTCACGGACGCACTTCCGCTGGCGGCAGGTCTGAGGCTGGATCGGTGAGTGCGGCCGCCTCCCTTGGGCCGGGATAAGACTGGCGGGAAGACAGCCAGACGTCGCGGCGGGACCCCCAGGTCGGTCGGGCGCGGGTCGGGGGAGTCACTGCCTTGCTCTGCCGGCGCTGGAAGTGCCGGCAGAGACTCCACAGGAGCCCGCCCCGCTGCCGGCCAGCGCTCCAGAAAGTTTCTGAGACTCGGACTCCTGGGTCACTAATGTTAATCCGAGGAGTTCTATGAGGGCCATCCGTTTGTCCAACTCGGCCGCCTACTCCCGGAAGCCTTTTATGGTCAGCCTTGTGGCTTAAAGGATACACAGACAGTCAATACTTTCCGAGGCTGGCACACCGTGATGTGCCAGTGCGGTAAACGGGAAAGGGGTTTGTAGTCTGGATGGTTAACTTACTATATTGTCTTATTCGCTCGAAGATTTAAACTAGTAGAAGACAACACGTGTAAGTGGACTCCATATCCTTTATCTTGAGTTATTCCTGAAACAGTCTTTCTCCTGCGGCTGGTAAAGTGGAGGTGTTTACCAAAGCTGCCCAGTGAGTAAAAGATGCTAGGTGCGGAGAAGGCACTAGAGGGCCTTCTTGCGTGGTCCTCTGTTCTGTGTCCGGAACCCTAGAAGTGTCATGCCTGGAGCCAGCGGCTGGGTGACCAAGTCACAGTGGTTAACTGCAGCACTCAAAACTGAGGTCTTACTAAGTGCCAGGCACTGAATTTAATTTATTCTTAAAAAGACGCTGTATAATAAGATCTGCTGTTTAGTTAATCGCATTGTAACATTTTTCTGGTTTTGGAATTGTGCTGTCGTTATATAAGATGTATGTTAATATTACGGGAAGCTGAGTGAAGGTTATAGGGACTGTTGTGTACCTTTTTAAAAAAAATTTTTAGTAAGTTTAACGTTATTTCAAAATGAAACATTGTTTAAAAGCCTCTAGGTAGCAAGTTAAAAAAAAAAAAAGCCTCTAGGTATTTTTACAGAGGGGAAGAGTTTGGAGATGTTGCTGCTGCTGCTAAGTCGCTTCGGTCGTGTCTGACTCTGTGTGACCCCATAGACGGCCAGGCTCCAAGCTACCACGTGTTAGAAAACATGACAGTATTCAAGCCGAGGTCTTTTGGAATCCAAAGCCTAGGCTCTTAATCACTGCCCATCATGCTAATCAATTGTTAGTCCACATTTCCCTAAATCCATCAGTTCAGTTCAGTCGCTCAGTGGTATCCGACTCCTTGCGACCCCATGAATCGCAGCTCGGCCAGGCCTCCCTGTCCATCACCAACTCCCAGAGTTCACCCAGACTCAGGTCCATCCAGTCAGTGATGCCATCCAGACATCTCATCCTCTGTCATCCCCTTCTCCTGCCCCCAATCCCTCCCACCATCAGAGTCTTTTCCATTAAGGCAACTCTTTGCATGAGGTGGCCAAAGTACTGGAGTTTCAGCTTTAGCATCATTCCTTCCAAAGAAATCCTAGGGCTGATCTTCAGAATGGACTGGTTGCAGTCCAAGGGACGGACTCTCAAGAGTCTTCTCCAACACCATAGTTCAAAAGCATCAATTCTTCGGCACTCAGCCTTCTTCACAGTCCAACTCTCACATCCATACATGACCACTGGAAAAACCATAGCCTTGACTAGACGGACCTCTGTTGGCAAAGTAATGTCTCTGCTTTTCAATATGCTATCTAGGTTGGTTATAACTTTTCTTCCAAGGAGTAAGCGTCTTTTAATTTCATGGCTGCAGTCACCATCTGCAGTGATTTTGGAGCCCCCAAAAATAAAGTCTGACACTGTTTCCACTGTTTCCCCATCTATTTCCCATGAAGTGATGGGACCAGATGCCATGATCTTAGTTTTCTGAATGTTGAACTTTAAACCAACTTTTTCACTCTCCACTTTCACTTTCATCAAGAGGCTTTTTAGTTCCTCTTCACTTTCTGCCATAAGGGTGGTGTCATCTGCATATCTGAGGTAATTGATATTTCTCCCGGCAATCTTGGTTCCAGCTTGTGCTTCTTCCAGCCCAGCGTTTCTCATGATGTGCTCTGCAGATAAGTTAAATAAGCAGGGTGACAATATACAGCCTTGACATACTCCTTTTCCTATTTGGAGCCAGTGTGTTGTTCCATGTCCAGTTCTAACTTTTGTTTCCCGACCTGCATATAGGTTTCTCAAGAGGCAGGTCAGGTAGTCTGGTATTCCCATCTCGTTCAGAATTTTCCACAGTTTATTGTGATCCACACAGTCAAAGGCTTTGGCGTAGTCAATAAAGCAGAAATAGATGTTTTTTTGGAACTCTCTTGCTTTTTCCATGATCCAGCGGATGTTGGCAATTTGATCTCTGGTTCCTCTGTCTTTTCTAAAACCTGCTTGAACATCTGGAAGTTCACGGTTCACGTATTGCTGAAGCCTGGCTTGGAGAATTTTGAGCATTACTTTACTAGCGTGTGAGATGAGTGCAGTTGTTCAGTGGTTTGAGCATTCTTTGGCATTGCTAAACCCATAGGCCCTGCTTAAGTCTCCTATTACATGGAAAACTGAAAGCATCTATACCCACACAGCCTGCTACCTACGCTAACATAATTTTAGTATTCAACTGTCTTCCCTAAGCGTGACTTCACCTTTCTATTTCTTTATCAACATAACTTTACTTGCCCTAAAAGATAAAAGTTACTGATAATTATGTGTTTTAACACCTTGGCCCTCAATCCATTTTTGTGAATATCAAACACTTCAACTTTCAATAAATAGGATTTAGACTTTTCAAAACCTTCAAGTGAAAATCTTCACCTGTACTACTGTATCACTAAACTTGCCCAATTCTTATCCTGCCTTGAAAGATCTGCCCCCCAAACCTCATAAATATTCTGACTTTGCCTTCTCCCCTAGGAGGCACTAGCAAGACTATCAAAGTGCTGTCCATCTCTCATAAGAATAAACTTAGCTTGGCCATATCAACTAATTGTTTGGCTGTTAGTTGGAGGAATAAGGCATCCAACAGTATTCCCAGTATTGTCAAAAATGTTGTCTCTTGACAAACATTCCTTCTACTATTTAGAAAAAGGTATGAATTGCCTTAAACTTCTATTTTTTACATTTTATTTATTGAATTCTCTTTAATTTAGGGTTGAGCTTCCTTTTTCTTCTAGAACAGAAAGATTGAACTTAGTGTGTGAACTCAAATGTTGAATCAGCCTTCCTATCTTTTTAACTGTGGTTTCTGTAACCCTAGGAGTGTGCCGTAAAGGATAACACTTGTAGCAGCAATCCTCCTCTTGGCCCATTGGAGCAAGAATGGCCACTGTTTTCCTTCTAGAGGTTCTTAAAGAGTCAATAGGGGCTCTTTGAAGTAACTAATAAAAAAGGGCATGCTGGGAATAAGAAATCTGGCCCAAAAGAGAGCAGCCAAAACAACCACAAGTTATTCCACAACCACTTCCCATAGTTCTGCTACCAAGAGACTCCGTGGCCCTCTGCAGTCTTGTGCCAGCTCTGGGTATTCTACTATGAGCCGTGTAAGGCCTGAGATACCCACCAAGGAGCAGACATTGGACTTGGAGGTGCTGGTGCAGCTCAGCCATACTGCCTGAGGAACTGCAGGACTGGATACAGAAGCAATCCAGAGAGTGGGGAAGAGGCAGTGGCTATGCTGGAAGATCTGGAGAGGAAGTTAAATTAATCAGGCCAGCAGATAGGAAAGGGCCCTATGCTCAGTGGAGACAGAGTTGGGAAGTGGGCATCCAAGCTGGTCCTTTGTGGGATCTCTGGGGATCATTTACTTGTGGGCCCTTCAGTTGCCTAAATGAGCTTGCTTATCCTCAGGTTTCAACCCACGCTTGGACACAGGAAGCACTTTCTGAGACATCAGTACCTCTGGATCCAGCTAAGAAAGCAGCATATCTCCAGCCTCACACCATGGAAATCCAGCTTCAGGACCCTCAACACCAACAGGATTGTGGTTAGTGTTGACACGTAGGTCATATAGCTCCCCTGAAGACCTTAGAATCGTTCATTATTCAGCAGATGTATATTAAGTACCTGTTATATTCCAGGCACTGTGCAAGGCATTGGGTATAATAAACAGAGTGGACATGATCTGTTTTCATGGAGCTTACAACAGTCTGATGACAGAGGCATTAAACAAATAACCACACAAATAAATATGCTGTGATAGATTGTATATGGGGAGAGAGATATGTCAGAGGCCTCTTTAAGAAAATAACGCGCTGCTGCTGCTGTTGCTGCTGCTGCTGCTGCTAAGTCGCTTCAGTCATGTCCGACTCTGTGCGACCCCATAGACGGCAACCCAAAAGGCTCCGCCATCCCTGGGATTCTCCAGGCAAGAATACTGGAGTGGGTTGCCATTTCCTTCTTCAATGCATGAAAGTGAAAAGTGAAAGTGAAGGTGCTCAGTCGTGTCCCACTCTTCGCGAACCTGTGCACTGCAGCCTACCAGGCTCCTCTGCCCATGGGATTTTCCAGGCAAGAGTACTGGAGTGGGTTGCCATTGCCTTCTCCAAATAGCATGCTAACTAATCCTAAAAGTAGAATAGGAATCAACCAAGTGAATAGTAGAGGTGGAAAGCATTGTAGGCCAGAAGGGCATGTGCAAAACCAAATGGGAAAGAAATTGGTGGGTTTGAAAGATGGCCAGTGTGACTGTCTCCAAGCTGTCTTTTCCTCCATTTAGCGTCTTTTGTCACACAAAGCAAACCACTTTTCCCTGCATTATTTCTACATGGTTATAAATTCTGCCCTTTACTCTGGGCCCTAAAAATGTGATTACTGCAGGGAGAACATGGCTTGAATGGGATAATCTCTCACTTTTTTTTTCAGAAACTATTGATCATTGAGGAAGTGGCCGCATCTCTCACCCTGAAAGAGTGGGGGTTGTTGGGACTCTACTCAGAGGAACTTCTGTAGGAAAGACAGGCAAAGGAATTATGTGATCATGCTTTCCTTGGATGAGGTTAGATGGGAGGCTAGGGTCTGCTAAAGAACCTTCTCTGTGTTAGTGCTGTTTTCTTGAGAATTTCAGTCTCAAATAACCCACAGAGTGTACTTTCAGATTTGACAGATTCCCAGTGTTCTTTGTAAGAAGAGTAATAATGTCTCTGGGAGCTAAAGCAATTTCTGTCTCTTTTATCCTGTGTGTCTAAAGTCTAATCTCCTTGTTCTGCATGTTTGGACATGTGATACTTCTCTTTGGCTGATCTCTCATGTTTTAATATTCCTAGAGGTCTTCCCATTATTCCTTAGAACACTCTGCACAAAGTTGTTTCATGCTTCCATCTTGATACCTGCCATTGCTGGCTTCCTGTCTTGTTTTGTTACTCCCACAGTTTCTGCCCTTTCATCCCTCTCTACCCAACTTGTGGTCTCCCTGATGAACCCACTCTTATCTGAGATCTTCTATTGTTTACAGTGATTATTCATTGGATCCCTCTTCATCCTCCCTGATTTTTCTCCACTCTTTTCTTGAATCACTCCCTCCCCGTCCAGTGGCTGCTAATCTTCTCTTCCTTTGCCATCTCCCGATTTCCTCTTCAAATGTTGTAAAGTCATTTTGTTAGTATGTTGAAGCTGTGTATGTCTAATAAATGTTTCATTTTATTTCCTATATATTTCAGTGACATTTGAATACTGTGTTTTTTACTTCAGGTGATGTGATAAGAATAAAGAAAGAAGAACCTGATGAAAAGCAGGAACTTACTGTAGATATGGAATCCCAAGAAAAGTTATCAGACCAAATCAATGGAGAGGCTTTTGAATGTGGAGAAACCCAAGATCATAAAGGATGGATGGAAAGATATCAGAGAAACACTTCAAATGAGAAGAGATACAAGTGTGATGAATGTGGGAAAAGATTCACTCTAAAGTCAAGTCTCATTAGACATAAAAGAATCCACCCTGGAGAGAAATCCTATTCATGTAATGTATGTGGCAAAACTTTCATTCAGAGCTCAGAGCTTACTGACCATCAGAGAATACATAGCCAGTTAAAACCACATCAGTGTGATGAGTGTGAGAAAGGCTTTTATTACAGGGCACATCTTGTTCAGCATCAAAGGATCCACTCTGGAGAAAAACCTTTCCAATGTAGTGAGTGTGGGAAAGCTTTTCATTATAGCGCAGGCCTTATTCGACACCAGAGGACCCACACAGAAGAGAAACCATACCAGTGTAATTACTGTGGGAAAGCTTTTCATTACAACTCGGGCCTTATTCGACACCAGAGGACCCACACAGGAGAGAAACCTTACCAGTGCAACGACTGTGGGAAAGCTTTCTGTCTGAGCTCACACCTGATACAACATCAGAGAGTTCATACTGGAGAGAAGCCATACCAGTGTAGTGAGTGTGGGAAAAGCTTCAGCCAGAGCTCAGGCCTCTTCCATCACCAGAGAAGCCACAGTGGGGAGAAACCATATGAATGTGATGAGTGTGGAAAGGCTTTCAGTCATAGTTCAGCTCTTGTTGGACACCAGAGAATGCACAGTGGAGAGAGGCCCTATGAGTGTGATGTGTGTGGGAAAGCTTTCGGCTATAGCTCACATCTTCTGGGACACCGAAGAATCCACACCGGAGAGAAGCCATATGAATGCCATGTGTGTGGAAAAGCTTTCCGGCAGAGCTCACACCTCATTGTACATCAGCAAATCCACACTGAAGAGAAGCCCTGGTAATGTCCAGAGTTATGTAGAATTTTCCATCTATGCTCATTCCTGTGGGACATCAAAAAAGCACAGCTAGATGTAGGGAACTCTGTGATCACTATTGCAATTTCAGCAGTCACTCAGAAATACTTATAGAAGCTGAGATAGACAAGCACCTGACAGTTTACCAAACAAAACACTGATGTTCTGCCACTGAGCACATCATGTGATGAACTAGGACATTGGAAGGGTTCATTTCATTATTCTGAAACTTTTCTTCTCTGAAACAAGTGGCTCCAGCAATCTAAATGTTCTGTTAGACATATAACGAGATTTTAGAGATTACTACTGTTTCTTTTCTCCTTCCCTTTCCATTCTTCCCTCTTTTTTTTTTTTTTTGGCTAAAGTATGAATTTAGAATTAACATCTGATCTACACTTTAAAAAAAACTATGAGTTTTTGGTTAGCTTGATAAAATATATTAGCCTATGAACTATATACACTAAAAATATTGTGTACTACAAAAGCCATTGGAATAATATTCCAATAATAATATTGGAATGAACTATGACTTGCATGGGTAGGATAGGTTAGGGGTGGTGGAGCAAGATTTATCTTGCAATTTCCCAGTGACCTTTTGCATCTTAAATCAGAGAAAGCAAACAGGCCAATGGGTTCTATTTAGCCTGTGCATGCATTTTTCTCACAAATTATGATTATATCTTGGTAATATAAAATTATTGCCATTACTTAAAGAGATTTTACATAAAATCTGACTTTCCAGATTCTCTTACAAAAATGCATGATGTGGCAACACCAGGCACCACATTCCCATGTGGGAACAATTGGCTAAACCTGACTATTGTCTAGCGAGACATGGTCCCCACTGCTACACAGCTTCCTACTGTCTTATATACCTCCCTTCGTTCATTTTGCCTGTGTGACCCCTACCGCTGCCTTAAGGATTTCTCAAGGAGGCTTCAAGGCTCTAGGTCCCTTACCACCAAAACAGCTTCACTTTAATTAGTTTTATATATTGGCCTCCCAAATAAGATGTCTCTGAAGATTTTCTGCTAACAACAGTTTGAAGATTTAAATGATAAATTTTAAAATGTAACTTGAGCACCTTAAGGTAGAGGAAAGCCACTTTAAAATTTTCTTTAGATAGAATTTATAGGTAATCTATTGAAAGTCAATAATAATAGCTTCTAAAGAAAAGCTCTGACAAACCTAGACAGCATATTAAAAAGCATAGTCATTACTTTGCTGACAAAGGTCCATCTAGTCTATGGTTTTTCCAGTAGTCATGTATGGATGTGAGAGTGGACCATAAGGAAGCCTGAGTGCTGAAGAATTGATGATGCTTTTGAACTGTGGTGTTGGAAAAGACTCTTGTCAGAGTCCCTTGGATTGTAAGGAGATTGAACCAGTCAATCCTAAAGGGAATCACCCCTGAATATTCACTGGAAGGACTGATACTGAAGCTCCAATACTTTGGCCACCTGATGCAAAGAGCTGACTCATTAGAAAAGACCCTGATGCTGGGAAAGATTGAAGGCAGGAGGAGAAGGGGATGACAGAGGATGAGATGATTGGATGTCTTCACCAACTCAATGGACATGAGTTTGAGCAAGCTCCAGGCAATGGTGAAAGACAGGAAGGCCTTGTGTGCTGCAGCCCATGGGGTCACAGAGTCAGGCACAACTGAGCGACTGAACAACAAAAACAACAAACCAAATTCTTAGAGAGCAGTTAATCAGGTGAGATGAAAAACAAAAACACATATGAAGAGAATCAACATTTAAGTGAAAAATTGAAAAAATGCAGGTCCAAAAGTAGAGATCATTTGGAGAAGAGAACCGTTGAAATGTGAAGCATTCAGTAATAGAAGCAGCTATGGGAAAGCAGTGGGTTAAGGTCTGAATAGGCAAGCGGGGCGGGGTGAAAAGAAAAAGCAGTTAAGAAAGGAAAAGATGAGGATAAACTGAGAGAAGGAAAGCAGCAAAGAGAAGTTAGGGGAAAGGGGGAAAGGTCAGAGACATTCGAAAAACAAATTTCAAATAGGAAATGGAAGCAATGAAAACAGAAGTGAAAAGGCAGTCTATAAAGAAACGTGAAGGGGAGATTGAGGATTTGCAGAGGCTGGTGTACTTGCTTTGATCATGGATCTCCCAGTGACAGAGTAATAGTCAATCCTTTATTTCCATGCCATGGAGGCCAAATCCCTCATATGAAAGAACCAAACCTGTATTCACTAATGTCTTTACGAATCACTCAGGATCCTGGCCCTGTGTGGGTCTCTGAGATTTGAGACACAGGACACTTCTCTTTTCTCTACCATACTCTAAGCCCCAGCTTGAACTCTGCTCAGCCTGGACTCTACCTTCTTAGCAAAACCAACAAAGCAAAAGGATTCTCTTGAAGAGCAATAATATATTCTTGGCCTCTCTGGGATGCATTGTTGTTCAGTCACTTAAGTCGTATCCAACTCTTTGGGACCCCGTGGACTGTAGCCTGCCAGGCTCCTCTTGTCTGCGGGGTTTTTCCAGGCAGTAATTCTGGAGTGGATTGCCATTTCTTTCTCCAGGGGATCTTCCCAATTCAGGGATCAAACCTGCATCTCCTGCATTGGCAGACTGATTCTTTAGCTCTGAGCCACCAGGGGAGCCCCTCTCGCTCACCTAACCAACCACAAATCATTTTCTTGGCTCTATTTTCAGACAATACCCAGGATCTTGCCACTTACCACTCCTACTGCCTCCAGGCTTGCATATTCCATTAAAGAGGGAAAAGCACGTTGAGAGATAGTAATACCCATTATGAATTAAATAATATCTGCAAAAGGAAAAGCCCTTCGCAAACTATGATAGTAGCTACCATTTGTTGAACGCCAGTGTCCCAGACACTATACCAGGCACCTTATTATATATCTCATGTAAACTTTCCATCTCTTCTAGGAACACTATTATATCTCAAACAGTGTCTACATATAATTTTTAAAATGAAAAGTTTTATTATATTACAGTTAAGCAGCCTACTAAAATATTTATAGAATAAGATCACACAACTATTTTAAACATTTAAAGTAGCAAAAATTGGAAGTAAATGACCACAAAATGTCAACAGTAACTGCATATAGGTGATGAAAATAGATTCCTTTTGTTTCTATTTCTTTTATATTCCAAATGGAAAAGTTAGAATTTATCTATACATGTAAACTTTTTAAAAATTAAAGTACTACAGAATATCTGAGCCTTCCTGGAGATGATTTTTTAATAGTTTTGTGTTTGGGTTTTTTTTTTTTTTCAGTTTAAATATTTAAATATTCAGTTTAAATATTTCAGTATTGACTTATGAATGAATTTTGGAACTAATGGTTTTTCATTAAGATTTTTAAAAATTTTGGTAGCATACTTATTTCCTCACCTGCTATTATTTGATGAGAAGATACTGATACTATCTGATGAGGAAACATTGATAATTTTTCTCTCAGTTGGATTTACCATGGGTTTGTTGTTTTTATGGGCTTGTTTACAAAGATTTCATTCTTAGATTTATTAACATGACTTTTTTCTAATTTCTAATTCATTTACTTCTTTTATCTTGATTTCTTCTCTAACCTTTTCCTTGGGGGTTTCTTCCTCATTCTTTTTCTGATTTCTTGACTTGAATTCTTGGTTCATTTTGTTTCTGTCTGTCTAAATAGTGAAAGCAAGTGAGTGCATATGTCTACCAAGACTGATTTAAGTTGTCAACTATGTTTTCTGGGTTTTTATTTTGCTTTGTTTTGTTTTGTTAGTCTTTCTGGGAGATAAACTAGAGAGGGAAGAGGGAAGGCTTTCCTTGTCATACACTGTCTGCTTATGTCTTGGTAAAGAGGTCAGAGAGGCTTTATCCCAGCAGAGGAAGGACATACCTAAGCCAACAGCAGAGACAGGATTTTAACAGGATATCGGTGACAATGGTTGGAAGCCTCATTTTGCCTGGTGTTCAACCACTCAACCACAGCCAGTGCTCCAAGGTACTGGTGAGTTGATTCTCTGAAGCTGACAAGTGACTGAAGCCAGGGGTATCTGAAGAATACTCAGAACTACTCAGGAAGTTCATGGCCTGTAGTGAGGTTTGTGTTTGAAAACCTGGTAAAAGAATTTGATAGAACAAACATTAAATAAGGAAGGAGAGACATGCTAATAGTCCATCATGCACTGAAGGGGAAACAAAAATATTTAATCATTTTCTAGGTTTTCTACTTGCTCAGTTGGCTATGTGAGACATACTATGCAGAGCAGGGGTTATCCTTTGTCTAAATTTTATAAAGCTTACTTGATAATTCATTTCTACACCCTTTCTAAATGTTCCACCTAGGTTTACTTGATTACTTATATTTACCCTTCAGAAGCACAGGGAAGTTGGATCTGATTTTCATCTTAAAGGAGTTACATTCTTTTACAGGATAACTTGTCAGGCAAAGAATTTCAGAGAGAGAAAAGAGATATTGCAAGCAGGAAAATTATTTGCAAGTTGTGAAAAATAAGGTTTTAAAAAATATTTTTCTGTTTATACCATTATTAGGCTTTTATAAAAAAAAATTAAAAATGTAGTGTATTAAAAAAGTGTGGGTTCTCCGTAAGTTTATCCCAAGTGATAATCATTGAGAACACAATTAAGATGATTATTTTACAAAAATGATGATATCATATACTGTTTGTTTACTCATATGCCTTTAGCATCTTGTAGTTTTTACTTCTAAAAATGACTGGGCATGTAGAAACTTAAATTCCCAAATGTTAGATGTTTGGGTTTTCCAATATGAAAAATGTTTGTGTACATGTTCAAACATTTGTAAAACTATTTTATATGGATAATTCAAAGCTAAGTTGCTGGATCAAGAGGTATGAACATACTAATTTTAACAGCTCTTGCCTTCCAAAAATATACAACTAACAGTGCCTCTATTTCCACATACTTTTCAATATTGAATATTCTCAATCTTTGTCTTTCATAATCTTTAGGGTTTTAGAAATCTCATTGTTTTAATATAAATTCTTTATCAATTTTGAATACATTTTAACAGTTGTTTATCAAAAACTGTTCCAAAAATGCTGACTTACGTCCTTTGCCAATTTTTCTATTGGCTTGTTCATGTTCTTTTCTTTTTCAGAGATCTTTGCTTATTAGGAAAATTTGCCCTGTGTCTTTGAGGTGTGTGGCATATTGTGTGTGTGTGCGTGTGTATGTGCGTGTGCACACACACACACTGAGCTTATATTTTAGGAGGTTTTTTTCCCATAGAAAAATTCTAAATTTTTACATCACCAGTTCCATTTATCTTTCTCTTCTTGACTTTTCAGTTATGTCTTTAGGGGTTTTATGCCATACTTAGAAAGGCCTTCCCCACTCCAAGGTAGCAATAGTTTCACACTTAAAAGTTCATCTTTAACACAGCAGGCAGAGAAATCTGTAATGCCTAAGTCTGATCATGCTACTCTTCTGCTCAGAAATTCTGAATGGCTTCTCCTTTTGGAGTACAAAGTAATATCCCTACACTCACTGACAATCACATTTCTCTCTCTGTACTCCCAACACCCTTTTGTTCCTTCAGCTCCAGACACAGAAATCTCCTTCCTGTTCTTAGATTATTTCAAACACAGTTCACTCTCGGCCTTTGCGTTTTCTAACCCTCTCCCAGAAACACCTTTGCCCCTGATGGCTCATTTGCTCATCTTCCTGAGTCTTTGTTCAGAAGTCCTTGGTGATCACCCTATTAGAATTGCATTACTACTTCATTCTCATCCCAAACTCCATATTTTCTTTATTTTCTCCAAAGTACTAACATCTACCCCCAACAATATATTTTTCTTGTTTATTGCCTGCCTCACGCCCCATCCTTTCTGCCACCCACCCCCCACCCCGAATTATAAATTCCATGAAGGCAAAGGCATTGTTCTGCTTTAAACTACAGTTCCAGCTTGCAGAACATTGCCTGGCATGGTAGGTGAATAAGCAATATTGTGAAAGAAAGAGAAGGAGGAAAAAAAACACCTAAGCTTTCTTATGTATCATATTGGTAAAGACCAAAATATTTTGTAACATTATGTTGACAAGTATAGGTTAACATCACAAGTGGGTTCCAAGATTAGTAATTTGGCGGTAACAAAAATACAAATGCTCCAACTCTGCACTCTAGTAAATCCTTAGCTCTAGAAATATATACTATGGATATACCCTTATACACAAGAAGTTATGTGCAGGGTAATTTATTGAAAAAGAAAACCTACATAACCACCAACAGGGTCATTATTAATAAATTATGGTATAGTTGAACCCTATGTGATTATTTTTCTTTAAAAGAAAAAAGAGCAAAATGAAATGTCTTTTATGTACAAATTCCGGAATCAATTAGTAGAAGGAAAAAAAAAAAGTTGCAGAACTGCTACCATGTGTGTGTGTGTGCGTGTGTAATTTACAATGTATTAGTTTTCGGTGTATAGCAGTGATTCAGTTATTACATATATATATATATTCTTTTTCAGATTCGTTTCCACTGTTATAATTCTTTATAAATATTGAACCCTGTGAATGCATTACATATTCATATTGTTTAATAATTGAGTCAAAAACTTTGAGAGAGAACTTTAAAAAAAAAAAGGCAAAGAAAACTTCAGCGAGCGCTTAAGTCCCATAAGTCAAATGTTCACAAGTGGGATCCTCCACAAGCTAGAACTGACTCCTCCACCGAGGCGAGGCTTCCTAGAGCGGCCCGGAAGTGCCTGGCTGATAGTAGCGGAGCGTCGATTGGTCAGTCAGTCTTTGTTCGGGCCGCCCCAAAGGACGCTAGCTGTCACACTTGTTCCTCCAGGCGTGAGGTGAGTCTCTCCCGGCTCCTAAGTGGAGGAGGGGACAGGGCACAGTTGTAAGCAGCAATCCGCTCCCCACACCTCCCCCTTCCAGGCTGCCCCTCCAAACAGCTACGAGGGAGGACTAGGGCCGACATGCCCGGAGGACGGAGCTAAAGAGGAACACTGATTGTCAGTTGCTCTGCGAGGGTACTCTTACAACCCTCTTCCTGAATTGGAGCATGTACCCCACAACCACTGAATCCTACGGACCGGTCCACCTCAGGTTGTGGAATGAAAAAGCCTCTTAGCAAAGTTATTAATACTCAGCGTTTACTCAATGCTTGCTGCTAGGCCAAGGGCTTTGCCTACTAATTTACACATCAACCCTATGAGAAACCTGAGAATTTTTACAGATGAGGATCTAGTAACTTGCTTTAAATTACACAACAGCCCAGATTCAAATTCATGTTCCTGCTTCAGTGTTCTTATTTACAGCCTCATATCAGACTGTTTGGGCTTCTCTGGTGGCTCAGACGGTAAAGAATTTGCCTGCAATGCAGGAGACCCAGGTTCAGTCCCTTGGTCGGGAAGATCCCCTGGAGAAGGGAATGGCAACCCACTCCAGTATTCTTGCCTGGAGAATCTCATGGACAGAAGAGCCTGGTGAGCTACAGTCCATGGGGTCGAAAAAAGTTGGACATCACTGAGCAACAGATTGTTTACTCAGTTCTGGTAGCTTCCTTTTATTAGTGTTTGTGTTCACAGCAGTTTTTGTCATTTCTCTATGGCAATAGGTTTTTCTCTGAGACAAGATTCTGAGAGATTCCCCTTGACTCAGTCCCAGATAGAGGAATAATCTCCTGAAAAACAGCCCAGAATGACCACATTTCTGGAACATGAAGAACAAAAAGGACTTCTAATAGTTAAAGCAGAAGACCATTACAGGGGACAGGACTCTATCTCACAAAAGTCCAGTCCTCACAGAAGGGAACTCTTCAGGCAGCACTTCAGGAAGCTCTGCTATCAGGATGCACCTGGACCCCGTGAAGCTCTTACCCAACTCTGGGACCTTTGCCGCCAGTGGCTGAGGCCAGAATGCCACACAAAAGAGCAGATTTTAGACCTGCTGGTGCTTGAACAATTTCTGAGCATTCTTCCCAGGGACCTGCAAGCATGGGTGCAGGCACACCATCCAGAGACTGGAGAGGAGGCGGTGACTGTGCTGGAGGATCTGGAGAGAAGGCTTGATGAACCTCGAAAGCAGGTGGGAAGGCGGTGATCATTTGGCTGTGAGTTTTCAGGGTATATGCACCCAGCCAAAGCAACAGGTATATGCAAGAATACCTAAAAATATTTTAATATGTTACTCTAGAGAAGAACAAGGCTTAGGGACTGACACTGCCCGTGTCAAATAACTGAAGTGTGACTGAGTAAAAAGAGACACTAGGCATATTCTATGTCAGTTTGGAAGGCTAGGATCAGTGAGAAGCTATAGGAAGGCAAATAGGTGTCAGGGGAAAACAAAGAATCTTCTAACATTCATGGTTACCTATACACAAAATGCTTCCCTGGTGGCTCAGATGGTAAAGAATCCGCCTGCAATGCAGGAGACCTGGGTTCAATCCCTGAGTTGGGAAGATTCCCTGGAGGATGGCATGGTAACCCACTCCAGTATTCTTGCCTGGAGAATCCCCATGGACAGAGATGGCTGGTGGGCTCAGTCCACGGGGTAGCAGAGTGGGACACGACTGAGTGACTAAGCACAGCACATACATAAAATAGGCTACCTTGTAATAAAAAACTCCCCTTCAAGGAGGGGTTCAAGTAGATAACAAGGATATTGCAGAACAGCACTGTCTAATTGTGACCCATTCACATTTAATACCTATAATTAAATATACATTTAATATATGGTCATTAAATATAATGTGAGCCATATATGCAATTTAAATTTTTAGTAGCCACATATGTGAAATTAAATATATTTACCCAAAATATGTAATCATGCAATCAATATTAAACATGAGGTATTTTAATTCTTTTTTTTTTCAGTTTTCAAATTTTGCTATGTATTTTACATATCTCAATTTGTATTAGCTATATTTCAGGTGCTCAGTAACCACATGTGACTAGTGGCTATCATATTGGACCACACAGTTACAGAAGCTGCTGCTGCTTCTAAGTTGTTTCAGTCGTGTCTGATCCTGTGTGACCCCAGAGACAGCAGCCCACCAGGCTCCTCTCTCCCTGGGATTCTCCAGGCAAGAACACTGGAGTGGTTGCCATTTCCTTCTCCAATGCATGAGAGTGAAAAGTGAAAGTGAAGTCGTGTCCGACTCTTTGCGACCCCTGGACTGTAGCCTACCAGGCTCCTCCATCCATGGGATTTTCCAGGCAAGAGTACTGGAGTGGGTTGCCATTTCCTTCTCCTAGTTATAGCAGAAATGCCCCCACTTGGTGGAAGTTGAGTTCAATGATATTTAAGGTATCTCAAGTCTCAAGAATATGATTCTGGGCCTCTGCAGATCACTCTTAGAGACACTGAATTTTACTCTTCAGTGTCCTGAAGTGTAGATTAGCCTCTGTCTCTTTGTTTTTAGTCATTATTGCCATTTGCAGTTAAATGATAATGTGTCCTCTTTTCTGTGGCCCTGGTTCCTGGCACATGCTTCTTCTGATCTTGCTCCAAAGTTCTTTCCATTCTTTCACAAAATCTACCTTACACACCAAACATACTTCATTTTTCCCAGGTTCCAGGCAATTCAGAAAGACAGGATGCACTTTTGGACAAGTTGGCCCCCTTGAGAAGGCCACATGAGTCATTGACTATCCAGCTTCATCCCAAGAAGACCTGGCAGGAGCAGAAATCTGGGGAGGCCCAAAGGAATGGTAAGTTGTAGACGTTTGTGTATATGAAGGAAGAGCTGGTTCCTTAGATGAGCTTCCTCATTTTCTTTTCCTTTTTAAGTTTTTCTGCTTGTCCTTCACTTCATTGTGGAAGATTTTATCTCCCTTCCTCCCTTGACCTTATCATTAGACTTAGGTGCTATTTTTTAATGAGTCTTATGGGCAGGAGTTTCAGGAGGTAGAAGCTGAAAGATACAGACCATTTTAATAAGCTTTAGTAAGCTTAACTGTGTGGAATCTTCACTTATGTTCTGTAAGAAGCCATATAATAAGTTTCTCTCACCTTTGGGAGACGACAGGACATGCACTTATAAAATAGTGCACAATAATAATTAACATGTCAACATGCTAAATTCTATTATGTATAACACAGAGGTTATTATTATGATGATTAATGGTTTGTCTGTACAAAACTTTAAATTCTAGATGGTCTTTCCTTATGTTTTTATACAAATACTTCTGGACAGTTTCACTCTACTTCTCATTAATGTAAGTCCAGAAAAATACACACTTCCTATACCTAAAATTGTAAAGGTTTACATATGTGCTGCTACCAAAATAACATTTCAAGGGAATACTATGCAGTTAAAATATGAATTGTATTTTCTAATTCTAATCTACTGAAAGATGCCTCATGAAATCTAGCTATCCTGTGAGGCCTGTGGATTCTTAGGGAAGTCCATTTTGTCTGCATTGAACAGTGTGAATATTACTTTTTTCTAAAGTGCCACCCTAGCAACTTTTTTAATCTATATACCCCCCAATCAGGCTCCCTACCAAACAACAGACAAGGAAAAAACAAAACAACTACCCCCTCTCCACACACACACACACACACAACCCTGTAGAAATCACAAGAAACACGTTTGAAGAAATGCCTCTCAACTTTATTAAAATAATATAATATCTGGTCTGAATCCTCATTTTACAGTTGAACAGATATACCCACAGTGGCTGTGACTTTTCCAGTTTCCATAGGAGTTAGAGGGAGAGCTGGGGCTCCTGCCTACTAGTCCAGAACAATATTTTAAAACCATCATGGTAATAACCCAATATAGCCAGTGTCTTTTAAAATAAATTTATTATTAAATAGACTTTTTTCTAAAGGATCTTGTTTTAAAATTTTCATTCTATCCATATCAGCAAGATTATGAATAATATCTGTTGGCTAGGGTAATGAAACTCATCTCTGTAAACATAACTTGGAATTATAATTGAGGTCATTTAATACAGAATTATCTTCATATATGAGAGAACTTGGAGAACTGAGTGTCTTGCAGTTCTTTCTAACACATTGTCAGGTATTTCAAAGGAAACTTTTTGGATATGCTATTAACCCACAACACTGACTCTCTGGTAGCAGTAAGTGATAGTCTCCCTAACTTTGTTCCTATTTCACTTCACTCAGCATTTAACCTTGTCCTTTCCCTCTAGACTGTCAAGCAAGTTGTACATATGGTAATCAGATGGTTCTTATGGTCATAACCTCATCCCAGTGACCAGCAGGACTGGGCTTATCTGAAATGATAAGGCAAATCATGGATGTGCCAAAATAAAATTGGAAGAATAGCCCTGGTAGAAGATGCAAAAACGAAATAATCCTAATCTTGTCTCTGAAATAGGATCTCCTAATATCATATTAGCCTGGGATTAGCTGGCAATTGGAAAAGATACATCAACAGAGCCATGAAACTTCAGTTGGCCAAGTAAACTGCAGGTCCCTAAGATGAGAAAAGTTCACATTTGACAGTTTCCATATAATTTTCTTTACATTGTTCAATTGCAAATATAATGGAGAGGGTTATAATTTGAATTGCTAACCCTATATATTTTTTTGTAATTCTTTTGAAGTCCTGGTGAGGGATTTTCTCCAGACTTTTCTTGAAGTCATGGGAGAAAGATTCATCCTAAAGACTGGTAGATTCCTCTGAAGGTAGTAACTGACCACAAGTGCGAACTTTTTGTGCTCTTTAAAAAAAAAAAATCATCAGTAAGCCACCAAAAACCAACTGTCAGTGCCTCCAGTATGTCGAAGAAGCAGCTGAGCCAAGGTGTTGATGTTTGAAAACACTTTCTTAATGGAATGGTGGCATCTGTAACTTCCATGATTTGCTTAACGATCATTAACCTATTAATACTAACTTAGCAATACTTCAGCCACACATTATAATTTTCCACATGCTTTATCATACATTTCCTTATCTGATCAAACAGTAGATAAGGAGGAAGGTACAGAGGTGATATGGAACCAAATGGTTATGATCTGCCAACATTTAAACAGTTATCAGTAGAGCCAGGACTGAAACCTTGACCTTCTGACTCTAATCCAATCCTTTTATTCTAGCCAGAGATAAAATGGTATTTAGATTCCTAAACAATATAATTTTAGAGCAAATAACCAAACTTTTTTTTTAAAAAACTATTGCCTGATTAAAAATATGTATTGTAAAGAGGAAGGTAAAATTTGAGGAAGATTTGGTAGCAAGAGGACATTGTGATGACAGTGAAAAGTGAGGTTCACTCAGTCCAGAGCCAGTGTTTTCCACACCCAGCCCAGGCACTGAAATGTTCTGGTAGGTCTTGCTGTTTCTCCTGCTATGCTGAGTGGACCACTGAAAACCATGTGATTAAATGATTGTTGCACAGTTGGGATTCCTAGACCTGTTGAGATGGAGGTTTCAGCATAGCCAAACAGGTGACATCCAACATTAGACCACATAGGATTACCCCCTCCAAATCATTAAAACACCTAGTTCCTTATAAAATTTATTGAGTACTTGCTGTGTGTCAAGTTCCATGCTAAGCTTGGGGTTGAGGATATGGGATCAGGAAGAGGGAAAAGAGCACATCCAATTTAGGAGGTCAGGGAAGACTTCCTGGTGGAGACAGCATTTGAGATGGACCTTGAATAATAGGTAGGTCAGTGGCTCTCAAAGTGTGGTCTCTAGACCAGCAGAATCTATCATACCAAGAACTGCAAATTCCTGGGCTGCACTCCAGCCTTATCAGATCACAAGCCCTGGTGGTAGGGAGTCCAGCGATCTGTTTTGTTAAGCCATCCAGATGATTCTGATGCACAATAAAGTTTGAGAACCACCAAGCTAGGATTTAGACAAGAGGAGATGATAGCGAGGACATCAGTTTCAGAAGAAAGGATTCAACCAAGAACATATGCCAGACCATCTACTGTCACTTTCTGCTTATCTTCCTCCCTCTGTTTATCCTGACCTGCATGGTTTCTCTCCGCTTTTAGCTATTATTTATACACACTTCTCTCTCTCCTACTCAGTACATTCCTCTCAAATCCCTCATCCCATTACCCTCTCCAATCACTTTTACTTGGTTTTACTCCCACTTACTACCTATGTTTCAGACCCCTTAAATTTCTCCCAAAATACCTCCCTTGCCTTCTTTGTTTTCTAATCTCTCTGTTTATCCTTCTTAATTATCTTTGGTATATCTGGAGTTCCCATTTACCACTCTGGATTTGCACATGATTGCCTTGTCCACATTTTTGCTTTTTCTTCTCCTCCTAGTTTATTCCCAATTAATAATTCTGATGTCATTCTTAGTGGTCTCTTTGTAAATTTCTTCCCTATATTGCCAATATATGTTTTGATGGTGCCAGTTATCTAATTTGTGCATTGTATGTGATTTTTCATTTTTATAACATATTTTTAACATTTGCATGTTCTTTATTCCATGGGTTTCTGCTTCTCAAACCTAGAATAGGACCTATTTGTATACTGTACATTTGTTACAGGTGATGAAACCAAGACTAAAACTGAAGAGTTGTCCCAGATGGAAGATAAATCCAAAGACATGGAATTCTTTGGGAAGATAAATGACAGACTTTACAAAGATATTCTTCAGTATCCTGAATCCAAAGATGCTTTTGAAAGTGAGGGCATTTTCGAGTGGCAACAGAGGAAAAGAAGATGCTATAAATGTGATGACTGTGGAAAAAGTTTCAGTCATAGCTCAGACCTTAGTAAACACAGGAGAACGCACACTGGAGAAAAGCCCTATAAATGTGATGAATGTGGAAAATCTTTCATTCAACGCTCACATCTCATTGGACATCATAGAGTACACACTGGGGTGAAACCCTATAAATGTAAAGAATGTGGGAAAGATTTCAGTGGGCGCACAGGTCTCATTCAGCATCAGAGAATCCACACAGGTGAAAAACCCTATGAATGTGATGAGTGTGGGAGGCCCTTCCGTGTAAGTTCAGCCCTTATTAGACATCAAAGAATTCATACAGTAAATAAGCTCTATTAATATGGTGTAAGTAACAAAAGTTCTTTAGTCACTCAGGCCAAACTAGTTATCAGAGAAATCTACCTTGGAGACCTTGAGTATCCTAAATGTAGGCAAAGCTTCAATCATCATTAAAAATTTCTCTGGCACCAAAGAATCTACCTGAGTAAAATTTCCTTTTATTTCTAAATTAGTCTTAGAGTTGTACACCCTCGAAGTCTTAACATGAAAAGTAGTTTGGAGCATTAAGACCATGCTACCCTTTTTTAGTCTGATGCTGATTCCAGATTGTTACTACAGTGTCTACCATCTGATCTTGACCAGAGGGCAAGGATAAGAGTTAGGGAGGTACAGAAAGATTACAGGGCAGAGACAGCCTGGAGTGATAGTGGCAATAAAAGAAAGTCCAGTGGGACCTGGGATAACTGTTGCCATAAGGCAAAGGAGGCATGATGTTAAAGGAGATCTAAGTAGTTGTTAGTACCATGAAGGATTAGTCAGTGCCCTAGTAAGTCTGTAGAAACCCACAAAAAATTGATGAGGATGCAACCAGTTGGAAAGAAGAGCTCTGAGTCCAATGACAGCCACAGTTTCTGGAAATGAAGATGTTATATGTTAGACACTGTAATCCAGAATCACTGGGTTCTAGCAGAGAGCCATCCTGGAATGATGGCACCTGTTCTAAAAGAACCCTAAACATGGAAGGCAGTTTCTCAAATTGTTGTGAAACCTGTGTCACTTCTCCCATCATTTTTGGAGGGAGGCAAGACCTTGCAGTTTTCATGAACTAGTAGAACAGACAGTGACAATTAAGAGGTACCTAAAGGAAGTATGGGGACAGTTCTTTCAGACACAGGTGAGGGGGTGGTTAAACTGGCGATTCTGAATGAGGAACCAATAGCTATGAAGGGAAGAAATGGCTGACGGTTGGGGAGGAGGGCATGTCAGAGGTATGCACAGGCATTGGTGAAGAGAGAGGAAACAAGACAGAACAGAAAGGGATAGAATGAAAAGAGAATGATAAAAAAGGAATAAGGGTATAGGGAAAGGAACAAAGATAAGAGATGGTGATGGGGAAGAGAAAAGGGTGACAATTCTAATATTGACATCAATTATATTTGAAACAGTGGGGTACATGTCACAAGCCATGCAAAGGTGAACAGATCAGCTTATCCCAAGGTCATTGAGTCATACATGCACATGTTATTTATGTTATCTTTATTGAGTCTGCAGTCTCATCCTGAGCATGAAATTATTTATTTGTAGTCTAACCAAAAAGTCCATCAACAGTGAAAACCTACTAGAAGCTTTGAAATGCTTCAAAACAACCTGTTCTCCCCTTAGTAATATCACGAGAGAGATTAAGGTTCTAAAAGAATAGATCTCTCAGTCTTCCTTACTCAAATCCTCTAGAGCACAGTTTCTCAACCTTGGTTTTACTGACATTTTCACCCAGACAATTCCTTGTGAATTTGTCTCTGCACTGTGGGATGTTTAGCAGTTTCCCTGGCCACCAGCAGCGCCAACTTGTGACAAGCAAAAATTTCTTAAGAGATGCAAATATTCCCTGAAAGGCAAAATCTTCCCCCTACCCAACCAGCCTAGTGAAGAATCACTGCTGTGTAGGAAAATACTGTTCCACATCATATAAGATTCAACTTAGAAATATATATGACCAGCACTGCTAGACCATTTTACTACCCCACAAAATGATTCCCAAAATACCTAAAATCTATGCAGCACACATGCTAAAGTAGTCTACTTTAGAAAGCCATACCTCACTTAGTTTTGAGCACCAGAGAAATCTGTCCTCAAATATGACCTGTATAAAGAGCTAACAATTGAGTTTTTCTAGACCTTCTTCCCTCTACCATACTTCTGATACTACCCTCTCCTTTGCCCCTTTTGACCCAACGATGAACAGACATTTTATCCTTTAACTATCTGTGCTGTCCAGTACAGCCACTAGGTACATGTGACTATTTAGCACTTGAAAGATGGCTATGCAACTGAGGAACTAAATTTTTTTTCACTTTAATTTAAACTTAAAAACTGATACTCAATTCAGTTATTGGAAAACCTTTAAGTATGTTTAGAGTAATTTGTGTATAGGAATCTATTTTTTCCACTGAATTTTATGCAGTCTCAATCTAGATCAAGTACTTCCAATGAAAATTTAATAACAATTGAGATGTGTAATAAGTGTAAATACTGACTTTCAAAGACTTAGTATGAAAAAAGGTATTAACTTTCACTTATAAGTTTAGATTTTAAAATAATATTTTCGATATACTGGTTTAAATAAAATATATTAAAATTAATTTCATATGTCTTTTAACATTTTTAATGTGGCTACTAGAAAACTTAAAATTACTAGGTGGATCACATTACATTCCTGTTTATTGGACAACACTGATCAAGATCTCATTCTCGGGGCAGGTCCCATTCACTTTGTTCCAAACCACCTCAATTCTGTACATCTAAGTTCTGCTGTGCCAAAGACTTTATACCTATTTCTTTTTATTCATTAATCCAATAAGTATTTGCTTAGTGCATGCTGTGTTCCAACCCTCTCTTCTAGGTATTGGGGCTATAGCAAGATAAGATCCCTACTTACATAAGCCTACATTATAGTAAAGGGAGACAAGACATATCAAAGAGGATTAACGGTATGTGGAATATAAACAATGAATTGAAACAGAGTGACTGACTACTACAAGTAATCAGAAAAGGCTTTTCTGGAGAGCTGACATATTAACTGAAATATAAATGTCCAGCCTTGGGAAGTTCTGCAGAAGACCATGCCAGGCAAAGGGAATAACTAATACAGCCTGTATGGTAAGAATGAATCTGATGTGTTTACAGGAAATGAAAGAAAGTCATTGGGTCTAAAGCATTGGCTTAAAAGAAATGTGGTATAAAGTTGGGCTAAAGAGGTGAGCAAGGGATATGTATTCTAAGCATGGGGCACCACTGGAAGGGACATGATCTGATTTATCTTTTTAAAAAACCCTTCCGGCCCCTTAGGGAACCAAGAGTGAGAAAAGAGCAGAAGTAAGAAAACCAGTCAAGAGCCTACTGCAGTAACCCAGATGAGAGAAGGCAGTGGCACCAACCAAAGTGGACATGAAGAGAAATAAACAGAAGGTATATTTTGGAGATAAAGCCAGAACAATTTGCTAAAAGAAAAGAATGGTATAGACCCCCTAAATTCTCACACAAAAAGATGTTTAAATACTGGGTTAAACATTTGAAATTCCATTTTTGTACAGTCAAATATCAGCAATTTCAAATGACAACTTAGTAGAAACAAAATAAGAACAGAGAAGAATCTAGAGAGAAATGGAACAGGAAAAAGGACTCTGAAATTGTGTGGGGGCCTAATCAATTTGTGAAAAGAAAATCTGTATACTTTTCTCCTTAAAACTCTCTGTGGAAGGCACCCTTTGTTAAGCTCTTTGTCTAGACAGAAATTGCCAACAAACCTGATTCAGAACACTGCTATAATAACATGTTTCAGTACAAACTTTCTTCTGGATTGCACATTTCCTAAACTGATAAAATCAGGTTATCAATGAAAGGCAGTAGAGCAGAGGTTGAGAGAAGACTACCTGGGTATGAATCCTTGCTTTTCCTGTTTCTAAGTATATGACCTTGGCATATCTATTTTCTGTGCTTCATATCCCCCATCTGTAAAACAGTGGTAGCATGGTGTCTGTAAGGTCGGACCCCGGGGGCCATGATGGGCCGCCCCTCCTTCTCCCTCCGGCCGGCGAGAAGGTCCCTAACGGAGGGAGGCTCCCGGATCCCGGGGACCAATGACAGCACACTTCGCCGCTAAAGCCGCCCCACCCCAGCCGCATAGAAAGACATACCAGCCCGCGCCGGGGCGAACCGGCAACCTATCAAACCCCCATCCACTGAATCCTGCCATCCCTCGCAGCGTGCATATATAAACAAACTTCTAAGGCGGCCCAGGCGCGCGGACATCCTCGACCTGCCCCGTTCGGTTCGGGAACCCCGCCCGGGAGCGCTTCGCCATTAAAGCCTGTTAGACATTCTTTTGGTGTACCTGGTCGTCTTTTACCTAACAGTGTCTACCTCAAAAAGTAGGAATTACACAAGGGACCAAACGTCTTGGGTTTAGAACAGTGCGTGCACATAGTAAATATTGTTAGTATTAGGCTAGACCAATAGTGCTGTTTAGTCTTTTTGTTCATCAAAATGCATCATGTTCAGCATTTCTTCCCCTCAAAGCTGCTTAAATTAGTTGAGTGGTATTTTATCTTCATGAATTCACTGCAGCAACTGTTGCTGTTGTGTATGTGTTTTCCGGCAATGTTAACCATTACCCTAATTCTGAACTGCTCCGTAAATACCTAACCCAATCCCAGCCTGGACGATCCCACCCGACGGAGAGCACCATCCGCGTCGCCCTCACTTGGGCACTCACCCACCAGCCCTCGACTCCCGGCGGTTTCCAGCCCCTGGCGCTGGGCCCAGCTCACAGCGCCGTTTACCCGGTCGCAGAGGCCGACCCGGGAGCTCTGGAACCGTTAGCTACCGGAAGTGGCCGGGACGCGCGAGAGCGCGAGGAAAGGGGCTGGTCTTTCCCGGATCCAGAAGCACTGAGGTTGGCGCCTGGGAAGGGGCTCAGGACCCCTGGTTGGGGAAGCGGAGAACCGTTTGAGGGATCCAAGAACTCCGTCATTTAAGTGGGTTCTTGGGAGGGAAAGGAAGTAGGTCATCTTTCCAACATGAACTTGAAATAAGTCATGTTCTTCTATACCATCCTGTCTCTCATTTTCGCTGTTTTACACACCTCATTTTTGGATTCCTAGAGAAGGCTTTCTGATTAAAGTGAAATCTGAGCCAGACCTTGAAGGATGGACAGAGATAAGTGCAGAGTAGTAGGAAGTGTACTTCTAACAGAAGGGTCAGTATGAGCAAAAGTGTGATACTGAGTGAAATAGCAGATAGGAGAATCAAGCCACCTTCTATTAAGTCAGACATTAAAGAGATTTGCAGAAATGTGAAATGATTCCACCCCTTTTACTTTTTTTGTAAACACAGATAAACTTTATAAAATATTAAAGTAACATAAAATATGCTACCTAACATGTAATGGGTACCTTACTGTTATTTTAAAGAAAAACTTTAATTCCTCAGCTTTAATTTCCAACACAGCAAATCTTGTTTTATGTGACCCATGTAAACAAACTCTTTGGAGTCCTCACTAGTTTTTAAGACTATAAAAGGAGTCATGAGACCAAAATATTTGAGAATATGCTATTCCATACACTATATGAAGTGATGCTTCTGAAACTAAAATGTAGAGCAACTATGGAAAATGCAGGAACACCTTGAGACCCTAGGTGTGGAAAATGTTTGGAGTCTTACTAGAAACATGTCATCAGCTTATACAAACAGGGAAAGTATGAGTGACCAGAGTCTTTAACATTTTTTTTTGTATTCTGGTGGGTCTTTCATTGCTGTTGGACCTAGTGACTCAGGAAGTTAAAAATATGTTCTAAACCCTGGTGTGGCTAATTCTAGTAGTGATTTTAAAGGGTTAAAAGTTTATTTTTTATAGTAAGAAGTCAATAGGTGTTGAGGTCCTTTAATGGACCGGAACCTGGTGGTTGGGAGTCGACCAATAAGAAAGTAAAGGAGAGAGAAAGAGGCTGATATTCCTTGATTTACACAGAAAGTCAATAAAGCCCCCCCACGGGGCTTGCTCTGTTCATGAAGGCCTCAGGAGCCATCTGCATGGGGTGAAGGTGCAGAGCGCCTTCTCGAGAGGGTCTTAGAAGCCCGGGCAGGAAAGTGAACTCAGAGAGACTCTGAGCTCCAGGGGATCAGCCTGAAAAAGAGAGAGAGGGAGAGAGAGGGAGAGAAAGAAAGACACGGGGACCAGAGCTCTGATGGAGCAAAGGTGTTTTAATCAACATAGTGTGGGCACATATACTATCTTACAAGGTAGTTATTTTCAGCAAAGATAAAGGTTAAAATTCCAGACTTACAAAACATAGGCGATCCATATTAAAGAGAGAGAGTTGTAAACAATCACTTTTACCGTATGGTTCACAAGAAGGAAGAGGGTGCTTGTCACAGTATAGAAAAACTAACGAAGGAAATGCCTGGATCCCTCAGCTCCCGGGAGAGGCTTGCCTCTCCTCTTAATTCCTGGGTATTCAGGAATTAATAAGGAACAGAGAATTCCTGACAGATACAAAACAGCACACAGGAAGCCTCCTGTTAAATGCTTCCTGACAAATAGGTAATATATCTGTACTTTAATAATTCAAGAAATGGTAGTATTAACATGTTATTTTTAAATGTGGAGGTTAATTAAAAAAGTAAACAGAAAGAGTTAAAGTGGTTGCCTCTGGGGAATAGATATTGATAACAAAAGGGAAGAGTGAGGCCTGATCATAACTTTCCTTCCAAGGAATAAGCGTCTTTTAATTTCATGGCTGCAGTCACCATCTGCAGTGATTTTGGAGCCCAGAAAAATAAAGTCTGACAATGTGTCCACTGTTTCCTCATCTATTTCCCATGAAGTGATGGAACCAGATGCCATGATCTTAGTTTTCTGAACGTTGAGCTTTATGCCAACTTTTTCACTCTCCTCTTCCACTTTCATCAAGAAGCTTTTTAGCTCCTCTTTACTTTCTGCCATAAGGGTGGTGTTATCTGCATATCTGAGGTTATTGATATTTCTCCCACCATCTTGATTCCAGCTTGTGCTTCTTCCAGCCCAGTGTTTCTCATGATGTATTCTGCATATAAATAAGCAGGGTGACAATATACAGCCTTGACGTACTCCTTTTCCTATTTGTAACCAGTCTGTTGTTCCATGTCCAGTTCTGTCATGACCAAGATAATCACGATGGTGTGATCACTCACCTAGAGCCAACATCCTGGAATGAGAAGTCAAGTGGACCTTAGAAACTATCTCTACAAACAAAGCTGGTGGAGGTGATGGAATTCCAGTAGAGCTATTTCAAATCCTGAAAGATGATGCTGTGAAAGTGCTGCACTCAATATGCCAGCAAATTTGGAAAACTCAGCAGTGGCCACAGGACTGGAAAAGGTCAGTTTTCATTCCAATCCCAAAGAAAGGCAATGCCAAAGAATGCTCATACCACTACACAATTGCACTCATCTCACAGGCTAGTAAGGTAATGCTCAAAATTCTCCAAGCCAGGCTTCAGCAATACGTGAACCGTGAACTTCCAGATGTTCTAGCTGGTTTTAGAAAAGGCAGAGGAACCAGAGATCAAATTGCCAACCTCTGCTGGATCATCGAAAAAGCAAGAGAGTTCCAGAAAAACATCTATTTCTGCTTTATTGACTACCCCAAAGCCTTTGACTGTGTGGATCACAATAAACTGTGGAAAATTCTGAGAGAGATGGGAATACCAGACCACCTGACCTGCCTCTTGAGAAACCTTAGGCCATTAGGGGTCCATTAAGGATTCATGAATATTCTGCATCTAATTATAACATAGAATTATGGGAAGACATAAACAACACAACTTGCTGTCATATAACATAATTGTCACCCAGCCTTGAGTACATGCCCATTTGCATTCCCTTTCATTTATTGGTGGTGGGTGCAAGCCCTACTTTGCACTGGGTATAACCAAAAGGAGGAGACTGGAAGTATAAAATAGGGAAACCAAGAGGGCTCAAAAGGAAGGATAAGGAGTGTTCCTTTAGGAGTGTTGGACTAATGGAAGATCTATCTGCCTTTGTCTGTTTTTCTACTTTTTTTGGTCCATTGCTCCAGAAAAAGAAATAAACCAACATAACAAAATTTTTTGGATTTATCCATGTTGTTCATCTATCAGTGCTGTACTTAGTTGCTGAGTTGTGTCTCAGTCTTTGTGACCCCATGGGCTATAGCTCACCAGGCTCCTCTGTCCATGGGGATTGTTCAGACAAGAACACTGGAGTGGGTTGCTATGCCCTCCTTCAAGGGATCTTCCCAACCCAGGGATTGAACCCAGGTGTCCCACATTGCAGGCAGATTCTTTACCATCTGAGCCACCAGGAAAGCCTTATCTATTGGTAGCTGCTTTTAGTTTCTGACTGTATGATCAGTTTAGTTTCTGTTGTATGATCTTAACAGTATTTGATTTTCTATTCTCCTTTTGATGAACTAATTTGGGCCTATTATGAATAATTATGAATTATGAATAAAGCTTCTATGGATTTTATGGTTTTATGTCTTAGGTAAAAATACCTAGGGGTGAAATTACTGGGCTATAATGTAGGCATTATTTAACTTTATTAAAAATTGCTATTTTTCAAACTAGGTGTACAATTTTACACTCTCACTAGCAGTGTATAAGAGTTCAGTTGCTTCATATCCCCACTTCACTTCAGTTCAGTTGCTCAGTCGTGTCTGACTCTTTGCAACCCCATGGACTGCAGCATGCCAGGCCTCCCTGTCCATCACCAACTCCCTGAGTTTACTCAAACTCATGTCCATTGAGTCGGTGATGCTGTCCAACCATCTCATCCTCTGTTGTCCTCTTCTCCTACCTTCAATCTTTCTTCAGTGTCTTTTCCAATGAGTCAGTTCTTCGCATCAGGTGGCCAAAGTATTAGAGTTTCAGCTTCAGCATCAGTCCTTCCAACGAATATTCAGGACCGATTTCCTTTAGGATGGACTGGTTGGATTTCCTTGCTATCTTATATCCTTTCAAGCACTCAGTATTGTCAGTCATTTTCATTTTAGCCATTCTAATGGATGTGTGGTGGTCTTAATTTTATATTCCCTTGAAGAATAATGATTTTGAGTACCTTTTTATGAACTTATTGTTAATTCATATATCTTCTTTGGTAAAGTGTGTGTCCATAACTTTTGCCTATTTACATTTGTTTTCTTATGATTGAGCTGTAAGAGTTCTTTACATATTCTGATTACCAGTTGTCAGAAATATGTATTGAAAAAATATTTTCCATTCTAAATGGAATATTTCCATCCTAAATATTTTCCATTCCATTTTTCATTTCTAAATGGTGCTTTTTGCTTAGCAGAAAATTTAAATTTTAATGAAGTCAAATTTAGCAATTTTATCTGTTATTATTAGTGCCTTATGAGAAATCTTTTCTTAGGTTACAACACTATTTCATTTCTACTATCTATGTGTACAACTTTTATTTTAAAAATTGTTTTTTAATGTAAAAACGAAACAGAGCATAGCTGTAGTCTGTTGACAGTTATTTTCAGTTTTCATCTCTGGTGGGAAGCAAAAACTATGAAATAACAAAAGTGTTTTGAAAGAGTTGAAACACTGTAACTTCTGTGTTTATTGTTATTTGTTTTATTGTGATGATTAGCTGACAAAACTCTCAAGCAAATCAAAACTACTAAGGCTTAGTCTTGAGGACAGACAAGATATTTTTAAGTTAAGGTTGGGGACTGGATAGAAACATTGGTGGTGGTGGCTATCAGCAGGATCAGATAAGGAGGGAAAATAAAGATGGAGATTGGAGGGGCACCTGAAAATCCAGCATAAATGGATAGTTTAAAAAAATGTTAAAAGAATAAAAAATGGGGGACCAAAACACCAACAAAAGTAAGACATTTTTCATGTGAAAATAAATCAAGGAAAACCTCCTTTAAAATGGAGTCAGGAAGCCCTGAAGGAGAGCTCTCACGCATGTCCTACTATTACAGCCTGAATAACCAGTAAGGATAAGGAAAATAAAAATTATCTTGCTGCTGCTGCTAAGTCACTTCAGTCGTGTCCGACTCTGTGCGAACCCATAGACGGCAGCCCACCAGGCTCCCCCGTCCCTGGGATTCTCCAGGCATTTCCTTCTCCAATGCATGAAAGTGAAAAGTGAAAGTGAAGTCGCTCAGTCGAGTCCGACTCCTAGGGACCCCATGGACTGCAGCCTACCAGGCTCCTCCGTCCACGGGATTTGCCAAGCAAGAGTACTGGAGTGGGGTGCCATTGCCTTCTCCTAAAATTATCTTAACAAGGTCCATTTCCGCTTATATGGAATTCTTTGTATAAAAGTCTGTCTGTCACAACTTCTTATTCATGATAAGAATATGTTTTCTTCTGATACGAGAGGACATTTTTCACAAGGGAATTTCCTCACCTGCTTTTAAGAAGAGCCCTCCCTGCCCCAGCGGCAATGCATTGACCACTGCTTGCAGCTATTAAGAAACGGCCATAACCTCCTTCTTCTCCAGCGAACTTTTATTCAAGACAGCCCAACTAATAAAGTTGGTCTTCCCTTTGTTTCTTGATCTTGCCTCTGAAATACCACGCCTTGCGTGACCCAAATAGCAATTCTCTGCTTTTCCTGCACAAACCCATTTTGCTGTTAAAATAATTGGCTGTTTGATTTTGAAGGCCAGCATCCACAACCACCGCCCCCAAATCCTATGTAGTCTAAAAAGTTAAAACTTTAAGGGTGTATAAGGAAAGAACATGGATTTGAATTTGGGTTTTTCTAAATTTGTGGTATTGGAAATAGGGTCTACAACTTAAGTTTATGTCACAGATTATGTCATAATCCTAAACTTAAGTGAAGTCGCTCAGTCGTGTCTGACTCTTTGCGACCCCATGGGCTGTAGCCTGCCAGGCTCCTCCGTCCATGGAATTTTCCAGGCAAGAATACTGGAATCGGTTGCCATTTCCTTCTCCAGGGAATCTTCCCAACCCAGGGATTGAACCCAGGTCTACCGCATTGTAGGCAGATGCTTTTACCGTCTGAGCCACCAGGGAAGTCCCCTAAAGTTAATCCTAAACTTAACTCAGTACTAAAAAAGCTAAACTGCAAAGCAGGTTTTGTAAGAGACTGCAGTTCACTAAAATAGGAAAGGGTGGAACATATGTAAAGCCTCGAAAGAATTCATATTTCCTATGAACCATGATAAACTGGGATTCCTCAAGAAATTTGCAGTCTACGTGGGAAGATTGGATATGTTTATAGAGAGAGAACAATAAAGTGCAAGCATATCTAACCCGGCCAAACGCAAGTCTAGTTAGTTAGCATCATAAGGATCCTTAACGTACATCCTCCACCGCTACCCCCAACTACCACCTGCTCCCAGCCTTGGCCTCCGCAAGCCCTCAGATCATCTTCCGCGGGACCTTTAAGTGCCCAGCGAGCGTGCGCAGCGGGGTCGTTGGGCCAAGTGCGCGAGGCGGAAGTGACACCACAGTCCGTTATGCCTCACAACTTTCCTGGCGCCTTATAGCAGCGTGCAACCCTGCGACGCGTAGACGAACTAGGACAGCGAGGCCTAGCGTTCGGTTTTCAGGGGCGTAGTGGCCCAGTTGGCTCATTGGTCCGACCATAGAGCTTTCAGACCTCCAGGATTCCTAGAGAGCTCCCGGAAGTGGCTTGGGGCAAGATGCATGTTGGCCGGCGGTGTGCCTCCTCACATCTAGAAGTTAGGGGCTGGAGGGTCCTGCGCCGGCTGCTGCGTTCGCACCTCTCTTCTTGCAGCCGTTCCTGTGGGTCTGTACACCGTTTGTAGCATCCCTTCCCCAGCGCGGGCCGCCTCTGGAATTCACGGTGAGTACAGTCCGGCCTTGGGCCGTAGGAAACAGGAACGCTTTGTGGCCAGACCAGGCCGCTGCTGAGGACAAGCCTGAGGGGTCTGGAGAGGGACCCTGAGCCGAGATCTGCGACCCGGGGTGATTCGGTCGGTTAAGGGTCACTTTGGTTGCCAGCGCAGGCCGAGTCCGCGTGCCCAAACTTTTTGCTAAGGAACCTTCAGTGAAGATACGCTTTCTTCATCGCTAATTGTTTGTGGTGTTATTTGCAGTCAGTCTTATTTGTCTTAAAATAGAAAACTGTCCCTTTGTTATCTTTTATTGACCACTGTCCACTATGTGAATTGTTTTTATTTAACAATTTTGCATTTCCGTCGCAATTGTCATTAAAATATATATACATATAAACTCCCAGTTGTCCTTGGAAACCTGTTTTTCCTCCTTAGTTTGTTTTGCTCTCTGTAGTGTATTCAGAAAATGACAAGTGTGTTGACTGGATAATATACAACGAAGCAGTTTTGACGACTTCGCGGTAATATAAAATTCAACCTTATTCAGAACACTTTGTTTATTAAAGCTAGTTGGAGCAGATGCCTGAAAACTTTAGGAGGGGCCCCATTTCCAATACTCAGGTGACTCATGAATAGTTTTTGTCACTACCACTTCTAAAAAATACATATTTCTGTTGTTTGATTAGTTCAGTTAAGTATATTTATGCAGTAATCATAGTTTTAGCAAATGCATACATATTTTGAATTCTGCTGTAGTTAAGTGTAAAATGTGGATGTTAAAATATTCAACTGACACAACTTGAGATACCTATAAAACACAGTGTTTGCTTCACCTTGATTTTTAAAGCCTGGAAAATACCTTTGCTTGGTTTTATTTTCAGCTCCCAAACATCCCAAATTAGACTTAAATTAGTCTAAAGGAAGAAAGCATTCTTTCTTCATCTATTAAAAAGGTAATGGTGTTAAAACGTGTCTTCAGTAGTTCACAAGATTATTGCATTAAAGATGAGAAGAAGCTTTAAAGATTTTTTTAATTTCCTAAATCAATAAAATTGATGAAGTATTCTTAAAAGAGGATTAAGAAGCAGTCTTTATCCACACGGTGCTTACCAACTTACATACAGGAGTATATACACAAAACTGAGAGGAAGGTGTTACATTTATAATGGACTAATTTTGTAGTACATATCTTTGTACTTGGTTATAGGCTGTAACGTTCAAAAACTGTCTGATTGAAGAGGGACGAGACCAAAACAGGAAAATTAGCTACTAAAAAGAATAATCAAATGGATAATGGACAAGATTTGTTGGTTGATGTGGTTTGAAATATGAACAAACCTAATAGTTAGATGACTCCCATCAGTTTCACTGTTGAGATTTTTTAAAATATCGTTTAGTATTATACTACTATTTTAAAATCAACAATGTAAAGTTCTTGAATGATGCACACTTAACATTGAAACTTTTTATAGCTAAATATTGATGAGTATTGATTATAAGGTGGAAGGTGGCCAGTAGTTCAGTAATTAAAGATGAACCTTGACTTTAGGAAATTCGTAAGAAAACATGGTAAAACTATAACTATGCATTCAAAACAATTAGAGCTTAGAATTCATGTCCCATAGTAATGAATTTATTAACTTTTTATTTACTTTTTAAATGACTTATTTTAAAAACCATGGATGTTGGTCCTGTGTGTTCAAAACAAAAGTGTCTGTCTTTACCCTTTATCTCTTACCCTCCACAAAATCTCAGCCTTTTGCTGAGACTGGGAGATTTCACTCTTTCCTCAAATCTATGTACCAGGAAATTCCCCCACTTCTCTGTAAAGTTATTATCTATGAATTAAACCCTTTGTTGTTAATCACCATATTTAATCTTATCTCTTACTCCTTGGTTTCTCCATCTGTAGTTTCCTCACCAAACTGTTGTTACCAGTCTGTCTTGATTTTAAAGATAATTTTTCAAATTCTCTTCCTTTTCTGTCCACACTCTGTAAGTAGGGATTCTTAACCTTCCTGGAGTTCTTTGGAGGATGTTTGATGTATGAACACTGAAAATGTAAACTTTTGTGTGTATGGGCTTTTTTATGGAAAAAAGTGCTGTGTTTCATTAGTTTGAGCAGCTTTGAGCCAACCCTACCCTACTCTCTTGGCCTCAGATTCCTGAAAGATAGAGACGCTGACTTGAAGACTCATGTCAGTAACAATATGTAATCTGATTTCTAAGTGCCAGTCTCTTCTTTCCCTTGGTGGACTACAGATCTGTGATTTTATCTTGATATTACCATTTCTTGCCAGTTGCTTTTGGATATGCCTCCTTTAGTTATGCTATTCTCTATTCTCTACAATGCTGCCTTCAGTTACATTTTCTCCAGGCCCTTGTCCACGATGTTGCCATTGTGATCTTTCTGGCCTACAAATATATAATAAGTTACAAAGAGATACAAAGAAAAAGATCACTGTCACAAAAACCATGACCATGGGCAGATATTTGCAGTACATACTCTATGCTCTGCCAAGTCACTTCAGTCGTGTCCGACTCTGTGCCACCCCATAGACGTCAACCCACCAGGCTCCCCTGTCCCTGAAATTCTCCAGGCAAGAACACTGGAGTGGGTTGCCATTTCCTTCTCTAGTGCATGAAAGTGAAAAGTGAATGAAAGTGAAGTCGCTCAGTCGTGTCCAACTGTTAGCGACCCCATGGACTGCAGCCTACCAGGCTCCTCTGTCCATGGGATTTTCCAGACAAGAGTACTGGAGTGGGGTGCCATTACCTTCTCCAGCATACTTTATACAATGTGATAAATCCTGTGCCTAGACCTTGCAAAAAATGACTTGGCAAAAATGAGCACCTTAATCTTCCAGGGTGGGGGATGTTGGCAGCTGAGGAGTGGGGGCAACAGGGAAGACCTGATTTAAAAGGTCTGAGACCTTTAAGTTAGAGTTCAGTGATTTCTGCAACACTAGGGTTTAACAGCCATAACACTGACACTTTTAACTAGATCATTCTTTCTATGGAGAATTATGTTATGCATTGTAGGATGTTTAATCACATCTCTGGCCTCTACCTACTAGCTACTAGTAGCATCCCTTCCCAAATGTTTCCAGACATTGCTAAATATCTGGGATATGAGAGGAATTGAGACCCACTGAGCTCTACAGCAGAATGGAGATAGGAGAAGGCCACATTTGGAAAAGGCTGTATGAAGGAGAAAGAAAAGAAAGTGCAAGTGAAGTAGCTCAGTCATATCCAACCAACTCTTTGCGACTCCATGGACTGTAGCCTACCAGGCTCCTCTGTCCGTGGATTTTCCAGGCAAGAGTACTGGAATGGGTTGCCAATTCCTTCTCCAGGGGATCTTCCTGACCCAGGGATCAAACCTGGGTCTCCCACATTGTAGGCAGATTCTTTTACCCTCTGAGCCACCTGGGAAGCCCTGTAAAGGAAAGTTTATAGCAGATAAAGCAAGACAGTTAAAGGGCCTTGCTTTCCGTGCTGAAGAGTTAAGTTCCTTATTGAAAGATGGCGTGCTGCGATTCATGGGGTTGCAAAGAGTCGGACACGACTGAGAGACTGATCTGAAGTAAGGAGGTGAGTTGTATTACGTATGTGTTAAAA
Organism: Capra hircus; assembly: GCF_001704415.2. Taxonomy (NCBI): domain Eukaryota; kingdom Metazoa; phylum Chordata; class Mammalia; order Artiodactyla; family Bovidae; genus Capra; species Capra hircus. The sequence continues at coordinate 19,395,566 of NC_030830.1, forward strand.
CGGTCTCTCTAGCAGTGTATTTAGTTTGATAGGGCTGCCATAACATAGTACCACAAACTGGATGGCTTCCGCAGAAATTTATTCTCCCATAGTTATGATGGCCAAAAGTCCAAGGTCAGTGTGATAGCAAGCTCATACTCCCCTAACTTCTGATTGTTACTGACAGTCCTTGGCATTCCTTGACTTGAAACTGCATAACTTCATCTCTGCCTCCCTAGTTACATGACTGTCTTCTGTCTTCACATGGCCTTCTCTTTGTATGTGTCAATCTCCATTTCTCTTCTCTTATTATAAATATACTAGTCAATGGCTTAAAGGCCTACCCTATTCCAATATATAAAAGTGTCTGCCTACAATGCTGGAGACCCGGGTTTGATCCCTGGGTCGGGAAAATCCCCTGGAGAAGGAAATGGCAACCCACTCCAGTATTCTTGCCTGGAAAATCCCATGGATGGAAGAGCCTGGTAGGCTACAGTCCATGGGGTCGCAAAGAGTCACTTTCACTCCAATATAACCTCATCTTAATTTGATTAAAACTGCAAAGACTCTATTTCCAAATAAGGTCACATTCACAAGTACCAAGGGTTAGTACCTCAACATATTTTTTTTTGGAGGGACACAATTCAACCCACAATAAGCAGCTTTATGGAACATGAAGAAAAGCATAACCAAGGGCAGAGAGATCACTTACCACTACTACTGCAGGCAAGAGTGATGCCAGATACCAAAGGTGAAAGCCGTAGGCGTATATCCCACAAAGAAACAGGCCCCTGTAATTGAATAAGTCTAAAGACTCGGGTCTTATATGTAAAACTTAACTGCTCAACAAATACAATACAGTCTGTGTTGAGTATTATAAATAATAGCCCTCTAATCTTCTTCTATCAATAAGAAAAAAGATAAGGATCTCTACTCATAGGAAATATAGAATTAAGTTAGAAAGTCAAAACTCCTTTGCGACTAATAATACACAATTATGGCAAAAATAACATTGAAGTGATACTTGTGTAACAGATATGTAGACTAAGAGGGAAATCACTTCCAATTGGAATCATTAAGAAAGGATTTTAAAGAAGAAAGCATTTTATCCAGTCCTTTGAGAACAGGTAGTTTGAGTATTAATGAAAGAAATTAGAAAACTTAAATAAATAGACATACCATGTTTATGAGATGGGAAACAATACTGTTTAGATGTTACTTGTCTCTCAACTGAACTATAGAATCAACACAAATCCTATTCCAGGAGTTTTGTGTGTGTTTTTTTTTGTTTTAGAAGACAGTTATAAAATTTATATCAAAAGGCAACAGAACTAGAAAAACTAAAATAATTCTGAAAATGAACAACAAAGTTAGAGGACTCTTAGTAGTTTATTTCAAGATTTAAAAAGCCACAACTGTCAAGACAGTTCGTATTGGCGAAAGGAATAACATATACATCAGTGGAACAAAATAGAGATCCCAGAAGGAGATCCACACACACAGTCCATTGATTTTTGACAAAGATACAAAGACAATTCAATATGTAAAGTTTAATCTTTTCTGCAAATAGTGCTGCAACAATTTGATATCTGTATGAACCTCCATCCATACTTCAAACTCTGAACAAAAACTAACTTAAAAGCGATCATAAACCTAAAAGTAAAAATTTAAACTATAACCTTTGAGTCCTTGGATTAAGCAAAAACTTCTTAGATATGGCAACTATAGTACAATCCCTAAAAGTTGACAAATTAAATTTCAAAAAATTTTAAATTTCTGTTCTTAAAAAGTCACTGTTAAAAGAATGGAAAGGAGGAGATATTTGCAAGTCATATTTCGTAAAGGACTTTTATCCAAAATATGTAAAGAATTCTCAAACGTCAATTATTTTAAAAAATTGAATTCTAAATATAGGAAAACGTCAAAGAAGATGCAGTTGTCTCTTGGTATCCATGGGGGATTGGGTCCAGGACCCTCTTGGATACTAAAATTTGTTGATGCTCAAGTCTTATGTAAAATATAATAGTCTTTGCATATAACCTACGCACATCCTCCTGTATACTTTAAATCATCTCTAGATTACTTATAATCCCTAATAAAATACAAATGCTTTGTAAATAGTTGGTGATATGTGGCAAATTAATGTTTTGCCTTTGGAACTTTCTGGAACTTTTCCCCCCCAAATATCTTTGATCCATGATTGACTGAATCCAGGGATATGGAACCCATGGATTTGAAGGACCAATTATATGAATGGCAAATAAGCACAGGAAAGGATGCTCAGCATTATTAGTCAGTAGAGAAATGCAAATTAAAACCTTATGAAATACCACTATGTCTTTTAGAATACCAAAATCTATGTGTATGTGTATATCTATATGTGTATGTGTGTGTTTCAAATGCTGGTCAGAATGTAGAATAATTGCAGTTCTCACATATTGCTAGTGGAATGCAAAGTATTATAGCCACTTTGGGAAACAGTCTGGCAGTCTCATAAAGTTATCCATATACTTACCTTATGACCCAGCAGTTTTTTTTTTTTCTGGATATTTACCCAGGAGAAATGTTCACACAAAAATTAATATGCAGATACTTAATAGTGGCCTCATTGGTAATCATCAAAAACTGGAAGCAACTGAGATAGTCTAAACTAGAGAATGGATAAACATTTATCCATATAAGGAATAGGATAGGCATTGCTAGGTGGCATTGGTGGTAAAGAACCCACCTGCCAATGCAGGAGACATAAGAGACACAGGTTCTGTCCCTGGATTGGGAAGATCCCCCAGAGGAGGGCACGGCAATCCACTCCAGTATTCTTGCCTGGAGAATCCCATGGACAGAGGAGCTTGATGGTCCTTGGGGTTGCAAAGAGTCAGACACGACTGAAGCAAATCATCATAGGAAGTCCACTGGTGAATGCTTGCCGTGGTGCCGTGCTATAAAAGGAGTAAACTGATACATATACTAACGTTGATGACTCAAGTACAATATGCTAGAAGATATGCCAGACTCAAAAGGCTACATACTGTATGATTTTATTTCTAAAACATTCTGGGTCATTAGTTTGTGGGACTAGATTTGGGGATTGCAAGTGTTGATAGGGCATCCAGTTTCCTTAAAGGTGCAGGACCTGTGCCCTAGAGAAGACTTTACAGAAGTTGAAATAAAGTCCATAGTAGAAGTTAGTGTGGAGACGAGGGGGTTGGGAGTGGGGTCGGGGCGTGGAGCACATGTGGGATAAGGAATGTTAAGTGGAGAAGAGGAAAGTGTTAGGACCTTTCTTGACAATACCTTTAGCTGTATTATGTGGAAATTAGTCTCTTGTTGAGAGTGAGGGGCAGATTAAGAGCTGCAGTGTGTCAAAACGGTATAGCTGGTATAGCAAATGCTGAAAGGAATCAAATCAGCAGCACTGAGTGTCAGATGAGATTAAATATGGAATTTCAATTAGACCCAGTCTACATGGTTTCCTGACGTTGTTTAGCCATGTTCCACATCCCCAGGAGAGAAAGCAGAAGGAATTCCCAGATGGAATTGGCATGGCAGAAGGCTAAGAAGGCAAGGAGTTATTTCTGGAGAGGATCACTTAAATGACATCCATGTCATGGTAGGGAACTTGTTAAGATATCTCAGTAAATTATTGTGACCTTTGGCTTGCCTTTACACTATTTGTCATTTTCTGTCCCCAAAGAAGTACCCTTAAAGAAGAGGCCCTCAGAAGGTTCTTCTCTTAAGAAGATAAAGAAACTTAGTAGAAACGAGTCTCCTGAGCTTTTCTGGCCCTAAATGGCAGCAGAATCAAGAAAATCTTTAGCCCCATCCCCACCAGACCAGGTTCCTGAAGAGGACCTAGTAATTGTCAAGGTAGAGGAAGATCATGGTTGGGACCAGGAATCAAGTCTACATGAAAATAACCCTCCTGGCCAAGAGCTGTTCCGCCTACGCTTCAGGAAGTTATGCTACCAAGAGACACTAGGACCCCGAGAAGCTCTGATCCAACTCCGCGCACTTTGCCATCAGTGGCTGAGGCCAGATTTGAACACCAAGGAGCAGATCCTGGAGCTGCTGGTGCTAGAGCAGTTCTTGACCATCCTGCCTGAGGAGCTCCAGACTCTGGTGAAGGAACATCAGCTAGAGAATGGAGAGGAAGTGGTGACCCTACTGGAGGATTTGGAAAGGCAAATTGATATATTGGGACGGCCGGTACGTAGAAGGAGGTGGGCATGCTGTGACTGTGAGAGTCCAAGGAGCTGGGTGGAGGGACATTGATATAAAGTGGGAGAATAAATGCTGAGCATGAGTTTTGTTACAGGAGAATGAAAATTGTTATAGTGTGGCATGGCTTCCATCTATAGAGTTCTTTTTATTCTTGTAAAGGATATAAATCCATTTTTTTTAATCCTCATAACATTCCTGCAGTTGTATTATTGTTCTGTTTGCCAGATGGGAAACTGATGCATAGAGAACTTATTTTCCAGGGGCAACCAAATAACTAAAGATAGATCTGAGGCCAGAACTCAGATTTCCTAGTTTCTTATTAAAAATTTTTTCCGCTGAAGAGTACTGCTTTAGGTTGCTGTTTATCATTCTTCCCCTTTCTTGAGAGTACAAAGTATCAGCATTTTGTGCATCAAGGAGGGCATCAGCAGAAATCTTTTTCTTCAGTGCTAAGCATAAATGATGCCTTTCTGTGCCAGTCAGCATGTTTGTGTTCCTTACTGCCCCTTGGAAGTAATTAAGATTCTGCTTTTTCCTTCCCCCATATGTATTCCTTTAGATGTGCTTTTTCTTACATTGTTCACTTCATTTCTCAGAGGGATTCCTTGTAATGCAACTGTCTTGTCTCCAGGTCCCAGCTCGTGCACATGGACATAGGGTACTCTGGGAGGAGGTGATGCATTCAGAATCTGCACCAGAGCCTCCAGATACTCAGCTCCAACCTGTGGCAACTCAGCACAAATCTGCAGTGCTCCAAGGGCCACATGATAGAGGTGAGGAACCAGATTTCACTGCTGAGGAGTTAGGAAGTGAAAAGGAAGAAAGTACATTCAGGATACGTGTCTAGTTCCTTGAACCAAGAACTAGAATCTGCTGTTTACAGACTGGTCATAAGATCTGATTTAAATTTCATCTAGGCTTCAAATACAGACTGTCAGTCCCAGTGGTAAATTCAAGAACAAATGAAAGAATTTGGGGATTTTATAGCTTCATATGTTTCTGTTACCACAGTGTATTTACTGCATAGGCATAGGCATTTTTAGATTTTGTTGGTATCACATGCCATTTTATTTGTATTTCAATATATATTTTATTAAACAAGAGCATTTTCATAGATACCTCAATGAATTGATCACAGTTAGAAAATATTCATATTTTGCCAGCTGTCCCAAAGTGTTTCCAGAGTCTAGTCCAGGATCATACTTTGCAGTTAGTTGTCCTGTCTCTTTACTCTCCTTTTACTTGGGATAGTTCCTCAGCCTTTCTTTGCCTTGCATAATCTTGAATTTGTGAAGATTACAAGTCAGTTATTTTGTAGAATGACAACAATTTGAGTTTGTGTGATGTTTTCTCATATTTAGATTCAAATTGTGTCCATGTGGCAGGAACACCTCACAAGTGATTTTGTATCCTTCTCAGGAATATGACAGGAATTTGTCTATTGTTGGTAGTGTTTTTTTCAGTGACTTACTTAAGGTTGTTCTTGCTAGCCTTTTGTTACTGTTTGTCCCTTTGTAATTAATAAGTAATTTCTGGGGATATACCCTTGAGTACAGACTATCAGTAAATACCCTGGTCTTCATCAAACTTTTGTTGCTGAAACACTAGTTTTAGTATTTGTTGATGCTCCTTCATTGAATCAATGATTGCTAAAGTGATTATTTTCTATTATTTTCTATCATTGTTGTTCAGTCGCTAAGTCATGTCCAGCTCTTTGTGACCCCATAGATTTCAGCATGCCAGGCTTCGCTGTCCTTCAGTGTCTCCTGGAGTTTGCTCAAATTCATCTCCATTGAGTCAGTGATGCCATCTAACCCTCTCATCCTCTATTGCTCCTTCTCCTCCTTTTGCCTTCAGTCTCTCCCAGCATCAGGGTCTTTTCTAGTGAGTTGGCTCTTCACATCAGGTGACCAAAGTATTGGAGTTTCAGCCTCAGCATCAGTCCTTCCAATGAATGTTTAGGGTTGATTTCCTTTAGAATTCACTGGTTTGATCTTCATGCAGTCCAGGGGACTTTTCAAGAGTCTTCTCCAGCACCATAATTTGAAATCATTAATTCTTTGGCGCTCAGCCTTCTTTATGGTCCAACTCTCACATCCATACATGACTACTGGAAAAACCACAGCTTTGACTAGACAGACCATTGTCAGTAAAGTGGTCTTTGCTTTTTAATATGTTGTTCAGGTTTGTCATAGCTTTCCTTCCAAGGAGCAAACGTCTTTTAATTTCATGGCTGCAGTCACCATCTACAGTGATTTTTGGAGCCCAAGAAAAGAAAATCTGTCATTGCTTCTACTTTTTTCCCTTCCATTTGCCATGAAGGATGCCATGATCTTAGTTTTTTGAGTGTTGAGTTTCAAGCCAGCTTTTTCACTCTCCTCTCATTCTCATCAAGAGGCTTTTTAGTTCCTCTTCACTTTCTGCCATAAGGGTGGTGGTGTCTGCATATCTGAGGTTGTTGATATTTCTCCCAGCAATCCTGATTCCCACTTGTGATTCATCCAGCCTGGCATTTCACATGATGTGCTCTGCATATAAGTTAAATAAACTGTGACAATATACAGCCTTGTTATACTCCTTTCCCAATTTTGAACCAGTCAGTTGTTCCATGTGAGATTGTAACTGTTGCTTCTTGACCCATATACAGGTTTCTGAGAAGACAGGTAAGATAGTCTGATATTCCCATGTCTTTAAGAATTTTCCACAGTTTGCTGGATACACACAGTCCAAGGCTTTCACATAGTCAAGGAAGCAGAAATAGGTGTTTTTCTGGAATTCCTGTGCTTTCTATATGATCCAGTGAATGTTGGCAATTTGATCTCTGGTTCCTCTGCCTTTTCTAAATCCGACTTGTATATCTATAAGTTCTCGGTTCACATACTGCTGAAGCCTAGTTTGAAGGATTTTGAGCATTACCTTACTAGCATGCGAAATAAGCAAAATTGTCCAGTAATTTGAACATTCTCTGGCATTGCTCTTCTTTGGGATTGGAATGAAAACTGACCTTTTCCAATCCTGTGGCCACTGCTGAGTTTTCCAAATTTTCTGACATACTGAGTGTAACGCTTTAACAGTATCATCTTTTAGGATTTTAAATAGCTCAGCTAGAATTTCATCACCTCCACTAGCTTTGTTTGTAGTAATGCTACCTAAGGCCCACTTGACTTCACACTCCAGGTTGTCAGGTCTAGGTAAATGACCACACAGCCATGGTTATCTGGGTCATTAAGATCTTTTTTGTATATTTCTTCTGTGCATTCTTCCTTTCTCTTAATCTCCTCTACCTCTATTAGTTTCTGTCCTTTATTATGTTCATCCTTGCATGAAATGTTCCCTTGATATCTCCAGTTTTCCTAAATCTCTAGTCTCCCATTCTGTTGTTTCCTCTACTTCTTTGCATTGTTCATCGAAGAAGGCCTTCTTACCTCTCCTTGGTATTCTCTGGAACTCTGCATTCTGTTGGGTATATCTTTCCCTTTCTCCCTTGCTTTTCACTTCTGTTTTTTTCTCAGCTATTTGTAAAGCCTCCTCAGACAACCATTTTGCCTTCTTGGATTTCTTTTTCTTTAGGATGGTTTTGGTCACTACCTCCTGTACAATGTTTTTACATTTATTTGTTTATTGTAATGGAGAGTGTTCCCTTCTTCCCCCATTTTATTTTATTCATTTTTTTATTTATCAATATGTACTCATAAATTCATTTTTTTTCTTTCTGTTATTTTCTATATTTTGATGCTTAAATTGTCTCAGAGTTGGCCATGGGAGGCCTCTTCCATCTGACTCCTGCGTCCTATTGAGTTTTCTCCATCATTTTTGTGAATTTTCTTACTTTTTTACAGAACAAGATGTTCTAGTCTCATATCATACTTGCACTGTGTTTCTTATTTTTTTATCTGTGTGGCTTCATAGTTTAAATTACTAGATTTTTAATGTTTCTAAAACAATTCTAATACCTGTTGTGCAAGACACAGTAGTCCATTTTGATTTTTTTATTACCCTGTCTAATATCTATAGGAAGCAGATACTGGCAGTCATAGTAGACATTTAAAAAAAGTGATAGCATTAGTAGAGATAAATTGGTTCCCATATTCAGTTTGACAAAAGATTAGGACCTAAAGAAATACTGTGTACAAGCACAAGAATGGACTACAGCTTTGATGGTAAAGAAGAAATTGTAAAGCAATTCCAGTTAGGAAACCAATAAACATTCTATTTTTGACACGTTAGCTTCAAGCTGAGTGGACCATCAAAGTACAGGTGTTTTGTGGGCAACCATAGGTATGGACACATAGTCCAAGACTAACAGAATTTCATATGCAAAATCTCTGGCGTGCATATCTGCTGAAATATACAAAATTTTGGAATGTGTTAGTGCTTGTTCCTATAACCATAGGACAAGGCTGGTCTCATTCATAGCTCCTTTCTCCTCTCAGCCATATCAGTTTCACAGAGTCCTACCCTTTCCCAGAAAGGAAGTCCTCGAGACCAGGAGATGACAGCTACACTGCTTACAGCAGGGTTCCAGGTGAGTTGTGCTTCTTCTCACTGAAACCTCATAGCTCTACTCAGAGTGTTTCTGGCATCTATCCCATGTCTAGACTGTCTGTAGCAGTACTCACTTAAGAACTTGCTCCACATTCTAATGCATAGAGACAGACTGATCGTTGATTCTCTCCCCCCCCACCCCCAACCCCCAGTAAATCTGATGCATTTTCCTGCTCTTCCCAGCTAGCTTCGCAGATCCCTTTACATGGTACTTTCTCATGTCATGATCCTCTCCACCCCTGATGGGTCTCTCTGATACTCTGGGTTTAAGCTGTGGAAGAGTCCCAGTCCCCAAATGAACATCTTGTTTTGTTTCAGACTTTAGAGAAGATCGAAGACATGGCTGTGTCCCTAATTCGGGAGGAATGGCTTCTTGATTCATCCCAAAAGGATCTGAGTACAGATAACAGGCCAGAGAATTACAGAAACATGTTCTCCCTGGGTAAGGAGAGCTCTGGTTGTTATTGTTAAAGATCTTTTGTTTATGTGTACAGTAGCTTTGAGCTTTCTGAAAGACATAGTTGAGTTTAAACTCAGGATCCAACAGAGAGAGAAAATATTGAGACTTCTGGAGTTCTGAAAGGAAACTTTTGTGGCCACTATGGAAAATAATATGGGGTTCATTAAAAAACTAAAAATAGAATTACCATATGATCTAGCAGTCCCACTCCTGGATGTATATCCAGAGAAGACAGATGCTTTAATTTAAAAAGAAATGCACCGCCGTGTTCAGTGCAGCATTATTTATAATAGCCAAGACATAGAAGCAACCTAAGTGCCCATCAGCAGATGAATGAATACAGGTGTGGAGGTTGGGTAGGTGGGTGTGTGGGGGTGTGTGTGTGTGTGTGTGTAATGGAATATTACTCAGCTGTAAAAAGAATGAAATAATACCATTTACAGCAACATGGATGGACGTAAGAGATCATCACACTAAGTGAAGTAAGTCAGAGAATCTAAAAATAGTGAAATCTAAAAAATAGTACAAATGAGCTTATTTACAAAACAGAAACAAACTTATGGCTACCAAGGAGGAAGGTGGGAGGAGGGATAAATTAGGAATATGGGATATATGGGTTTAAGATACACACTACCATATATAAAATAGATAAACAACAATATTCAGAAACTGTATTCAGTATCTTATTTTTTTTATATTCAGTATCTTATAATAGGCTATAATGAAAAAATTTTTAAAAGAGTATATATATATATATATATATATATATACACACACATATATGTGTAACTTAATCACTGTACCATATACCCAAAGCAAACAATATTATGAATTTCCTGTACTTCAATTAAAAAAAAAATAACCAGAAAAAATTAATTTTAAAAAATAAAGGGAAACTTTTTTACTCTCTAATCTAGGACTTATCTTACAGTTTGTAACTGAGTATTTGTCTCCTGTCCACGTACTAACCAGGCCCAACCCTGCTTAGCTTCCAAGATTAGATGAGAGCGGGCGCATTCAGGGTTGTATGGCCATAGACTGGGTATTGGTCTCTTTGCCAGTTGGATACTGAAATCTTTTGGTGCTCTCTGCGTTCATGTAGATCTCTCATACTTAGACCCATTGTGCTCCTCCTTTTTAATGACTGGGGCTTTTTTCATTCCTACTCCACTCATTAGATCTTTTTATAGTTCCATATTCCTTGTCACTTCCCAATTTCTGCTTCTCCTCAGGGGATCCCTTCTCTACTTTAGTCCTCCTTCCAACAGCCCTATTTCTTGATGGCACTTATTCCCTAGTTGGTATATGTGGTACTTCAGTTTGTCCCTGCTCCTTTCTCCCCATATTAACGAAGGCATTTTGGAGACAGATGGAAGCTTTCCATTTACTCTTAACCTCCATGTGTCTTTTTCTTTCCTCTTTTTCCTAACATAAAGACTAGGAAGTGACATTCACTTGATGTTAATTACATTTTTATTCCAGGTGGTGAGACCAGGAATGAGAACAGAGAATTAACTTCAAAACAGGTAATATCTACTGGAATCCAGCCACATGGAGAGACAGCTGCCAAATGCAACGGGGATGTTATCGGGGGTCTTGAGCCTGGAGAAGCCCGAGACCTTCTGGGCTCATTAGAGAGGCAGCGGGGAAATCCCACCCAAGAGAGACGACATAAATGTGATGAATGTGGGAAGAGCTTTGCTCAGAGTTCAGGCCTTGTTCGTCACTGGAGAATCCACACTGGGGAGAAACCCTATCAGTGTAATGTGTGTGGTAAAGCCTTCAGTTACAGGTCAGCCCTTCTTTCCCACCAGGATATCCACAACAAAGTAAAACGCTACCACTGTAAGGAGTGTGGTAAAGCCTTCAGTCAAAACACAGGCCTGATCTTGCACCAGAGAATCCATACTGGGGAGAAGCCATATCAGTGCAATCAGTGTGGGAAAGCTTTCAGTCAGAGTGCAGGCCTTATTCTGCACCAGAGAATCCACAGTGGGGAGAGACCCTATGAATGTAATGAGTGTGGGAAAGCTTTCAGTCATAGCTCACACCTCATTGGACATCAGAGAATCCACACTGGGGAGAAGCCCTATGAGTGTGATGAGTGTGGGAAAACTTTCAGGAGGAGCTCACATCTTATTGGCCATCAGAGAAGCCACACTGGGGAGAAACCCTACAAATGCAATGAGTGTGGGAGGGCCTTCAGTCAAAAGTCAGGCCTTATTGAACATCAGAGAATCCACACTGGAGAAAGACCCTATAAATGTAAAGAATGTGGGAAAGCTTTCAATGGGAACACTGGCCTCATTCAGCATCTGAGAATTCACACAGGGGAGAAACCCTATCAATGTAATGAGTGTGGGAAAGCCTTTATTCAGAGGTCAAGTCTCATTCGACATCAAAGAATCCACAGTGGAGAAAAATCTGAATCCACAGGAGTTTAGGGAAAAACTTCAGTCGTACATTCGGCGTTAATTCAACATTAGAGGAACCATGTGCTGGTGAGAGGTCTTTCACTGTAAAAAAAAAAATGGCAGAAAGTTCAACATCATTACAACCTTATCTAGGGTCAGATTGATAGGGGTGGCAAAGTTAGAATAGCTCTTCAGTAGTTTGGGTCCAGTGCCTTGATACAAATTAATTAGCTTGACTATCTTAGGAGGTGTCTGATAGAATGGAGCTCCTGATGGTCTGATCCTTTAGAAGCTTAAAATAGCATTAGAGAAAATTGCTTGTGTGGCTTGAGGCACTTAACTTTGTCTTCTTGGTGAGTAGCTGTAGGTTTGAGAGTAGCTACTCCTTCTAGTTCCTCTGCTTCTTCCGATCTCCTGTGATCCCTATCTCCCATTTATTCCCCTAAAGGTGCATTTTGTGTTCCTAATCTGATCTAAGAAGCTGTTTTAGAGTTTGAAGCAGCCTCTGTATGAGACTTACACTTATATTTAACTTTCTGAGCTCCTTGTTCTAGGGAAATTTTTATAAACACTTAATGTATTTATGCTTAAGTGTACATTTTATTTTATTCTAATGCTCCTGCTAGTGGAAATCCATATTCCCATGCAAACTCAGAATGCTATATTTTTAACAGCACTCCAGCATTTTTCTTCATATATCACCTTCACTGACTCCCCTGAGTCACTGAGCATCCATACGTATCCTTCACCACCCCCAGCCCCAGTACCTGTGTCAGCAAAGGAAGTGGACGCGTTAGTGATGGTTGTGGGAATGATGCAGAGAAAGAGGTGAGTGGAGACTCAGCAGCAGCAGCTCGGCTGCTCTTGAGCTTGGATGGCTATACCTTTTGGTAATTTGACTCTCCTTTCCACCTTCCCACTGTACACTGTGGTACAAATAGGTATTTATACTATCTTCAATAAGGCATCACATGGGGAAAAAAGACAGAGGTGCTTGAAGAAGACATAAAAATCCTGAAAAGAATGTACACTCATCTCTTTTGGTCCATCACAGTACTGCGCTCTCAGGTTCCTGTCAGTCTGCACAAACCCCCTGACTGGATGGTCTGCCACTCTTGCTTTACCTTGAACCCACCTCCTTAGATGGCCTCAGCACCTCAGTCACTCTTTATCTGTTTCTTGCCATTAGCTTTATGTGTCTACAGTGTTCATCGGTTGAGTACTTCACCTAACAATTCCTCTTCTGAATTCTGGTGCATTCCCTCTATAATCTGGCAAAGACACAATATTAAACTCAACATCACCAGGCACTATAATTCATCTTTGAAGCTTTCAGTATACCAAGGCACTATAATTCATCTTTGAAGCTTTCAGTATGTATAAAGTGATAAGGCTGGTTTAAAGCTACCACCAAGAACTTACAGAAGAATCCAAACTTGGGTTGTCTTTTTAAATTGGGCAGTTCTAGCTATTCTAGTAGTACTGTTATTCCAAGTACTACCACTCCTCTAGATATTTGGAACACTCTCAAGATTCCCATTTAATACACCATTCAAGAAAAACACTATAACTCTTTGAATTTCATCTTATCTTTGACCATCTGGTTATGCACTTATTCACTATATTTGGAATTGAGTAACTTTTAGCTATTTCCAAAATCACATTTCAGAATGGGAATTGATTCCATTAATCTTATTCAGAAGAATATGACATACATTATAATCAAAGTTCCAAGAGAAATTATACATTTTCACACTGTGACTATCCTGAACAAGGATTGTACTTACTAATAATGTTTTATGATTAATGTTTTTAAAAGTCAGTCATAAAATAATACATCATAGAGGTCTGCCTTTTGGATCATAAATTTTTCCCTGTAACATCCCTCTGTACCCCACTATGGCCCATATTGATTACTAATCACATCAGAGTTATCTACACCTATTTCACTGAGCCATTGATATCCACTTGTCATTTGTCATCCTGGTTTCCTTGGTTAACTTTTTCAAAGCAATGCTTTTCATTATCTTTTATCTTCTTCTCTTCTCTCTCTGCTTCTCCCTCTTGTTAGCCTATAGATTACTATTCCTAACTCCTTTGTACTTGAAATTACAAGAAACCAGAAACAAATCCAGTTGTCTCTAGATCTTTGCTCTCTGCTTCAGTTGTGCCTTACTTCTGTAAAGTACTAATTCTGCCTGAGGCCAGTGTTACCTGTGTACTAATACTATATAGGATGGGTGCGTTGCAGAGGGAGAGTGTGTGTACGCATGTGCGTGTATGCACACATTCCTCCCGAATAGTTCAGAGGAACAGTAGTCTTCCAGTGAAAGCTGTTAGCACAGCACCGTGGTATTGAAGTGACTGTAGATGTACCAGCTAACATCTCTTTACATTACTCAAAGTAATGTATAGCCAGATTACTTAACTCTTAGAATTACTGAGCATCTGGCAGAAATTCAGAGAAAAGAAAATATGACCAGAAAGATGAGTATTATACTGGAATGCATCTGAGAAAAGACTATAACTTGACAGAACAATATATGTCAAGGCTGATTCAGCACACCTATAGATGTAGCCAAATAGTTTAAGACAGCAGAAAAGGGCTCTTGTTTCTTTGTGGGCATAAGTAGAAGTCCTTTCTTGGTCTACAGTTTTCACTCTTAGCATTGGTCAGTCTGTAGGACCTTACTTTGAGCTCCTAACTATGAGTGACAGCACTAAACTCCTTTATCCTGCAGATTCTATTTTTATACTTGTAAGCTGAAATTAACTGTTCACCAGTACTTACTTCTCCCATCCTCAACTTTTTAAGACCTGGCATAATAAAGTGGTTCTTCCATAACAGTTGCCATCCAACATGGTCCTAGGAGAGACATCTTAGGTTTCAAAGATTTTCTGCATTGAGTAAGGTGGTCGTGGTTGATTCCCATATGGAACAGTTAGTTTTTATTTATTGAGCACTTACTATGTGCCAAACCTTAAGTTATGTATTTCTCGTGCTTATGATAGATATTTTGATATGATATCCTCCATTTTATAGATGAGGAAACTGAGGCTTAGCTGAAAAGTTAACTGGGGAAGGAAATATGCAGTATAGTGCAAATCCATTACAATTACTGGAAACTTGGTTGAAAATGTCATTTTGGTTTATTATTATATCATCTTTAAATGTTGATAATTTTGGTGCTTTGTAGTATTAGAAAGCTAAATTCTACCAGTAAAACATGTTTAAAACTTGGAAGGAAAAGCAGTAACTTATAACTCAAATACACTTCTCTCTAAACTGCCCCAGGGAAAGTGGCATTATGGGGGAAAATGGAATATCCATGTCTTAGGCCAGGCAAATAGACATTTTGGATGACAACAATAAGTTCATCTGCAGCATAAGATGTGTAAAAGCTTCAATTTTAGTGCTCATTTCCAACTACCATTTTCTTATTCTATCATTCATGGTTTTTCAAACATGTCATCTGTTGTTAAACCCCATTTCCTCATTAATGCATTCTTAAAACTCATTTTTGGCTTTTGTACTCACTCCACTGAAATGTCCTCAGAATCACCAGTGGATAAATATTAATGCCTTTTCTTAGCTCTTATCCTTTTTTTTTTTTTTTTTTTGGCCAACCCAGATAATATGTGGGACCTTAGTTCCCTGACCAGTGGTTGAACCTGTGTCCCCTGTGATGCAGAGTGGATACAGAGTCTTAACCATTGGATTGCCAGGAAAGCCTCAGTTCTTGTCCTTATATTTCATAATTTTTGAATTGACCCTGCATCTCGGGAATTCTCCTTTGAGAACTGGTTGATTTTCTTTACTTTTAGCTTTTCTCTATGCATCTTTTTTCCCCTCCTCTCCACTGGAAAAAATATCCTTGTCTTAATTTTATTCACTACTTTTTCTATACTCCTCTTTATCCATTTGGATTATTTATACTTCTGTATTTCAATAACTTAATATTTTCTACCCTATGGGTTGTCTCTTAACTTGTGAACTTTTCCAAAGGTACTTATATAACTTGGTATTTGCAGACAGGACTCATTACTGTGTCCCCAAACAACATTTTCCTTTTAAATAGGCATCTTTGGTTAACATCTTTATCCTTAACAGACTCACTACCCTTCCTATTTCTTATCCCAGTGTTTGAGTGGTCTTTTAGTCTTTTTCTGGTTTTCACTGTTCATGTCCAATATCTTGTTAAGTTGTTCCAATTCTTAGTTTTCTCCTTGAGGCTGGATTTTTTTTTTCCTTCCCATGTTTCTGCCATTTCTTCGTATCCTTCTCTGCAGATCCATATCATCTGAGGCCCAGGTTATTGAAATTCTTGCTTTTCAGTTTCCTTGCTCCCAACATCCCCACCTTGTTTGCTTCCAAGATTGTCCTCCTCAAACTCCATTTTTCTGATGTCTCATTTCACAAGATAATCAAGATAGTTTTCACATCAGGTCATTCCTATCAGAGCAGTGATAGGACCTTGTCCTCTATTACCTTGTCCTCATGTTTAATCTGCCTCAGCCTCATTTCTCTCTAGCATATTCACCTTGATTCATCATTCACTTCTGTGACCTTCCACTGATGTCTCTTATAAAGCCCTTGCCTTTGTGCCTTTTTCATGCTGTTCTTTTGCTTAGATTTCTCTTCGGCCCCAGCTCACGTTCATTACTCCCTTCAAAGCCTGGCCATTATATCTTCTGAGTGAGCTCTCCCTGATGATTTCACCTCACTGAGACCTCCCTAACTCTGTGCTGCCTCACCACTGATCCTTTAAGTTTGTAGTGTGGTCCATGTACTTACTAATATGTTGTTTTGTAATTATTTTCTAGCACTCTGTATTGTAGTTTCATGTTTGTATTTATTTCCAAAATTAAATTGTAAGCTCCTTGAGGGCAGGAATAATAACTTTTACATTTGTATCTCTGCACCCCTTAGTGCCTAGTACAGTGCTGAGCACATAGTAGGCGTTTAATAAATGCTTGTCAAATTATTGTGTGCATTGTTTATGGTGCAATATTTCTATCTACAGAAATATTTACACTGCTTTCAAGGATATATGTCTTCATTTTATGCACAGACCCATTTGCATTATACATCAATAACTGCGTTCAAGATGGAAGACAAAAAAATTTAACGTTAGGGTATGTGTGAAAAGTTGAAATGTGAAACTTCATTTGTTCAGATTTGTTTGTTGGTTAAGAAGGAAAATAGGAAACTCTAAAGATTACTGCTTATCATTGCAAAAGTGCTTGAAAATAGGCTTTTTGTGTCTCAAGTAGACCATTGGTTCCTAACTGGAGAAATTTAGCAATGTCTGGAGACAGTTTTGGTTGTACTATCAAGGGATGACTGGGATACCAGTGGCATCTAATGGATAGAGGCTAGAGATGTTGCTAAACATTCTGCGTGCACAGGACAGCCCCCACAAAAGAAAACATTCCCAAACTTCCATATGTTTGATAGTGCCTGGGAAACCCTGGTCTAGGTATATTTAAGGTATATAGCAAAAAGAAGAGAGAGAAAATACTAAATTTTTTTTTACTATTAGAAAAATCAGCTATGCCAAGCTTTATGAGAATCTGTTTATATATTTTGTAGTCTGTAATATTATGAAAGCCTCAATGTTTGGAGTTCACAGCAACATGTATGTTTTAAGGTTGCTCTCAGCATCAGATCTGCCTTCCAAAGTGGAAGGTGTTGTAGGAGTACAAGTCTAGTTTTAGCCTTCTGTATCTTGTTTTTTCCCGTAAAATGAAAGATAAAACACTGGGGCCTCTTTAACAGGGAGCCTACAAGTCAAAGATTTAGCTTTGGGGACAACACATGACCCTTCACCACCCCTTGGGCAGCCACTATGACCCTTCACCACCCCTTGGGCAGCCACTAGACAGGAATGACTGCTAACTTCCTAAGAAAACCCAAACAGACCCACATGAAGTTTTTAACATACTCTCTTAATCCTGCTTAAGAAGATACTTGTAGGGGGAAATATGGCTAGTCAGAAATACAATTAAGAAATTAAGTAGTGTAAAAGACAACTTTTTAAAAACTAGCCTCTTTTTGCAACTCAA
This sequence comes from Capra hircus, assembly GCF_001704415.2. Lineage (NCBI taxonomy): Eukaryota > Metazoa > Chordata > Mammalia > Artiodactyla > Bovidae > Capra > Capra hircus. The sequence goes on from NC_030830.1 coordinate 19,413,251, forward strand.
TGGTACTTTTGACACATTTTAAAAGGATCAATCTCAGAGTTAGAAAAATAAGTATGTAATACATCAAAGAAATAACTGCTCTGATGTGTTTAATTAGTCTGTAGAATGCTAGGTTTGGAAGTGACTTGAAATCATTTTCCAGTCCATTATTCTGTAAGGGAAGGTCCTAAGAGGTCATGTGGCTTCCACCAGGTGATCCATTAAGTTAATGGTACAGGTCGAAACAGAATCCAGGCTTCCGGAGGCTTTGCTTCTTTGACTAGTTATGACCCTTGTTTTATGTTCCCGATTCATACAGTGCCATAGAATGTATTCATACTTGGTGCCACCTCTTGTAGTGTTTCATTTTAGGAATCATTACTTTTATCAGCTTGTATGTCCAAACCAGTACACTGGTGTCTTGAGTTCTTTAATAAACGCCTGAGTAGTCCAAGGGATTTTGCATTATTGCAACCCCTTTTTGAAGGTCTTGCTCTCAGGTCGGTCCGTAATCTTGGAGAAAGCACATAGGATGTGCAGTATTTGGCATTCAGAACACTAACAATGAAAACCGGAGCTCCTGCCGTCCAGTGTGTCGGTTTAGGAATGCGCGACTTCACTTTCATGCACTGGAGAAGGAAATGGCAACCCACTCCAGTGTTCTTGCCTGGAGAATCCCAGGGACGGGGGAGCCTGGTGGGCTGCCGTCTATGGGGTCGCACAAAGTCGGACACGACTGAAGCGACTTAGCAACACTGGAGATGTCCTTTCCCAGCTTCAGTCTTTAAATTCCAATATTCAAGGCTGGTCCTACCCTGGGTAAAATCAGGAAGTAGAAAATCACCTTTGTGACGGGTGAGGCAGGGATTGCGAATTTTGGGAAAACGGGTCAGAGGCTCTCGCAAAAATAAGCAAGGACGAAACCTGCAGCCAGCCCCCGAACCCACGACTACCAGTCAGGATGCAAGCGAGGCCCCGCCCCGGAAGTAATGAGAGACTTCCGCCCACGAGGAAGTCTCGGAGCTGGTTGCTTCTCTGACTACAGTAGGGCCCTTTGCTCTTGGACGGTAATGTGGTGGGCACTGCTCAGGTGCAATCTCTTGGATTCCCTCTCCCTGGACGGGCCGGGGTGGATCGTGGGCGTGAACCTCGAGAGGCGGGACGGTGAGCAATAACCCCAGATGCAACCTCCCGGGGAAGGGTTTTTCTTAACGATTTACTGCTGCTGGAGTACACATTAGGAACTACTTTTGGGATTATAACCCCAATCTTTCCTGAAGTCTTCAGAGTTTTATTGAACCACATTAACAACGTGTACACCTGGTACATTTGGAATCAATGCCCACCAAATCCCTCAGCTTGCCATCCCAAACAAAAGGGAGAAACAGCAAATGATTGGAAATAAGTACTAGGAGATCTGAATTTAGGAGAAGTTTCCTCTTCCACAACTGCATTCTGTGTCCACATTTCCCTTAGAATGCAGAATACGTCTTTATTTCAGCTTGGCAATAAATGATGGCCGTTCCCCTTTAGCAATAATTTTTCCGTCCACACCTGGGCAGACCCGCTTTCCATCAAGGGCAGTTCTGTTCTCTCCTAACACATCCCTCCATCTGCTCTCCCAGTAGTGCCCCCAAGGCGATGGCAAAGAGATTCCTGTGGCACAGGACCGCGCCTGCTAATCCCAGTCTGTGATCACATAGCCCTTTGCAAGTTAGCCCCTTATTTGACATGGCTTTTTACACACACACCCCTCCTTCCATAACTCTCGGTAATTAGAGTAACAGCATAACAGCTGTGGCAGTCTGCTTTCTCTTTGAGTAAATTAATGTTTCTTTTACAGAAGCATTGCAGAAAAGGGAGGCCCTCTCGAGGAATCTTACTGAATTGCAGACTCTCCAGTTACAAGAAAGCTGCCTGTCTGAATTTTTAGAAGAGCTGCTTTTGTTGGGTCCAAAGATTCTGTTACTAGAAAACTCTGCTCTGAGCTGGCTCCTGCAGCTCATTTGACAATGACTGAGGCCAGTTCCTGACTCTTCTGCTGAGTAATACCAGGTCTGAGAATGGGAGCCACATTGTGGGAAGCGGGTGGTGAGAGAGGGTTTGGAAAGGTGGCTAAGTTGGAGGACCTCAAGAGGGAGTTGGATAAACCTAGAAGATAGGGCAGCAAAGGAGAGGTATTTATTGTTATCTTAAAACTTTTAGCCTGTTAGTGATTCTTATTTTTCCCTACATTTTAGGCATGCAAGTCTAAAGTTGGACTGTCTATGCTTCCACTTCCTCATCTGTAAATGATGATAAAAGCACCTGCCTTTTACATTGCATGAACATTACGTAGTACATAAGAAGTGCAATCTAGATATTTGTTGTACTGATTTCTCCCTCTCCTTACTTTCCTGGAACTTGCCCTACTCTGCTGATTTATTTGGTTATACGGTGATTCTCTTGTAATTTCACATGTTTTTTTCTAGGTCCCAGTTCTTGCACACAGTAAAGTGATCTATTAGTAAACGTCGACTCTGGCAGCAGCAGGAGAACCACAGTCTCTCCAGATCCTAGCCAGGAATATACCATTGAAATATTAATTATAGGGACCCTTCTTCCTATAGTAATCTCCCTACTGGAGAATTATTAAGTGTTAAAACTTTGACATTCTGTAGTTTTCTGAAGATCTGGATGTAAGATCTCCCTTACATCTATCTTGCTCACCAGTGCCACACTTTAATTATTGAGGCTTTGTAATACATGTTTAAAATTCTTTAGAGCGTCTGCTGATAGGGCCCACATGCTACTAAGTCACTTCAGTCGTGTCTGACTCTGTGCAACCCCATAGACGGCAGCCCACCAGGCTCCCCTGTCCCTGGGATTCTCCAGGCAAGAACACTGGAGTGGGTTGCCATTTCCTTCTCCAATGCATGAAAGTGAAAAGTGAAAGTGAAGTCACTCAGTGGTATCCGACTCTTAGCGACCCCATGGATTGTAGCCTACCAGGCTCCTCTGTCCATAGGATTTTCCAGGCAAGAGTACTGGAGTGGGGTGCCATTGCCTTCTCCGAGGGCCCACATAGGGTCTCATTATTAAGGTGGCTCATTATGTTGACTTCGCAAACAAAGAATAAAATCACAGTGATCCTTGAGACTGACCAAACTGACCAAACAACATTCTGATTTCTCACTAACACCTACCTTCTCAAAGCTATGAAACCACCAGTTTCCAGACCTCCAGCTATGTGACCACAGGACTCAACTACAGGCTAAAAATTAACCATCCCTTCAGAGAATTTTTCATTGGCAGGGTATAAGAGAGACCCCATCAGAAAGGGAGGACACTGGTTCTCTTTAAGGGCCAGTCACTCTGTCATGTCCCTCTAATAAATTTCCCTCTTCTTTCCTGACTTCCCAGCTCGCTTTCTTTTTCTCTGCACTTGCCTTACAACTGCCCCTTCATTGCCCTTCTTCTTCAGCTTTTCCATGCAGAGTCTTGCTTGTTTAGTTTTCTATATTAACTTTAAAATCTACTTATTTAAAAAGTCATATTTTATTGGAATAGTGTTAAGTTTACAAACCAATGTAAGAATTACTTTCTGAGACCTAAGCCTTGAAGATCCATTCGCTGGTTCCCCTGGGTGGCAAGTGAAAGGAGTAGGGACTAAACAGATCTAGGTTCAAATTTCATCTCTGCTCTCTTATTAGTTGCCCAACCTCAGAAAATTTATCTGTTTCTCAGATTTCTTATATATGAGAGGATGACTGTAACGTCTCCCCTGCAAGTTTATGTCTGTGTGTGCTCAGTAACTCAGGTTTGTCCCACTCTTTGCGAGCCCATGGATCGTAGCCCGCCAGGCTCCTCTGTCCATCGGATTCTCCAGGCAAGAATACAGGAGCAGGTTGCCCTTTCCTCCTCCAGAGGATCTTGCCCACCCGGGACTGAACCCAGTCTCTTGCGTCTCTTACATTGGCAGGCAGTTCTTTACCACTGTGCCACCCAGGATTAAAAGAGCTAAAAAGCCTTAAATGCTTTTTTTCTATATAAATAGAATCTTTTCCTCTCTTGCTCCTTTCAGACATTCCTCTCACGAAGCACTGAGAGGGAAGCCTCCAGGATCCTAGAGCGGACGACTTGGTGTCTGGGGCGGGGTTCTGCGGAAGTCGACCTCAGGAGGCCACTGCAGGCATCAAAGGCCTCTTGGTTCGTCAAAGCACGGTTTTCCGGGTGAGACTTCTTCGACTTTCTCCTGGGTGTGGAGTAAGCTCTTGGGCGAAGGACCCCCGAGGTGGGTGGTTACTAAGCTCTCCACCTGGTTGTCGCAGAACTGCCCCTCACTCTGCCGCCCCTCCTCTCTCTGCCTCTTCTTCCCACACATCTCCCTTCTTTTTTACTCCCTTTTCCTTTCCCTCGTCCCTTTTTTCTGTCCTTTTCCTCCGACGCCTTCTTTTCCTGTCCTTTCCCTCCTCCCTGTCCTTTGGGGAGGACACACTGGCCATACTGGCGCTGGAAATTCCCCTACAACGTCTCGGAGGCCCAGAGGACTAACAGTCGCTGGAGCTCCTCTTCGCTTTTCTGGCAAAGCCCTATTTTTGGGTGCGAGGAAGGGGAGTCGGAGAATGGAGGAGATCTTTTATCTTGACCCTGTGTCCCCAGCTCTGCTTTGTTGTGATAACTTTATTAGCTTACCGACACTCGACAGTTTTATTTGGATGTTCTTGAAATATTTTCATTTGCCTCAAAGAAAAAAACTCAGCTTAGCTGAACATTCATGAAAGTTCCTTTCTTTTGATATCTACATTGCATTTCCCCTCCGCCTCCAGCTGTTTTCTTCTGTTTAAAAGATGAGAGCAAATATCCCTCTTTTTTCTTGATACCTTTTCTTTGACATTAAAAATGTTAAAGTAACTGATAACAACATCAGAGAGGTACTTTATACATAGTTATAGCCTTAAGATAATTCAGAAAAATATTGTATTTATTGTCCTTTATAGTTGCCTTAAGTCAATGTCAGCAATTTGGGGCTCAGAGGAAAAAAGACAGCGCACTGAAGCAGCCACAGGAAAGGCTAATTCAGGTGTGAGCAAGCTACAGATCAAAGGGGCTTTGGGTAGGACTAGGAGTTCTACATGTTTTGCTAAGGACAAAGCAACTTGTACCATACGACGCTCCATGGTAACCGCATTTCTGGACTTTGGGCAAAGGTTCATTTGTATGTGAACTGTGCACCAGGTGAGCCTTTTTCAGTATTGCCAAAGAGCTACTTACTGTTCAGAGAAACTTGATAAAACAGCATCACTTAGAAATAAACGGCACAGTTCCTAAGCCATGTGGAATGTAGTGTCCATGTGACAATAAACTTGTGACTGATTTGTAGGTCTTGAAACTGAATTAAGGAAGTTAGAGGCTTAAAATATACATGTTTGTGTAAAGAAACATTAGAAAGATGCAGGAAACTAATAAAATTGGCTACTTGTGGAGGTGGCAAACAGGGAGAATCAAGGTGGAAACAAGTTTTTTTCTGTATCTTTTTAGGTCATTTTGACTTTTGAATTGTATATTACCTGTTCAAAAACACAGGCAAATTTTTTAATAAAACTTTCGGAGTAGTTTCTGAGATCTGGTCATTTTAGATTTACAGAAAAATTGTGAAAGTAGTACAGAGAGTTCTTATATCCACCCCCACACACACACTTAGTTTCCCTATAGTTAACATCTTACCTTATGTAATATATTTATCACAACTCTTGAGTTACTATTGCATATTATTATTATTAAAGTTCATACTTTATTCACACTTCCTTAGTTTTTACCTAATGTCCTCTCTCTATTCTAGGATCCCAGCCAGCATACCATGTTACATTTAATTGTCATATCTCCATGTGTTCCTCCTGGTTGTGAAACTTTCTCACACTTCCCGTGGTTCTGATGACCTTGACATTTTTGAGACATACTTGTCAGGTTTTTTGTAGGATGCCACTAAATTGAAATTTGACTGATGTTTTTCTCATTACTATACTGAGGTTAGAGGTTTGGGGGCGGAAGATCACAGAGGTGAAATGCCATGCTTATCAAGAGTTCACACTGTCAACTTATGACTGTTGACACATAAAACAACTTGTAAAATGGAAAAAGGCAGAGGATGATAATTTATGGAATTTGAGTTTGAAACAAAAGTTTTATTAAGCTTGGAAATAGAACTGATGAAGTATTGTTGTCAGGGTATAAGAGAGTGGGAACCATCCAACACGTTATCTACACATTGGTCTAAATTACAAAGATGGAATGGACCCTTCTTTGGAGAGATGGAGGATCTATTCTGTCACAATTCCAGAGGAGACAAAACATCCCTGTTGCTAAAATGCTGTCTGCCGTAGCCTCATCAGCTGTAGCAGTAACAGTGTTAGCAGTAGACAGAGCTTATTTAATCACTGTATCTCTCTTCCAGCACAAATAGTGTGGACGTGTGAGTGGTAAAACAATGATGATGTTATTGTTGTTTTCCCAAATGAATTCAGTATCGGTTGAATTTCTAATTTTTTGCCTTCTCTATTCCTGTGTTCCTTCATCTGTTCTACTATCTGCAAATCTCTTCAATTCCTGTCTTGTTTCCCAATTTAATTAAATGTGAAAAAAAGTCTTTTTAAGTAGAAACTATGTTATTTTATATACTCACTTATAGCCCAGATTTTGTGTTTGAGTTGCCTTTTTAAAGTATATATTTAAATAAATAGTCAGGTGTTCATTCCAGTTTTGTGGTAGTACCAAATGAATAAAAACATTTGATTTGACCATATTTGATCGGTGTGTCCTAGGTTTGTGGAACATGTTTGAGAGTCCTAGTTAAGTCTTTATCACATCATATTGCTTTTTTAAGTTGCTCAGACATATCTGACTCTTCCAAACCTGTGAACTGTAGCCAACCAGGCTCCTCTGTCCATGGAATTCTCCAGGCAAGAATACTGGAGTGGGTAGCCATTCCCTTCTCCAGGGCATCTTCCCACCCAGGGATCAAACCCAGGTCACATTGCTTTAGCTGCAGGGAATAAATCGCATTTGAAAGGTGTGTTTATTGTTTCAGGAATCAAGGCCAAAGGTATGAACAAGGTGTTAATTCTGAAGGGAAGATTTTTGTAAGGATGGATCCACACCAGAAGGTCCCCAGCACATATAATGGGGATACTTTACAGATTCCTGAGAATGAAAAAGCTTCTTATAACTGATATGAGGACCAATTAGAAAGTCATGGGGCGAGGTCTGCAGAAGAAAGACGGTATACATGCAGTGAATGTGGAAAGAAGTTTGCTCAGAGCTCAGGCCTTGTTCGACATCAGAGAATCCACACTGAAGAGAAACCCTATGAATGTGATCACTGTGGAAAAGCCTTCAGTGTACGCTCAACTCTCACTGTGCATGAAAGAATCCACACTGGTGAGAAACCCTATACTTGTAATGAGTGTAGGAAAGCTTTCAGTGTGAGGGCACACCTGATTATACATCAGAGAATCCACAATGGAGAGAAACCCTATGAATGTGATGAATGTGGCAAAGCATTTAGTGTGAGCTCAGACCTCATCAAACATCAGAGAATCCACTCTGGTGAGAAACCTTATGAGTGTGATGAGTGTGGGAAGGCCTTCAGTGTGAGTTCAGCCCTTATCAAACATCAGAGAATCCACACAGGAGAGAAGCCATATGAGTGTAAGGAGTGTGGGAAGGCCTTCTATGTAAACTCAGCCCTTATTAATCATCAGAGGATTCATTCTGGAGAAAAGCCCTATAAGTGTGGAGAATGCAGAAAAGCATTCAGCCAAATCTCAACGCTTATTCATCACCAGAGAATCCATACTGGAGAGAAACCATACGAGTGTGATGAGTGTGGGAAAGCATTCCGTGGGAGCTCTAATCTTACTAAACACCAGAAAATACACGCTAAAGGAAAGTGTGATCAATGACTTACATGGTGAAGACATTACAAATGGCTTTTTTTTTTTTCCCCAAGTCAGAAGTTGTCACCAGAAGAAGGGTATGACAAAAGTTAATGCTTTAGTTGACACTTCAATTTCTTGGAATATCAGAGAAATGAGAAGTCAGTGAAAAATGACTTCACCATTATAATGATCAACTCATTCTCTAAAATCATACCGACTTCTGAGAATGCAGCTTTACAAATCATAAGGTAAATAATGTAGTTTGTTGTGGTTTAGTAGGTGCAACCTCAGTATTTCCAACATAATTTTTATTTTTTTATGTGCAAACATTTTGTTGTTATTGTTGCTACCAGTTTATAGATGAAACATTAAATTTTGAAATTGGAAGTGATGTTGGTTGGTGGAAACTAATATATCCTCTTTGAATCTGGAAATATTGGAGTCTTTTTTTGGTGCCGTCTTGGCAGTGAGACAATCCCCACACCTGTCCTGATTCACCTGACCCTTGCCTGCCGCTGTTCCATGGATGAGAATAAAAAGCACTGCAGGAGACAGCACTTTTTTCTTGTTGGGCCTCTTGCTAATGCTATTGCAGTAAGTAATTAAAGGCTTGACTGTGTTTCATTTTTGCTTGTGTTATAATGCAACACATTCTCACTGCTCTAGGATCCAGTCCAGAAGAGTATTTCTGCCTTGAATATGCTACACTTATGGCAAAAGAAAAACAGAGGTAGGACCACATGATGACTTTTAAAGCATCTACTCAGGAAGAGCATATGTCATTCCCCTTAGGTTTTGTTAGGCAAAGCAAGTCAGCTAACCAAGCTTTTTTTCCCTATCCATATGGTCAAAAAAAAGTAAAGCTTATATAGACGACAGTGAATAACTACGGAAAGTAACATAATCTGTCTCGTTGAAATAGTGTATCTACCATTTTGGCCAATGTTTATACAATGCTTTCTGTGCCTGGGCTTTCTCTGAGTGCCTTATATGTGTATTTTTCTCAATAAAAAAATAATGATATGACATACATACTACTATTCGGTAAGTCCCCTACATATGAACCTTCACATTGCAAACTTTCAAAGATTTGAACACGCATGCACATGTCCAGTTGATAGCTTACGATGAATGGTGTTGGATTCGTGATCTCCAAAGAAGAAAATTTAGTTTCAGGATCAGGGACCAGGCTTGACCACTCGGCTCTTGTGTGGCAGAAGTTTTATTACAGTAAAAAAGGACAGAGACAACTCTGACATAGACATCAGAAGCAGGCAAAGAGTGCCGCCTCACTTGTCTTAGCAAGAAAGCTATATACTTTTTCAATTATTACAGTAAATCAAAAGAATGTCTCCAAGATTGTAAAGTTCATTCCCACAACTTACATTTAAGATGACAGGATTAGAACTAACAATAGAAATGTCTTACTAGACCAACTCCCACAATTTACATTTTAAGATTACAGGATTAGTCAGAAGGTTCTCAAGAAGGAGAAACATGACTCTTCAAGAGCTCCAGACCCCTTTCCCCTCCTCCTTCTCCTCCTCTGGGAGGGGGAGGAGGAGGAGGAGGAGGAAGACCCTCCTCCCCCGCCCCCCCCACCCCCGCACTTCTTACCTACCTAACAATTGACTTTCTCCCAGTCATGTAAGGTAGTTCACCTGTCTGATGTACATTGTCATGTACGTGCATCCTCTACAAGTGGTTATGCTTTTGTGTACTTTACAGTACTGTATAGAGTACAGTAGTATAGTATCTTTATTTCAAGCCCAAAACGTCCAGAAGCAAGCATAAAAGCAGCAGTGGTATAACTGTTGCTGTACTGTACTTTTCAAGATACTGTACTATAATATTAAAATGTTTTACTTTTTGTTTGTTTTTTATGTATTTGTGTGGAAGGTATTATAAACCTATTACAGTACAGTATTATATAGCCGACTGTTAGTCGAATACCTAGGCTAACTTTGTTGGACTTAAGAACAAACTGGACTTAAAAACATGCTTTTGTATGTAGGAACTCATTTGTATGTAGGGGACTTAACTATACTCCCATTTTACAGCTAAAGAAATTGAGAAACAGACATTAAGTAATTTGTCCAAGGTCATGCAGCTAGAAATCGTTTAGCAAGGAATTGAAACCAGAAGTTTAGCTTGACAATCTTTTCTCTTAACCACTGTGCTACACTATGAAAGTTTAATCTGAAGGTTGTTTACGTACTACAGTGGGCCTTAAAAGGTTGGGAAGGTCCCTTGGAGAAGGAAATGACAACCCACTCCAGTATTCTTTCCTGGAGAATTCCATGGACAGCGAAGCCTGGTAGGCTACAGTCCACAAGGTCACAAAGAGTCGAACACAACTGAGTGACTAACACACTGTGCTGGTAAAAACGTTAAAGTCTTTAAGTCTTCTTCAGTCTCAATCTGGGAGAAGGCAATGGCAACCCACTCCAGTACTCTTGCCTGGAAAATCCCATGGATGGAGGAGCCTGGTAAGTTGCAGTCCGTGGGGTAGCTAGGAGTCAGACACAACTGAGCGACTTCACTTTCACTTTTCACTTTCATGCATTGGAGAAGGAAATGGCAACCCACTCCAGTGTTCTTGCCTGGAGAATCCCAGGGACGGGGGAGCCTGGTGGGCTGCCATCTATGGGGTCGCACAGAGTCGGACACGACTGAAGCGACTTAGCAGCAGCAGCAGTCTCAATCTGTCTTTACCTCTAAGTAACTTTTAGAGTTAGTCCATTTAGGATTACTTAGGCTAATCCACCTGGCTGGGTCTCAATTTTATATCCTTAAAAATAAGGAGAGAGGCCAGGTATTCTCTGATATCCCCTACAGCTTTGAGATTTTTATAATCTCTCCAAATAGATTGTAAAATGCTTTGTTATGTGATGACTTCTTTTTTAATTTACTACTTCATGTATTGTTATGTTCACAAGAGCTCTTGAATAAATGAATCTGCACGAGTTCCTCCTTTCTGCCTTACATTAGTGATAATACTAATAATGAGTAGTTTACATTTATCTAATCTGTTCCAGGTACTTTTTCAGGCTCCTTAGGTTAAATTATTTCATTTAAAAGTTTAGATGCTATATTTAGAATAAAAGCAAAGCTGAAAAAAAGAAAATTGCTCTAAACATCCCTTTTGAGATCTTAGAGCACAGTAAAATAAACCCAAGAAACAAAGAAGAAAATACTGAAAAGCTGCAATTAAAGGAAAAGCAAGTGTATTTTCTTACTTAGAACTTAAGCACAGAAAGATTTTTGTTTTTTGTAACTTCTCTTTTTAGGCTACTCTCACATATGTCACATTTGATACTTTTTCTGCCTCTGGGGAAAAGGTGCTAATATCATGATCAACCTGTTCTTTCAGATGGTAACTCCTGGCCTTAAACAAGGAGTTTATTTCAAAGCAGAATTTTCCAGAAGTCTAATACACAAGGAGATGTTCAGAAGATCAAATGGGAACATCATCAGGGGCTCCACATTGGACAAGTTCATAAGCTTCTGAATAATTTACCCAAGTGAGGAAGGAGCCCCTTTGTGGACACACAATTTACTTTGCCTCAAACCAGGGAGAATAGCACTTGGATAAAAAGGCCTAAGAACACCTGGGAGAATTTACCCTGAATTTCAGTCCCTTGTGGCTCAGCTGGTAAAGAATCTGCCCACAATGTGGGAAACTGGGGTTCAGTCCCTGGGTTGGGACGGTCCCCTGGAGAAGGGAAAGGCTACTGACTCCAGTGTTCTGGCCTGGAGAATTCCACGGACTGTATAGTCAATGGGGTCGCAAAGAGTCAGACATGACTGAGCGACTTTAGCTTCACTCAGTCTTGTCAGTGCTCCGGGTGTGGGAAATTGTCCCTTCAGCTTGTGTAGAGTTTCCAACTTCAACTGTAATAAAAGTAGCAGCCACTCATTGTAAAGGGAGTGGAAGTCAGTCATTCAAAAATACCCCTTCCCTAATAAAATGAACCCTGGCACCCCAGCAGCCCTGACCAAGCACCAGCATGTCCAAAATTAAGGAAAGCCTTATAGATCCTCAACTTGGAATGACCTTTGTGTAATCCAAGTCTCATTAAACAACAGAGAAGTCATCCTGAGAAGAGTCATGAGAATAAAGAATGTGGCAAAACCTTCAGACACTGGAATGATATTGACAGACAACAGAGAACCTTTAGGGATATCTTCAGTGTCAGAAGCCTTCTGTATGAGCTTATACCTCATTAAACGTAAGCAATTTCATTTTGGACAGGAGCCTTATTTGTGTCATGAGTGTGGCAAAGCCTTTAAGTTCTGTGATAGCCTTGCTAAACATCAGAAAATCCACACTGAAGAGAAAACTTAGCAGTGTAAAGAGTATATGGATTCATTGTGTTTCAAGTCTGGTCACTCACCAAAGAACCCACAGTGGAGAACACCAGTATGGATATAGTGAGTGGGGGAATGCCTTCATTTGGAAGCCAGAATTTATTACCAGAAAACCCATAAATATTAAAATGTGAGAAGACCTTCACTTAAAAACTCAATCTTATGCACTGGAAAATCCATACTGGAACAAAACCCTATGTATATCATATATACATTATTTTGTATGGATATGTATATAACTGAATCACTGTGCTGTACACCTGAAACTAAACATGGCATTGTAAATCAACTATAATAAAATAGATTTTTTAAAAAAACAAACTGGAGGACTTATCTTGTGGTCAATGGTTAGGATTCCACCCTTCCAACGCAATGGACATGGGTTTGATCTCTGGTCCAGTAACTAAGATCCCACCCACATGCCATGCAGTGCAGCCAAAAAGGAAAAGAAAAAAGATACTGGCATCTGAAATAGATAAAGAACTCCTAAAACTGAACAATAAAATAATTCAGTGTTTTAAATGGGCAAAAGATCTGAACAGACACTTCACCAGAAAAGATACACGAATGGCAAATGATCATGAATAGATGCTCCAAATCATATGTCATTAGGAAATTGCAAGTTAAGATACCACCACACACCTATTAGAATAGCTAAAGTGCTGCTGCTGCTGCTGCTGCTGCTGCTGCTGCTGCTGCTGCTGCTAAGTCGCTTCAGTCGTGTCCAACTCTGTGCCACCCCATAGATGGCAGCCTGCCATTCTCCCCCGTCCCTGGGATTCTCCAGCAAGAACACTGGAGTGGGTTGCCATTTCCTTCTCCAATGCATGAAAGTGAAAAGTGAAAGTGAAGTCTCTCAGTCATATCTGACTCTTTGCGACCTCATGGACTGCAGCCCATCAGTCTCCTCCATCCATGGGATTTTCCAGGCAAGAGTACAGGAGTGGGGTGCCATGGCCTTCTCTGAGCTAAAGTGCTAAACAGTAACAACTCCAAATGCTGATGAGGATTTGGAGCAACAAATTCTCATACATTCCTGGTAGGAATCCAAAATTGTGCAGTCACTTCAGCAAACAGTTCAGCAATGTCTTACAAAAGTAAACATACTCTTTTACTCAGCGGTTTTCACTCCTTGGTATTTACCCCAATGAATCGAAAACATGTCCACAAGAGAACCTGCACAAGGGTGTTCTTAGAAACGTTATTCATAATTGTTAAAATGTGGAAGCAAGCAAGATTTCCTTTAGTAGTTTCATGAAGTAACAAACTGGTACATCCAGATAATAGAATATTCAGCAGTAAAAAGAAATAAACTATCATGCCATGAAAATCCATGGAGAGAGACTTCCTTCCCTGGTAGTTCAGTGGTAAAGACTCCGTGTTCCCAGTGCAAGGATCCTGAGTTTGATCCCTGGTCAGGGAACTAAGATCCCACATATTGCATGGTGTGGCCAGAAAAAAGAAAACTCATGGGAAAATATTATCTACTTTTTGCTAAGTGAAGGGACCAGTCTGAAAAGGCTACAAACTGATTCCAACTATTAATACATGACATTGTAGAATAGGCAAAAGTATGGAGACAGTAGGAAGATCAGGGCTGTGGGGGTTGGAATGTGGGAAAGATGAATGTGTGGAGCATAGGGAAATTTTAGGACAATGAAACTGTTTAGTATGATACTTGTAACAGTTGATGCATGTTGTATATTTTCCAAAACCTGTAGAATGGACTACACAGTTTATAAATATTAACTATGGACTTCAGTTAATACTTTATCAATATTGGTTCACTAACTGTAACAAAGATACCTCACTAATGCATGTATGTAGCCAGGAAAGGGGTTTGGAGGTGACATATGGGAAGCTTTTTCTATAAACCTATAAGTAAGTACTCTTTAAAGACTATAACGTTTTTTAAAGCTATTTTTCAGCAAAAAGACATAACTGGGAATAAAAAGGGAAGTGGGAGCCAGTATCTGGTGTTCATATAACAGCTCATACCCAAAATGTAAAAAGAACTTTTCACTCATCAATAATAAATACACTATAAAAAGGGCTCGTAGCTAACTCGCAGCAACGTTGTGGGCGATTTAACCTTTATGGATCGGCTCGGATTTCTTCAGGAGGCAGTGGGAGAGAGAAGGGAGTAAAAATTCAATTGCCAGAGTCAAGTGCTGCGCCCACCCTGGCCGAACCAGGAGAAGGTAGCAAAACCCGCAATCAAGATCATAGAGAGGACCATGCCTCCGGGTTCCTAGGCGGGCACCGGAAGCGGCCTCGCGGTCCCGGTCGCCTTTTGCTCTGTGGTTCTGGGTTCCTGGTTGGTCCGGCGGGATGGTGATTATAGTTTTCTCTTAACTACTTGCCAGAGCTAGTCCTGGGGAGCGCCAGCCATCCCCAGAGCTGCGGGTGAGCGGTCGTACTTCTCAGCCAAGCTGCAGAATTTCCAATCTCTGTTGTCCCTAGAGGCAGAAGTGGGACGGGGAGGGCTCTTTGCAGCGTGGGTGTCCTGTTCTCCCCCCAACAAGTGCACACGGTGCTTGGTAATGAGCGTCAGTGACTATTTGTTTCTATCGTTAGATTTGGATTTGTCGCTGTTTTTTTTGTTTGTTTGTTTTTTAACTTTATAGTATAGCACAAACGACTCAGATTTTGCTTGCTGATTCTCTTTATTTCATACACTATGGATGCTGGGGTGTCTCATCCGACGGAGAGGTGCTATTGCTTTACTCCCTGAACTTGGAACTTGTGTTTTACTCCCCTGTATAAGTAACTTGATTCCGCTAAAGATGATAAAGGTTTTACCGGAAAAATAACTTTGACTCTGCTCATGTGCTTTGACTCTACAGGAGTGTCCCAAAACCCATCCCTTCCTGCGGAGCAGTTCTAAGAAGGGATGGTAGGTTATGAATATGCATGGAAGAAAGCCTTGGCAAATATGGTGATCCCACAGCCTCTGGCTCATGTGCTTTTCTTCCTTTAGTTTTTATAAACTAAAAAGTCTTTAAATTCTAAGAATGTGGCCTTATTTCCCACAATAGAAGTTCTGATACTAATATTTATGTCGCATTTTGTATATCAGCAGCAAAGTGCACTTTCTCAATAATTGTTATCTGTTTTTGTGGGTCTCAGGAATATTGTCTTACAATATTCCACTACTCAGGAATATCACCTTGGCAGTGAGTCTGCATTACTAATAACATAGGTTCTTGACTGCTCTGGTTATTTTGCTGTTTTAATAGTGGGTTCTTCTCCCACAGGAGTGCTCTGATTCTAAGGTTCTTCCTGATTCCTGGGATGTAAGCCAAGTGAATCCTATCCTGAGCCATTGCAGTCTAAGATGTCCACCAAGTTGAGAGAGGATCCAGTCTTGACTCCTGTGGTCGACACTCCAGAGGAACATGAGGGTCTGAGAAGAGTGAAGGTAGAGGAAGAGGAGAACCATACTTGGGAGCAGAAGCCTGGACAACTAGGGAATGTGCACACTTATGAGGAGCTTCTCTGTCAGCGCTTCAGACAATTCCGCTATCAAGAGGCCCCTGGGCCTCGAGAGGCGCTGAGACAGCTCCGGGAGCTCTGCCAAAAGTGGCTGCAGCCTGAGCGGCACAGCAAGGAGCAGATCCTGGAGCTGCTGGTGTTGGAGCAGCTCCTGAGCATCCTGCCAGAGGTGGTTCAGGCCAGGGTATGGGAGTATCATCCAAGAAGTGGAGAGGAAGTGGTGACTGTGCTAGAAAATCTGGAGACAGAACTTGAAAGCAAAGGACAACAGGTGGGAAAAGGGTAATCCATTGTTCATTTATGAGCTCACCAGGGGTCTACCAGCAAAGACAGGAGCCATGAGTAAGCAAGAGGAGAGGGACTTATGACCATTATTTTCTGGGCTGAAGCATTATCTTTCTGTTTTCCCTTTAAAACTCTGCTGATTAAGACACTGGTTCCTTTATTCTGCTTTCTATACCTGTAAGAAACTGTATTTTTAATCAAACTCTGAGGTTTAGTTAGCTATTGCCATCTTTCTGGTCCTTTCATAAAACCAGCTGTACTGGTATGTCCTTAGGTCCAAGCCAGTGCACATTACAAACAAGAAGTGCTCTGGAAGGAAGTGAGACCTGCAAGCCTTACAAATCAGTCACTGATCATCCAGCTAAAGTGTGATCCTTGGGAGCACTTTCCCCTGCAAGAGAATGGTAAGCTTTACACCATGAATCTTTGTGATCTTTTAAAGCACTGAGCATAGCATCTGCTAAAAATAGTATTTCTGATGGGGGAAAAAAAAGTGGTATCTAGAAATATCAGAATAAATTTAACACCAAAGGTTATTTACAAAGTGAGCATATCTAGAGTTGATTTCATTTTGAATTGGGCTATGTGGTATTTTTTTAACTGGGCTGTTATAGTGGTTTACAATTGTGTGACTCCAAATTATCATAGAACAATAGTGGTAGTTTATATTTTAAAAAATCAAGTACTGTAGAAAGATATAAAATGAAAATTAAAGTTCCATTCCCAAGAATTAACAACTGTGGGCCTTTCATATACAATCTAACCAATCCAGAGCCCAGTCCCCCAGCCATCTCCTTTATCAAGCTTTCACACACCAATCTTATCAGTAGAGGTATTTTATTCTTTTTAATGTTAGTTTTCTGTTGCATACATGTATTGTAATTAATTTAATGGTCTTCTACTGATGTACATTTAGATTTTTTCCAGTATTATTGTTATTTTAAACAATGATCAGTGGATGTCTTTATGTAAAAATCTTTCGGCCATTGTGTGAAAATATTGAAGGAAAATATTTCTATAAATGCAGTACGAAATTAACAGTCACTAGATTAAAATAGGCTATTTATTACATAGGCAACAAAGTTATAGTGACTACCTCAGGAAAGTAAAAAGGTGATGGAGAAGGAATTGGGATTTGGGCTTTTTACTTTTATGCCTTTCATACCATTGAAAATTTTACCTTAAGTATCTATTCTTTTTGTAATAAAAATAAAGAGCACAGTCTTTAGATTCAGATTAACTCCAGGCCAGGCTAGTCATGTGATCACAGACCAGTTATTTAATTTCTGTGTTTCAGTTTCTGTTTCTATTACCTAGCTTATTGTGTTACTGTGAGCATCACCACAAACTGACTGATCATTTGGTGTTTTAGCTATCTATTTCCATGGAACAAACTACTCCAGAACTTAGTGGCTAAAAGGAACAACCATTATGTTATCTCTTACAATTCTGTGGATTGATTGGGATTAAGAGAGTGGTTCTGCTGCTGTACGTGATATCAAATGAAGCTGTAGGTATTGAGGACTTGCCTGGACTATGATGCTCGAGATACTTCACTCACATCTCATAGCTTATCAGGAGATGGCTAGAAACTGGGCTTAGCAAGATTATGAGATGGATGGGCCTCAGGTTATCTCATTCTCTCAGTCTCCATGTATCTCTTTAGTGGAGTAACTAGACATCTTAACATGGTAACTCAGGGATCTCAAAAGCATCTTTTAAAATCTTAGTCCTTGAACTGATATATCATCACTTTCACCATATTCTGTTGGATAAAGCAAGTCACAGGCCAGCCTAGATCCTGTGTGGGAAGGGGTTGGACTACACAAGGGATAAATACAAAAGGGTATGTTCATTAGGGACTCTGAAGACTCTTGGGAAATTTACATTTCATTCCTGCCATTCTGAGTTTTTAAATCTGGACTGAGGCCCAAAAACCTTTTATTTATTTATTTTTATTCTCTAAGACTCATAAGTACAGTAACTGTCAAACCGTTAGGATGATAGTTCTTGATTATTTATCACAATCCTTGATGTTAATAAGCATTCAGTAATGTTATCAATAATTATTACTAACCTTACTTCCATACCCTTATGTGGGATATGCAACTCTTAAATAATTGACTTGCTCTTTCAGCCTATGAGGCCAGGAATACAACTGGTGAATTTGCCCCAAAGCAGATTTCTTCAGAAAGGAATTCACTGGATGCTTTCCAGGATCCAAAGTGTGGAGAAACTTTTCAATATAGGGGTAAATCAGAACACCAAAAGGTCAACCCCGCAAGAGTAAAACGACACAAATGTAAGGAATGTGGAAAGGCCTTTGCTCAGAGCTCAGGGCTTGTTCGACATTGGAGAATTCACACTGGAGAGAAACCTTATAAGTGCAATCAATGTGGAAAAGCCGTCAGTTATAAATCAGCCCTTCTTTCACATCAGGAAATTCTTAATAAAATAAAACGCTATCAGTGTAATGAATGTGGGAAAGCCTTCAGTCAAAACACAGGCCTGGTTCTTCATCAGAGGATCCATACTGGAAAGAGACCTTATGGGTGTAAAGAGTGCGGAAAATGCTTTAGTCAAAGTTCACACCTTATTGGACATCTGAGGATCCACACTGGAGAAAAACCCTTCAAATGTAATGAGTGTGAGAGGGCCTTCACTCAGAGGTCAGGACTCATGGAACATCAGAGAAGTCACACTGGAGAAAAACCCTACATGTGTAAGGAATGTGGGAAAGCTTTCCAAGGGAGCACCAGTCTTACTCAGCACCTGAGGATCCACACTGGGGAGAAGCCCTACCAGTGTGAAGAGTGTGGCCGAGCCTTCATTCAGAGGTCAAGCCTTGTTCGTCATCAGAGGATCCACAGAGGGCAGAAGTCTGTGTCTATATCCTAAGTGTAAGAAAGCCTTCAATCAGGCCTTACTGAACACTTTAGAAAGCTATGCTGAATACAGACTTAATCATTTTGTAATAAACTGAAGAAATTGGGAATGTGGTGTCTCCATTATCATTGTTATTCTAGATAGTCAAACTAGAAGACATTTTGGTATCATCCATCAGATTGAAAGAAGCTGGTAGCTTGTCACTGGAGCAGACCACATTTTGGGCTGAGTCTTTTATGGATCTGCTATTTCTTTCTCCCATTCTTTTGATCCTTCTCCTTTGTGGTCCTTCAGCACTTTTGTTCCTTGAAGTCACTATCATCACATACCCTGAATATCCTGATGACACAGTGACTGTCACATTTTGAATGGAGGACCACTGAGGCTGTTAAGTGTGCATACTGTGCAAAGGAGAACTTTAGCAGGATGAGTGAGGAAAGTGACATTGTTTTTAAAGTTACCTAAATGAGGGGTAAGCTAGGTACTTATTTAAATAGATAAGTTAAGTTTAAAAGCAACTACTCAATGACATAGCTTGCTGTTTTGTTTGCCTCCTCTTCACCCCATTGGTGAGAGAGGAAGTCCCACCCTAAGATTCTGGGGATGGCCAAACACATGACACCTGGCTCTGGACAGATGGGATTGACAAGAGTTTATTAGTCATGTGTACTCACAGCATAGGGCAGGAGGGCCACTTGGGAGCAGAATAAACAAACAGGAGCTTTGCGATACAGGCTTCATAGTAATAAGATGAGGTGATGCCTGGTTTCCTTGGGAGGATGTGATTGGCTTGTTTGAATAATTTCATTGTGGGGGGCAAAGTGGTGAAACCCAGTAGGTTGAGGACCAAGTAGAGTGTAGCTAGTCCAGCTGATGGGGAACTAGCCAAGTGGGGTCACTTCCTGCTGGGGGGAGGCATATACCGCAAGAGTGGTGGAATTGATGGTTAGGCTTTTGGTCCTTCTGAGGCTCAAAGAGGGCTAGGTGGCTCAGTGGGAAAGAATCCACCTGACAATGCAGGAAATGCAGGTTTGATCTTTGTGTTGAAAGATCTCCTGGAGGAGGAAATGGCAACCCACTCCAGTATACTTGCCTGAAAAATCCCATGGACAGAGGAGGCTGGTGGGCTACAGTCCATGGGTCACAAAGAGTTGGACACGACTGAGTACACATGCAAGAGGCTCAAAGATGTCAAGGCAGCATATGAAGTTTTAGGCCTTGCTGCTCACTTTGTCAATTTAGAAAAAAGGCAGTATTTAGGAAAGAGTTAAAATGTATATCTGTGCCCTCAAATTCTACTCTTTATTGATATGTCCTCTTTTTCCTCCCTCTTTCATTCTGAATCCCAGTGATACCCACTCCTCCAGTTACCCCTAGGAAAAAATCTCAGAAATACCTTTGACCATCCAGCATGACAGTTGGACTTGATTCTATATTGGTACTAGGATTGAAAAGACATCAGGTAGCAGAGTATCTTTAATGCTTTTCTTTCTGACTTTATGCTAAAAACCAGTAGTTATCTCAAGCTTAGCTCCATCACTGTCCCTCATACATAATCATCTGGATGTTTATGTCCTCACCATGCTTTAGTTTATCTTTGCAACCTTTGGAACAGGCAGTCTATAAAACATTGGTATTGTCTTCTACTTTGAATGAAATATACTTTCCACTGTTGTGAGGACTTGAGAAACTGGAAAGTTTATAAGGTAGAAAGTGTATAAAAGTGAGGTATTTCACTATATTCATATTTTTATGGGGATGATATAAATAAATAGCCACCCAAGAAAAACTCTGGGGGTGCTAGTTGTTCATTCTTACTACCATCATACCACTTCTATTTTATTCTGCCTTGTTTCACGGCTCAAGTAGAAAATACCTAAGAGCTATGAAATCTTTCATAAGCTGAAATGGCATAAAGCAGAGGGAATTATCTTAGGACGCATCTTGCTAACAGATGCACAGAATCGAGGTAAAGCACAGACACAGTTCAAAACTATAGTGGCTTAATGCTGAGATGCCGAGTATAGTTCCCAGAGAAGGAGCCAGTGGCATCACTCTTGCTGCTTGAGGTGCATGATGCCTTTCTACAAGGTTGGGCAGCAACGCAAATGCTCAATGTTGTTTTCACTTTTCACCTTTTTTTGGTAAAATCCTCTTCAACTTTATTTGGCAAAAGCAGATACTAATGTAGGTCTTTATTACAAGGCAAAGTGGCATAATGCAGATTTTCAAAAGGCAGGGGATACTTGTATCTCTTGATTTAGTTTAAATACAAATACTAAAAACATACTTTAAATGTCAATAATTTGAACTTTGTGGCCTTCCTAACCTTAGAGTTGGGGATGTGTTTACAAAGGATGTGTTATATTTATAACACACCTTTCCACAGTGACTTCCTAGTACACATTTCTGAAGATACTTTGTTTAAAGAATGGTTATTGCCTACAAATGTGTCATGCATTTTAAGGGTATATACAAGAAAAAAGATTATAATACAAAACAAAAAGGACAGATAAAGACAAAAACAATTCTGCCTGGGAGAATTGGGAAAGTATATAAAGGTGGACATTTGTCAGACGTTAAGGATTAGTAGGATTTTGGTATTTTAGTCAGGATTCTCAGAAAAATATATACATTACTTATTTTTTAAGAATTGACTCAGACAATTGTTCAGTTCAGTTCAGTTGCTCAGTCGTGTCCGACTCTTTGTGACCCCATGAACCACAGCATGCCAGGCCTCCCTGTCCGTCACCAGCTCCCAGAGTCTACCCAAACCCATGTCCATCGAGTCGGTGATGCCACCAGCCATCTCATCCTCTGTCGTCCCCTTCTCTTCCTGCCCTCAATCCCTCCCAGCATTAGGGTCTTTCCAAATGAGTCATCTCTTCCCATTAGGTGGCCAAAGTATTGGAGTTTCAGCTTCAACATCAGTCCTTCCAATGAACACCCTGGATTGATCTCCTTTAGAATGGACTGGTTGGATTTCCTTGCAGTCCAAGGGACTCTCAAGGAATTCTCTAATACCACAGTTCAAAAACATCAGTTCTTTGGCACTCAGCTTGCTTTAAAGTCCAACTCTCACATTCATACATGACTACTGGAAAAACCATAGCCTTGACTAGACAGACTTTTGTTGGCAAAGTAATATCTCTGCTTTGGCTCACACTGTTAGGTGTCTGTCTACAATGCAGGAGACCTGGGTTTGATCCCTGGGTTGGGAAGATCCCCTAGAGAAGGAAATGGCAATCCACTCCAGTACTATTGCCTGGAAAATCCCATGGAGAGAGGAGACTGTAGTCCATGGGGTCACAAAGAATCGGACATGACTGGATGACCACTTTTCTAGGTTGGTCATAACTTTCCTTCCAAAGAGTGTCTTTAATTTCATGGCTGCAATCACCATCTGCAGTGATTTTGGAGCCCCCAAAAATTAAGTCAGCCATTGTTTCCTCATCTATTTCCCGTGAAGTGATGGGACTGGATGCCATGATCTTAGTTTTCTGAATGTTGAGCTTTAAGCCAACTATTTCACTCTCCTCTTTCACTTTCATCAAGAGGCTCTTTAGTTCTTCACTTTCTGCCATAAGGGTGGTATCATCTGCATATCTGAGGTTAATGATATTTCTCCTGGCAATCTTGATTCCAGCTTGTACTTCATCCAGCCCCGCTTTTCTCATGATGTACTCTGCATATAAGTTAAATAAGCAGGGTGATAATATACAGCCTTGACGTACTCCTTTTCCTATTTGGAACCAGTCTGTTCTATGTCCAGATCTAACTGTTGCTTCCTGACCTGCATACAGGTTTATCAAGAGGCAGGTCAGGTGGTCTGGTATTCCCATCTCCAGAATTTTCCACAGTTTATTGTGACCCACACAGTCAAAGGCTTTGGCATAGTCAATAAAGCAGAAATAGACGTTTTCCTGGAACTCTCTTGCTTTTTCGATGATCCAGCGGATGTTGGCAATTTGATCTCTGGTTCCTCTGCCTTTTCTAAAACCAGCTTGAATGTCTGGAAGTTCACAGTTCACATATTGCTGAAGCCGGGCTTGGAGATTTTGAGCATTACTTTACTAGCGTGTGAGATGAATGCAGTTGTGCGGTAGTTTGAGCATTCTTTGGCATTGCCTTTCTTTGGGATTGGAATGAAAACTGACCTTTTCCAGTCCTGTGGCCACTGCTGAGTTTTCCAAATTTGCTGACATATTGAGTGCAGCACTTTCACAGCATCATCTTTCAGGATTTGAAATAGCTTAGCTAGAATTCCATCACCTCCACTATCTTTGTTTGTAGTGATGCTTCCTGAGGCCCACTTGACTTCACATTCTAGGATGTCTGGCTCTAGGTGAGTGTGAGTGATCACACCATCGTGATTATCTGGGTTGTGAAGATCTTTTTTGTACAGTTCTGTGTATTCTTGCCACCTCTTCTGAATATCTTCTGCTTCTGTTAGGTCCATATTATTTCTGTCCTTCATTGAGCCCATCTTTGCATGAAATGTTCCCTTGGTATCTCTAATTTTCTTGAAGAGATCTCTAGTCTTTCCCATTCTGTTGTTTTCCTCTGTTTCTTTGCATTGATCACTGAGGAAGGCTTTCTTATCTCTACTTGCTCTTCTTTGGAACTCTGTATTCAAATGGGTATATCTTTCCTTTTCTCCTTTGCTTTTTGCTTCTCTTCTTTTCACAGCTTTTTGTAAGGCCTCCTCAGGCAGCCATTTTGCTCTTTTGCATTTCTTTTTCAGACAATTGGGGAGCTACTAATTCCAAAATATGCAATGCAGGCTGGCAGGGAATGCAAGCAGGATTCCTATGTTACAGTTTTAAGGCAAAATTCCCTCTTGAGGATATCTCAGTTTTGTCTCACGGCCTTCAGCTGATTGGATGAGGCCCACCCATTATGGACGGTAATATCCTCTGCTTAAAGTCAACAGCTTGATGATGGGAAGTCCCAGAGCAGACCTTTGGTAGCCTTTATGCAGACTGTGCCCTGCTGGTCATCTCCCCCATCCGGATGGCCTCTGGCCAACTGCTGTTTGCCAGCCTCCTCACAATAAACTGTGGAAAATTCTGAAAGAGATGGGAATACCAGACCACCTGACCTGCCTTCTTGAGAAACCTGTATGCAGGTCAGGAAGCAACAGTTAGAACTGGATATGTAACAACAGACTGGTTCCAAATTGGGAAAGGAATACATCAAGGCTGTATATTGTCACCCTGCTTATTTAACTTATATGCAGAATACATCATGAGAAATGCTGGGCTGGAGGTAGTACAAGCTGGAATCAAGATTGCCGGGAGACATATCAATCACCTCAGATATGCAGATGACACCACCCTTATGGCAGAAAGTGAAGAGGAACTAAAAAGCCTCTTGATGAAAGTGAAAGAAGAGTGAAAAGTTGGCTTAAACCTCAACATTCAGAAAACGAAGATCATGGCATCTGGTCCCATCACGTCATGGGAAATAGATGGGGAAACAGTGTCAGGTTTAATTTTAGGGGGCTCCAAAATCACTGCACATGGTGATTGCAGCCATGAAATTAAAAGAGGCTTACTCCTTGGAAGAAAAGTTATGACCAACCTAGATAGCATATTCAAAAGCAGAGATATTACTTTGCCAACAAAAGTCTGTCTAGTCAAAGCTATGGTTTTTCCAGTGGTCATGTGTGGATGTGAGAGTTGGACTGTGAAAAAAGCTGAGTGCCAAAGAATTGATGCTTTTGAACTGTGGTGTTGGAGAAGACTCTTGAGAATCCCTTGTACTGCAAGGAGATCCAACCAGTCCATCCTAAAGGAGATCAGTCCTGGGTGTTCACTGGAAGGACTGATGCTGAAGCTGAAACTCCAATACTTTGGCCACCTCATGTGAAGAGTTGACTCACTGGAAAAGACCCTGATGCTGGGAGGGATTGGGGGCAGGAGGAGAAGGGGACGACAGAGGATGAGATGGTTGGATGGCATCACCGACTCGATGGACATGAGTTTAAGTAGACTCCGGGAGCTGGTGATGGACAGGGAGGCCTGGCGTGCTGCGATTCATGGAGTTGCAAAGTGTCGGACACGACTGAACTGAACTGAACTACTTCAATTCACAAACCTCTTCTCCATTTCTTGCCCTAGGATGGTTTCCCCAACTCCTGAACTTCCCACAGCCTTCTGAAATTTCCATTGCTTTCTGGCCCAAGCTCTTTACCACATCTGTACTTATTTCTTCTCTACCATCTCTATTTTCTTAGTGTTTCTTCCTGGTATCAGCATATTCACGAGGTCCTAAAGGATAGCTATCATGTTCCTTCCTTAGAGGGAAGGCGCAGTTCCCTTAGAGGGAAGCCCTGTTCTGGGCGCAGGACAGAGGAGATGAAAACACCCAAGGAAAAGGCAGTGGGGAGACAAACTGGTAACAATGCCGACTCCCAGCGGCCTACCTCCGTTAAGGAAAAGGACAATCATTTTTTTCTATGTCGTCACCAAGCACTCCTCCCATACACTTTCAGTATCCTGCCGGGTTCACAAGAGCAAGTGTCCAAAACATTTTTTTTTTTTAATAACTCTCAGAGATCCAGTAATTGGGTTTGGTGTTATCTGTCAACGCCTTTAGTCTTGAACAGCTAGAAATGAACATGTACCATCCTAGCACTGCAAGGTAACCAAGAGAAGCCGGGCATGTGCGCGGAGGCGGGTCACTGGGACACGCTCAGGGACGTGGCCTCTTGGAGACGCCGGAAGCTGGGCGCGTCTGAGCGTCCAGTTCCGGAGCCGAGGCCACTTTTTCTCGGGTTCAGCCCTGCGAGACCCCAGACTTACTGGGCCACATGGAACAGCCAGCACCAGCCCTGGTTCCAGCCCGGGGACACCCGGTGCCCAGAGAGGCTGGCAGCGGGCATCTGTCTGAGAGGCTTTGGAAAGGCTGGCCCCAAGCCCCTCAGACAGGACCCTGTCCTGGGTTTGGGGGGGGGGGTCCCCTTTTTGGCAACCGTGCTTGCCACGCTCTGACGAAACCAGGGCCACCACTACTGTGTGAACGAGGTAGAATTTTGCTCTCCATTTTGCAAGATTCACACGAAAACATGAGTAATTTTCTGGCTGTGATTCGTAACTTTTCCTTTCCCACAGGTTGGATCTTATGTACTCAAATGTGGAGAAACTGTGCCAAGTGATTAGAAATTTTTGTTTTAGGCTGGGGCTACATCCACGTACTTAACGCCGAATTTTGGAGAAATGTTCCATTAAGTGCAAGTCTTCACTCCACTCTTCCCCTGGCAATTATATATTTTTACTTATCTCCTTAACATATTATACACTTTTCATATTGGTTGTGTGTGTTTTACTGTTTCAACTAGAATGGACACTCTGCTAATGCATTTCAAACACCTTGAACAGTTTCTGTGCAAGGTAGGCTTCTAAAAAATATTTGTGGATTTAGTGAATTAATAAAATTAGTTATCTTGGTTACAGGTCGTCTTCTTTCTTGTGTGGGTTCTTCGAAGTATTTGCCATGTATCTCTTTATCATTTAATTCTTATTCCCCAGGGTGTCCTCAGAAGCCTTCAGTTGAAACTCCAGGCATGATGGCTGTGGACACAAGAAAGTCTGCTGGTCAGCTGTTCCAAGCCCCATGGGGTCAGCAGGGCCCTATGATGGTGACAGTGAAGCTGGAGGAAGACCACCCCAAGAATCAGGGTCTCAGCCTTCCAGAGAACCAGCTTCCTGCCCGGGAGATCTTCAGGCAGCAGTTTAGGCACTTCTGCTACCAGGATTCCCCTGGACCCCGGCTGGCCCTGAGCCGGCTCCAGGAGCTCTGCCATCAGTGGCTTAGACCAGAGACACACACCAAGGAGGAGATCCTGGACTTGCTGGTGCTGGAGCAGTTCCTGTCCATCCTGCCCCAGGAGCTCCAGGTCCCAGTTCGGGAGCATCATCCAGAGAGTGGGGAAGAGGCAGTGACCGAGCTGGAGAATCTGGAAAGAAAGAGAAATGTACATATTAGGAAGAGACGAGTCTGATGTGGTTGTGGGGAACTGGAAGCAAAATTTTCTCAAGTGTGGAGGCTCTGAGAACAGTGGGAAAACCTAGCATTTAGCAGGGAACTGAGCTGCTTCCTAAGCCAGTCCTGTAAGAGGGGGAAGGGTGGGAAACAGGAGATTCAGGGATGGAGTAAAGATGCTGAAGGCATTCTGTAAGTATCATGCTGTGTACTCTACTGGTCATTGCAACATTCACAGCAACAAAGAACTAGGTGGTATCACATATGGAAACTAAGTTCAGAGAGGTTGTTTAACTTAGCGGAGGAGACATAGCCAATAAATGAAGTGACAGAGACAGGATTTGATTAGACTTTCTGATCAAAAGGTAAGCATCACTTACCTTTTTGGCTACCCTTTAGCACCCTAAGGCCTTGGTTTCTCTTCTAGTCTCTCCAGGGATGTTTCTTGGAAATTCCTCTCTGAGGTTTAGTTCCTGTAAATTCAGGCCTAATGAGTGCCACTTGTCTCTAGGTTTCAGCTTGTTCTCTAGAACAGAAGATACTTTTGCAGACAATGACCCTTCAAACACTAGATGAAGAATCGTCATATACCCGAGCTCAGCCCCCAGCAGTCCAGTTCAAGGGTGAAAGACCTGAGCCCCTACCATCAGAGGAAACAGGTGAGGCAAGAATTTCTCTAGGAAATTTGGAGTGAAATGAAGTCCCCCGTTGGCTTTTTTTGTGAAGTATGACATGTTAATTCCTTGTGATGAGAGTTGTTAAAGGATATGACAAAGCTGACATTTTAGGTAATAATGATTAAAAGGTGATGTCATCTCAGAACAGCCTCTGTAGTATGTTAATTTTAAATATCCATAGTTGAATTTTCTGCAGATCGTCTGTAGCAGATGTTACTGTCAAGTATTTTGATGCTTACATCCTTAAGTAGACTTTGATAGGACATTAACATTGTGAAACTATATTGACTTTTCTGAAAGTTGCCTCTTGTTATTACCAGAGAAATATATATGCATTGTAGAAAGTTAGAAAATACAGAGTTGCAAAATAAGAAAACAAGCATAATATTCTATCATCCAGAGATTACAGTGACTTTTTATTATATATTTTAATATCTTTTATGTGCATGTATGTGTATACACACATTCCTTTCACTGAAAAGAGATCATTTCTGTGTGATATTTTGTAATCTATTTCATTCAGTTAATAATCTTCCCTTTTCCCTGGCAATACATTTTAATGTTATCTAAACTCAATGCAAATTCAGATTGGTCCATTTTTTCCAAAATGTCTTTAAAGCTAATTTGTGCAAACCAAGATAGAATCCATGGCTGTGTGAGACATCTGGTTGTTGTGCCTTTTAATTCTCTTTTACTTTAGAACAGTTTTCCTTTCTCATTTTCCCTTTCATGGCCTAGACATTTTCATGACCCTGGGCGTTTCTTACTCTGTGAAGCTTTCTGGTTGCTTCCTCACTGAATCATTTATTTTGCTGCCCATGTATGCTATATTTCCATAAAATGGAAAAAAGATTGAAAGACATGGCGATATGATCCCTCCACTGAACAGCTAATTTTTCCCCTTTATAACTGCATGGTGTCACTTTGGCAGTATGTGATTGGCTAGTTTCCCAGCAACAAAATACAAAATGTTTGAGAATTCTTCTATGGGTCAATCATTTTATTAAGTGTTGCAGAATGATTTTATGACTGTTTCATTCTTTCTATGTTATTAACTGTTAGTCTTCTTTATAGTGAACAAATCGTCAAATCATCTGTTTGATCACTTCATATTAGACAGTCAAGATTGATGCTTAGTTTCCCCCTGTATTTACCAATTTTCAAATTCAAGGAATGGTTTAATAGGCACCTCAAATGACAACATGGGATTTTAGGACTTTCTTTGTGTTAGTATCATTATGGGCTTAGTAATTTTCATTGAGTCAGTGTGCTTCAATCTACCACAGTTGCTACTTGTTTTAAAGCTCAGACTGATACATCTTTGCCTAGTTTGGATGTCTTCCACCCTGTTCCTAACTCTTGTTGCCATGACCCTATGAATTTTGAATCCTTGCTTTCTGAACAAAATTAATTATTCCATTCTCACCGTGTACTTTCCCTAGACCCAGATTTGGTATCAACCCTTTCTGAAGGAGCTTTAATTCTTCTTAATGGAGAAGGCTATTGAAGTAGAAAATCTGGCTGCTGGGAGTGTTCTTTTTCCCTCGGGTAACAATAGTTCTAGCACATTTTATGGGTGGAGCTAGATGTACATTTTTTTTTTCTAAAAATTATGAGTTCATATTGGTGTATTCAGTTTTGTTTTACCACTACAATGTTCCATTATTTTTCTATATCATGTTTTGTCTATGCATTTACTTTTGTTAATTCCTTCCTTATGTTCTCCCTTGTTTTTAAAATTTATTTATTTTAGATTGTAGTAGTTTGTATCAGAAGTGTTCCCAGGAAGCGTAAGCAAGGGGAATGAGACAGAAGAGAGAAAAGTGTTCCTAAATGAGCAGATTCTCTTGGTTAATTAGTTGTCCTTTTTATTTTTTAATTTTTGAGCTGGCTGGATCGATCTGTATATCTATTACTAATATAAATATTTGATGCTACAAATATTTCATTGAACACTGATTTTGATGAATCCCAAATGTTTTGAAATGTAGCATTTTTGTTATTTTCTAGAAAATCTGTAACGTATTTCTCCTTTGAACCAGTAATTGAAAGTTTTAAATTTTCTGATGGAAGGGCTTATTTTCTGATTTTGTTACTAATTCTAGATTTATTGTTATCAGAGAATGTTTGTGTTGTTTACACCTTTTGGAGTTTATTATGGTTTACCTATGACCCCAAAATTAGTTTTCATTAAAGGTCACTGCACATCTGAGAAGATGTTCTATTTTCCAGATACAGAACTTGATATACATGTTTATTCATAGATTTAATAATCTTGTAAATCTTCTGAATGTTTATTTTTTTGTCCATTTGGTGGTTTTTTCTAGACAGAGAAAGAATGATTAAAGTCTGTTATTTGTTTTGTCTCTTTATCTCATCTATAATTTCTGCTCTAGAAAATTTGTTCCTTTGTTATTTTCTATGTAATTATTCATGTCTGTTCCATGGTCACTATAAATTGTAATGTTTATTTATCATTATACTTTTCTTTGTCTCATTTCATGCTCTTGGCTTGAATCTCACCTTTTATCTGAAATTAAGATCATGATGCCTTTCTTTTTATTTGCATTTGCTCAGTTTTCTCTTGCTCATCCTTTATTCATAACTTTACTCAATCATTTTATCATAGATGTGTCTCTTATATATTTAGTGTAGTTGAATTTTTCTCTGCTCAATTAATGACCACAAAGTTAGCAATTAAACCACACACATTTATTATCTCAGTTTCTATGGGTCAGGAGTCTGGGTATGTGGCTTAGCTGGATCCTCCACTTCTGGGTCTCTTACAAGGCTGCAGCCAAAGATAGGTTCTCACCTGACTTGTGACTGAGGAAGGATTCACTTCCAACCTCACATGGATGTTGGCAGGATGCAGTTCTTTATCAGTCACACAGACAGAGGGCCTTCCTTCCTTCCTGGTTGCTGACCAAACCCAGCTTCAGTTCCTTGCCGCATGGGCTTCTCTATATGGTGACATTCTTAATCAAAGCCAGCAAACCAGGAAGGAAGGGTGTCAATAGAGAAAGTCTTATGGTAGGTAGAAATTATAGTCTTGGGTAATCACAGACGTGACATCCTATCAATTTTACCATACTCTGTTGGTAAATCAGCCATGCTTTATTCTTTCTCACTCCCACACCTGAATTACTCCCATTCCTTCTACTTGGCTCATCTGTTTCTCTGAATCCCTGACACTAAATAAAGAAAAGATAGAAAGTGCTCTGTTAAATCTGAAATAAACATTAAGCCTCCTAGCTCTCTGTCTGTTAGATCATTTTTGAGTTGCCTTTTCTCCTCAAATTGTGTGGTGTGTTGTTTCAGATGGTGAGATGAAGATTGAGAATTTGACATTAGAAGTGAAACAGGAACCTTGTGAAGAAACAGAATGGTATAGGGAGGGGTCTGATGGACATCATGAAACTATATGTCAGCATGCCATACAGAGAGGAGACAATGAGCCTAGTGAAAGTTGGAAATGCAGAATGGGGATGCCACAGGTGAGAAAATACATGAATGTGATGAATGTAAGAAAACCTTCACCTGGATGAGAGGCCTTCATAGGCACAAGAGGATCCACAATGGGAAGAAACCATACTCCAGTACAGAATTTGGGCTTCACAGCAAGGAAAAGCCTTATCAGTGTAAAGAGTGTGGCAAAGACTTCAGTCAGAAAGCAGGCCTCTCTCAACATCTCAAAATCCACATTGTAGATAAGCCTCATCAGTGTAATAAATGCGGCAGATGTTTTAGTCAAAGATCAGTTCTTTCAAAACATCAAAGTCTCCACACTGAAAAGAAGCCTTTTGAATGTATATACTGTGGGAAAACCTTCTGCCATAGTGCAGACCTCACTGAACATAAACAATTGCACAACAGAGAGAAGCCTTATGAATGTAATGAATGTGGGAAAACCTTCAGGCAGCGTTCAAATCTTACTGAGCATCAGCGAATTCACAGTAAAGAAAAACTTTTTGAATGTAAAGTATGTGGAAAAGCCTTCACTCAGTATGCAGGACTTAACCAACATCGGAGAATCCACACTGGAGAGAAACCTTTTGAATGTCCTGTATGTGGACGAGCTTTTAGCCGAAGCTCGGAACTTATAATACATCACAGAATTCACTCAGGAGAGAAACCTTATGAATGTGCTGAGTGTGGAAAAACCTTTAGAGTGAACTCAACCCTGATCATACATCAGAGAAGTCACACTGGGGAGAAGCCCTATAAATGTGATGAGTGTGGTGAAGCCTTCAGTCAACACTCAGGCCTTAACAAACACAAATTAGGAGGAAAGCACAGAAACCCTCCTAAACTAAGAAAATATACATGTGATGAGTGTGGAAAGACCTTCGCACAGTTAACTGGCCTGAGAAACCACAAAAGAATCCATACTGGGGATAAAACCTACCAATGTCCTGAGTGTGGCAAGTCCTTTACAAGGGGAGAGCATCTTATTGAGCATCAGGGGATTCACAACAAGGAGAAGCCTTATCAATGTAGAGAGTGTGGCAAAGCCTTCAGTCAGAAGACAGGTCTTAGTCATCATATCAAAATCCACACAGGAGAGAAACCTTTTGAATGTTCTGACTGTGGGCGAGACTTCAGCTGTAAATCAAATCTCAATAAACATAAGAGAGTCCATTCTGAGGAAAAATCCTATACATATAAATAGTATGGGAATGTCTATTAGGCAGAGAGCATTGCTAATCCAACATCAGAGAGGCCACATCCTGCTAAGCCTCAGCAGTGGTGTGAATGAGGTAAAGCCTAGAAGCTCAGCTCTGATTAGTCACCAGAGAATCCACTAAAATGACTCCTTGCCAAGATGTCTGGTGACAACTTCAAGTAGAATTAAGAATTTTTTTTCAATTGAGATGAAATGTTTCTTAAACTTCATTATTTAAAGAATGTCAGAGATACTGTGTTGAAAAGTTGTTTAAAGGTCATAAATGCTGGAAAAGTTGAGAATTTGGGAAAATAAACATCAATAAGAAATTCACCTGTAATTACCTTTGTTAAATGCAATGAAGTGTCAGTTAATACAATGAAAAGGTAAACAAGGGATTCTGTTTAAAAATTATTTTTTATACTGAATTCACAAGTTTTTATGTTTTGCTTTTTGAAATCATTTTGATTTCTGAGTAGCCTTAGCCTAGTCTAATGTTGAAATTGCTTTTCACCGTACCAGTTGCAGTCACTGAAATATCCAAAAGCTTGGAATGTGTGAGATCGGTTGTCTGTTTCTCTACCACCTTGTCTTCCTAACCAAGCCTCTGACCAGAACTGGGTGACCTGCAGACCCTTCCCAATCCTGACCTCTCCCCCGTGACACCCCCTCCCACCCCCCAAACTAGCATTTCCTGGTGAAAAAAGATGTATTACACTCTAAGTGATGTGGAGGGCATAAAGGTTTGGGACCACAGTACATCGAAATCTAGTGTGGCCATCAATGGCTAAAGTTCAGAGCACACATTTTTTTATTGTGAACACAGCTCCTTGAGCTCAAACAGAGGACAAAAGAGAAGAGGAGAAAGTAAGCCTTTCATTTCAGCATTTTCCATCTCCTACAAATTACATTAACACAACTGAAATCTCCTTCAGCTTCAGCACTGCCTATCTCACTCAGTTAATGTAGTGAGGGACTTTGCTGAAGTTGGTAATAGCTTTCAAGCACTGGAAGAATATTTCCTCAGTTTTATGACTGCACTTGACTTCTGTTGGATTTTATATTATTTATAGGGCAATATAATTCCCTGTCAATAGCAAGAAAATCCGGCCCAACCATGGTAAAAATATTGGTGTATTTAAGTCCATCTTAGGCTACCTAGTCTGCTGATTTGTCATTCTGTCGCTTTTCCACTCTGCTGCCTTTAATCCTCTGAAAATAAGACTCAAAACTTTGCTGTTCATGGAGAATGTTTCCCCTTGTCTCTTTTTGTAGTCGCTACCTCTCACTTCCAAGGTGAATAAAACTAACATTTCTCTTTTAGGCCAATGATATTTAACTGTCTTCAGGCTCCAGCCTATTCATATAAATACAGTGTTTTCTTAAATGGCAAATATGGAGCATTAAATGTTATTAAATGTTGTGTCAGTCCTTGAAGCCCAAGTCAAGTGTGACTCACTTGTCCAACACTTTTTTGAGATGTAATTTGTATATTCAGATCTACAACAAAATGATTCAATATTCATATATATTATGAAATAATCACCACAAAAATGTCTAATCAATATCCATCAACACAGATAACAAAATTTTCTTCTTTTGATAAGAATAGTTAAGATCAACCCTCTTAGCAACTTTCAAGTATGCAATACAGTATTAACTATAGTCATCATGTTGTATATTACATCCCAATGACTTTATTTTATAAATGGAAGATTGTACCTTTGACCCTCTTCACCCATTTCACCCCTACCCTCTCCCCCAACTCTGGCAACCACCTACCTGTTCTCTGTGAATTTTATTTTTTTCCTGTTGTTTTAGATTGCATGTATAAGTGAGATCATATGGTATTTGTCTTTCTCTGAATTATTTCACTCAGCATAATGTCCTCAAGTTGTTGCAAATAGCAAGATTTCCTTTTTGTTGGCTGAACTGTATACACACCCACATTTTCTTTATCCATTTATCTGTCGATGGGCACTTAGGTTGCTTTCATGTGTTGGTTATTGTAAGTAATGCTGTAGTGAACAGGGGGGTACAGGTATCTTTTTGAGTTGGTGTTTTTGTTTTGGGTAAATGCCAAGGAGTAGAATTGTTGGATCATGTTGATGAATCTCCATACTGTTTCCCATAGTGCAGTACCTATTTACATTCCCACCAGCAGTGTACAAGCACTCTCATTTCACCACATCCTCACCAACATTTATTTCTTGCCTTTTGGTAATTGCCACTTAAACAGGTTTGAGGTGATATCATTGTGGTTTTAATTTGCATTTTCCTAATGATTGGTGATACAGAGCACCTTTTCATGTTACCTATCAGCCATCTGTATGTCTTCTTTGAAAAAGTGTCTATTCAGAGCCTCTGCCCATTTTTTAATTGTTTTTTTTTTCTATCGAGTTGTATAAGTTCTTTATACTTTTGAATCCTAACTCCCCCATCAGCCATGTGGTTTTGCAAATATTTTCTCCCATTTTGTAGGTTGGTTGCCTTTTCATTTCGTTGATGGTTTTCTTTGCTGAGCAGAAGCTTTTTTAATGTAATGTGGTCTGACTTCTTCTTTTTTTTTTTTTTTTTTTGCATTTTTCATCACCAAGACCAATATCAAATAGATTATCCCTCATGTTTTCTTCTAGAAGTTTTGTTTCAGGTCTTATGTTCAACTCTTTTATCCATGTTGACAGTTTTTGTGTATGGTGTAAGGGAGTGGGCCAGTTTCATTCTTTTTGCTTGTGTTCCAGTTTCCTTAATGCTGTTCATTGAAGAGACTGTCCTTTCCCCATTGTGTATTCTTGGTTCCTTTGTTGTAAATAAATTGACCATATATGCATGGGTTTATTTTTGGACTCTGTTCCATTGATCTGTATGTCTGTTATATGCAAATAACATACTGTTTTGATTATTATGGTTTTGTAATATAATTTAAAATCAGAAAGTGTGATGCTTCCAGCTTCATTCTTCTTTCTCAACATCACTTTGGCTATTTGGGGTCTATTTTGGTTCCATTTGAATTTTAGGATTGTTTGTTCTATTTCAGTGAAAAATATCATTGGAATTTTGGTAGAGATTGCACTGAATCTCCAGATTGCTTTAAATTGCATAGTACAGCATCAAAATCTAAAGTAACTTCTCAAAAGGGCTTCTTACCTCAGTGAAAATATTGGTTCCCAGCCTTCAGCACTGGGTTATCAACCAACACAAACCCTTGATAGGCACAGCCAGACCCACGGACAGTAAAATCTTGTAAGGGATTCTGAAGACCCTCAATAAGGATAACTAGTCACTTCCAGAAAATGGAAAAAAGGATTTGAGGGGGATTCTGTTTTTTAACCCTTGGAACGTGAGCTTATATTCTCTTTAAAGTCATGATAAAGATAGAATTTCAGGAATGTTTGCGATTTGTTTTAAAAATAAATGTAGGGAAGAAAACAAGTACTGTATTGATTGATCAGAGACTCTAAGAAAGCAAGGCTACCATATGACCCAGCAATTCCACTCCTGCATATATACCTGAAAACAGTTAAAACACTAAGTCAAAAAATAACATGCACCCCAACGTTCATATTTACAGCTGCTCAGATATGAAAGCAACCTAAGTATCCTTCAACAGATACATTCTTGCAGCAACATGGCCCTGAAGGATATTAAGCTAAGTGAAATCAGAGAAAGACTGTATGATATTACTTACATGTGAAATCTAAAAACATAATGAATATAATAAAAGGAACACCAAGATAGAGAACAAACTATCTGTTACCAGTGGGGAGAGGGAAGCAGGGAGGGGTAATGTAGGGATAGAGGATTAAGAGGTACAAACTATTGTGGATAAAATAAGTTACAAGGATATATTGTACAACAGAATATAATCAATATCTTATAGTAACTATAAATGGAGTTTAACCTTTAAAACTTTTAAATTGCTGTATCATACACCTGTAACAACATTGTACATCAACTGTGTTTCAATTATTAAAATAATAATCTTTTTTTAAAAGATTGATTCATCAGAGCATTGATTCATTAGAGACTCTAGGAAAGCAATTCCTTCAACCGCAAAGAAGGTCTCTCTTGGCAGAGGGATAGCGGTCTTAACCTCAAGGTCCAAGCAATACTCAGGCAGTGTTCCAGCACTAGACCAGTTTCCGTGAAACTCTTTCTGCATCCAGCTCCTTAGCATTCCCCGGTAAGAGGAAAAGTCAGCCACACTCCCCACCAGATTTTCCCCATATCTGGTCTGGAAACAGGAGGGGGGCAATCTGAAAGAAAGGTCTGTGGCTTTGGGAACAGCAGAAAGCTACTTGGGTGGGTGAAAATTATGGCCCTGCTAGGATCCATGGGAAAATGTTGAAACCCCTTCCTGTCATTATCCACCCTAATACCCCAACTTTGAGTTTGTCATCCCAGTATTGTCTAACACCTTGTTTATGTGGCTTGTTTACCTACTGACAGAAAGGGAGGGTATACAGCCAAAGAGAGGCTGCTTTCCTGGAATTTCTATAGACTGTTTCAGAAACTCAAGTGCGCATCCCAGCGGGAGCAGAAAAGGTTGCAACCGTGTTCAGTTCAGTTCAGTTCAGTCGCTCAGTCACGTCCGACTCTTTGTGACCCCATGAATCACAGCACGCCAGGCCGCCCTATCCATCACCAACTCCCGGAGTTCACTCAGACTCACGTCCATCGAGTCAGTGATGCCATCCAGCCATCTCATCCTCTGTCGTCCCCTTCTCCTCCTGCCCCCAATCCCTCCCAGCATCAGAGTCTTTTCCAATGAGTCAACTCTTGGCATGAGGTGGCCAAAGTACTGGAGTTTCAGCTGTAGCATCATTCCTTCCAAAGAAATCCCAGGGCTGCAACCGTGTTACCACAGCCTAAATTTTCTACAATTCACACAGCCTTGCCTTTTCTTCTCCGTGTGCCTGGGGACACACAGTTCTTGGAGAAGGTGAACAGTTTCTGGTCCCCTGATTCCTCCAGGATGCAGAGAGGGCAGTTTTGAAAGATTAGCTAAGATTCTCTTTCAGATGGGAAAGGTTCAACTCTGGGCAGCTGATTTGAATGGACATGGGGATTGTGAGCAGGGATAGAAGAGCCAAGAGACGTGCATCATAGAGCTAGTTGTAATCACAGCTTTCCCCATCTAGAGAACCGAAGTCCAGAGCAACATCCTTCAAAAGCCTCCAGAAGAATCAGGGGAAGCCTTCACCTGCACACTGAGCCGATTTTGTTTCCCGGCTTTTGGTTTGGTATTTGGCAATTTAGGTCCTAAGAATGGCTTCTGGTTTTCCTAGCATTGTTTCTTTTTAAGACTTTTGACACCACTGGTTTCCCCTTCTGCCTTGCTTGTCAAGCCTAAAACAAACCAGTCAATGAAACTTGATCGCATCTCCACTGGATTTTAGGGGGAAATAATTTGCAACCTTCTTGTTTGAAATACTGCCTGAGAGGTAACAGCATTGGGCTGTGGAGACAAGAGTGCTCTGTTTAAACCGCAGTGGGGCAACTTTGCGTGGGACCCTGGGCAGGCACCCATCTTGAAAGGGTGGTACTGGGATTGCCTTAATTTTTTTTTAATTTATTTTACTAAAGTAAGGTTGATAGTGGCTCAGCTGGCAAAGACTCCACCTGCAATGCGGGAGACCTGGGTTCCATCCCTGGGTTGGGAAGATCCCCTGGAGAAGGGAAAGGCTACTCACTCCGGTATTCTGGCCTGGAGAATTCCACGAACTGTATAGTCCATGGGGTCGCAAGGAGTTGAACACAACTGAGTGACTTTCACTTTCACGGTTGATTTACCACGTTGCATTAATTTCTGCTGTACTGCAAAGTAATGCAGTTACACACACACATGTACTCTTTTCTATTATGGCCTATCACAGGATATTGAATATAGTTCCCAGTGCTGTACAGTAAGATTGTTGTTTATACATTCTATTTATAACTTTGCATCCGCTAGGAATTCTCTGATTTAATAATGCGTGTAAAGCACTTAGGCTAATGCTCCGCAGAGTAGGAGCTATGTAGGAGTTTGCCATTATTATCATTACCCAGCTATAAAGACTTTAGAAGGTGGAACCAAAATTTTTTAAACCTAGAAAGAGGTCCCCACCTCCCCCAATAAGAAGCATGACAAGTTTAATGGCACCAACTTGTGCTCCACTTCCAGGGAATAAAGTAAAACTGAAGCTTAGAGCGCAGGTTGGAGGGTGGGACGGGGAAGGGGTAGGGGTTGTTGCTGGCGAGGAGTCTATACTGTTGTTGGATGGAAAGGTTTGGGGAATGTAGGCGGGTGAGTACTTCTCACAGAGCTGTCAGCCTGTGAACTGCAGATGTTTTCAGTTTCGCACTTTTACCTACATGCCTTTAAGTTGTGGATAAGGAATTTCCTACAAATAGGGTATTAACCCCTACCTCAGCTTTTCTTGTCAATACAGTTATATGTGTCTTTGTTTATTTACTTATACGCTCCCTGACCGTTGGATGGCGTGGTCATCCCTGATGGCATGGTTGAATGGCATCACCAGCTTGATGGACATGAGCTTGAGCAAGCCCCGGGAGTTGGTGATGGACAGGGAAGCCTGGCATGCTGCAGTCCATTGGGTCACAAAGAGTCGGACACGACTGCGCGACTGAACTGACTCTGACTCCCTGACTGTTGCATTAATTCTTCCTTGCTTATTCAATAAAGTGAAGTTAAATATATTATAACTTTTATTATGGACATTTAAAAACACAAAGAAAATAATATAACATAGTCTAATGTGTTCATCACCCGACTGTAAAAATTAACATTTTTGCCAATCTCTCTCTCTAAGTATACATGTATATGTACATACATATATGTATTTCCCAACCTTTCTCCTCCTGTGTTTTAAAGAAAATCCAGACATAATATAATTTTACCCATCAAGACTTCAATACATAAAGGAGATAGAATTTTAAAATATATGCCCTGCTTATTTATTTATGGACATGTCTAGTAGGAGGAAGATGGTTTCTTCAGTTTTTTTGTTTTTTTGTTTTTTGCTTCATCCCATCTTATTTTTATCAATGTGTTAATTTTCTTACAATAATCATTTTGTTTTCTCCACTGGACTGCCAAGAAATTCCATCATGAATGTTTTTTGGCGTTTTCCCCCCACTGGATTTTATTTTCTACTTGAATACAATTTAATGTAATTAATTATTTATTTTGCTAGTATTACAACTACCATAATATCAAATGATTTACGCAGCAATCACTATTTGTAAGACAAATTTCTAAGCATTTCACTAATGTTAACTAATTTAATGTTAACTAATTTGATGTTTCACTAATTTAATACTCACCATAACTTTATGGTTAAAAAAAACTAAGATTATCAACCCAAAAGTTTTAATTAATTGAAAATATGCTTTCTAGGTACCTTAATTCTAATGCTTAGATTTGGTATTAAATTTATTAACAATAGTTATTGTTTACTTACACTGACATTGGTGTAATAAGACCAAAACAAATACGTTCCTAGACCTCTTGCTGTAGGGAGAGTGGTATAAGTTAAATTTCAGGGAAACTCTCAGTTAACAGCAGAAATCCACCCCCACCCCCACCCCCACCCGCGAGCTTCCACTAGGAATAGTTCTGAAGTCACTGGTGTGAAATGAGGTTGCCTTTGAGTCTCTGAAAGGTAGATGTGAGCGGTAGCCTATGATGCAAAGGGTAACAATTTACTCGCCCCACTCAAAGGAACAAATAAGATGGTTTTATTTGGTATTTTAGATGAAGTACTTCTAAAGGTTTCGTGCCGATCAAAGGTATTTGGAAATTCGGTGAATCAGTTGAGAGAGGAGTTCCTCCCAACAAAGTTAAGGGCTAAGCTAAGAGATTTCATAGAGAGGGAAAAGGGACCAACATTTTTGGTAGAAAAGAACATTTCAACCTTCAAACTTCTGCACTACACTTTTGTTTTTCGTTGTATAGTGTCCGACTTTTGAGACCCCAAGGCTTGTAGCCTGCCACGTCCCTCTATCGGTGTGATTTCTCAGGCAGGAGTGAATTTGCCGTTTCGTTCTCCAGGGCATCTTGACCTAGGAATCGAACCTGCATCTCCCGCATTGCGGGCGGATTCTTCACCGTTAAGCCACCTTTCAAAGTACACAAACTCTTCTGAGTGGAAAAGGTTTCATGATGGTCATTTTATCCCAGAGGTTGCCAGAGCCAGAAGGGACGTTAGAGGTTACTCAATCCGGCCTGCACAGTGAAGTTTAGGAAAGAGCCACAGCCAGGACCTGCACTTTGACTCCCGCATCTGGGATTATTTACCCACCCCACCGTTGGTTGATAGGAGTCAAGCTAAACCAATCTTGTGCTACGATGCAAACAAGTTCCCATTTTGACTCTCGCTCTTTTCTCCTTTTTTTCTAAAACACGTTCTCCTGCGTTGCTGATTCTTCCGACTGCTCAGTGCCAAGAGAGGAAAACAAAAGACAAATGAGGGCATCTCCTGGCTGGCGAGCATATCACAAAAGTAAATAAAAAGGAATCGGGATTCTGGTACCACGTAGAAAACGAGAATCCTGGGAGTTCTGATCAAGAGGTGGGGAAATCGGTCCCTTCATTGCGAAATGCAGCGGTCGAGGGACCTTCTAGAAGTCGGGTGAGTGTTTCCCGGGGACGCAGAGCTGAGCTGGCAAGACAGTGTTGGCCTGTGTCCAATAACGTGTTTTATGCGTGGTTCCACCTGTTATCAGCTATTTGCCAAGTAACTTCACTCCGAGCGCTGTCAATTACTGTCCGTTGTGAAATTTACTTTAAGACACCTAACTCACACTGTGGTTGTGACTATTAAGCCGGGAAAAGAACGATTAGATGCATTACTATAAAACGCCTGCCAAAAGGTGTTGAAGAAATAAAATTTACGTGCGACGAGGTGGCCGAGTGGTTAAGGCGATGGACTGCTAATCCATTGTGCTCTGCACGCGTGGGTTCGAATCCCATCCTCGTCGACTAGCTGAGTTTGTGAGGGGTGGTTACTAGTTTTGGCGAGGTAAATGAGTGACGTGAATTAATTCCTTCTATTCCACACCCCTCCCCCGCCACCCCCCCACCCCCACCCCCATTCCCGACTTCCTTAGTAGCATTTTGTCATGGCTGTTAATTTTGTTAAATAATACATTTGATTAGTGTTTCATTCTCCCATTCTCCCTTGAAATTTTCACGGCAAGTTTTGCTTAGCAGAGATTTTCCACTGAGAACATCACTGAAGAATTAATTGAAGATCATAGAAAAGCATTGCCAAATAAATTTAGAGGAGCATATAAAATTGTTTATAGAGAATTGTACACGAAATTTTGGGTTATTTAAGGCATTATCAGGTTAATTTTATCTTTAGGGAATTTTTGTCTATTATCTTTTAACTTTAAAAGCAACCATTTCTAAGGATCCCTATCATTGACAAGGAAGAATATGTATCTCTTAGAGATATGACAAAACTAAAAAATACACACTACAATATTTTCAGTTAAAGCTGAGTATTTCTCCCTGAGAAAAGGTAATAAAAATCTGGGACTTCCCTGTTGGCCCAGCAGTTAAGACTATTCACTTCTGCAGAGGGCACAGGTTTGATCCCTGATCAAAGCACCAAGATCCCCGCATGCCCTGTGATGCACTCCCCCACAAAGTAACATGCAGTTTCTACCTGTGACTTCCATCTTGACAGACTTTGGGAGGAAAAAATATAATGTATTTTTTTATTATTGCCATTTTGGAGTAAGTACTATGTTCATATGATTCAAAAACTATAAAATCTGTATAGCAAATTTTGTCACCAATTACCCTTCCCACCAGTAGGACATTATTGGCCCCAATGTGTCATTCCAGAAACACAGTATGCATATATGGCATTAAGCTCTCTAAGATACACTTTTATTGAAGTATAGTTAATTTACAATGTTGTATTAATTTCTACTGTACAGCAAAATGATACATTTACATATATATTCTTTTTATTCATATATTCTTTTCATTATAGTGTATCATAATATAGTTCCCTGTGCTGTACAGTAGGACCTTGTTGTTAACCATTCTATATATAATAGTTTGCCTCTGCTAACCCCAAACTCCCAATCCCCTTCCCTTGGCAACCACAAGTCTGTTCTGTATGTCTTTGAGTCCATTTCTATTTTGTAAATGAATTCATTTGTATCATATTTTAGAGTCCACATGTAAATGATGTCATATAGCATTTGTCTTTCTCTTTCTGACTCACTTCACTTATGATAATCTCTAGTTCCATCTATGTTGGTCCAATGGCATTATTTTATTCTTTTTATGGCTGAGTAGTATTCCATAGCATATATGTACCACATCTTCTTTAGCAATTCATCTGTTGATGGACATTTAGGTTGTTTCCATGTCTTGGCTATTGTGAATAGTGCTGCTTTGAACATATGGATGCATGTATCCAAAATATAATATTCAATGAAAAAGAGCATAGTGCAAGACAATGTATATAATGCTACTTATTTAAAAAGGTAAAGTGAAAGTGAAGTCGCTCAGTCATGTCTGACTCTTTGCGACCCTGTGGACTGTAGCCTACAAGGCTCCTCCGTCCATGGGATTCTCCAGGCAAGAATACTGGAGTGGGTTGCCATTTCCTTCTCCAGGGGATCTTCCCAACCCAGGGATCGAACCCCGGTCTCCTGCATTGGAGGCAGATGCTTTAACCTCTGAGCCACCAAGTGGCTAGTTAAATATATCTGCATATAAATATATATGCCATTTTGCATGTGTATCTATAACTATAATATAAATGTCTAGGAGATAAGCTGTGTTCTAGGGTGTAGTCATTTGTAAGATATTATCCAATTTCCTCCATAGGGATTATATTAATTTATGCATGTGTGCCTGCTGAGTCACTTCAGTTATGTCTGACTCTGTGTGACCCTATGCACTGTAGCCTGTCAGGCTCCTCTATCCATGGGATTTTCAAGGCAAGAATACTGGAGTGGGTTGCCATGCCCTCCTCCAGGGGATCTTGCAGACATGGGTGTGGGGAAAACATCTCTTACATTTCCTGCATTGGGAAGCAGGTTCTTTACCACTAGCCACACCTGGGAAGCCCCCCAACCAGATAAGTAGAAAGGAGACCAGACCACATCTGCTCCTGCAGCCCTATAAGAGGAATTTTTATTTCAACTAGCATTGTCACAGATCATCTAAATGGAAGCACAAGCACCGCAGTGAGACGGAAATAGGAGTCCTGATTGCTCATAAGCTTG
The DNA here is from genome assembly GCF_001704415.2 of Capra hircus. NCBI lineage: Eukaryota > Metazoa > Chordata > Mammalia > Artiodactyla > Bovidae > Capra > Capra hircus. Next base: position 19,456,768 of record NC_030830.1, read on the forward strand.
GTGGCTTTTGTTTATTACAGATTTTCTGGATATCCAATGGCAGTTTATAAATTGGACTGATTAAAGATTTAATGGATTTTAGGGACTGGTGAAATTGAGCCTTCTGTGGTTTTAGGGTGGAACTCATTTGATTTTTTTTTATTAGAATGAAAATTTTTAATGTCTAAATCAGAGGTCTCATGTTGGATCACTGGATCAGCTCCTATGCAATCCAAGAGATTACTCTAGTTCAGCAGTTCTCAAAAGTATGTTTCTCCCAAGCAACACCAGCATCATTGCCACCTGGAAACTTGTTAGAAATACAAACTCCAGGACTGGGGCCCAACAATTTGTGCTTGAACAAACTCTAGGGTAATCCTGATAAATGCTAAAGTTTGAAACTCTAGTTTTATTCTGTTTTGTTTTGTTTTAAAACATGGTTATCCTAGTTGCTGTCCATCTTGGTAAAATCTTTTTTCCCCAAGACCCACATTTCTCCTGTCATTCCAGCATCAACATGAGTGTCTATCCTGATTTTTTCCCTGCTCTGCCAGGATTAATTGTTCTAAGCCCTCCTCTACCCACACAGCTAGGACTCACAGAGCAGTCTAAGGTGGTGTTAAAGACATCGGCCAAAGACCACCAGGAACAAACCTGACAAAATCAGTGTAATGAATTAATACAGCAACAGGATACTCCGGGAAACAGAGCTCAACAAGAGAAGTGAGAGAAAACCTCCTTTATTAAGAACCTAGTTACTTTAGATGACTCTAAAGAGGCTCTAAGGGGAACGAGAAGCGGGTCTGGGTTGATAGCTATTTCTGAGGAGGTATCAACCTTCTTGAAGAAGCGCAGATTAACTGGGGATTAGGTATAGTCTTGAAAAGAGGGTGGTTTTAGGTATTCCAGTAATAGATGGGACGCAGCCGAATGGGTCTGGGACATCGTAAGAAGGCAGTAATCATTCAAAGAGCGGACCATGGTGGCTTTTTAAAGTTGCTGCTTGATCTTGGGGAAAACATTGATTCCTGTTTACTTCAGCTGGCATTACCTGTATCTTTCCTCCCAGCCTGATAACAGCAGCCGTCCCCGCCTTTTTTGTTGTTCTTTTTCAATTGGAGTAGGTTTTCTTCCTTTCCATCTAGACAGGCTTTTACTCTTTCAGAGGAGGTTGCTTTGGCTGTGGACTTTCAGGAGACCGGAGAGGAAGCAGGCCGAGATTTCCTTCTTTTAACTCCAGTCCAACGCGCCTAAGAGAGGAGGCACAGAAGAAGGCCCGCAGAGGCGGATGAACTTGCGCTCCCGCCCTTCTCTGCCTGCTGCTACTTTGAAGCCTTTCCAGGCTAGGGTTGGGGTGGGAGTCGGTAAGAAAAGCAGAACAGAAGGCCACCTCTAGAGAATTATCCCAGCGAACACAGAAGTCGCTTCCCGCAGATGCCCCTCGGCGAAGAAAGCGCCTCCCCACCCCCACCCCCCCAGCCACCGCTGGAGGTCGGCGGTAGGGTGCTAGATGAAACAACGCCCAGCTATATGTGAATTTTAGATAGAGAATGAGCAATTTTTTGTATACAAGCGTGGAAAACCTAGAAAATGGTTGCACATCCGTGAGCAGCCTTCGGGGCACGGCGGGCAGCGAGGAGGGTTCTTGACGATTCTGAGGACAGAGAGCGTCTTCATCTCAGGAAATCTCACTCTCCCTCCCATTCCACCGGCTCCCCAGGAGTCTGTAAACTTTCAAGAGAAAACGCCCGTTTCTGACTTCTCCAGCGCTTGGGCCACTTGGGAATCACATAAAGAGCCATTAAATGATGACTTGAGAACTCCTTCCCTTTGAAATATAACTCTTTCCTTGAAGCTAAATGTATAGTTACGTCGGAAAGGGGTGTTACTCAAAAAGGGGGAGAAAAAATAAAGCGGGGTTGGGGAGGCAGAAACGAGCTCCTCCTAGTCACTTACCCGAGAGGCAAAGCTAAACTGGATCCAAAGGTCGCTTCGAGATATATGAAGGATATGAACTCCGATCGTCAGATTCAAAGCCCAGAAAGCTAACCGTTACATAGTAGGACAGTTATCAGGTGGTGTTTGCGATGATGTTTAAGTGAAATGGACAGGCAGCCTTCGCTGCGGTTTCTGCGCTCCCACTGCCTTGGAGGAATCCCCTGACCTGCGCCTTCTGCTCTCTCAGTCCCCCTTGTTTGCTCCAGTTCTTTGAGTTCTTCATTCTCTTGCATCTCCAGCTCCCACGAACCTTCAAATAACCTGGCTAGAATGGCGCGTGCGTTGAAACGGTGTGAGTCTAGAGGAGATGCGTTGCCCCTTCCGCTCCAGTTTCATTCAGTCCAGAGGTTCGCGTTCTCTTTGGGGAGAGTTCCTGCAACTCTCTTGGTCGCAGGGCAAAGTCCAGTATGGAAGGAATGTTCATAATTTCAAATTCAGGTAAAACTAAAAGATACTAACCTAATCAACGCTATGCAGAGTAATTTTAAGAACCTGGATATGTGTATTTCTAGAAAATATACGGAAATGACTCTAAAAGAAATTTAAAAATGCGAAGAGACCAGTTACAATTGAAGACATAAAGCTGTCAACAAACTACCCTGAAAAAGTATCAGACATAAGTTTCACAGATGAATTTTAATAAACTGATTACAGAACAGATAATTCTAATGCATTTAAAACTGTTAGAATAAAGAAATAGAAGAGACTGTTCGATCTTGGATGGGAATGGGGAACAAATAATGATCTTTAAAGTAAAATTTATTACCAATAAGAAAACCCACCTAGTTCTTCCCTGGTGGTGCAGTGGATAAGAATCCACCTGCCAATGTGGGGACACAGTCTTGGAAAGATTCCACATGCCAAAGAGCAAAGACTCCATGGACCTCAACTACTGAGCAGAGATAAGACCCATGCAACCAAAAATCAATTAATTAAAAAAGAAAACCACATATTTTTATTTATGCTGAATCCTAAATAAAATCAGAGTAGACAGAATCCAGCAGCACATTAGAGGAGTAAAAATTTTTCTATGGCAAGATGGAGATGAGCATTAAAATTGTTTTAAATTTTAAAACTTTTAAACACAATTCACCATATTAGCATATCTCACAAGAAACATCTACATTTAGTAGATATGGAAAAAGCATTTTATTATGTTAACATCCATTTTGATAGATTAAACATTTAAATAAAAGAATAGATATTTCCTTACTTAACCATGATAAACATATCTAACTTACATCAACACCATCCTGCTTTCAGAGGAAACATCTTATGCCCTCTCTTTGAAGTTAGCAACATGTTAGAAAAATGTCCATTCTGATGACTATTGTTTTATATTGCTCTGCAGGAACTAGACAATGCATTTAACAAAAATAAGTTAGAAAAGAGTTAAAATTATATGAATGTATCTAAGGATTTGTTTATAAAACTAAATATACTTATAAAAATAAACAAGAGAAATCAATTGCCTTCACACACACAGAATGAAAGAAAAGATCTGTTTTCAATAGCAACAAAAGAGATAAAACAGGAATAAATTTTTTCTATTTTGTTATATTTATTCATTTGCTTTCTTTTTAAGGTTCCATATATAACTAATAATATAAAGTATTTATCTTTCTCTGTCTAACTTATTTCACTAAGCATAGTAGCATCTAGGTCCATCCACATTTTTTAAATAGCAGAATTTCATTCTTTTTATGGCTAAATAATATTCCATTGTATATATGCACAACATCTTCTTTATTCATTCACCTGTTAACTGACACTTAGGCTGCTTCCACATCTTGACTATTATAAATAATGCTGCTATGAACATTTGTGTGCATATATATTTTTGAATTGGGGTTTTTATTTTGTTTGGGTATATATCTAGGAATGGAATTGCTGAATCATGTGGTAGTTCTTGTAGAAGGAAATGGCAACCCACTCCAATATTCTTGCCTGGAGAATCCCATGGACAGAGAAGCCTGGCAGGCTGCAATCCATGGGGTCACAACAGTCAGACACGACTTGGTGACTAAACCACCACCACCATGGTAGTTCTATTTTTAGTTTTTGAAGCACCTCCATATTGTTTTTGATAGTGGCTTCATCAATTTACATTCCCACCAACTGTGAAAAGGGTTCCTTTCCTCTATATTTTCTCCAACATTTGTTATTTATACACTTTTTGAGGATAACCATTCTGACAGGTGTGAGAGATCTCATTGTGGTTTTCATTAACAAACAATTCCTTAATGGTTAGCAAGGTTGAGCATCTTTTCAGGTGCCTGTTGACCAGCTGTTTGTCTTTTTTGGGAAAATGTCTCTTCTGGTCTCCTGCTCATCTTTTAATCAGGTTGGGTTTTTCGTTATCTTTAGTTTTGCTTTGAGTTAAATGAGCTACTTATGTATTTGAGCACTGACCAGTTATCAATCACATCATATGCAAATCTTTTCTCTCATTCAGTAGGTTGTCTTTTTGTTTTGTTGAGAAATAAATTTAAGAGGAAAATACCAGGTCAATAATAAGAAAACTTTAAATCTTTACTGAAGCCAGATACGGAGAGAAAGTCATATCAATTTTCTCTACATGTTAGTGAAAGGGTTAACGGCTAGGGAGGGCTGTGGTCCCCAAGCCCCAGGAGGAGACAAACTGGCAAGCAGCCACACTTTTTTTCCCTGCATTCCTTTGCTCCCACTTTAACCACTTAGCATGCGCCTTTAGTTCTGTGTTGCTATAAGGACAATGGGTTCTGCCTGAAAGTAACTTTTTTTCCACCTTGAGCTGCTAATTGCCCAACAAAATAGTACATCTTACCCATGGAAAAGTTTTTCTTAAGTTATATTAATGAAACTATGTATCTTGTTTAGAAGTCTGTTTTCCTTCAAGACATACATGTTTCTCACCTACAGAGGAGTCCCCTTGTGCAGATAGGTATGTTCTGGGAGAGAGCTGCACCTGGTGCAACTCTGTCAGCCTTGAGGTTGATCTATGATCAACAGCTTGCTAATGAGTATAAGATACCTTGCAAAAACTGGCAAGGGGGGTACTCTCCTATCCCCTTCCAGTGCCTATTGTTGGAAGCTTTCTCTATCCCTGTTGGTTTAATAAAATCTACTCAAAGCTCTGAGTGACAGAGACTGTCTTTGGCGCCAGAGTTAAATCTTCTTCCAAGGTCACAAATCCAGCAGCACCATTCACCGTAAGCTATCATCTTGGGGGCTCATCCGGGATCCCAAGACAAAATGTCAGCTTCCATCTATCATTAGTCTAGGTGTTAATATAAAGCCAATAAATATTAACATAGAATTGTGTTTTCAAACTGGATAAATACCTTCTAAAGTTTGTGTGAAAAGTAAACAAGCATTAGTAGCCAGGAAAATTCAGAAAAGAATAACAAGGACGAACAAGCCTTTTGGGTTTTAAAACAAACTTCAATGAAAAAAACATTATAGTATGAACAGGATAGAGAAACCAGAAGTAAGCACAAATATTTAAGAATTTGATAAAAATGGTATTACAAGTCAGTGGAGAAAAGACAGATCACTCAATAAATGGTTCTGGGACATCTGGGTAGTTCAGTTCAGTTCAGTCACTTAGTTGTGTCTGACTGTGTGACCCCATGGACTGCAGCATGCCAGGCTTCCCTGTCCATCACCAACTCTGGAGCTTGCTCAAACTCATGTCTATCAACTCCATGATACCATCCAACCACCTCATCCTCTGCCATCCCCTTCTTCTCCTGCCTTCAGTCTTTCCCAGCACCAGGGTCTTTTCCAGTGAGTCAGTTCTTCCTATCAGGTGGCCAAAATATTGGAGTTTCAGCTTCAGCATCAATCCTTCCAATGAATATTCAGGACTGATTTCCTTTAGGATGGACTGGTTGGATCTCCTTGCAGTCCAAGGGACTCTCAAGAATCATCTCCAACACCACAGTTCAAAAGCATCAGTTCTTCAGTGCTCAGCTTTCTTTATAGTCCAACTCTCATATCCATACATGACTACTGGAAAAACTGTAGCTTTGATTAGATGGACCTTTGTCAGCAAAGTAATGTCTCTGTTTTTTAATATGTTGTCTAGGTTGGTCATAGCTTTTCTTCCAAGGAGCAAGCATCTTTTAATTTCATGGCTGCAGTCACCATCTGCAGTGATTTTGGAGCCCCCCAAAATAAAGTTTCTCACTATTTCCATTGTTTCCCCATCTATTGGCCATGAAGCGATGGGACCGGATGCCATGATTTTCATTTTCTGAATGTTGGGTTTTATGTCAGCTTTTTCACTCTTCTCTTTCACTTTCAAGAGACTCTTTAGTTCCTCTTGACTTTCTACCATAACAGTGGTATCATCTGCATATCTGAGGTTATCAATATTTCTCCCAGCAATCTTGATTCCAGCTTGTAGTTCATCCAGCCCAGCATTTCACATGATATACTCTGCATCAATGTTAAATGAGCGAGGTGACAGTATACAGTCTTGATGTACTCCTTTCCCAATTTGTAACCAGTCTGTTGTTCCATGTCCAGTTCCAACTGTTGCTTCTTGACCTCCATACAGATTTCTCAGGAAGCAGGTAAAGTGGTCTGGTATTCCCACCTCTTTAAGAATTTGCCAGTTTGGTTTGATCTACACAGTCAAAGGCCTTGGCATAATCAATAAAGCAGAAGTAGATGTTTTCCTGGAATTCTCTTGCTTTTTCGATGATCCAGTGGATGTTGGCAATTTGATCTCTGGTTCCTCTGCCTTTTCTAAATTCTGCTTGAATATCTGGAAGTTCACAGTTCATGTTGAAGCCTGGCTTGGAGAATTTTGAGCATTACTTTGCTAGCATGTGAAATGAGTGCAATTGTGCAGTAGTTTGAACATTCTTTTCCATTGCCCTTCTTTGGGATTGGGATGAAAACTGATGTCTGAGTAGATAGACATCTGAAAAACAAAAAAAAGAGCACAATCCACATCTCATATTTTACAACTGAGTATTTTCTAGGTGGTTCAAGAATTTAAATAGGGAAAAAATAAAGCTGCAAAAGTCCTAGAAAAAACCACATGAGAATTTTCTTTTATAGTCTTGGCACAATGGAGGCCTTCCTTGGCATTACAGAAAACATAAGGGATTAGTGTATTGGCAAAAATCAAAAAGTTTGATGAAGATTGGGGGTGATATCACTTTCAGATAGAGAGCTGAAATTTTCACAACTACTTTTGAAGGCAATTTAATAGTTTATAATAAATGAATATTCTTTGACTCAGAAATTCTACTTTTAGGAATGTATCCTGCAGATATACTCGTATATGTGTAAGATGATATATACATAAAAATATTTAGTACAGTATTATTTATAAATAGAAAATATTTGGAAATAATCTAATTGCTCATCAATAGAGGACTGGCTAAATAAATCTATATGATAGAATATTATACAACAGTCAAAAACAAAGAGATCTATGCCTATGGCTATGGGAAAAACTCCAAAATTAAGCAAGCAGAGGAGCTGTGTGCATAATATCCTACTATGTGTATAAAATAATGGAGTTAAATTATAAATAAATAATTGCTTCTACATGTATAAAATATCCCCGAAAACTTACAAAAGAAATCAAGAGCTTTGGCTGTTTCTAGGGAGTGAAATTAAGTGACCAAAGGTAAGAATAAGATGAAAACTTTTATTAAAAATTTCTTAAATTTAAAAATATTTAAATAGATGAGAGAGAGACTCCAGTACATATCCAGGATCTCTCATCCACAGTTCTACTGCTGTTGTTGCTGCTAAGTCGCTTCAGTCATGTCCGACTCTGTGTGACCCCATAGACTCCCCACCAGGCTCCGCCGTTGTCCCTGGTATTTTCCAGACAAGATCACTGGTGTGGGTTGCCATTGCCTTCTCCGTCCACAGTTCTAAAATCCATACAATTCTGAACTCTTTTTTCCCCCATAAATTTGGCAGTAAAACTCATCTGAGGCAAATCTCAAGGTGAACTGAACTGGAATTTTTTTAAATAGTCTTTAAAAATCTGTATTTTGAAACAGTTACTCCCAAAGGTCTATGTGTGATTATATAATGAACACCATATACTCATCTACATTTATAAGTGTTCATTTTGCCATATTTGTGCTCTCTCTCACACACTCTCTCTCTGCCGAAGTATTTTATAGTAAATTATGGACATCATGACATACCACCCTTGTTCTTCAGTTCTCATCTTTAATAAACGAGAACATTTTCCTGTGGAACAATGATATCATTGTCAAGCTCAACAGAAGAGAAAAATCAAAGGGGAATGTCTCGATGTAGTCTCTTTTGTACTTTTTGTACTTTGAAACCATGGCTCTATAATTTATTCAATAGATAATGCAATTTTAAATTAGGAACAAATTTGGATGAGATCTTTAATAGAGAAAATTAGCCAGAAAGCTACGGGATCTGTCAAACTATCATTAAAGGACAAGAAAGGATTCACAAATACCCAATTAAAAATAGGGGTTGGGGGAAAATCATTTCATGTTAATACCCAACTAATTTGGGGCTAGCATGAATAGGGCTTTCATCAAGTCAGTACTGACAGAAACATGGCATAGAAAACCAACAGACACCTAACACAAGTGTCCAGTGCTTTGAAGTAAAATTTTGTTTTCTCTGTCATAGAGTATGCGCTCAGTTACTCAGTCATGTCCGACTCTTTGAGACCCCATGGACTGTGGCCCACCAGGCTCCTCCTCTTTCTGGGATTTTCCCAGCAAGAATACTGGAGTGGGTTGCTATTTCTTTCTCCCAGAGATCTTTCCCACCCGGAGATTGAACCTGCCCCTCCAGGGCCTCTTGCATTGGCTGGCAGATTCATAGAGAGTCCAATGTAATCAGTTTGACCCTAGGTGACTGGCTGTTCCTACTGGGATATTACACCATCTTGGGGTTGCAGCTCAACAGTGGTGATGTCTGGATTAGCTTTAGTGAAAGAAAGCCTCTTTTTTTTTAGTCTATGAACATCTTTCATCATGGTAGTCAAGGTCACCATGTTCAAAAATTCCTTGACCAAATCCTGAAGTAGCTGAATAAGCAGTTGGTGACATCCATGGGGAGATCAGCTTCCCCACTTCTTACTGAAACCTCTCACATGGTGGGTTAAGATTCATATGGGACACAAATATTTTTACACTTGAATCTATTCAGCTGCCAGCTAATTCCTTACTTTCTTTGCTACCAATCCTCCAAATATTTTCTCTTCCTTCTCCTTCTTCCTCTTTTTGAACTTATGATAAAACAACAGTTGAGTCAGTATCATAAATATGCCTGTTTCCAGATTCAGATGACCCTCAATGTTTTTGCTAGCTGAGTAATCAGCATTTCTTCTTGTCCCTAAGCTGAGTGGCATTTTAAATATTTTCAGTAGAGATTTCCAATTCTAAGTTAAAAATAATCCCTTCTGTCCTAGGACACTCATCAAGGTACTGCTGCAGGGGAATCTTCCTCCAGACAGAAAAGCAGGAGACAGACTTTCTCCTAGCTGTTTAACTATAAGGAAGTCCAGCGTGCTGTTTACTTGACCCTAAGTTGAATTGGCCTGAGTCCTGTAGTTTATCTACTTAAAAATCACACAAACAAGTTACAGAGCCTAATCAACTGTCAATGAGATATTTAAGCATATGGTAACTGTGTTTACTTGTTGCAGATGGGCATAAAAAATGGAAGAGAATAATATATTTAAAGCCCAAGAGAAGGTGAGCATTTATTCTCGTTATATAGTTTTTAGGAAAGTTGTACTGAGGGCTTTTCACGTGAGGTATATTGGAGAAAGTGATCAGAATTTGGGGCAAATTTTCTTCATGCTGGTGCTCTTAATGATTACACAGTTATTGGATATTTGGAAGAAGTTAAAGTAAAGGATGAAACCTGAGTTTATTTAATGCCTTCAGGTGGCAACATTGAGGAAACCAACTAAAGAAATTTATACAGCTGCAGTTTTAGAGTTAAAACCCATCATGGAACCTCCATTAGCATGGAAGATGTTTTCTTGCTGCTGTGATAAAATAAATAATGAGGTCCTGTTAAAACAAAACATAGTTTAATCTATGAAATGCCGCCGTTCTAGTTGGCATAATAAAATTGATGAATGACTAACTACTTATAATTACACTCCTTTGTACCAGTAAACGTAATGTAACTGATTTGGGGTTGATTTTGTATTTATTGCATTGGCCAAAAAATTTGTTCGGAACCCAGTACTTTTTGGCAACCCAACACTACTAGAAATCCAGACGACTGTTGGGGGTGGGGGTGGGGATGGCGGGAAGAAGGAAAGAAGACCTCTATCAATATGTAGGGGTCTGGGCAAATAAATTGGGAGGCAGGTGCTTGATGTACTGTTACACAGCCATTAAATGAGGTAGACCAACATGACCCATAAAGATGTCTGAGATACATGACATGAAAATGTTAAAGGAAGTGATGGGGGTGGGGGAAGCTAATTGTAAAATAGCTTAATGCCTATCTATCCATCTATCTCCTAATGTATGTGAGAAATCAAAACTATATATGAAAATTCCAAGCTAATGGCAGTTGCCTGTTTACCTCAAGGAAGTCATGCTAAAGAGGGACAGGGGGGATTCCCACCCTTTAATTTTGGCATTGTCTTAGGTTTTTTAAAAACCGTAGTTCGTGTATTACTTTTTTTAATTTTTTTTTAAATCATGTTCAATAATTATGGTCTGTGCTTCCTCTCTGTTTTCAGTTTAAAACCTAACTGGGGTCCACATACGTATGGAATTCTGATTATGTGATTCACCGTTGATATCCACATGGATGGTCAGGAAATTGGGGGCTGCTTGGAGAAGGAAGTGAAAGAGGAAAGTGAAAGAGTTGGCTTAAAGCTCAACATTCAGAAAACGAAGATCATGGCATCTGGTCCCATCACTTCATGGGAAATAGATGGGGAAACAGTGGAAACAGTGTCAGACTTTATTTTTTTGGGCTTCAAAATCACTGCAGATGGCGACTGCAGCCATGAAATTAAAAGACACTTACTCCTTGGAAGAAAAGTTATGACCAACCTAGATAGTATATTCAAAAGCAGAGACATTACTTTGCCAACTAAGGTCCGTCTAGTCAAGGCTATGGTTTTTCCTGTGGTCATGTATGGATGTGAGAGTTGGACTGTGAAGAAGGCTGAGCGCCAAAGAATTGATGCTTTTGAACAGTGGTGTTGGAGAAGACTCTTGAGAGTCCCTTGGACTGTAAGGAGATCCAACCAGTCCATTCTGAAGGAGATCAGCCCTGGGATTTCTCTGGAAGGAATGATGCTAAAGCTGAAACTCCAGTACTTTGGCCACCTCATGGGAAGAGTTGACTCATTGGAAAAGACTCTGATGCTGGGAGGGATTAGGGGCAGGAGGAGAAGGGGGCGACCTAGGATGAGATGGCTGGATGGTATCACTGACTCGATGGACGTGAGTCTGAGTGAACTCTAGGAGTTGGTGATGGACAGGGAGGCCTGGCTGCTGCGATTCATGGGGTCGCAGAGTCGGACACGACTGAGCGACTGAACTGAACTGAACTGGAGAAGGAAATAGCAACCCACTCCAGTATTCTTGCCTGCAAAATCCCATGGACGGAGGAGCCTGGTGGGCTACAGTCCATGGGGTCGCTAAGAGTCGGACACGACTGAGCGACTTCACTTTCACTTTTCCAGGTGAGGCCGGCGCAGGAGGTAGGAAACGAGACGCGGAATCCTAGACCGACCGGAAGTGCCTGTGCGCAGTGGGCCCCGCGGTGGGCTGCCTTCTTCTCCTCCGGGCTGCTGTTCCGGAGCGCTCTTCCCAGTGCTGGGGCGGAACACCCAACCCGGGACACCCCACCCCCTCGCCTTTTCCCGGTCTGCAGAGACGGCCCGAGAACCTGGGTGGAGTGGGTGTGGCTGAGAAAGGGGTGTGAAAAGTGAACCTCGGCTCGGGGAGGATGGAGGGGAGCGAGGGGTGGTCGTGCCCGGGGACCTAGAGCCGACCAGTCTCCCGGGCTGGGAATACCTTGCGCGGGAGAGGGTTGGCGGGACGAAGGGTCTTCCCTGTGAATTACACAGCCATTAAATGAGCTAGACCAACATGACCCATAAAGATGTCTGAGATACATGACATGAAAACGTTAAAGGAAGTGATGGGGGTGGGGGAAGCTAATTGTAAAATAGCTTAATGCCTATCTATCCATCTATCTCCTAATGTATGTGAGAAATCAGAACTATATATGAAAATATAGAGGACTCAGGACAGGAAATGCCTGAAGTCTGGGGAAATATCTGGGTACAAGGAAGTTGAGGACAAATTTGTAGACTTTCTGTAGCCTTCCTCATGGACAGCCGGTGAAGGGGCGTTGAATTGACTGATTTTCCAGTGAAGAATGTGACGTTTTCCAATTCGCTTTCCCATGGTTCACTGATTCCCAAGCCTTGGAGTGCATCTAAATTCCTGGGGAGCCTAGGGATTAAAGATACATTATCAGGGCTCCCTATCCTCCCCCTCCCACCCCTTAACTCTGGATTCCGATTCCCTAGATGTCTGCCCCACGGCCAGTAACGCTGAAATTCAGCTGCTGGGCTGCTCTTCCTGACATTTTGGAGACAGCCTTCCTGGGAATCTGGCCCTGCCTGGGTGTGAGCAGACTTCTCCCTTGGGCTTCTGTAGATTCCTAGGACTGTCCTGGTAAATAATTTAACCGTAAGCAACCTCCTTAACTTCCCTTGGCCCCCATTTCTTATCTAGTGAAATAGTGGTTGTAATCAAACCTCAGAGGGTAATTGTGAGGATTAAATGTGGTCTTGTATCTGAAAGCATGTTGTAGGGTGTTGTGCAGTGTTGGCTGTTACTGTGAGAATCAGCGGAGCAGTGTGGAAAACTCAGAGAATTTGCAGTCTACCTAAGCGTTCCTTTCTGTAAATTTAGTGAAAATGAAATTCTCCTTAGTGGTTGTTTTGAAGATTCATTTTAAAAACTCATGTAAAGATTTCAGTAAAAGTAAGTTCATTCATTTAGTCCAAGACAAGAAACAAAGTTTTCTTTTTTTCTCTCTCTCTAATTTAACTTTTTTACAATTAATCTAAACTTTTAAACCATTCTGAGTGATCTGTTTGGTCCCTAATTCCTCCCTGAACTCTGTAAGGTATTATTGCTATTTCTATTTCATATTAAAAAACTGAGACTGGAAGAAGATAAGAAATTGGCACAAGATTGCACAATTGGTAAAAGAATCAGAATAAAACTGAGGTCTGGATAACTCGAAAGTCTGCTTTTCATACATTATGACCTTATCTATTCCATTATTTCGTTCTTTGGTCAGCAAGTCACTACTTTCAGTGTAGAGGTTTAGGTCTATAACAATTGATTAGAAGTTTCTATCATTAACTGTTGCCATTTTTCTATCTAAACAATGACTTTTACTGATTAAAAGGAGGGAACTTCCACAGGTGTTTCTAACTTGTAGCTCCAGCTAGAGGGTACCTTTTAAGCTATTCAAGGTCAAGATGAATATAGACTCCAAGGAGATTTTATGCCTGGATACGCAAACTCCCAAGGTTTGGGAACAACTTCTGACAGAAAAAGTGGAGGCAGAAAGTCATCTCCAAATGCAGGAATCCAGACTGAAATGCAGTAATCCACTGGCAAGAGAGATCTCCCGAAGGCACTTTTGACAGTTCTGCTACCAGGAGACTCCTGGACCAAGAGAGGCTCTCACTCGACTCCGGGAACTTTGCTACCAGTGGTTAAGGCCACATGTGAGCACAAAGGAGCAGATCCTGGACCTGCTAGTGCTGGAGTAGTTCCTGTCCATCCTGCCCCAAGAGCTGCAGGGCTGGATGCAGAAACACTGTCCAGAGAGTGGGGAAGAAGCAGTGATTTTGCTGGAGGATCTGGAGAGAGAGCTTGATGAACCGCAACACAAGGTAGGAAGGGAGATTCACCAGGGAAAGTATGTGTTGGTCACCAAGGATCTCTGTGTCCCCTGCTTTGTATCCCCTTGACTTTGGTGATTAAATAAGATCTTGCTTTCTGTGTCTTTCTGAAAACTGTTTCTTTAGACAGTTAATTTCTTCAGAGTTCAAATCTTATATCTTAAAAAAAACCCTCTGTTTCTTTGTTTCTAGGTGGTAGCCTACAGACAGGAACAAGAAGTCCTTTCTAAAGGGACAGTGTCTCTGGAAGCACAGATGTCGCTGGCCCTTCAGTCCCAGCCTAAGGAGCCCCAACTCACACGTGACCCTGCTCAGGAGCCCCACCCTGTCGGAGAGACAGGTGAGGGACAGGATTTATCTGGTGTTGAACATATCCCACCTGGTCTAGTACAACATATCCCACCTGGTCAAGCACAGATGGACAGAAAAACCAGAGCTGGGAAACCAGGGGGTGAAAAAAATGCTCTACCAGCAATGCTCAGAGCTTCTGGAAGCTGCTTGTACTTGGGCAGGTTACTTAATCAGTTCATCAAGTTTTCTTCATCTGCAAAATGTCTGCTCAGGCTGCCATAACAGAATATCACAGACTGACTGGCTTAAGCAACAGAAGTTTATTTTCTCATAGTTTTGGAGGCTAGAAATTCAAGATCAAGATGCCATCAGAGTTGGTATCTAGCGAGACCTCTATTCTTGGACTGTAGTGAGCTGCCTTCTTGCTATGTCCTCACATAGGCATTTCTCTCTACCCATGCCTGTGGAGAGAGGAGGAGAAAGAGAGCAAGAGAGCACTCGGGTATCTCTTCTTATTATTATAAGGACATCAGTCCTATTGGATTAGGACCCCACCTTTAATTACCTTAATTACCTCTCTGAAGACCCTATCTTCAAATACAGTTAAGGCTTCAACAGATGAATTTGGGGTAGGCATGACACAGTTCAGTCAATAACAAATATGTACCTCAAAAGGTCGCTGTGAGCATTGAACACAATTTGTGAAAAATACATGGCACACATTATGCTTAATATATTATAACTGTTATCAGAAATTACCAGGGCCACCCTTGTCGATTTGGGTTTACATTTACAGTCAAAAATATGAGATATACTTAGTAGGTGGCAGACTGGATGAGAGAATCCAATGGAATAGACCTTGCCATTTTTTTTTTTGTATGTAATCTTCTTAGTGGCGTCAGCACTGGGCACCAGTGGGTATAAAACTAGGTACTCGGGGCTGAGTCAGTTGCCTTTCCATTCTAACTCTCCCTGCACAGTTGGCTCCAAATCCAATCTAATTCCCCACATATAACATCATAGCCTCTTGCTGACTTTTTGTTATCCTTCTGGTAATCCATCCACAGCAGAGGTCTCCTGTTTTCATTTCCACATTACCCCATGTGTATCAAAGCTACAGCTTCTCTTGTTGCTCTGTTTCTAGCTTCTATTTATTTCATTTACGCTAGCAATCACACAGTTATGATTTTGAACACATCTCTTAATTTACATTAAAACTATATTTGATGAGTAATTCTGTGCCCGCTGCAGACCTTCCTCTGACTCCCATGACCTCATCTTACTAAAATTCCTTCTGGTTTCATCTTCCTCCTTAATGGGCATCTTTCCAGTCAGTTCCTTTGTTACTTTCTTCTTCCTCTCCCCGTGAACTTGGACTTCTCATTTTTCAGCCATTTTTTCCTTTCTTCTACCTTCCAAGCCTGCATCTAAAACCCTGCTGAGAACCCTTCTTCCATGGCACATCTGAGTAAGTCCTTCCTCCATCTATCCATCCATCTATCTGGTCATTCATTCATTCAACTAATATGTGTTAAGCATCTACAGTGGCTACAGGAGAGTATCCAGAGGGCTTCTACAGATCAGAGAGTGCTCCCTACAGCGCTGTCAGTGCACATGTTCAGGAAAAGCCCATTTTGTAAAAGCAATGTAGGTAGTACTTGAGATTACAAGAACCAAATCCAAGTTCCAGCTCTTCATTTTTTTAGCCAAGCAACATTTAAAAGTACTTTATATCATTGAATTTGAGTTTCTTTTAAAATGCATACAGATAGTAAATAACCCCCCAAATATACAAGTTTACATAGTAAAAAAGTAAAAGTTCTCCTCCAAGTCCTACTCACCAGGAGTAACTGCTCTTGTCAAATTGCTATGTGTTTTCCAGATTTCTTTCTAAATATAGTCTGTCTAGCTATAGACAGACTCCTTTGTATATCTTTAGTTCTTTTAAGAAGTGGGATACTAACATGAACAGGTTTTGTGGTTAGTTTGATAATATACATGAAAGTGCTTTGTAACTCATGGAACACTGTATAAATGATAATTATTAAAAAGTGGAAAATGTCTTGGCTTTTATATTCTACCCAGTCCCCTTGTACATTTCAGATGTAAATGTAAAGTCTGAGCAAAAGGGCAGTACTGGTCTTACTTGTGGCCCATGTCTTCTCTTCAGACACATTTATGTTTTGCAGACCTGTTGTCATCTCCCAGCTAAAAGGAAGTGGAGAAGCCTGGTCTCATCCCAGGGGAGTCCTAAGAGGTACCTATCCAGGAGTGTGAGGGACAATGCAGTTAGATGTCGGAGAAAGAGTCTGATGTTTTGGGTTTTTCTGAGTTGCAAAGTGGTGATCATACCTGGGAATCCAAGATATCCTAAGGATTCACAGCAGCCCTTCTCCAGCCTCACCTTCAACTCATCTAAATAGAGGCAGGCTAGTTAGGTTGGTTGACTATTGTCCGGTGTGAACCAGTTCTATGGAACAGCCTTTGCCTCAGCACCAGCCCCTGGGTCAGTCAGTTCAGGCCGTAGTAGTAATATTGATTTTAATCCTTTCTCTAAATATTCAACAAATATTTATTGAGCCACCACTGTGCACCAGCCAAGATTCTCAGGGAATAAACCAGAAAGATCTTGTTCCCATGGAGATAAGATTGTATGTAGCAGGGGGAGACAAATAATAAGCATGTAAATAAGATGATACAATTTGTTAGAAGATGGTGTTACAGAATAAAGCACAAATAGAGCATACAGGGAATTTGACTGCTATGGATGGGGGACACAGAGTATAGTTTTAAGTGGAAGAATTGAGAAGGTGAGAATTGAGCAAAAACTTCAAGGAAGTGAGAGAATGAGCTCTGAGGTCAGAGTTCCCAGGAAGAGAGAAGCACTAGAGCTGAGGCTTGTCCTGGGGATGCACCCAGGATGATTACAGATTAGAAAGACATAAAGTACTTCCTACAGCACCTAGCATAGGAGAAGCTCAGCACTTTTTCTGTAAATGACCAAATGAATGGAGGTCTACACAAAATAACTTTCTTTAGAAAGGGTCACTTTGAGGCTCCCAGCATCAGAGTATGGAGGGAATTCACAGAAAAGACTCCAGAGAAGCCACTCTGATCCTAACCATTCTCTTCTTGTGAAGAATATAAAAAAATTTTCTTCAGGCCTCATCCATGTGGGGGACACCTAGCTGCATTTTGCCAAAGAGGGCAAACTTCCCTCGTTACCTAGAAGAAGGTGTTGCCACACTGGCCCCTCAGTTGGTAACCTCCTTCCAACTCTGTGACATCAGGATAGAAGTACCTCACTTGGGACTTCCTTGGTCATGCAGTGGCTAAGATTCTGTGCTCCCAATGCAGGGACCTGGGTTTGATCTCTGGTCAGGGAACTAGATTCCTCATGCAGCAGCTAAGAGTTCATATGCCACAGCTAAAAAAAAAAAAGATTCTGCATGCCACAATGAAGATCAAAGATCTCATGTGCCACAACTAAGACCCCTGAAGCCAAATAAATACATAGATTAAAAAGAAACAGAAGCAGCAGCACCTTGCATTTCTGTTCACATAGCAACCCATTCATCACTAGGCTTAGGGAACAAGTGACATTTACCTGGTCTTTTTTTGTTTCAGGTGGAATGACCCAGACTAAGGACAGAGAGTTGGTGCTAAGGAAACATTGTTGTAAGAGAGTGGAACCATGTGGGAAAGTGTCTTATGGACAGACCTGGGAGGAATCACAGCAGGGGCCCCGACATGGAAGTCAGTGAACATAAGGGTGGGATAGACAGGCACTGGGGAAGGCCTGTAGGAACCGGACCACACAGATGTGAGGAATGTGGAAAGAGGTTTGCTCAGAGCTCGGGTCTGGTTCGACATCAAAGAGTTCACACTGGAGAAAGACCCTATGAGTGTAATGAGTGTGGGAAAACCTTCAGTCGGAGTTCGGGTCTTCTTAATCAGAGGAATCCATAATATTCAGAAACGGTACCATTGTAAGGAGTGTGGAAAGGCCTTCAGCCAGAGAGCTGGTCTCATCCAGCACCAGAGAATCCACAGGGAGAAAAGCCATA
This sequence comes from Capra hircus, assembly GCF_001704415.2. NCBI lineage: Eukaryota > Metazoa > Chordata > Mammalia > Artiodactyla > Bovidae > Capra > Capra hircus. The sequence continues at coordinate 19,475,023 of NC_030830.1, forward strand.
TCAGTGCAGCCAGTGAAACAAGAGCTGCAGTCGGTGCTCGTTTCTCATCGAGCATCAGAGAAGCCACACAGGGGAGCGCCCTCACCATTGCAACCAGTGTGGGAAGAGCTTTAACCGCCACTGCAACCTCATCTGCCATCAAAGATCCACCTGGTGGCTGAGCTGATCTAATCCAAGGTGTGTGCAAGTTTTCCGGATCACTCACCATGTCACGTGGGGTAGGTAAAGACTAGAAAACACCTTTTTACCTGTCTCCACAAAATGTGTTTTGGTCTCAGTTCAGTTCAGTTGCTCAGTCGTGTCTGACTCTTTGCGACCCCATGGACTGCAGCACGCCAGGCCTCCCTGTCCATCACCAACTCCCAGAGTTTACTCAAACTCATGTCCATTGAGTTGGTGGTGCCATCCAACCATCTCATCCTCTGTCATCCCCTTCTCCTCCCACCTTCAGTCTTTCTCAGAGTCTTGGTCTTTTCAAATGAATCAGCTCTTTGCATCAGGTGGCCAAAGTATTGGAGTTTCAGCTTCAGCATCAGTCCTTCCAATGAACATCCAGGACTGATTTCCTTTAGGATGGACTGTTGGATCTCCTTGCTGTCCAAGGGACTCTCAAGAATCTTCTCCAGCACCACAGTTCAAAAGCATCAATTCTTCAGCACCCAGCTTTCTTTAGAGTCTGACTCTCACATCCATATATGACTACTGGAAAAACCATTGCTTTGACCTTTGTCAGCAAAGTAATGTCTCTGCTTTTTAATATGCTGTCTAGGTTGGTCATAACTTTTCTTCCAAAGAGCAAGCGTCTTTTAATTTCAGGGCTGCTGTCACCATCTGTGGTGATTTCGGAGCCCAAAAATATAAAGTCTGTCACTGTTTCCATTATTTCCCCAACTATCTTCCATGAAGTGATGGGACCAGATGCCATGATCTTAGTTTTCTGAATGTTGTTTTAAGCCAACTTTTTCACTCTCCTCTTTCACTTTCATCAAGAGCCTCTTTAGTTCTTCTTCACTTTGTGCCATCAGTGGTGTCTTCTGCATATCTGAGGTTATTGATATTTCTCCCGGCAATCTTAATTCCAGCTTGTGCTTCATCCAGCCCAGCATTTTGCATGATGTACTCTGCATATAAGTTAAATAAGCAGGGTGGCAATATACAGGCTTGACCTACTCCTTTTCCTATTTGGAACCAGTCTGTTCCATGTCCAGTTCTAACTGTTGCTTCTTGATCTGCATACAGATTTCTCAGGAGGCAGATCAAGTGGTCTGGTATTCCCATCTCTTGAAAAATTTTCCACGGTTTGTTTTGATTCACACAAAGGCTTTGGCATAGTCAATAAAGCAGAAGTAGATGTTTTTTTTGGAACTCTCTTGCTTTTTCAATGATCCAGCGGATATTGGTGTTTTGATCTGGGGACATCCATAAAAGGAATGTTTAGGGTTTTGAAGGTGCTGATTTCCCTTTGGTTCCTTTGCCCTTTCCTGTTTCTTACTAGCCCCATCCCTCTTATTTATTCTCTTTGAGATGACTGCTAACCTTTTCTAAAAATGTATTAATAAATGGCAGTGCCACAGCCAACATACTAGGACGACCTATATCTGTTTAATTCCTAATGATCACATAGAGTGCTGCTGATGTTTTACAATAAAGGGGTCTTTGGTGTTCCCCGTGACCAGTACCCACATAGTAAACACTGTTTCTGCCTACTGCTTCCCTCTGACACCTGCGTGATCCTCCCTTGGATCACTGACTAGCATTGGCTGAGTGCTTCGCTGTTTTCAGAGGGCTTCCATGTACTTCACCACAGTTGCTTCTCACAACAACCACACAGGACAATGAGTATTATTATCCTGTTTCACAGATGAGGAATTGAAGATTCAGAACCCAAACCTTAGAGCCAAGGCTTAACCTTTGGACTTTTATTTTTAGTAAATTTCAACTTATGGAATAATTTTAGACTTATTAAAAAAAGTTGCAAAGAGGGAGTTCCCTGGCAGTCCAGTGGTTAGGACCCAGGGCTTTCACTGCCATGGCCCCAGTTCAGTCCATGGTCAGGGAACTAATATCCCACAAGCTGTGTAGCATGTCACTGCCCTTCCCCCACAAAAGTGGTAAAGATAGAGTTCTCATGTACCCTTCACTCAGCTTCCCCTAATGTTAACATCTTACGTCAGGTCTTTGCAGTTAAACCCTTGACTTTTGAATCTAAATCTCACTGTTTACAATGTCATGCTTCATATTGATATTCTTAGATTTCCTCATTTAAGCTCAGTCACCCAAAATTCCCTTAGTGCTCTCCCATCCATCTTCAGCATTACAAAAAGTCGTCGGTATCCTGAGTATTAATACGAGACATCAGAGCAGTGAATCATCCATAAGATGCTTTAAAAACTACCATCTTAAATCTCCTGAACCTTTCCCTTCTGTTGTGTTGCTTAGATCTGGAGTTGTCTGCTGATGTTCTAATCTGATCTTGTGTCCATTTTTTTTTCATACTTAGGATCCTGGTGAATGCTCCCAGTGTTCTACATACCGTCCTGTATAACCCTATATTTTCTTTGGAACTGCTGAGTTTTCCGTCTGAAATAATAATCCAGTATAAAGAAGGGACCTGTTAGGAGGGAGAAAATCTTCCAAATGAAATGTAAGAATATGAAGTTGGTATGTATCTGAAAAGTATATGAAGAGGTAATAATTTGAGGAGGGCATGAGAAAGATGAAATCTGTCATGCCAGGGGCCAAAAGAAGAAATAATGGCCAGACACAGAACAGGTATGTGGGATAAGGAAGGAAAGAAAAGTTCAGACAGTGCACATCTGTCAGTAGAAGGAATGAAGATGAGCCTAGGAACATACCCAAAATGGTCCAGAATGCTTCTGGATGTGTCAAGATTTGATCATGTAGGGGAAATATGCAACAGACTGTCAACATGGTAACTGGGGTAGATGGAGGACTACATGACCCTTTCACTTTGTGTTACCTCTTTTTGAGCTGTGAATGTGCTTGTTGTACAGAGGTGGTATGAATCCCCCTTCCAATTACTAGGGATGATGCTATGAAGAATGAATGAAAAATGTTTTATTCTCATCAAGGAACTTTTGGGGGGCAGTAGGGCAGCACCCAGGCTGGTCCAGAATTGACTTGAATGGTGCAAAGGATGTCACAGGTTAAGAGAGCTGAGACTGGAACTTCCAAGACAGAATTTGAAATTTTGCTTTCTATCGGGTATATTAAAGTGTTAGTTACTCAGTTGTGTCTGACTCTTTGTGACCCCAAGGACGTAGCCACCAGGCTTCCCTGTCCATGAAATTCTCTAGGCAAGAATACTGGAGTGGGTTGCCATTTCCTTCTCCAGGGGATCTTCCCGACACAGGGATTAAGCCCGCGTCTCCTGCATTGCAGACAGCCAGGGAAGCTCAGAGAAGGAGCTTCCTGGAGAAGGAAATAACAGTTCATGGTATCACAAGAGGCAGACAAGACTTAGCGACTAAACCACCACCACCAGTGCAAAGGAGGGTAAGAGCTAGTGGCCCTGGTTTTTATTGTGGTTAGAGGATGGGTCCAGGAAATACTTCTTATGCACAGATAAGACTTGCATAGGACTTGCATAGCTTGAGGTGCCAACTGAGGAAGCACATTTCTTATAAACTTACTCACGTGGGGGAGAAAGGGAGGGGAAAATAGGAGGTGAAAGCTGTCAGTGATCTGTCAAACATTAACAACAGAGTCAAGATTTTTTTTAAATTACAACTGTTTAAAGAGAATCAATTCAGGAGATACTTTATCATGTGATTCTAGTTGCTCTATCCTTGTAAACTAAGGAGTAAGTATGAATTTAGCATTCAATCCATTTTTAAACAAATGTATATAACCAGAAAAAGCATCTGTTTAAAAAAAAAAAAATCCATCCCTGTCCATTTGACTGCCTGAAACTGTCTCACGACTGCAGAGTGGCTCACCTCCCACTGAAGTCAGCTGAGACTTTCTAGAAGAGGTGAGCTCCCAGAGGCAGCCTGTCCCCTCACTAGACTCTTGAAGGGGGTGTGGTTTGTGGGACCTGAGGTGAAATTTCAGGGATTCCTAATCTGTTTGGAGACATACAACTCTTTCTTGCCTACTTCCTGCCAGAGAGGATCAGCTGGGACCTATGAGTAATTAAAAATGTTTAGATTTAAAAGGGTATTACTATGGTAGTGGTTAATTTTAATACACTGAGGATCTGTAGTGTCCATCATATTTTCAAAAGGGTCCAAAAACTAAACAAAGTTAAGAACTATTGCTTGATGTGTGGTGGAATGACAAGAAACAGGTGTGGTGGAGCCTTTTCAGAGAGAGCCCTGACTCCCACTTTGATTTTTTTCACACGTGCACACACACCCACCCACCCACACACATACAGTCCCGCATCAACCTTTTCATCAGCTCTCCTGGTTTACCAGGTTCTCTCTCCAGATCCTCCAGCACAATCACCATTTCCTCTTCACATTCTGGATGACGTCCTCACCCTCAGACCAGTTGCTGGTCACCCTGCCTATCCTGACAAGATGATACCCAGTGCAGCAGAAGCCAGTGCTTTGGGAGTACTTTTAAGGTATAGAACTAACTGTTGAATACAAAGGTATTAATATCAGATGAGCTAGCTGAAGGCTATAAGCAGAAGATTCTCTGAGGCTCACACAGCAAGAAGTTAACTCAGAATTCAACCCTCAATTCAGAAAAATCTAGATGTCTTCTACATTCTGTTCACCCCTAGAAACCTTTCTTTGACTCATAGAATTCAGGTATCTAAGGGGGTGTTTCCAGGTTTGCCCCTATTCCTTCGGGAGAAAAGTAGAGAAATGGAGAGAGAAGGAATATACTGGCCTTCTCTTCGAGATTACATCAAAGACTGGCTTTTATCACAGCTCATATTGTAGCCTTTCACAGTGGCAGTACCTGTACAAGTGATTGGTGTCGTTTGCCACTTTCCATCTTCCTCAGATTCTATCATTTACTTTCCTGAATCTGCTTCCTTACTGCTGCTGCTGCTACTGCTAAGTCGCTTCAGTCGTGTCCGACTTTGTGCGACCCCATAGACGGCAGCCCACCAGGCTACCCCGTCCCTGGGATTCTCCAAGCAAGAACACTGGAGTGGGTTGCCATTTCCTTCTCCAATGTATGAAAGTGAAAAGTGAAAGTGAAGTCACTCAGTCGTATCTGACTCTTGGCGACCCCATGGACTGCAGGCTACCAGGCTCCTCTGTCCATGGGATTTTCCCGGCAAGAATACTGGAGTGGGGTGCCATTGCCTTCTCCACCGCTTCCTTAAGTATGACTGAAATTCCAGTCTTATTTATGAGACTCTGGACTACCCAAGCCAGGAGAGTCACCATTGTTACCTGCACAACAGCTGATTGATATAGGTGAGGGGTACCGTTCATGAGAAACAATGTGCGTGTGTGTGTGTGTGTGTGTGTGTGTGTGTATGTGCTAGTCACTCAATTGTGTCCAACTCTTTGCAACCCCATGGACAGGCTCCTCTGACCATATAGGTGGGTAAAAATCTTACTGGATAACTGAAACTCTGGGTACAAAGCTTCTATCCTAATTTTTCTACTAATCAGATGGGGGAACTTGAGCTCCCTGAATTTCTCTGTTTCAGCAGAGAAATAAGTCTTTTAGCTTTTAGGGGGTCTTTAAAATTGACCATGGAGAGGAGTTCATAAACTATTTTTAAAGAGTCTACAAATTAGCCATACTATCTTTTCTTTAATTTTGTTTGGCAGCGAGGTGACTGTTCCTCAAGAGGTGAAAGCAGTGTGAGAGTTAAAATGTGTCTAGAGTGAGTACTGGGCTTCTATGCCAGTATATGTATGTATATATATATCTTGAGGAAATTAGAATTATTAAAAAAACAGTTATGCATGCAAAGCTGTATCACCATAATATTGAAAGGGAATATATGTCTAAGGAAAATTCATAAGTAATGCTCCAAATCTTGAGATTTATGTGTATGCATAATAGGATCTTTGACCCAAGATTAAACAAGCCCAAAAGGACATCAACAAGGACTGGTGGACATATTTTCTTAGATTTTCGGGGTCTGGAATTTCATTTTACTCTACTAACAAGCTAATTAGGGCTTCCCTGGTAGCTCAGCTGGTAAAGAATCTGCCTGCAATGCAGGAGACCCTGGTTTGACTCCTGGGTTGGGAAAATCTGCTGGAGAAGCGATAGGCTACCAGTTCCAGTATTCTTGGGCTTCCCTGGTGGCTCAGCTGGTAAAGAATCTGCCGTCGATGTGGGAGATGTGGATTCAGTCCCTGGGTTGAGAAGATCCCCTGGAGAAGGGAAAGGCTACCCACTCCAGTATTCTGGCCTGGAGAATGCTATGGACTGTATAGTCCATGGGGTCATGGTCACAAAGAGTCAGACATGACTGAGCGACTTTCACTTTCAACAAGCTAATTAACTTAGCCTGTGATTCTTTCATGGAATCTGGCATAAAATATGAGTTTCCTGGGACAGAAAGAAAGAATTTTATATGATTCCATGGAGGCCCAATGCCTTTCACATTTTGCCCTCAGAATTTCATTATGTTTCTCCAGTGCACGGATGTCCACATCCTCCCCCACCTATAGCCATACTGTTTCAAAGTCGTAATTGTTGTTCTCCAATTCTCAAAAACCTTCTTATGCATGACAGTCCTCCTTGAGTCTTCAGTGCTCCTACATGTCTTGTTGTGTGGATCCAGGTTATAAGGCCCTGATTATTACTTCTTTAACTAGCCCATTTCTTATAGATCGCAAGCCTAACACTTGTTATTCATAGATGGCGAGCAGCATGAGATCATCATATTTGCATCAGTTTCCCTTGCCCCCAAGTCCCAAGGAAGTGACATGATGGGTTCAGGTGGGTGCTATACACACAGCGTATCTATGTTGCATCCAGGAAACCTGAATTTACAAAATCCTCAGCTTTTATAATATGCAGTAAGTAAGCTTGCTAATTGATCATTGGGATATGTTATCTCATCTTTCAAGATTACCAATGACATAAACAATCTTGTAGAATAGAGTGGTTTAAAAAAAAAGATTAAGGTCTTCTCCTTATTCTTTTATTCCTTTATTAAAAAACTGTCATTCTCATAATGTCCTATTAAAATTTATGTATTTATTATTCTCATTATTTATCTTTTGTCAGTCCCCACTGGAATATAAACTTCATGAGGTCAGAAATCTTTGTCCTTTTTTGTCAGTGTTGTATCCTGAATACTTAAAATAGTGTCTGGCTCTGAAAAGTGACTCAATTAACATAATTGTTCACGTTCAAGACTCCTACAAGATAAATAATTTAAAGCTGTTAAGTCCATGTGTATATCATTCTCAACTTTACAGTATATATTGACATTGCCTTTTAAGATGAGCACACCAGCTTACATATCCATCAGCTATATATGAGTTCAAAAATGTTCACATTCTTATTAGCAAATATTACTGAAACTGCAAAATTTTGCTGAGGTATTGGTATGAAATATATTAAAATTTGATGGTTTTATAAAAGGCAGAGGAACCAGAGATCAAATTGCCAACATCCGCTGGATCATCGAAAAAGCAAGAGAGTTCCAGGAAAACATCTATTTCTGCTTTCTTGACTATGCCCAAGCCTTTGACCGTGCGGATCACAATAAACTGTGGAAAATTCTGAAAGAGATGGGAATACCAGACCACCTGACCTGCCTCTTGAGAAACCAATATGCAGGTCAGGAAGCAACAGTTAGAACTGGACATGGAACAACAGACTGGTTCCAAATAGGAAAAGGAGTACGTCAAGGCTGTATATTGTCACCCTGCTTATTTAACTTCTATACAGAATACATCATGAGAAACGCTGGGCTGGATGAAGCACAAGCTGGAATCAGATTGCTGGGAGAAATATCAATAACCTCAGATATGCAGATGACACCACCCTTATGGCAGAAAGTGAAGAGGAGCTAAAAAGCCTCTTGATGAAAGTGAAAGAGGAGAGTGGAAAAGTTGGCTTAAAGCTCAACATTCAGAAAGCGAAGATCATGGCATCGGGTCCCATCACTTCATAGGAAATAGATGGGGAAACAGTGTCAGACTTTATTTTTTGGGGCTTCAAAATCACTGCAGATGGTGATTGCAGCCATGAAATTAAAAGATGCTTACTCCTTGGAAGGAAAGTTATGGCCAACCTAGATAGCATATTCAAAAGCAGAGACATTACTTTGCCAACAAAGGTCTGTCTAGTCAAGGCTATGGTTTTTCCAGTGGTCATGTAGGGATGTGAGAGTTGGACTGTGAAGGAAGCTGAGCACTGAAGAACTGATGCTTTTGAACTGTAGTGCTGGAGAAGACTGTTGAGAGTCCCTTGGACTGCAAGGAGATCCAACCAGTCCATTCTGAAGGAGATCAGCCCTGGGTGTTCTTTGGAAGGAATGATGCTAAAGCTGAAGCTCCAGTACTTTGGCCACCTCATGTGAAGAGTTGACTCATTGGAAAAGACTCTGATGCTGGGAGGGATTGGGGACAGGAGGAGAAGGGGACGACAGAGGATGAGATGGCTGGATGGCATCACTGATGGATCGACGTGAGTTTGAGTGAACTCCAGGAGTTGGTGATGGACAAGGAGGCCTGGCGTGCTGCGACTCATGGGGTCCCAAAGAGTCGGACACGACTGAGTGACTGAATTCACTGAAGTGAACTGAGTAACTAATGAAGTTGAAGATCTTTGCTTGTTTGTTGGTCACTCCAGACTCCTTATCTGCAAATTGCCTGTGCATAGTTCTTGTCAATTATTCTGTTTGACTGTTGGCTTTTTTCTTGTTTATTTGTTGATGCTCTTTGTATGATCTGGGTATTGATCCTTGTTGGTCATATGGCTCACAGATATCTTCCATCAGTCTTCTGTTTGTAGTTTCCACTTGCTTCTGGTATCTTTTGATGTGGTTTTAAGTTTTAATGATGTCAAAGGTACTACATTTTTCCTTCACATTTTGTGCAGTCTGTGTATTTTATACTCAAGAGCATAAAGAAATGCTTCTAATTTTTTTCTAAAAATGTGAAAGTTTTGCTATTTGACTTTTCTTTATTTAAACAATTAGAATTTGTTTTATTGTTTCCATTTATCTCAAAACATTGCAGTGCCATTTATCGAATACTATATATATACACTTATACACTGACTTGTGTACATTTATATTTATTTCTATAAGTAACTGTAGATTTTGGGACTTGAGTTCATGTTGATAACTTAGATTCCAATCCAACACCACAGGATCATTTTGGCCTTTCTCTTTTTCATGTTTGTAACTGCTTTTCTGACATGAGGAATCTGGCTCATGGTTGCATAGTTGCAAGGAGAGACCTTGACACCATAAGGTTGCAGCTGGCAGCTATTAGCAGATATTGTTTTGAGAATGGCTGGTAGTATCCTTGAGTTTGATACAGTTCAGAAAATTCAAGTTCTCAGTGATGCAGAAACGTGTCTGAAACCATATCCACAATGCATTCCTCCCACCCCCGCCCAGTTCCAACTCTGCCTGAACCACAGTTTCATATCTTGTCAGAACAAATAACATTAGCCTCATAGGAGGTGGGGGGCATTTATCCCTATCTTCAAAGCGGACATTGTGAACAATAAGGTGAATGCATTTTTTTTTAATGGTTAAAGCAGATATACATCTTGTAAGTCAGACTAACTTCCCCATGCTTCAATAGGTGAAAATTTCTTCCATCACTATCTACTGTTACTATCCCCATTTATAGATTGGGAAAGTCAGGCACAGAAAGCTGAAATAATTTACCAAAGTCACCCAGTTAGTATGTGGTAAAGCCAGGATTACTCAGATAACTTGGCTTGAGAATCTTTAGATCTAACTATTATGCCAGATGGTAAATGAGGGCTTTGAAGAAACAAGAGCAAAGAAAGGAGATAACAGGACTAGAGAGCTTCTGGAAGTGGGAAGCCTGAAAGCCTGCTTGCGTGAGAAGCCATGGAAAATACAAAGGGATAACTGTTATGTGCAGAGGGGGAGGAGGAATGGAAACTTTAGTTACTTTTGCAGGAGCAATCTCAATGGCTTTGCTGGCAGGTTGCCACCTACAGTGTGTTATGGATGAATGGAAATTGAGGACTAAAGTCAGAGATAGGGCTTCCTTTCAAGTTTAATAGTTTAGCCTTGAAGGGGAGGAAAGAGAGTGGTAACTGGAGTGGGGCAGCAGCCAGGGGCAGCCACTGCTTCTTCCAGCAAGCGCTTGGTGATGTGTTCTGCTTCTTTGATGTTTCTGAGAGAAAGGGAGTGTCCTCCTGCCTGGAGCTCTGAGAAAACCCTGCTTTTTACTGAAGTTTAGTGACAGTTTTATGCCAGCTCTTTAGTCAAGCTTACATCAGAGCATGGTATAGGCCACAACAGCATCCTTACAAGATCGAAAGATCTAGTCTTATTTCTTATGATTCAGAGCCTGTCATCCTTTCTTCCTCCTCCCCTAACTGCTTCACTTGGAGGTAAGGGCATGGTTGCTAATGGGTTAACTCGGGGACAACCACCGAGAGGCTCTTCCTAGAGGGCCCGGGAAGTGGTATTGAGTCCCACTTGGGCTTCCTGTGCCCCACAGTCTCAATTTTTCTCCAGCATCTGGAGGCTGTTCATTGCACCAAGACATCTTTGGAGATACTTATTCTGGGATTCAGGGTGGGGTGCAGAGGAGGACGCTGCAGAGGCGCGGACTGCAGGGGGCAACCTGTGAAGCTGCTCCCCAGGTGTGTCCTCGCCCCTGGACACGCGGAAGTGGACCGCTGCAGTTTTACTGTCCTATAGTGATTTCCCACCTTTCAAGAATTTTCCGAAGACATACAGCTCCCAGGTAGAGTGAGGCTCAAGTACTGCCTTGGTCCACAATGGCTAGGGAATCGAAGGAAAGCGCAGTTTTGGACGCCCAGTCTGCAGAGGACCGGACGGGGATCCTGACCGTGAAGGTGGAAAAAGAGGATGCCTCTGTCTTGGCTGCAGAGGGGCGCGCCCCAGGCAGCCCGGCTCCAAGCCCCGAACACTCCCGGCGACACTTCCGAGGCTTCCGCTACCCAGAGGCTGAGGGGCCCCGCGAGGCGCTGAGCCGACTTCGGGAGCTCTGCCGACTGTGGCTGCGGCCTGAGACGCACAGCAAGGAGCAGATGCTGGAGCTGTTGGTGCTGGAGCAGTTCCTGACCATCCTGCCGACGGACCTGCAGAGCTGGGTGCGGGAGCAGCATCCGGAGAGCGGGGAGGAGGTGGTGGCGCTCTTGGAGTATCTGGAGAGGCAGCCGTATGGGCCGATGCCGCAGGTAGAACAGGTTTAGTGTCTGCAAGCTGTGGTCTGCTTCTTCCTGAAATCTCAAGATAAGAGTGAGAGGCTTTTCTTTATGATCCAGAAACTCTCCGTCTCTTTTGGTACTATAAATCTCTTTGACAGTAAAGTGAAGTCTCTGGACTCCTTCACATAATAGTATTTATTAAGTACCTGAAGTAAAATATAAAGAATTAAAAGCAACTCAATTATATTGAAATACAGTTAGAAAAGAAGTAAATGTATGGTAAAGTTATATATGCGCTTTTAAAAATTAATGCACTAAATAGTGAGATCGAAGGACAGGCCTAATAACTCTAGTATAATTTCAAAGTGGTGGTGAATATCTTTGATATCATTTACCTGGTTGTAATGTGATGTGAAAACACCTCCAGTTTCAATTGGTGACAGTCTTTTGTACTGTCCGTAACACCTTGGTTTGTTGCTTCCACTCATGATTGAAGGAAATAATGAATTTTGCTTAGAGTCTAGTAAAAATAATTTTTCCTATTCATATTCATGGAATACTTAGGAGGAAATCTGTGGACCACAAGTTAGAAACCCCTGGGTTCATATTTATTTACATCTTCCTGAATATTGTATAAGACTAAATTCCCTCTTTATTATCTTGTATTCTTGTGTGTTCCTTTCAGCATGTACATAACCAGACCAAAGGCTTCTAATTGGTGACCCAGAGACCATGATTCTTGATAAAGAGGCATTAGTGCCTCTTAGCCCTGTAATAAGAGAAGAATCACTTCAAGTTTCAGCTTCAGGCTTTTCATTTCTTATAGTTGTTGTGGAAAATTCTAAGCTGGACATGAGCTAATGATTGTGACAGTGGCTTGAAAACCCATTAATTACAAATGTCTGGAAGGAAACCTGCATTTAATGAGGACATACCATCACTAGGCCCTGTGTTAGGTGGTTTCACATACTGGGATCTTATTTGCTGGTTTGCAAAGCCCCGCAAGCTAGAAATTATTATCCTTTTTTTTAGGATAAGAAAACATATTAGTGTTCTCTGAGAACTTAGCACCAGTTCCCAAAGAGTTTTCACAAAATCACAAATATAAATAATGAGGGAGCACAGGTGGCTCAGAGGTTAAAGCATCTGCCTGGAATGCGGGGGACCCGGGCTCAATCCCTGGGTTGGGAAGATCCCTTGGAGAAGGAAATGGCAACCCACTGCAGTACTCTTGCCTGGAGAATCCCATGGAGGGTGGAGCCTGGTAGGCTACAGTCCATGGGGTCACAAAGAGTCGGACACGACTGAGCGACTTCACTTTACAGAGTAATGCTAAAGAACGTGGACTCCGGAGTCATTCTGCCTAAGCTGGGTGACCTTGGGCAAGTTGCTTTAACACTGTGCCTCAGTTTCACCATTACAAGATTGCAGGTAATAAAAGTACCTAGCTAAGGTTGTTGCTATCTGCCTTAAGTTAATATTCATAAAGCTCTTAGAAATAATGAATAGAAAGGAAATAGAAAATACTGGGAAATAGAAAGAACTAACACATAGAGAATGTGATAGAAGTGTCTGTATAAATAAATGAATGACTTTTAGGTCCCAGGTGGTGGCCAGGGTCAAGAACTGCTTTGCTGCAAGATGGCAGTGTTGACACCCATTCAGAGGCCACAAAATATCCAATTCCAGCCAGTGAAGGCTCTGCTCAAGCATGAATCTCTGGGATCCAGTCCAGACAGAGGTGAGTGCTATCTTCTGGGCAGTATGAATTCTACAGACTTCACCCAGTTTCACTTAAGGATCCCCTAAAGGACAGATCTGTGGATAAGTGCTTTATATGCCCATCACAGATCTACTTCTCTTTGAGACTGAGACTAGCAGGGAAATTTCAAACAATAGTGGAAAGCTTTCCTAACCAAACCTGGACATGATAAATAAGACTTTATTAAAATTGGTGTTCGGAAAGAGTTGATTTTTTGTTAGCAACACAGTTATCTCCATTCATTCAACATATATTTCTGGAGGTTCCCTATGTGGTAGCCAGTGTTAATGTTGTGCATATCAGGAATAGCCTGGTCCATAGCATAGATTTCTTCCTCCAGTGGAGCTTACATTCTAGTAAGGAGAATAGCAAATAAATTAATAATACACGTTCAGATATTGATGAGTGCTATGAGGAACATAAGACAGAATGTGTACAGCCTGTCAGAATATTCCAGAATTGTAGGACTTGTGCAAATCAAAGAGTGTAAATCTTCAAAACCTGTCACTAGAATGGGGTGAAAAATCACTCAGTAAGAAACTGCTATATTTTCCTGAGTGTTTCCCATGTGCTGTGACTATTTGGGCAGATTTCCAAGACAAATAACACTGGGATATGCCAGCCAACATGAAATCTTTGTTTCTCAAAAGAGATCCTAGCCTAACCTATTTTCTGCCTCCTGCCAAGTTCACCTTTTATAGGAAAACCTGAAGTTCCCCTTTATTTCTCTTGAATCTGAGCAAGTTCTATATAAGCAGATTCCTATTTCCTTCTTTCTGGGCTCAGCCTAATCTGACTCTTCTTAGTCTTTTATAATAGAACTAAAGAAAAAAGCACTCTAAGCTTCTAAATAAATTTTAGCAAGAACAAATATCCTCTTATCCACTCTTTCCAGAATGTTCAAGATGAAAGACTCTTTAGATGGAATGCTTTGTTTTGCCTTTATGCTGCTTCCATTTCTTACCAAGGATCTGCCCATCAATTCTGTGCCTCTATGGAGCATACCACATCTCTTTGGGTCTAAGGATTTGAGCTGGCCAGGATCAGGAATTTTGGAAAGGCACACATGCTGTATAAACTTCTTTGTGGCAATTTATCTATGCAGTTTTTGAACTTGGATTCCACCGGGGAGAAAGGCTGAATGCCAGGGTAGATCTCATCCAGAGTGCTTTCCTTCTCAGTTCTCCAGGTTCCAAGGCTTGTCCCTGGGGGGCACTGCAGAGAAGATGCCGTGATAGCCACCAGGTTCGCCCCAGGGTCCCAGGTGAGCTGGAGCCCCTCTCCCTCCCTTCACCCAGCACCCTTCACTACTGATGGGCTCCCCAGTAGATCTCTTCTCCCCATTCCTCCTCCACCCTCAACTTATATACATCTGGAGTTTGAGTTTTCTCATCTATTCCAAGATTGCTATATGTCATTATTTTGGTGTTCACTTAAGAGGATTTTTCTGTTTCACTCCTAGCTGAGGGAATGTCTGTGCTTCTCGGTTCTTCCTACCCCATCTGTTTGGTCAACTCTTTCATCAACAAGATTTTCTTCTTCAAGGGAAATTTAGCAAATACAAACTGAAGATTTTGTTGTGATGGTAATTTGTTTTTTGTTTTTTGTTTTTAAGTATCAAAAACTGTGCTGCTAGTGAGGAATATAAAGTCATGCTCTGTCCCCTAGGGACCTAAAGGAACACAGAAGCTGTGTGCTTTTAGTCCAAGATACTGAACAGCATTTGCTTAACCTGAATTTTAATTTCTTACCCGGTCTTTCATGTCCTGCTTGAAGACCTTAGTATTTGAGGCTCTGTAGAATCTAGTTTCCCTCACCTTAGACCTTGATTTCATTGTATTTTAAAATCATTGGTATAAATAAGCCCCCATCCCTGGTTTGCCAAAGCACATCACATATATTTTGAAAAGTTTAGATATGGTTCCACTCCTTTCACTGCATTGGTCCTTATTTTCCAAACCTTTCACTTTCTGAACTTTTTAGATATTTATGTGAAAGTACTTATTGTAATGTGTGTATTTCTTTCCTTTAATGGTTATTTTTTTAATGAAGATATTATTAGAGACAGGGTTAAGTAGGCATAAGTGTACCATACTTGTTTTTTTTAAATAAATAGCCCATGTAAAGGGAACGTTCCTTCATTACATGTACCCAGTTGTTGTTGTTTTTTTTAATTTTTACTGGAGCATAGTTGATTTATAATATGTTAGTTTCAGGTATACAGCAAAGTGAATCAGTTATACATATACATATATCCACTCATTTTAAAAAATTAATTTATGTTTTGGCTGCACCACACAGCATATGGGACCTTAGTTCCCTGATCAGGGGTCAAACCTGCATCCCTCTGCAGTGGAAGTGTAGAGTCTCAACCACTGGACCATCAAGGAAATCCCACTCCACTCTTTTTAGATTCTTTTCCCATATAAGCCATTACAGAGCATTGAGTAGAGTTCCCTATGCTATAAAGTAGGTCCTTACTAGTTATCTATTTTATATGTAGTACTATGTATATGTCGAAGAAGCAATGGCAACCCACTCCAGTACTCTTGCCTGGAAAATCCCATGGTCGGAGGAGCCTGGTGGGCTGCAGTCCATGGGGTCGCTAGGAGTCAGACACAACTGAGCGACTTCACTTTCACTTTTTACTTTCATGCATTGGAGAAGGAAATGGCAACCCACTCCAGTGTTCTTGCCTGGAGAATCCCAGGGACGGGGGAGCTTGGTGGGCTACCATCTATGGGTTCGCACAGAGTCGGACACGACTGAAGCGACTTAGCAGCAGCAGTGGCAGCAGTATGTATATGTCAATCCCAATCTTCCAATTTATCCTTTCCTACCTCTTATCCCCGAGTAATTGTAAGTTTGTTTTCTACATCTGTAATTCTATTTCTGATAAGTTCATTTGTACCCTTTTTTTAGATTCCACATATAAGCAACATTATATGATGTTTGTCTTTTCTGTTTGACTAACTTGTACTCAGTATGACTGCTTGGGGAGTGATTTTGGGCAAGTAGAACTAAGTGGGATTACCTATTGTTTTAGGGGCCATTTAAAATGGAAGATGTGGCACTGACTGTTTCCCCTGGATGGACACAGCTGGATTCATCTCAGGTGAACTTGTATGGAGATAAAAGGCAGGAGACCCGTGGCAGCCTGACCTCCTTGGGTAAGACTGATGGGCATTGATTTCTTCTAAGATCTCCTGGCTTCCTTTGTATATTAGCATTTACTAGGCTATTAGAAGCTGTTTGAATTATGTTTAGCATTAGAACCGCCATATCTGAATCCCAACTACTAACTGGCTATGTGACTAGTTTATTAATCCTTCTGAGTCTTGCTTTTTCTAAAACAACAACAACAACAACAAAAATATATATATATAAATATTTGGCTGTGCCTAGTCTTTGTTGTGGCATGTGGGGTCCTTAGTTGCCACATGTGAAGTCTTTAGTTGCAGCATGGGAACTCTTAGGGCATGTGGGATCTAGTTCCCTGACCAGAGACTCAACCCAGGCCCCCAGCATTGGGAGCACGGGGCGTTAGCCACTGAACCACTAGGGAAGTCCATGGGCCTTGCTTTTTTATCTGTACTGCCAGTGTTCTTGTCAGTTTAGGTGGGATGAAGTAGGTACAGCCTCTAGTTTAGATGTAGCTCATAGTAGATGCTCAGTAAATGCTGATTTCTTCCCCTTCCCTTCCTGTTGCTAGCCCTGACAGGAGAGGAGAGCTGAGGGGTCTCTTCAGGAAATGGACCATGGAACCATAGGGCGAGAGCTAGAAGTGATCTAGAGACTGACTGCAGAGCCTGGCCTTAGAGATGATGCGGTGCAGAGACACACAAGATCGCCTGGCTTGTTTGAGTTCACACAGCTCATTGGCAGCACAGTAGGGGCTCCAACTCAGATCTCCCAGCACTGATGCCAGTTTTACTTGGTGGACCCTGCCTCTGCCTGGGTTCCAGCCAAAAATGACCACACCCTTCAGTGGTCACTGAATTCTGAGTTCCTGCTTTCCCTGTTTCTCACAGAACATTTCAGAAATTCTTTTACTTGCCTTGTTTACTCACCCCCTGCTCAGCCCTTTTAGTGTCTAATCCCAAGCACATGGCCCTGCCTTACTTTCATGGCCCTTCTTACTTTACAGAATTTAGAGCATCTGTGTGTATCCCCAGCACAGTCTTCAGTATTTCTCACCACCTTCCCTCCAGTCTCTCCTTTCCCAGGTTGTACCCTTCTTCCAACAGCCCCATTCTCAGTCTCAGGTCTCCCTCCCCCAAGCATCCCTGTTCTCCTCCTTTATTCCCATCTGTATTCTAATGCTTACATCCTCATCCTTGCCATATCCAGACCTCTGTAATTCTTGCCTCCCTGGGACTCATCACAAAGCTTTCCTCTGTGGCAGGACATAACTGACAGTTGCTGGCCGTTTGTTGTTCAGGTGGTGTGGTGCAACCGAAGATCAGAGAGCTGCCTCCAGATGAGGATCATCCAACACAGGAGCCTGGGCAGATACCACGCCACCTGGGTGAAGCCACTGGCCAGATTCCTGCTTGTGCAGAAGCTGGTGAACAGGAGGGCAGGTTACAAAGAAAGCAGAAAACTGCCACAGGAAACAGGCGGCACTATTGCCATGAATGTGGAAAGACTTTTGCTCAGAGTTCAGGCCTAACCAAGCACAGGAGAATCCACACTGGGGAGAAACCCTATGAATGTGAGGACTGTGGCAAGACCTTCATCGGAAGCTCTGCTCTCGTCATTCATCAGAGAGTTCACACTGGTGAGAAGCCATATGAATGTGAAGAATGTGGCAAGGTCTTCAGTCACAGTTCAAACCTTATCAAACACCAGAGAACTCACACTGGGGAGAAGCCCTACGAGTGTGATGACTGTGGGAAAACATTTAGCCAGAGCTGCAGCCTCCTTGAACATCACAAAATCCATACCGGGGAGAAGCCCTACCAGTGCAACATGTGTGGTAAAGCCTTTAGGCGGAATTCACATCTTCTGAGACATCAGAGGATCCATGGCAATAAAAACCTTCAGAATCCTGACCCTGGACAGAGCTGGGAGAGTCAGGGGCGGAAGGAAAGCCAGTGGGAAAATGTTGAGGCTGCTATGTCTTATAAATGTAATGAATGTGAGAGAAGTTTCACTAGGAATAGAAGCCTTATTGAGCATCAAAAAATCCACACGGGTGAGAAACCCTTTCAGTGTGATACATGTGGAAAAGGCTTCACCCGAACTTCATACCTTATTCAACATCAGAGAAGCCACGTTGGGAAAAAAATTCTATCTCCGTGACCCATGTCTTACATGCCAGAGTTGATGTTCCTTCCTCACTGAACTGAAGCCACCCTGGAACCCTTGCTGACTAGAAAACTGAGCTGAGCTTTATTTCCCACCACGTATCATCAGGTGTTTGTTAGAAAATAGAGTCTGAGATGAATCATCTTCTACAACCTAGAAGGTGATTGAAAAAAAAAAAAACTTGTTTGATAGGAAGCTATGGGAACATTGTCTGGAAGAGGTTGGGCCTGAAATAGTTCTCACCTTTTAGACTTAAATGGGCTTCCAGGCTGTCTAATTAATCACTCTCAGCCAGCATTTTATGATGTCTCTGGGTGGATGGCTCTCTGATTTGGGTGGCTGGTGTTCTGACTGTTCATTTTGCGTATAATTAATCCCTCACCTGTTGGTTGGATCAGTGATGTCTTATCCCCACCCCACTGTGCCTTGTATACAGGTGCTATAAACATTTATTAAATATACCAGTGAAACGACCTTCATAGCTCTGAAAATCTAATGTTTGCATTGCTGATGACTTTTTAAGGCCACTTGTGCTTGTCTAATTCTCTGAGGGTCTAGATTCTGGGTCAATCTAGTATATTTATTGCCAAGTACATAAGATTGTCAGAGTTGGGGTAGTGTGTGTGTGTGTTAGTTGCTCAGTCATGTCCAACTCTTTGCGACACCATGGACTGTAGCCTGCCAGGCGCTGCTGCCCAAGGGATTCTCCAGGCAAGAATACTGGAGTGGGTTGCCATTCCCTTCTCCAGGGGATCTTGCCAACTAAGGGATCAAACCTGGGTCTTCTGTATTGCCTGCAGATTCTTTACCGTCTGAGAGTTGAGGTAGAGGAATCCATATTTCTTCACCAGCATAGGAGTTATAGTAAAAATGCCTTAAACAGCTTCTTTATCATTAAGACATTGTGAGACTGTTGCATCCAAACAACTTCAGTCTGTAGTCAGCGTTAATGATATTAGTTCATATTAATTGTGCTATTCTTTAGGGAAAACCTTTCACATTCAGGTAAATACAAAACAATTGATCAAGTCAGACCAAAATGGTTATGTATCTTGATATAAATAAATCCTATGATGCTCAACAGCTTGTTTCTCACTTTTTGGTTATCTTGGACCTAACCAAGTGCCAAGATACCATTGATATCCCTCTCTCCCAACTTAGAGCCCACGATGCATCAAGGCTTATGCCAGCTAGGCTTAAACTTCTTCCAGGCTAGAGGATTCACACCAGATATTTATAACAAGTATCATTCATGTTTTCAAAACTGCCCTGTGGTTGGGGAGAGGAAGATTGGGTCAAAGGCAGCCAACGATGATAGAGACCTGAATATGGGTGGTAGGAGAAAATATATCTTTTTGGAAACACATTGGGAGTCCTGGGATCTGACAGAAATGATTCCATAACGTCCAAAGTATCAACCTGTGAAGTCAAGACTGTCAATAAGAATTTCTTGGTATCTCCTATTTTCACTCAGATCACCTTCTGTGAAGCTCTTCAAAGACCAATACCATCTTCATAGGTGTGAGTGCCCTCTCCCCAGCTTCCAGCTTTACCAGATTATGCCAAGAATGGATTCTGCTTTGATGAAATCCTGGACCAGTTTTGTTCAGTCACAAGCAGAACGTTTTCTGTTCTCCAGTCCCTTGCTGGATTCCTGCTCTGAAGAACCCCAGGCTGACTAGGGACTTTGTAAACTGTAGGCCTCTCCCAGTATCACTTCCCTTGGGTCTTTCATTGCCTTCATTATTCCCTCATTGGAGTATAATTTAAAACTAGTTTTCTAAGAACCTGCAGACTTTCTCCAGTTAACCTTTTAAGCCTGTAAAAATTTCCTTTTATATTAACTGTATTATGGGTACCTCCATAAAGCTTACCATTTCCTCTTCTCTCCTTACCTTTATTTTTCCTAAATGTTTGTTAATAGCCCTGATCTTAAACACTGTTCTTTTTTTTTTTTTTTTTGGTATTTGTTTCTTATGTCATGTGAAGAGATATACATGAGAACCTTTTACAAATCAGAAAGCATTATACACTTACTCAATAAGTATTATCTATTGAGATTAACAAAGGACCACTGTGCCTCCTTTCACTCTTTCTGCTCCTTCTGAAGCTAAAAATCTTCTCCATGGAGGAGGGGAAGATTGTAGAAAAATAATTTTCAGTGCCTCCTGTTCCTGACAATGAAGGGGATAAAGCATAGACACACACATGCATACATACTTGGGCTTAGACTTTCAGTATAATAACATTGATAAGACTTGCACATAAAAATAAGACAGTGCCAGAGCTGGGACTCCATGCTTCCACTGCTGGGTGCATGGGTTCAATCCCTGGTTGGGGACTTAAGATCCTGCATGCCATGCAATACAGCCAAAAAAAAAAAAAGTTTTTTAAATAAGGCAATATCCTGATCAGTGACTTGTGAATGATGAACTGAATACTGTGAAAGTTCCGAGGAGAGAAATGTTACTTCTGCTGTGTGCTATTTTTATTATATTGACAGGCTGATATATTAGCTGCAGAGACTAAAGGAGTTATCAGATTTAGTAACTAAGGCAAGTTTGAAGAAGTAGTGCATTGTAAGGGCCTTCAGTGCCAGAGCAAGGGGTTGGAATTTTATTCAGTAACACTGACATTTTTATGATAAAAATATTTAGGAAGCTGTCTGGCACTATTGTATGATTTCAGATTAAAAAATTATTTTTCTGATAGGCTTTTGGACACCCCACTTTCATATATAACAGGTGTGTGTTTATAAGTAAGTGAATTATAAAATGGGTTTTAACTCTAGCCTATTTAAAAGGATGGTCAAAAAATTATTTTCAGATGAAAATTAGACCCAGTAAAAGAAGCTACGTAGTTAAGATATAGTCAGTATATAAAGTGAAATAAAATATCACTTTTCATGTTTTTAAAAGTTGTTTCTAGGAATTTTAGTGTCAGCTGGCCATTCACTTCTCCAACTGAAGCAATGCTGAAATCTACCATTTTATTTTTCCTTCCATTTCATAAATAAGTAATTAATTATAACTAATTTTTTTAACTTGGGTAAAATGAGTAGTTACAATGAAAAAAGATTTTTTATGAATAGCCCTCCTAGATATGTTCTTATTTTTTAAATGGATTTACTTGGCTGGACCAAGTCTTAGTTGTGGCATGTGGGATCTTATTTCCCTGACCAGGGATTAAAGCTGGGCCCCCTGCATCGGGAGCTTGGCATCTTAGCCACAGGACCACCAGTGAAGTCCCCTAGACGTGGTCTTAATTTTGATAAATATGTGTGCAATCCTACCAAAGATTCTGTTTCTCTGCCTTCTTTAAAGGAAAGAATAAATAGAGTGCCAGCTTACCTCACAGAATTGTGAGGATCTATCCTACAAAAAAGAAGTGCTGGGTAAATAATCTGAAAATATTAACATTGACAGAGAAATGGAGATTAAATGCTCTGTTAGCTGAAACCTCTATATATTGGAATGACAATTGTTTAATAGTAAAGGCTGTCTAAAAACACTAGTATTAACAGTGTTGATTTTATCTTGTAATGATGTCCCAAGTCATCTGTGTGGTTGCATCTCAGTTATTCATATGAGAACTTTAACCACTCGGTAAACTTAATTTACCTACATTTCTCTAAACACACTTTTTAGTCTGTCTTTTGTTATTCCTCATGATAGTTAAAATTGGGTCTGATGGATTCAAATGAGAAAACTTGTTTTTGGTCAGCTCTGTAGATGTGGTACCTATTTTGAATGTTTCAAGTGAAGTTACTACTACAGAAATACTTGGGGATGATTATTTTCCTGTGAATTTTTTTGTTAGCATATTATTTTTAGAAATATCCTTTATTTCTGTGTCTACCCACATTTCTCACTTTATCTATGGCATTAGCAATTCCTTTTTGTTTACTGCATCAACTGAGACCTTGGAATTTCAGCACAGCAAGCATTCCTGGTCTCTTTTCCCAATTAATGACTGAACATTATGATATATTCTTGCCTGTTCCATGTATTTTGTTTATTAGGAATTGAGTTGTCATCCAAAAGCCTATGCACAACTTTCTAAATTCCTGTTTTTATTCTAATTTCTAAGCCACTTCAAATTTTTGAGGGTCTAAAAAAAAACTGAGCAATCCTAATGTAACTTATTTGTATAAAATAATAAATCATGTGATTATTCCTTTTGTCTCAGTGAATTCTTAAACAGCTAAAACACTGCATAATTTCCAGGCTGTTAGAAAATAATTATACTTTCAGATATTAACTAAAGTGTTAAAACTTTGAACCATTTCCTTCCCTCTGTTCTCCAATTCTGCCCATCAGCATTGGGAGTCTGGGAAATGGAATTTGTAGCCTTTCTGATGCACTACAGTTCAGGGTATAGGACTGGTGTGGCAAAAGTGAAAGTTGCTCATTCCTGTCCGACTCTTTGCGACCCCATGGACTATACGGTCCATGGAATTCTCCAGGCCAGAATACTGAAGTGGGTGGCCTTTCCCTTCTCCAGGGGATCTTCCCAATCCAGGGATCCAACCCAGGTCTCCCACATTGTGGATGGATTCTTTACCAGCTGAACCACAAGGGAAGCCTGGACTGGTGTGAGGCTGAGACATATTTGCTTACAGATAATCTATAAAAGTTACCTTATCCATTGTGATATGTATGGTGAAATACATGTGACCATTCATTTATAATACTCCCTCCTATTTGCCAGTTTCTAAGGAAGCATAGAGTCCCTTGGATTGCAAGGAAATCAAACCAGTTAATCCTAAAGGAAATCAGTCCTGAATATTCACTGGAAGGGACGGATGCTGAAGCTGAAACTCCAATACTTTAGCCACCTGATGCAAAGAACTGAATCCTTGGAAAAGACCCTGATGCTGAGAATGATTGAAGGTGGGAGGAGAAGGGGATGACAGAGCCTGAGATGGCTGGATAGCATCATGGAATTGATGGACATGAGTTTGAGCAAGCTGCAGGAGTTGGTGAAGGACAGGGAAGCCTTGCATGCTGCAGTCCATAGGGTCACAAAGAGTTGGACACAACTGAGCCACTGAACTGAAGGAAGCATATTTTATGGCAGAGCACCATGCCAGTCCTTATTCCCTAAAAGCACTTTACTAAAATTCTACTTGGATCAAATGACCTAACTTGGTTATATTTACTTTCTCCATTTTATTCGTTGACCCTAGCATCAGGAAAACACCATTGCTAAGTTCTATCAGCAATAGCCACAGGACTGGAAAAGGTAGTTTTCATTCCAAACCCAAAGAAAGGCAATGCCAAAGAATGCTCAAACTACCGCACAATTGCACTCATCTCACACGCTAGTAAAGTAATGCTCAAAATTCTCCAAGCCAGGCTTCAGCAATACGTGAACCGTGAACTTTCAGATGTTCAAGCTGGTTTTAGAAAAGGCAGAGGAACCAGAGATCAAATTGCCAACATCCACTGGATCATGGAAAAAGCAAGAGAGTTCCAGAAAAATATCTATTTCTGCTTTATTGACCATGCCAAAGCCTTTGACTGTGTGGATCACAATAAACTGTGGAAAATTCTGAAAGAGATGGAAATACCAGACCACCTGACCTGCCTCTTGAGAAACCTATATGCAGGTCAGGAAGCAACAGTTAGAACTGGACATGGAACAACAGACTGGTTCCAAATAGGAAAAGGAGTACGTCAAGGCTGTATATTGTCACCCTGCTTATTTAACTTCTATGCAGAGCACATCATGAGAAACACTGAGCTGGAAGAAGCACAAGCTGGAATCAAGATTGCCAGGAGAAATATCAATCACCTCAGATATGCAGATGACACCACCCTTATGGCAGAAAGTGAAGAGGAACTAAAAAGCCTATTGATGAAAGTGAAAAACGAGAGTGAAAAAGTTGGCTTAAAGCTCAACATTCAGAAAACGAAGATCATGGCATCTGGTCCCATCACTTCATGGGAAATAGATGGGGAAACAGTGGAAACAGTGTCAGACTTTATTTTTTGGGGCTTCAAAATCACTGCAGATGGTGATTGCAGCCATGAAATTAAAAGATGCTTACTCCTTGGAAGGAAAGTGATGACCGACCTAGATAGTATATTGAAAAGCTGAGATACTACTTTGCCAACAAAGGTCTGTCTAGCCAAGGCTATGGTTTTTCCAGTGGTCATGTATGGATGTGAGAGTTGGACTGTGAAGATAGCTGAGCGCCAAAGAATTGATGCTTTTGAACTGTGGTGTTGGAGAAGACTGTTGAGAGTCCCTTGGACTGCAAGGAGATCCAACCAGTCCATCCTAAAGGAGATCAGTCCTGGGTGTTCATTGGAAGGACTGATGCTGAAGTTGAAACTCCAGTACTTTGGCCACCTCATGCGAAGAGTTGATTCATTGGAAAAGACCCTGATGCTGGGAGGGGTTGGGGACAGGATGAGAAGGGGATGAGAGAGGATGAGATGGCTGGATGGCATCACCGACTCGATGGACATGAGTTTGAGTGAACTCTGGGAGTTGGTGATGGGCAGGGAGGCCTGGTGTGCTATGATTCATGGAGTCGCAAAGAGTCGGAAACGACTGAGCTACTGAACTGAACTGAACTGAAGTTCTGTCTTAGCTTTCCTGTCGCATTCCAAGTCTGCTAATTGAGCAGGTCAACTTAACTATAGAGAACCAAAATGAAGGTAGTGTCTATACACATTTTAAGATCGGGGGAAACAATCTTTTGCATGAAATATTTGCCATTTTAGAGAGCAAACAAAGTGTATGCAGAGCGTGATTCCCAACCACAGTTTCTGAAGAGATCATCTAGGTAAAGAGACAATCTGGATTAAGTTGGATGCCTCCCTGTGTTTCTGTGAATTTAAGAATACAAATCATAACTCCAGCCTTCACTTAACTCAGGCCGATCTCAAATTTTAATTTTAAAATAAGTTCTGGGGTTTGCTTCCAAGTGGGACTTGGTAGTCATTAAAAAACGTATCTCTGCTATGAAAATAGTGGACGAGGTCCTTCTTAAGAGGTAAACAAGAGGAGTGGGAGAAGTGGAGAACCTTCAACAAGGGGTAAAGATAAAGAGAGCCGGAGTGAGACTGGTAGAAGAGAATGGTGTCAAGATGCTTAAAGGCAAATAACCAGGTAAAGAACGGAGTGATTGAACAGTAGAGGGATTCACTGACGGCGAATTCCTCTTCTAAATATTCCCACGGGGCTCAACTTGGGGAATGTAAATCCCCAAAACAGGCGCTGCCACGCCCTCTTTATCTGCTTTCCAGAAGAGCGCTCCTAGCAGCCTCACCTAAAAAGGGACCTTGCAGCCGACACGCGGATTAAGATCTTCGCCTGGCAACCGCCGGAAGCGGAAGTCGTGCACTGGACCGTTGCCAGTGCGCCTGAGGGAGCGAAACTGCCGGCCAGTCAGGATCCCTGTTGTAACCACCGGTGTGAAAGACCGGCCCATGGCGCCAGTGTCCCAGTCCAGCTATCCAGAGGACACCCCGGGCTCTGGGAGACAGCGACGCAGCTCTTCCGATAGCCCGCCATCCGCGCAGGCCAGACAGTCCCCTTGGGTCAGCCGTACTCACTCCCGCGACCGCGAATGCCTCAGGCCTTCGTGGAGTGGGTCGGGTGTTGGAGCTTCTTACCCCTTTATCCGCCCTGAGTCTCGAAAGCGGCCCCCCGGGCTCCGCAACTATGACTTCTCATCCTCTTCTTTCTCCTGTGGAGGGTACCGTTACCATCAACACCACTATGTGGGCGACAGGCAGTGGGTGGAGGACTGTGAGAAAGAGAAGGAGGAGAGCTATCGCCAGAGGCGGCTGAAAGAGAGAGAAAGGATTGGGGAGTTGGGAGCTCCTGAGGTATGGGGGCTGTCTCCAAAGTTTCCTGAGCCAGATTCTGATGAACACACCCCGGTTGAGGATGAAGAGGTAAAGACCAAGAAGAGCAGCAGTTCAGATACCAGCTCCGTAGAAAAACGGAAAAAGGCCAGTCGTTCAAAAAATAAAAGGAAAAGAAAGAAAAAGTCCAAAAGAAAACATAGGACATATTCTGATAATAGTGACAGTGATTCGGACTCCGACACTAATTCCAGCTCTAATGATAAAAAGAGAGCAAAAAAAGTCAAGAAGAAAAAGAAACGCAGAGCTAAAAAGCCCAAGAAAAAGAAGACTAAGAAGACTAAAAAAGAATCCAGTGGCTCAAGCTATGAGGATTCAGAAGACGAGTTGCCAGAAGACATCTGGATTGAGCAGTCAAAGATTGCAGATAACATGGATCTAATAGGTCCAGAGGCACCTATTATACACACCTCTCAAGATGAGAAGCCTTTGAATTATGGCCATGCTCTGCTTCCAGGTGAAGGTGCAGCTATGGCTGAGTATGTAAAAGCCGGAAAGCGTATCCCACGAAGAGGTGAAATTGGGTTGACAAGTGAAGAGATTGCTTCTTTTGAATGCTCAGGTTATGTTATGAGTGGTAGCAGGCATCGCAGGATGGAGGCTGTGCGCCTGCGTAAAGAGAATCAGATCTATAGTGCTGATGAGAAGAGAGCCCTTGCATCCTTTAACCAAGAAGAGAGACGGAAGAGAGAGAATAAAATCCTAACTAGTTTCCGAGAGATGGTGTACCGAAAAACAAAAGGGAAAGATGATAAATAAGGACTTTTGTTCCATAGCAGGACTTTCAACAATTTTAAATGACCAAAATTAAAAGGCTTTATGGTGCTACTGTACCAACTGTAAGTTCCTTAAGAAAAAGCTGCTTTTTTAGATTTCTTTAACAATATATTTTGTTAATTTTAACTGTAAAAGTAATATGTATACATGTTTTTAAAAATATTCAAACACTATAGGAGGAGAGTCAGTAGAATGTGAGTCTTCTACCCCCATCCCTAATCCTTCCCTCCTAAGAAATCTCTTTTTGGCATTTTCTTTATCTATCCATGAATCCTGTTTATGTAAAAGCATGTTTATTGCAGGATAAAAGTTGAAGCTATTAACCTAAAGGGTTGTTGTTTTCCCTGTTGCTTCCTCATGGAGCCATTCATTTACCCAAGGAAAACCAGGAGAACCCCGGAAAAAACAAAGGATTCAATTGAGTGTATACTTCTGGTTTGCATTTAACAGAGTTAAAAGTTAGTTTTATTGGCTCATTTTCCTCTTCTAGCCTGTTTCCCTGAAATAATAGGCTGCCAAAGCTCCTGAGTTTGGTTATGTATTTCCTGGTCCACGTATGAAGAGAGAAGGAAAATTTTTGTTTTGGCATTCCAAATAAGACTACTGAGACTCAGCCTAATTAGATTAGCTTAGGTCACATGCTTCCCCCAAACCTCCCCTCCTGCCTTCCCCCCACCCCCCCGCCACCACCTGCTTCCGGATATATCATTGCTGCGGAAATAGAATGACTTACTCCTGATCTGCCGAGTTGCTCACCTTATGGGCTATGTGGGCAAGGAATGGATACCTGAGTATCCATATTAAAGTAATGTTAGGAAGGCAGGGGTAGGCAACCAACAGGTGCCCACTACAGTGCTGAATGACTTGAAAAAAAAAAAAATATATATATATATAGTACATGCACTGAAAGCCAATATTATCTTGAAAAACTTGGCTATGACTATCAGAAGCCAAGGACCTGATTGAAAGAGTCCTAGGGTTTACCCATAAAAATAGACATTAAAAAGATAACGATCCAGAGTTGTTGGGTATTCCAATGAGTAGATTAGGTGCCAGCTAGATGAGGAGAAAGAGCAAAAGGAGGAGGTATAAAGAAATGGTTGGTAGAGCTCATGAAAAGATCAGATCAGGAAGGACCACATGGACAAGAGAGTTAACATGGAGAGACTGGCTAGCACCAGTGCTGAGAAGATTTACAGTGAGCTCCACTTGTGGTCTGTGATAAGACCTTATTGTCATCTAGTGATACCTGACCAAGCTCAGACTTCAGTACAAATGAAAACTATCTAATTTGGATAAGCCCCTTTTCAAGCCTCAAGACCCTGGAAAGCCCACAGAGCTGAAAGTCAAAAGATGTGGCTCTAGAATCTGGCAGGGCATAGTTGATGTAGAGAGGCACTTTTACCCCAGTATGTAACTTGACAGACACTGGATCACATTAGCTTGAGATTTTCCCAAAGAGGGTTGAGTGAAAGCCCTCTTGTTAGGTATATATATTTCCATTTATACCACACTATACAGAAGAATCTACATAGCTTGGAGATGTTTTATATCAATGCATATATCTTTTAATGACTTTATAGTATTCTAATGTATGGATGAACCATATTATATCTGATATTTAAGATTTTTTTGTATTTTGCTATTATACAATACTTTTAGTGAAAATCTTTGTAGATGTATGAGTGTTATCATCTATAGCATGCTCATATAAAAATAGAATTAATTATTGGGTGAAAAAGAATGCTTTGTGTCATCTAAAAATGGCCATCTAGAAGTGGAATTATTGAATCAAAGGGAAGGTATTTACTAATACAAGTGCTTTCCATGTACTAGGCAACATAGCAGATATTAGGGATAAACCAAAAAGCAAATTAGGCTTGATACCTGCCATCATAGAATTTTACATGCTAACTTGGGGAGACAGACTTTAAATAGTTAACAGACAAATAATTATAAATTGTAGTATGCTATGAAGAAAAGGGGCTAGAGCCAGAAATGGTGGACGTTTTTGATAGAGTGGTCAAAGTCTAAGAATATTACATTTAACCTCAAAGTGCTTTTAATGGCCATTGTAACATTGCTTTCCAAAGAGGATGCACTGGTTTACACACTCACCTGCCAATATTGTATTTCTAAACCTTTTGAATCTGAATCTTTGCCAATCTGATAGGTGAAAATGGCATTTCATTTTTATTTAAGAGTATGGTTGAGTATGTATAATAATTGTAATTCTTTTTTGTGTGTGAATTATCCACATTATATATTTGTGTATCTTCCTACTGAGTTTCTGAACTTTTTCTTATTGATCATAAGAACTCTTCAAATAATAAATCAGTTCTTTATTACAGAACTTGAAGATATTTCTCCCTTATTTGACTTTTGAATTGCCATTTTGGGAAACACTTAATCATGTTCCCTTTAAGCTCTAAAAGCTCTGGTAGCCATTCAGTGAATTGTCTTTCTCACGTGAGGAAAAGATGCAGCTCAGAAACTGTGGCTCCTAAGTAAACCAAGGTAAGATTGGTGGACTTCTGTCTCTCTCTTTTGGCTGCACCAAGCTGTATACAGGATCTTATTTCCCTCTGCACTGGAAGCCTGGTGTCCTGACCCCTGGATCCCTTGGGAATTCCTCGTCTCTTTGCTCTTAACCTAATAAATTCAGCTGCATTTTTATGAAGATACTTATGAAGTTTCACTATCAAGCATGAGGGAGGTTTTTTGGTTTGAGATGTGTGTATGTGTGTTTTTCCATATAAAGGAAGCATCCATCTATTCCTATTTTATTAGGAGTTTCCGCATTTATTCAGAAATGTTTGCTGAATTTTATTAAATTACACTTTAGCATTTGTAGTTATTAGTCTATTAATATGCTGGTTTTAAAGTTATGGATTTCCTAGAATTAAACTATGAATTAGGTTTATTAGAGTTATTTGGAAGTTTTTGATTATTTAGAACAATGATTGACTACAAATTTTTCTATGTCATAATTCAAAGTAATGAATGAGTATGGGTGGAAGCAGACAGAATAGTGGAAAGAATCATTACAAAAAGATACTTGTATCTCATGGCTATAATGCAATAGTTCCTCTTACTGATCATATAGAAAAGGAAGCTTTTATTTTAAACATCGTGGACCTGGACCTGATGGAAACATATAGATGACCATTTTGTTTACAGAAATGAGGATAATCTTAGAAAATGAAAATCTCAAGTTCAAAAAGTGATTTGTGTTATTAGTGAAATGTAGCTCTGTCTTGGTAAAAATGGTATTTTGATTTATTCTCACTTTATCTACCTGTACCGCTTCCAAAAAATACAGCCTACTTAAAAATGCACACCTTGAATTCTTGTTAAAAAGCTCTTCTTTGTCTAGCTTCATTGTGTTTTTATTTTCATGGGATATCCAATGCAATGACAGTAATCTCAGCCTTGATAATATGAGTGATATTTAAGCCAACCATGGTAGGGAGTTTGAAAGTGGTAATAAATGAATTAGGATATATTTGCTTCCTTTTAAAATCGAAATTTATGTTTACCTCTTGTATAATTTTTTTTTGAGGGAAAGCTCTTGAAAAAAATGAGATATGTATTTTCCCTGCAGGACAGAATTATTAACTTTTAATTAGTAAAATATTCACATTGATTGGATTTGTTAGCCTAAGGAAAAGTTTTTAAATATACACATTTTACTTTAACTTTTTTTTAAGTTAAACTTTTAAAAGATATTTTTAAGTTTTTGACACACAAGGGGAAAAAGAACTCTCCTGATAATGGAATTTTTTTTCTGTTATGATCATTTCAGGCTTGAAACAATATGAATTGTGTGATAAAACAATGGTTAGTAAGATACTTGTTTCAAAACTACCAACTGATTAAACCAGTTTGTTCGGATTTTTTTAAGGGTTTATTTTGTTCACAGATAATAAAAATACAGTTTGTGATGATGTGGGCAAGAGAGGGAATACTTCTGTTTTCTTTGGCAGAATTTATTTTAGTCGTGACACCACCCTACCCCCACCCCTACCCTTCGCATACTTTGCAGAAAATAATGCTTGATTATTCTCTCCCTTAGTAATAGACTGTAATTGAGGAGGACCCTATGGGATCTTCCTGGTACAAACACCTCCCTTCTATCCTCTGCTGTAGCTCCTCTCTGATGTACATAGATAATAATATCTGATGCACTCTCCTGAGTTGTTTTACAGATGCTAACATTACCACCAAATGGAAGAAATGAAATACTTGATCATGCCTCTAGACCTCCAGGCCCAAAGTACCAATAAGGTGACTCAGACTGCCTTATTTGCCTGGGTAAAGAATCTGCCTGCAATGCAGGAGGCCAGGTTTGGATCCCTGGATCGGGTAGATTCCCTGGAGAAGGGTATGGCTACCCACTCCAGTTATTCTTGCCTGGAAAATTTCATGGACAGAGGAGCCTGGCAGCCTACAGTCCATAGGGTTGCAAAGACTCAGACACAACTGAACAACTAATACTTCACTAAGTAGTAGTAATGTTAACCGCTCTGTTACCTCAACACCAACCAGTCAGAGAACTGTGCAAGAGCTGATCACGTTCCTGACAACCCCGCCTCCCTCACCTGACTTTTAAAAAATGCTTTGGTGAAACCCTTTGAGGAGTTGGGGTAGTTTTGAGGACACACCAAGAAGAGTTTGCCTTGCTTGGTCCTGCAATAAACCTCTCTGCTTTAAAACGCCCACATTTGGTTTCTTTGGCCTACTGCATCCAGCACACAACCTTGCATTTGGTAACATGCCTTAATTTTTTGTTACCTTAAACCTGGCAAATATACATTCATTGTATATTTGCATATGTACATATATACATGTTCAACTTAAAAACACTTTTACATTTATTTTTGCCACTGTATTTGATAACTTTTTTAATTGGGGAGAATAGTAAAATATGTGTCCGTGTCTTAATTATGTGAGTGAGCAAAGTGGAATACCGGCTGTGATAACACTAAAGTGAGCTGGCCTGTTTCCGTGCCTGTGTGGACTAAGGCCCACCAGGTTCCTCTCTCCATGGGATTTCCCAGGCAAGAATACTGGAGTGGGTTGCCATTTCCTACTCCAGAGGATCTTCCCAACCTAAGGATCAAACTTGTGTCTCTAAAGTCTCCTGCATTAGCAGGGTGATTACCGCTAAGGTTGGTAGCCCATGGGGTCGCAAAGAGTTGGACACGACTAAGCGACTGAACCGAACTGAGGGAACCTGGAAAGCCCCAAAACACGCCAGCTTTCACGAATTTGCGTGTCATCTACATAAACGAAATAAATTTCGGGTTATAAACTTAAGAAACCTAAAAACACACCTGGACGCCCCTCCCAGCTTTGGGCACCCCTCCCAGCCTCTGGACTCCGAGACCGCTCAACCAACTACTAGCCTGAATTTGGCCGCCTCGTAGGAGCGCCATCGAGCCGCAGTCCTCCAGCATTCCTAGAGCGACGGTCAAAAGCGCCGCGGAGCGAGAGCGGCCGCTCAGTAAAGAGCTAACAAGCTGCTTGAAAGCTTTTGGCTTTTCCCTTGGGTCCTTGGAGGGGTGAGTGGTGATTGCGCTCCAGTTTGGGGAGTAACTGCGGCCCGTGGGCCGGGGAGCAGCTGATTCCTTGCGGGTGCGGAGAAGCCTTACCCAATGGAGGAGACGTGTGGACTCTGAGCGGGCGAGGACAGGAGATGTCAATCTTGGGGCCTAGGAGAGGAATGATGCTGTGGTTCTTGTTTATAGAGGCACAATCTTCTGCGTGTGTGTGTGTGTGTATATATATATTTATCCATTGAGCTCAAGTTTAAATATGTATAAAGTTAAGCCTTAGAAGGTGACTTTGAGCAAAAGCCTGAGGGAGGTTTAAAAAACCTACGTGGCCTTTGCAGACACGAATTTTCTAGTAAGGGGCAACAGCAAATGCAAAGGCGCTAAAGCAGGAGCTCGCTTATCATACTCGACGAGTAGCTGGGAGCCCAGAGTGGTTGGAGCACAGTGAACAAGGGGAAGGTGTGTAGAAAATGCTGTCAGAGAGATGGGGGTGGGAGGAGGCCTGTAGAAAAAGTGGGTGTTGTGTAAGGAACTTGTTGATTTCTTGATGTGGAAAGAGTATTAGGAAGGTTTTGAGCAAAGGAAAAACATCTGACAGGTTTTTAAGCGTCTGCAGCCAGGAACTCAAGATGAGACCAGACTGGAAGGCAAGACTGGAATCGGGTGACTGGAGACAGGAAGAACGCTGCTTTCTCAGCTTTTAGGCTGTCAGGCAGGTGACTTCTCTTACTGGGGAAAGTCAGCCTTTTTGTTCTATTCTGGCTTTCACCCGATTGGATGAAGTCCACTCACATTAATAAAAGCCATCTGCTCTACTCAGTCCACTTATTTAAATGTTAATCTCATCCGAAAACACCCTCACAGAAACACCCTCTGTAATGTTTGGCCAAATATCTGGGTACCCGGTGGTGCAGTCAAGTTCTCAAAGAAAATTCACCATCATAATACCTAACTATTTTCTGGCTAACAATCATTACTTTCATGGACATCTTTTCACTTTTTTTAAGAATACAGTTGACTCTTGAACAATACTGGTTAGCGGCCCATGGTGAAGTCGGAAATCCAAGTATAACTTTACAGTCAGCTCTCTCTACTCACAGGGCCACATAGCAGATTTGGCCTATTTGAAAAAAAAAGAAAGCCATGTATAAGTGGACCCATGTAGTTCACTCTCCTGTTGTTTAAGGGTCAGCTGCAGCAGGATTGGCATTTTAGATTGTAAATCCTGTTTTGACAAATAAGTATCAGCTGGGAGTGATACTATATAACAGTGAACTAAATTTGGAACCTAACTGGGCACAGCCACTAAGTGAGTGAGCCTTATACTATACTGATTCAGAAGTGTGTGCCAACAATTGGCAGATACTATTTCACTTATCTCTAGAGTCACTCAAGAGTCATCAGAATCAAGAGTCCCCACATACCAAGAGCCTGTTCAAAAGATTAATGGTATAATTCTCTGAATTTTGTTGTGTGGTTTTTTTTAAGGTTGTGCTGGGTCTTCATTGCTGGGCATGGGGGTTTCCCTTCATTGCAGTGTATGGGCTTCTCATTGAGGTGGTTTCTCTTGTTATGGAGCACAGGCTCAAAGGCATATGGGCTTCAGTAGTGCAGCTTTTGGGCTCAGTAGTTGCCATTCCTGGGCCCCAGAGCATAGGCTTAACAGTTGTGGGACACAGGCTTAGTTGCTCTGAGGCGTGTGGGATCTTCCCAGACCAGGGATGGAATCCATGTCTCGTGCATTGGCAGGTGGATTCTTAACCACTGAGCCACCAGGAAGACTCTCTGAGTTCATTTTGACATGTTGCATTTGATAGGCTTTTGTAAGGTGCCCAGGAACCAGATAGCCAGAAGAAAAATCTTTCAGAGGTCTGGGCAGAAAAATAAGGAAATCATTGGCATAAAGATAGTACATAACATACCTGTCCTCTATGCTACCCTCTCCTAGCTTAGGTCCTATATTTCTTTTTCCTTTCAATGTCCTGTTTTTTGAAAGACTAATTTTTGCTTACTTGTGCCATTTTTCTCATTTTCCTGTGACTAGATGACTGTTCTCTCTATCCAATGACCAGAATTGCCTTTACAGCGGTTGCAGTGACCTCTGTTTGTTTTTTTTTAAATAATATTTATTTAAATAAATTCATTTGGCTGTGCTGGGTCTTAGTTGTGACATGCTGGATCTTCTAGATGTGGCATGTGGGATCTAGTTCTCTGGCCAGGGATTGAACTCAGGACCCCTGCATTTATTGCAAAGAGTCTTGGCTGCTGGACTGTCAGGGAAGTCACTGACTTTTTTTGTTTTTGTTTGTGTTTTTTAGAAATACTAATATAGTTATTGGCTCCCCTGATGATTCGGCAGTAAAGAATTCACCTGCAGTGCAGGAGATGCAAGAGACACGGGTTTGATTCCTGGGTCAGGACGATCCTCTGGAGGGAGGACATGGCAGCCCGCTCCAGTATTCTTGCCTGGAAAATCCTATGGACAGAGAAGCCTGGTGGTCTACCAGTCCATAGGGTTGCAAAAAGTCAGATGCTACTGAGCACGATATAGTTATGGAGAAGGAGACGTGGAAAGTTTTGGGGTTTTTCTGTTTGTTTTGGTTTTAATTTTTGGCTGTAGATGGGTCTTCATTGCTGTGTGCAAGGCTTTCTCTAGTTGCAGTGAGTGAGGACTACTGTCTAATTGAGATGCCCTCATTTACCTCAAAACATGTCTCTGAATTAGGTATTATCTTCATTTTACAAATGAGTGAACAGTGTAGTGACAGAGTGGGATTGGAACCCAGGCCAGTCTGAGGCTCAGGCTCGTTCCACCACTCCACACCTGTAGAAACAGATCCCCTTGTCTCTTGGATTCTACTGTCTTTGTTTTTCTACCTTTCTGGTTATTCCTTCTTACTTCTCTTCCTTACACATAGGTGTCTCCCAGGTCCCAGCCCCATTTACCCTTTTCCCAGCCATAACCAACAACTACCCAGAACATGTGAGGTTTTCCAACAGCTCTGTGCTCAGGTTTTTCTCTGTCTGGAAAACCCTTTCTGTATTTTCTTGTCTGACTTTCACATGTCTTTTATGAGTCAGAAGGGTTACCTTCAAGAGGTCTTTTCTGACCTGCTAATAGGGATTAAGTGTCTTACCATTGAGCTCTGCTAGCATCCTGTGTCTACCTTCACCGTGGCACTTAATACATTCAACTGTAATTGCTTATTTACTTGATTTCTTGTGGGGCAGAGAGCTATAGAGGCCAGAGGTTCTTTCATCTCTGTATCTCCAGCAACTAAAGAGTGTGGCACCTAGACAATGAATGAGGTAAGTTGTGAATATCCTTATGTTCTTTTAGTTAATTCTGATATTGGCTTTAATGAATGAACGTACAAACAGTTTTATTCATTTTGTGTCTTTTTTCTCCCTCTCAACTTTTGAAGAATTTTCAAATCTACTGAAAAGTTGTAAGAATAGTATGGTCAATACTATATACCCCTCAGGTAGCAGCTCTTGTCAACTTCCTGCTACATTTGTGTTTTTTCTCTCTCCCTCTCTCCACATACCTCTCCACAGACTCCCCTCTCCTTGCAACATTTGAAAATAAGTTTTAGTACTGTCTTCTGAGAATACGGCTATTCTCTTACATGACCACAAAACTGTATCCCACCCAAGGAGACTCTCAGATCTACACACTTCTTCTGTGAAGGGCCAGAATAGCTGAGCTTTGCAGGTGGTACAGTCTCTGTGGTAACTCCAGTAGATCCTTAAACAAAAGGGTTTGAACTACATGGGTCCACTTATACATGGGTTTTTTCAGTACATATAGTACATGTATTTTCATTTTACAGATCTTTAAGTGGGGGAAAGTTTGTGTTTGATTAGAGATCATGTGGAGTCAAAAGAACTAGAGTTTGAGTCCTGATCCTGTTGAAGCTGTTTTAGCTTCCTACCCTTGCTCATCTATCAGTTCCTTTGTTTTTGCAGCAGAGATAGTAAGTAGCACACAGATTTTTGGATTTTTGACTGAGCAGGGATCAGTGCTCCATTGTTCAAGTCCTCAGTCCTGCTAGTGTATTTCTGAAAGCAGATGTAAACACTGTCTACCAAATGGGTTTGGCTGTATTCCAATAAGAAAAAATCAATCTTTCCTGTTGGCTCAGTGGGTAAAGAGTCTGCCTTTAATGTGGGAGACTCGGGTTCGATCCCTACTGAGTCAGACATGACTGTGCATCTAAGCAGCAGCAGCAGTATTCCAGTAAAACTTTAAGTAAAAATACAGCCTTTGGGCTCTATTTGGTTTGCCTATATATTATTCAGATTTCTGAATTCTTCAAAACATTTGTATTTTTTTTTAATTCAAGAGCAAATTTCACTTGTTACATTTTGCTGTATCTCTTTAATCTAGAGAAATACCTTTCCCACATTCACTCTTTATTTTCATGAAATTGATGTTTTGAAAAGTGCATATCTCTTGTAGATAAGCTGCATTCTAGACATTCTGGATTTATCTGAAAGTTTCCTCATTAGATTCGTGTTAAACACGTCTAGTAAAAATGCTGTGTAAGAAATTGAGGCACAAGGTCAGTTATCTTACTGTTGGTGTTGCTAGGTTTCATCTGACTGCCGGATAGCGCCATCCTTCCCTTTGTAATTCATAAGCAATCAGTGTGGTGATTCTTTGAGGCTGAGATTATCCTTTCCCCTTACTCCTTTTTACCCAGTGATTTCACCCATTTGTGGTCCTTGATTGAATCAGTTATTTCATCAAGGGCTACAGAATGGTGATTTTTCAAATCTGTTATTTATGCTGTTAGCTGGCAATCTTCTGTAAAACAGTCTTCTCATTTTGTATGGTTGTTTCAGAGAGAGGAGAAATGGATAGTAATTATTGGAAATGTATAAATCCAACAAAGGGGTATTGCTATTGCAGTTATTATCATTACTACTACTATTACTATTTCCGTGATTCTTGTTATTACATTTTCAGGGGTATCCCTGAGGAGGCAGTCAAAAGAAAGTTGCCCAAAATAGAGCAGTCTGAAGGTGGAGATGGCGACAGCATGGGGAACCGTTCCTTCCCTGGCTCCTGTGAACCTGAAGAAGGAGGGGTTTCGGGTGATGAAGGAGGATCACCTCTCTGCTCGGGAACAGGGAGTCAAGCTGCAGGGAAAGGGCACAGGCTTCGGGCAGCAGCCCTTATGCAAGCAGTTCAGGCAGTTGCGCTATGAAGAAACCACAGGACCTCGAGAGGCACTGAGCCGGCTCCGGGAGCTCTGCCGACAATGGCTACAGCCTGAGACCCACACCAAGGAGCAGATCCTGGAGCTGCTGGTGCTGGAGCAGTTCCTGACCATCCTGCCTGAGGAGCTCCAGGCCCGGTTACGGGAGCATCATCCGGAGAGCGGGGACGATGCGGTGGTTTTCCTGGAGGATTTGCAGCCGGAGCTGGGAGGAACAGGACAAGAGGTAAGCGTCAGGTGTTCCCCTTTGCAAGAAAGCAGGAGCTGACACGCTGGGCCAGGGCCATGGCCATGACTTCAGCAGTGGGAGAACTGCTCAGCTTGGGTTCCGTTTCTTTGCAGTCTGGTTGTTTCTTGCTGAAACTCTTACCTCAGCCACCCTGCCTCTGCTGGGAGGAAACTGAATGTGCTTCAGGTTTTCCAGTCTCTTTTCTTTGCCCTTCTCTTCACTTCCTTTTCTAAACATTGAAGTGTTTTTCTGAATAGCAGTTTCCTCCTAAACCCACGTGTACCTAATCATCCCCAGGACCCAAACCAGGCAAAGAAACAGGAAGTGTTCATGGAGGAGACAGCCCTTGCAAAAGCCATGCCGGAGCAGCAGGTCCAACCTGAAGGTGACGTCCCAGAGCCCGAGAGAGAGAAGGGTAAGAAGCCTGCATCTTCACATGTGAGATTTGTGGTTCTGCCTGGAGGCCTTGCTCGGCACCCTTAGCATTTTGCTTTTTTGTTTTTGTTTTGAGTCCTGTTTATTGAAGTTAGTTTACATTCTCTAAAATTCACTCTTTGTAAGTGTACAGGCCAATGAGTTTTCACAAACATGAAATAATTACAGTTGTCTAATCATCACCACAATCAAGACAGAAAAGTTTCCATTACCCCAGACATTTCCTTTTTCCCTAACCCTTGTTTCTGTTTTTGAGTGTTTCTAGTTTGTTTTTTTTTTCTGTTTAATTAAAACTGAATCCTTCTCCTGTGTGAACCTTTATCTTTATCTTCTCCCCATTACTGGGGGGCAGGGGTGTGAATGAAAAAGGAGTGCTTTGTTTCTCTCCCAAGGGAAAGAATGCCAGCCACATGATTCACTACTTATTTTTTCTTACCACCTTCCAGTTATTGTAAATGACTACTGCCTTTTATTTCTAAATGTTGTCTGGATTTTCTTTTGTGTTTTTTTTTTTTGCTCTAGACTCTGACATCTCTCTTTCTAATATTTATCCCTTTCATTCTTCTCCTCTTTCCAGTCTGGTACAAGCCCTGTTTATCTTTTTTGTTTTACCATCTCTCATCTTGGTGCTTCTGCTAAAGTTAAATTACCTCTTGTTCATTCTCCACCGTTTAAACACAAATTCATTACTGTTGCTCCCCTCCTTGAAGACCTTCAATGAACTAAGAAACAACCCATCACCTTTACTCACTCCCAATAGCTCTTAACAGAAGTCTCACCTAGCATACTCTGGCACTTGCAGACCTTGCAGCCTTGTATTCCCTAACATAATCAGCTTGCTTCAGTTTGCTGGAGACTTTTCATACCAACTGTTCCATGTGCTGGGAAAACCCTCATTCCCAGACACACTGGGACAATTAGTCATCCTTGATTCCATCAGCTCTCACGTGTGTTTCTCTTCATGCTGAGTCCATTTCCCACCTTGTCTGTCTGGAATACTTCTTCCTCACTCTCTCTGGCTAATTCCTACTCCTCCTTCACAGCTAGCTTAGATATCACTTTCTCTGTCCTTCCTAAATCCCCCCAAGTCTAGATAAGTTTCCCCACCTCTGCTGCTAAAGCTACCATGGAACTGATCATATTATATTAGAATTGCTGGTTTACTTCTCTTTTCCTCCTGCCAGACCCAAAGGACAGGGCTTTGTTTTGTCTCCTGAGTCTGCTACCATCCCTCGCCTAGAGTAGACCTTCAGTATATATCTATTTGATGCAAGGCTGATTTCAATTGTAAAGCCTACTTTTACTTACTGCATGGTTCCCCTGCACAGTTTCTGAGTATAGTTCAAAATTCCTCTTCTTCTGGAAGCTTTCTGAGTAAAGTAGCCAAAAGAGAGAGGCCTACTTTTTCTAAACAGCCTTGCAGAAATGAATTTATGCCATGTAATCAATGATGGGTATATACTTTAAATATAAAAAGTAGATTCAGCAACAGTAGATTCTTGAAATTGTTCCTTACCTTCTAGATCTGTTGAAAAATGTTGTTTTACACTCGAAGTTTAGGTTGTTTTTCAGTTTTGGAGGCCCCTGCATTTCCTTTTAGTTGTGTGTGTCATTCTGTCCTCACGGAAAAGACTGTTCTCTCATTCCCTCCCCATGGGGGCTATTCATCCTCTTGTCACAGCCCTTCCACCCAATTAGGTTTCTAGTGTTTCTACTCTGCCTCCCCAACATGTGCTTTTACTTTCTCTGATACCTCCTCCCCCCACCCTTCATTTTCACTTTCTCATTGACTCTCAACTTTTGAAATGTTCTGTTTGCTGTCTTTATCTTACTCACACAGAGTAAGCTTCATTTGTTTGTTATTAGTGCTGTTTAGACTCTCTCACTCTATTTTCTCCATCCACTTCTTCTTTTACTCTCATTCTGCTTTCCATCCCATTCATGCTCCTGGACTTCATGCTCCTATCTGCTATTCCCTCTCACCTTCTCCCTGGTGTCTGAGCTAAGTTTTCATTCAGCAAACATTGTTTATTATCTCTTCTGTGCCACATCTATAAGTAAATTATTAAAGCAATGAACTATAATGGATCTACTGAACCACACAGGAAAGCAGTTACTGCTGTCCAAGGAGATTAGGAAAGGCTAAGACATTTTTGTAGACTTCATGTTAGCCTCAAGGTCTTGTGGCCCAATGTTTTTTTGATTTATTGGTGAGGACATTGAGCCCAGAGGATTTAAATCACTAAGAAACACAGCTAATCAGTGATAAAATTGGCACCATGTCTGCATGTCTTCATTTCCAGTTCATTTCTTCATTTCTAGTGCTATCCCTTTCTCTTATTTGCCCTGGGTATTTAATTGACCTAGCTTTCTAATTTCCACATGGCAGACCATTATCAAGAACATACAGCCATTAGCTGTACAGCAAAGTAAATCAGTTATGTGTATATCCACACTTAAAATTTTTTAATTGGTGTCTAGTTGATTTACAATGTCATGTTAGTCTCAGGTATACAGTTTGGTGAATCAGTTATGCATCTTCATATGTCTATTTTGTGGATTCTTTTCCCACACAGGCCATTAGAGTAGAGTTCCCTGTGCTATACCGTAGGTCCTTATTTGTTTAACTTCACTTTTAAATACTTCCAATTGTATGTTCTTTTCAGACCCTGCAATTCTGTATGCTTTTTCTTCAATTTTGAGACCAGTGATCTCATCATTTTGCCTAAATTAACTGAAGTTTTTAAAGTAATATAGCCATTATAAATTATTCAAAAACTTAAGTTGTATGATATGTTCTTACTTCCTGGTTTTGCCTGTGGTTGATGTTTTATGGTAATTTATAGAAAACTAGATTAGCAAAAAGTTCTCAAAGATAAAATTGTAACAATCATTTTTTTCTTCTGTGTTGCTGCTATGCCTGGCACAAACTTTACGTTATTTTCCCACTACTTGTTTATGATTCTGTCTCTCCTTTAAAAAGAGTTCATAAAAAATAAATAAGTTTTTATCCTACTTGATGATAACCTCAGTGCCTACAGTAATGATTGGCATTTAGGATGGGTTTAGGAAGGAAGGAGTGAAGGCAGGAAAATGTTCAGTATTTTCTTCACTGAAGCCATAAGCAGTTTGAAAGACAAAAAAGAACATAGAGCCCTGCCCTTTATGACTGTTTACTTGCTTGCTAACTTCTCTCTGTATGTATATATGCATATGTATCACGTGACTTCAAACCATTTAAAATAAGTCATCTCTCACCATAATCCTCTCAAAGCAGCCACTGGGAAACATTTTCTTATGTATCATTCCATGTATGTTATATGCAACACAAACATCCACATTTCCATTTTGCACACGTGGCTTGATTCACTTTTATCCTCCTAATTGCAGATTCCTTTTCCTGAGCACCAAAAAGCAAATAATTGGTGTTATATACTTAATGTTTCAGGGGAGGCAAAAAGGATTGAGAATGGGAAGCTGGTTGTAGAGACAGACGCCTGTGGAAGAGTGGAATCATCTGGGAAACCATCTGAACCCATGGAGGTTCATTACAAGGACTCTAACTTGGATAGGCAGCAGGCTGAGCCCAAGGAGAAAACTGACTATAAATGCTCAGAACATGGGCAGGGGTTCTTCCAGCACTCAGACCTGATTAAGCATGAAAGTTCACACAAGAAAGAAAAACTCTGTGAAGCTGAAGTGTGTCAGAGTTTGAGTCTTCCTGGACATCAGAAAATCTGCTCTAGAGAAAAAGGTCACCAGTGTCATGAATGTGGGAAAGCCTTTCAGAGAAGTTCACACCTTGTCAGACATCAGAAAATCCATCTTGGTGAGAAGCCATATCAGTGCAAGGAGTGTGGAAAAGTCTTTAGCCAGAATGCAGGCCTTTTGGAACATCTCAGAATCCATACTGGAGAGAAACCTTATCTATGTATCCACTGTGGAAAGAACTTTCGGCGCAGCTCCCACCTTAATCGACACCAGAGAATTCACAGTCAGGAGGAGCCCTGTCAGTGCAAAGAGTGTGGGAAAACCTTTAGTCAGGCCCTTCTCCTCACCCACCATCAGAGAATCCACAGCCACTCCAAAAGCCACCAGTGTAACGAGTGTGGGAAAGCCTTCAGTTTGACCTCAGATCTTATTCGACACCACAGGATTCACACTGGAGAAAAACCTTTCAAATGTACTATTTGCCAGAAAGCCTTCCGATTAAACTCACATCTCTCTCAGCATGTGAGAATCCACAACGAGGAAAAACCCTACAAGTGTAATGAATGTGGAGAAGCCTTCAGGCAGAGGTCCGGTCTTTTTCAACATCAGAGATACCACCACAAAGACAGACTGGCTTGATGAAGTGTCCTCTCCTTATGGACCATCAGAGACAGTACGTTAATAAGCAGGACTTCAGGAAAAGTCATTCTAGCCAATTCTGGCAGAGAACTTGGAGGCCAAGTTGAAGGCTTTCTGCCTGCACTCTTATTTTCCTTGTAGTCAGCTTTGGGCCACAATATTTTGACCCTAGATGGTACTGTGGGATCGAAGGTAAAGCATTCTTCACTGCAGGACTTCTCAGAGCCTTTAACATGGTAAATGTGTAGTTATGTGTCTCCAAGTAGCAGAGAGCCTC
Organism: Capra hircus; assembly: GCF_001704415.2. Classification (NCBI taxonomy): domain Eukaryota; kingdom Metazoa; phylum Chordata; class Mammalia; order Artiodactyla; family Bovidae; genus Capra; species Capra hircus. The sequence continues at coordinate 19,518,124 of NC_030830.1, forward strand.
ATGATCAAGGGCTTGAAGTCATCAATGAGTCAAGTATGTATAGATTTATAGGTTTAAACAAAAGAAGAGAGGGTTGATATTTTTGCACATGCTGCAGCAGCAGTCTCCTATACAAAAAAAAAAAAAAAGACTTTGGAATACCACACTGAAAGGTACCTTTTAATTTTTTTTTTTTTTTTTTTGCTGCATTGCCAGCACATGGGATCTTAGTTCTCTGACCAGGGATCAAACCCATGCCCCCTGCATTGGGAGCACAGACTTCCACCAGACTGCCAGGGAAGTCCCTCAAAGGTATCTTAAAGTGCAGGTTATTAATGGTGAACATTTTTCCCCACTGATTTTACTACCCCATCCCCACCCCAATCAGCAGAAGCATTTTGGAAAGCAATGATGATCTAATTTTACCATTTCCCAGCCCCATCCCTGCCGTGTATACCTCATTGATTCAAATTAGAAACTTAAGTTTTATTTAGACTATGGAAGAGATTTGGTAAGTTATTTGAATGAACCAGGCTGAATTAATCCAAGTAGCAACTATCTTACTTGATAACTTCAGTGTTAGTATAGTGGCTGCTGCATAGGAACTTTGATAAATGTCTGGGGAAAGAAATTAGATTTTTTTCCTTTAATACTGATAATGTAACTCTAAAATGCTGTTTGTTCTGGAATTTTGAAAGTCAAGTAATAAAATCAGCTTGGAAGAGATCATGATCGTCACATTGTGAATGCCAAAATGTCATGGTAATGGTGAGGACTAGTAAGCTTAGGAGAGTCTGACTTCTGAATATGTCACCAGGATGATAAACACCACTTGCTGATTGGTGGCAGCTGCTTGGGGTACCGCTGTCTGAAAAAGACTTCTTAGTCTGTCATGTGAGTGGGAAGACTGGCGAGCCCTCAGGTTTTGCTAAGGTTTTGTTCAGCTGCATATAATTTAAACACAAAAGGTGGGAATAACATAATAAAAGTTTGTGTTTTCTTAAATAGAAAAGGCCAGAGACAGCAGCCCAGGCCTGGAAGGTGGTTCTCTGACATCACTAGGGGCCCCAGCCTTTGCCTTTCATGCCATCATTCCTTAAGGTCATCATATGATGATCCTTGATGGCTGCTGAAGCTCCAGCTATCACATACAAAATGTGGACAGAAGGCAGAAGAACAGAGATGCCTCCCCGTCAGTCAGCTCCTTTTAAGCAGCTTTCCCATAAATCACTTCAGCACGTATATCATAGGCCAAAACTAAAGAAAGGGAAACTGGAAAGTATATCTTATTCTGGGTTTCAGAGTGTCCAGCTGAAAATCAGGCTTCTGTCACTAAGAGTAAAGGGGAGAATGAAGGTTGACATAGGCACTTAGGAGTCTTTGATCCACGTCCCACTGTGATCTGACTCAGTGCAAGCTGACCAGAAGCTACAGTTAATGCCATTTTCTGGAGAAGGACCAAATCTGCAGGAGAAGCAGCTGTAATTTTTCAAGAAATTGAATTTTATGGAAAGTCAGTCATATTCCATTGCTTAAGCCATAAGGTATGTATCTTTTATTCTGCTTTTATTAGTAAAATTAAGTTGATACTAGGGAGTTTTCCAAGAGTTTTGAGGGATGTGCTGAGGTTAATGCCTAAATATTTAGCTCTATATCATAGTTTAGATCTATTTGATTCTACTCAGTTAAGGAAGTGACCTGAAATATCTTTATTCTCATTAAAGAGCAATGATAATGAAAAGATTCAAAGTATGAAGAATTATATACCCTTCAGTTCAGTTGCTCAGTCATGTCCAATTCTGTGAACCCATGGGCTATGGCACGCCAGGCTTCCCTGTCCATCACCAGCTCCTGGAGCTTGCTCAAATTCATGTCCATCAAGTCGGTGATGCCATCGAATCATCTCATCCTCTGTCGCCCCCTTCTCCTGCCTTCAATCTTTCCCAGCATCAGGGTTTTTTTTTCCCCCCCAATAAGTCATTTCTTTGCATCAGGTGGCCACAGTATTGGAGCTTCAACTTCAGAATCAGTCCTTCCAGTGAATATTCAGTACTGACTTCTTTAGGATTGACTGAAGCTTCCACAAGCCTCTTATCCTTATCCCTCAGGGGGCAGAGAGAATGGAAACCATGATTACAGGAAACTAACCAAACTGATCACTTGGATCACAGCCTTGTCTAACTCAATGAAACTATGACATGCCGTGTTAGGGCCACCCAAGACAGACGGGTCATGGTGAAGAGTTCTGACAAAACGTGATCCACTGGAAAAGGGAATGGCAAATCACTTCAGTATTCTTGCCTTGAGAACCCCATGAACAGTACATACCTTAACTCTCTTGAAAATTAATCTTGGCTTTTTCTTTTCATGATGATTCTATAGTATAGGTATTACAAGCATCCTAAGTTCATTGACACTTTAACCTAATTCTTCCTTACAATTCCAAAGGAAGTGGTGCACTCATCTGTACCCTCGGGGCAAACCCATAAATAACCACCTAGGCACAAATGATGGATAGAGATATATTTAAATAATGTTTTCCTTATTCCTGGAAATTATGGAAACGATGAACAAAGGGCAAATATTAGATTCGATTGGGGTTTTGCTTACAACATAAAACATCCTAGACACCCTAAAAGGCAGTTAAAAATCTACTCAAAGCAGAAAGTCGGGAAGACTATACTATATTGCAACAATATCTTCTGATTGGCCATTTCTGTTTGAGTTTACTTTTTAGAGTGTTTAAAGAGTTTTACTGTCAAAACTGACCATCTTTTCACATGTTAATTGGTTGTTAATATTAATTCTGATTTTGAACCGCCATGTTCACCTGGGCTGAATTATTCTATTAGATTCTCATTCTACTCTTAAACAGCAGTGCCCTTAAAAATTAAACAGGGGATTTAAATTTAAATGCACATGCCCTTTGGCAAATATATTCCAGTATGTAATTACTCTAGAAATATATTCATTAAAGCATATAAAGATATTCAGTGGTATTCTCTACTTATAAAGAAAAAATATAGTAGGGATAGTTAAGTAAATTAGCCCATACACTGGAATACTAATTAGCTCTTAAAAGATAAACTGGTATGGGAAGATCGCCAAGTTAACTGAAAAAGATAAGATATAAAATAAAATCATGATGCCAGGGGTGGTTGAAAATACACACTAAACAAATGTTTGTTGAGTGCTATTGTGTGGCTGTGGAGAAGGCAATGGCACCCCACTCCAGTACTCTTGCCTGGAAGATCCCATGGATGGAGGAGCCTGGAAGGCTGCAGTCCATGGGGTCGCTGAGGGTCGGACATGACTGAGCGACTTCAAGTTTACTTTTCACTTTGATGCATTGGAGAAGGAAATGGCAACCCACTCCAGTGTTATTGCCTGGAGAATCCCAGGGATGGGGGAGCCTGGTGGGCTGCCATCTGTGCGGTCACACAGAGTTGGACACGACTGAAATGACTTAGCAGCAGCAGCATTGTGTGGCTGGTGGTGTCCTGGGAGGGTATACACAAAATAATAACAGTGGTTAACTGTGGGGAGTTGGGATATTTTCCATTTCAGTCTGTGCAACTTGAGGGTGTGTTTTTGTTTTTGTTTACTATGGGACTTTTTAATATATTTTGATATATTGATACATTATTAGCAGGCTTAACTAAGTTATATATGCAGTTTTGTGCAACTTGAGTTAGGTGTGCGTATTCGAATCCGTATATTTAAATTTTTTAAATGTATGCTGCTTGCTCTATTGCAATGTTTATTCATCTGTCTCCCCAGCAGCCTCTGGGGACTCTAAAGACAGAAACTGAGTTTTGTCTTCATCATCTATTTGGTTTTTAATCGAAATAATTGCAAAAATGAGGGGTAGTTTGGGGATATCCGGATGGTCTGTCGGAGACTATGCTACTGAGCCTGTTGGGCTGTGGCAGCTGGAGTCCTCCAGACGCACCAGAGAGATGTGCCGGCCGCATTGCTAGAGAGACACAGAGCCCGCTCGGCTGCAGCCCGGAGTCCTGACGGCAGGAAGTGGGGGCACGCCCACCAGGCGAGGCAGCTGGCTTCTCCGGACTGGAGAGTTGGGCCTCCGGTCTACAGTGGGATTTTTCACTGGGTCAGCTACGTCTTTGTTGTGCTTGTTCCTTGAACTTTGGGGCTGTTAGCAGTTAAGACAATCATTCACTGAGTGCCCCCTGTATTCCAAGTGCTGGGGTGCGATCGCCGTAAGATACGTTCTGGGCCCGCGGGACGTCTTAGCATCCCAGTACATCTCCGTGCATTCCGCAGGACATCCACCAGTATTTGTTGAATACCAGGTACGCCGGCAGAGATAAGACCCTGTCCTCAAGGAGCAAGGGGTGATGGTCGTGATGGGGGCTGTGACCTGTGAGTTGGAGAGTGAAGCGAGTTGGTGAGGCAGGCTTGGGCTCACTTTTCCATGGGAACGCCCTCCGCCTGAGTGGTTCAGAGGAAGTTTGGGGGTGGCATTTGCGCTGGGCCTTGGAGATTTACGGTAAGAAGACTGGTCGTGGCCATAAAGTACAAGGTGGGTGGAAGAAATTTGAGTATTAGCTGGCAGTGACACGAGGTATTTGAGAAGACGATGGCTTTCTTGCAAGTAGGATCTGTGTCTTTTATTCCGGGGATAGCTCATGGAAGATAATGATGTGCTCGATAAATGTTTATCGAGTGGCAAACACATAAGTGAAACTCAGTTCTAAAATCGAATCCTGGGGAGTTTGAATTTAGTTCAACCAGGAACAATTGAAATTAGCATTTGGGGTTGGGGGTTGTCAGATATGGTCCGAATTGTGCTTTAAGAAATACCGATCCAGTGATGATGAAGTGGTGGAGCAGGAATACCACACAGAAAATATTGTGATAATAGTGACTGTCAATCATAATGGTGTAAAAAGGAAGATGAAGGAGTGGGTGCAAGAGGCATTTTGGAGGAAGAATTGACAGGACCCAGGGTGATTATGTACACTATATGTAGGCTGGCTTTGAGCCTGAATACATGGAGGATGGTGGTGATGCCAATAGAAATAGAAAAATACAGAGTGAGTGCAGCTTTGAGGAGGCTAATTTCAGTTGGCGATGTGTTGAAATAACAGGGCAGGAAGGTCCAAGGCTGGAGGCATCCTGTGGCATTTCAAGATGTGAGTCTGAAATGTGAAAGGCAAGTCAGAACCAGATAAGAGTGTTCTTAGAACAGAGATATATTGAATTTTGATGCAGATAACAAAAGGAAAAATGAGAGGGAGAAACAGAAGTTGAAATAGTTCTGCTGTTTATCTATTGTTACGTAAAAAAAATAATGCCCCAAACTTAATGGCGTAAGACAACTTCAGCTTATTATTTCTTACGATTCTGTAGGTTGACTGGGCAGTGTTACCGGACTTACCCATATGGCTGGGGACTAGGCTCAGCTCAGCTTCAGCTGGGGCTCTGTGGTTCTCATCCACATGACCTCACAGCATGGCCGTCTCATGGCTGTGTGCCAGGGACTATAAGAGCACTTCCTCTTACAGTGTCATATCTGCCATATTTTATTGGTCAGAGCAAGTCACAGACCAATGCAGATTCAAGGGAAGGAAAAAGACTCCACCCCATAATGGGAAAAGTAACAAAATCTCATCACAGCAGATCTTAGGCGATGGAGACTTGAAGACTTTTGAAAGTCTGCTTCACCTAAGGTAAAGTATTCTGTGAGAAATATACAGAGATAGATGACCTTCCCTCCATCTAAAGTATAAGCTGCTCAGGCATTCTTATTAACCCTTTTTCTCTTGCATCCCCTCCCTTTGGGCTCTACTCCCTTAGGAGTCAAGGTATACTTCATTGATAAAACAGGCAAGCAAGCCCAGTTTTTGAGCATCACTTAGAGTGGGGACAAAAAGATAAATGTGTTACATAGATTTTTGAAGCTGTTGTTATTTTCATGTTACTGATCAATACTTACGCCTCAGGTGTATATTTGGAAAAGCTAAGTGAACTGTTTTCTAAGCCTTTAAGGTCAACATGGATGAAGTTTTGCAGGACTCTGCTCCTGAAAATGGAGACAGCCTTGTGAAAGTGAAGGAGGAAGATCCCACATGGGAACAGACATGCAGCTCACAGGAGAGTGGCTCCCACACTCGGGAGCTTTGCCGCCTGCGCTTCCGGCAGTTCTGCTACCAGGAGGTACCTGGGCCCCGGGAGGCTCTAGCCCAGCTCCGAGAACTTTGCCATCAGTGGTTGAGCCCAGAGACCCACAGCAAGGAGCGGATCCTGGAGCTGCTGGTGCTGGAGCAGTTCCTGACCATCCTGCCCGAGGAGCTCCAGGCCAGGGTGCAGGCGTGCTCTTTGGAGAGTGGGGAGGATGCATTGATAGCGCTGGAGAGTCTAGAGAGAGACGCAGGAGACTCAGAACAGGTGGGAAGAGAATGTGTGTGGTGGTGTGGGAGATGTAATGGTGAACATTTGTCTGTTAATTTTTAACTCTGAAATAATTTATAACTTGTATTGGGAGAGTAGTGCAGAGAACTGTGTGTATGATTCACACACATGTTAATGAAATGTTAACATCTGTTACAGGAATGTGCCGCCTTTCTTGTGTGAGCAAGTGCTCCCTCTCTCTGTATGCATACGTATTGTGTGTGCACGCACACACCCCCATATAGCTTATGCAGTTTTTTTTCTTGAACCATTTGAGAATGGAATTAGTTGGAGATACCTTTTATCTCTAAACACTTCAGTGTGTTTCTGAAGAAGAAAGACATTCTTTTGTATAACTGGAATATAGATGATCATGTTTTGGGAAATTAAAATTTTTATGATGCTATCACCTCAGTAGTAGTCCTTGTTCAGATGGATCCTTGATAGCCCAATAGTGTTCCTTATGCCAGTTTTGCCCCAATTCCTTCATCACACATTTTTTAGTTGCTGTCTCTTCAGTCTTCTTAGATCTGGAACAGTTATTCAGTCTTTGTCATGACAATGACAGTTTTGAAGGGTACAGATCAGTTACTTTTTGGAATGCCCCTCAATTTGGGTTTGTCTTGTATTTTCTCACGATAAGACCCAGGTAGTACATTTTGGCTGGAATACCACAGAAGTGGCATTGTGGTCTCCTAGGGCATCACTTCAGGAGGCACATGGTGGTGGATCGTCCTGTTACTGATGAGGTTAAGGTGGTATATGTCGGATTTCTCCACTATCAAGTTACCATTTTCCCCTTTGTAATTAGTAATCTGTGGGTGACATTTGGAGATGGTGTACATATTCCTATTTCCCATTAAACTTCCACACACTATAAGCATCTATCTGGGGTTTGGTTTTGGTTTCTAGGCAGGGGTTCTTTGCCTGTACTGTGTCTCTTCTTTGCTTAGCATGTAGAACAGAATGTGGCTTTAGTAGGCATTCAGTCCATATTTGCCAAATGAGTGAATGTCTGTGTCTTGCTACTTTGTCTTACTCGCTACTTAAGGACTAAATGAAGCTTGTCTGGTGTTCCCTTGGGGAATGTCTCTAACTGCTGTTCAGTCCAGTTCCCACCAGGATGCCTTTTCAAAGTGAATCTTTTGTCCGCAGGCTTCTGTCTACACTCTAGGACAGGACCTGCACCTACTGGTGACAGAATGTCAAGGAACCTCTTCGGAGGGTCAGAGCCCCCAGCTCCTGTTGGGGGTAACCACACTGAAGAGTGAGCCTCCAGAGTCTCCCCAAGAGACCGCCCAAGAAGTGAGTGGTGAGTGCCAGAGGGTGAACTTAGTAAAGACATTGGGAACAGGCCACTGACAGGTGCGTGGCCTTCTAAGTGAAAGCCTGTTTATCTGTGTTCTCAAGTTTTGTTTTTGTCTAACCCTTTACCTAAGCAAGCTTTTAAAAACACCTGAAATTGTAAAATGTTAGAAATCTAAGATCTTTTCAACTCCCTTAATAGTTAGGAAAACCAAAACTCAGAGTATAAGTGACTTGCCCAGGGTCAGCAGAGGCAGCGTTGTCACCTGGCCTTCTGACCAAGATTCTCTTTACTATATGTCTCTACTCCACATTTCTAATTCCACACCTGGAATTCAAATATTTACCTGGTAGCTTTCCATAACTTTGTCTTTTTCCCCATGGTAATGTTTTCTTCAGTGGCCTCCTTCAAGATGCACTCCCTGTCATTCGCAAGGGCTTTCTATACCTCCGTAGGCCCTCCCAGATATTCTGGAGACTCTAGCCAAGGACCTGTGTGCCTACTACTCATAACCCAAGCACATTTCTCCAGGGTACCAGAGACCAAATGAACGGAAGAACAATTCCCCAGGCTACCTGCCTTCCCTCCCCTCCTGCTGGAGGGTAGGATTTATTTAGGGGAAAGGCGGAGGGCGGGGGGGAAGGTTAGTTGGGGCCATTTTATGGGGTGTTTAAATTCAAACCAGGAAGTTCAGACTTGAAAAATATTTGGGTACCATTGAAGCCTTTTTTTTTTTTTCATAAAAAATATGATTTACAGTGACTGTTATTTGTGTGTATTTGGTATTTCATTCTCACCAGTCACAGAACACTAGTTTAAAATGAAAACTACTGAGTACTTGAGTTTTGCTAGCCTCTTAATGCTCAGCTGTGATTCTTAGCATCAGACAGATTGTTAAATTTTAGATATGTTGATGGAGAAGTAGAAAAGACCTTGGTATCATCTTATTCTTGGCAACTTAAGCCCACTTTGTCTTGTTCTGTCTTTGGCAGAGATAGAGAGCAGTGGGATCAGTGTGGTGTGTGTAGTGAGCATATATGTTTGAAAAGATTCTTCTACCTTCTTCCCAGGCTTAACCCTAAAACTTTTCCACCTCAGGAGGATGATAAGGAGCAATCACAGAGTCTGGTTTGACGTTTGCTCTCAGATTTCCCATTACTCTTGATCTCTTTGCCCCTCTTCCATTTTCTGTTGCCATCCTGCCCCTCTTAGCTTAGCCCTTTCTCTGACAGCAGACCTGCTTCACACTGTGCTTTTTAAGCTGTTGGTTTTTTGGCATATATGCACTGTGGGGAGATTAGGTAGTAATAGTGAACCATGGGCTAGGCTATTTTATTTTCCTAGCAAGCTTTATTCTCTCTAGTATGAAGGAACAGCACCAAAAAGATTCCACAATCATTCACTGTTGAAGCAAAGAAAAGTAGTGCTATGTTCTGGGTTAGAATATCCCCTGTGCACTTCGTTTAGTAATTCTGGACTCCCTCTATTGTTACCGTCTTGGCAAACAGTGGTGCATTATTTTGCATGGGGCCTTAAAGGGCTTTACAGAGGGCTTTTATGTTATCTCAGTCTTCATTGCCCCTGTAAAGTAGACTGTGTTCCCCCCCTGTACAGATAAGGAATTGGAAAGAATCTTTCCAAGTAACAGTGCAGTGATGTACAGTCATTATCACTGTTTGGATTATGGTTTCCAATGCAGCAGATTCTCAAAAGTTCTCCTAGTTTGCAGTTAGCATCTCTTCTATGTATGACTGTGTGTCTGACTTTTTTTTACTGAAGTATAGTTTATTTACAGTGTTATTAGTTTCAAGGGTACATGTATGACTTTTTTTAGAGCCATTTTAGGTTCACAGCAAAATTGAAAGGAAATTTCTCATCTCCCCCTGCCTCCCACACATACCCAGCCTCCCCCATTATCAACTCAATTTTTTTTATCCTCATTTTCTCTTTTCATCTTTCTCTTACCTGCTTTCCTGTTGCCCCTTGGCTTTGTCTCTGTTCTCCACTTCTTACCTTTCCTCTTTGTTCTCTGGGTAATGTTTCTTTATTCACCAACTTCTTCTTCTCTCTCCTTATTTTCATCTGTGATTGCTGATTTTTCTTTTATGTCTGTGAAAGTGCATCACTGGAAAGCATCTCATGAGTTCATAAACACCACTTATTCTGTGGGTGGGAGACACTAAAGCTCTAGAATTCCTGGCAATGAAAACAGACGTGATGTTCTAGCTTAAGATCTGTATCTTAGTTCTTGGATGTTTAACAAACATAAGATTTAGGGGCTGGGTCCCCCACAAAGGGCTCTTGTAAAAGCTACTGTTTCTTTTCAGGACTCTTGTCTGCTCCGTCCACAAGGCCTGCTCCCCAGAGATCAGACCCTCTCCAGGAAGAGAATCCCAGAGACCAGGCTGCAGTACTGGGGTTGAACTCAGCCAGGTCCCAGGTGAGCAGGGTGCCCAGGCTGTGGGAACCTCAGTAGTAGCCCTCCTTCCCCCCGCCCACCCATCCGTGGCCCTTCCCTTGACGCACACTGGTCACCTGAGAGCCTTTCAGGTGGCACAATCCCTCTGCCTTCACCTTGTCACCGAATATCACACACCATGTGCGCCTCATCCGGGAGCTCACACACGCGCTGTCACCTCATTCCGCACCGTATGTGGAAGGCCCATCCAAATCTCAGGCTGTAAGAATAAGCGGCAGAGTGAAGCCCTTGCTTTCCAAAAGTGCCTCCACTCATTTGATGCCCAGTTTCAGATGTTTTCTCTTTTGGGGAACCTCTGGTTTCTCTCCGCAGTCTGAGAACCAACCTCTTCCTCATATTCCTTTATATCCCCAGTGTTCTGCACATGCCCAATTAATACTTGGTGATGGTAATGGCAGCACTGTGTATCTTCACAGAGTGGACTCTTGTTCATTTTTTCCCTTATTTGTAGTGGTCCAATCATTTTCCGAGTTGTTTAGTTTGTAAGTGTTTGTCTCCCATTGAGGCCCTTTCCTCTGAGTTCGTTTCCTCCAGACAGGTTTTCATGTAGTCCTCTCCTCACTCAGTTTTCGCCTGTGACTTCTAATTGGTTCTTAATCCTGTCAGACCCAGGGGGTCCTATTCTCAATACTCTACCTTCCTGAAAACCAGTGTATAGCAAGTGAAATGTATAGCAAGTAAAACTTACCTTATGTATATTTAAATCAATGTAATTATCCTAAAATGTAACATAATGGAGAAACAAAATAATTTATTAAGAAAAAAAGAAAGAATTCCCTGCTGGTTCGGGGGTTAGGACTTTGCACGCTCACTGCCTCAGGCCCAGGTTTGATCCCTCATCGAAGAACTAAGATCCCATAAGCTGTGTGGGTATGAATTTAAAAAGTGCAAACATTTGAACATATTAACTCCAAGAAATAATTAAATGTTGCACCCATATGTAATCAAGTTTGAATTAAGTTGGAGTAAGAAGATCAACAGTCTGAGCAATGAAAGGGCAGAGATATGGGTGAATGAAAGTAGAATTAGAATAGAATTAGAATAGAATAGAATGAAAGTAGTGTTGAGTCAAATAATGAAAGGCCAGCCAGAGAAAGAGAAAATTAATATTAATTGAAGTAGGGCTAAGACGAAGTTATGGGTTGTATTGTGTCCGGAAAAGATATATTGAAGTCCTAACTCCAGGTACCTGTGACTGATCTGAGTTGGATATAGACTTTTTGTGGATGTAATCAAGTTAAGATGAGGTCATACTGCATTAGGGTGGGCCCTGTGTCCAGTGGTCAGTGTCCTTGTACAAAGGCCATGTGATGGCAGAAACACACACAGAGAAGGCCACGTAACGACAGAAGCGGAGACCGGAGTGATGAATCCAGGCGACACTGAGGGCCGCTGACAACCCTCAGAAGGTAGGGGAGAGGCAGGACGATGCTCTGGACCTTCAGAGAGCAGGCCCTGCTGGTTGGTCCTACTGGTGTGCAGCGTGGTAGTCAGCACCCTTCACAACTAGTCCCTTTATCTTTACCACAGTGAAGAGTAAGAGGCCATTTGTTGTCCTTGTAGACATCAGTGAAGACTGAGGAAGCAGCGCCGGTCCTTGTCTCAGAGGAGTGGCGAGTTCCAAGTCTGGCTCAGGAGAAGATTACAAACATTAGTCTCATGGGTAAGGACAGGCCTCTGGCTGGGGTCCACCTTTCCCATCATTAACCCTGACTCAGCCATCGTGAACCCACATTTCCTACACACCGTTCTTTCCCCTTCTTCTGGGCTCGATCTCCACGCTTCTCTCAGCCTGTCATTTTGTATCCCTCACAATCACAGTACCTTCTATTACTAGTCACTCAGCCTACTGATTCTTGCTGTTCTCTGATCATCCCTCTGTATTCCCTGATGCCTTCAATGTCTCCTCCTTTGCTCCCTTTTTTCCCACTTTGCAAGGGTCCCATATAATTTGTCATTTTCACACATCCCTTAATATCTGGAAATGCCACAAACACCTCTGCCTTATCCCTTCTTCACGTCAGAGGAAGTTCTCTTTACTCTGAGAACACTAAAAATTATGTGTTATTTTCTTTAAATAGTCTTTGCCCCATTAGGCCTTCTCCCTGGAAACTGACCTTTCTTACTATCTTCCCACACTCCACCACATTTTTCGGATTGCTATGAGTATGTTCCTGGGACACCTGTTGATTTTTGGTTTTAATTTGAAACATCCTATTCTCTACCCTGGAGATTTTTTTCTAGATTCAGGTGGCAATGACATTTGAATTATTTGAATTATCAATGTGTTATTTTAGCTGAAGAAGGTGTAACTAAAGATGGATTTTTAAACACAAAGCAAGAAACTTCTGAAGAAATGGAACAAGGTGCTGAGGCCTCAGGAATAGCCAACAGGTAAGTGTCCATGTAGAATAGCTCCTACAAAAGTAAAAAATTGGAATGAAACCAGAGAAACCAGTTGGTAAACGTCTGCTTCCCTGGAATAATACAGAAAAAGAAACACTCACTTCTATGATCATAGGAGGCCCCACACCAAGACACTGACCTATCGGTATGTCATAATTACACAAAACCTTCAGTTGGCACACGGTAGCCTTCAAGAATCCTCTCTTGGTTCCTTGTCTGATCACTGTTCCCCTGGCTCCCTTATGTTTTTGTGGAGCTATAGATACTGAAGCCAGAAAAAGAAGATAGAGAAGTCAGAGGATTGAGATAGGAGAGTGAGGGCTGCAGATGAGGCTGTTGTCATGATGGCTAAAGAAATATCAGATCTGGAAAAGGATTTAAGACAGGAAGATAGGTAGGGTATTTTCAACCTCCATTAGGGGAGTCCTGAGCAAGAATCAAAAGGAGTGAAGCTGATAATGGACAAATTAAAGGAAATAGTAGGATTTGCACCAGTGACCTGGTGAAAACAACACCTGAGAGTCACCAGAGCCATTTGCCCACATACCCAGGGTTAATAAGATGGGACTGAGAGCAGCACCAACAATAGTGTAGTTTGTGAACTCGCACAGTGGACAGTAGGGGACACAACAGAGCATACCCACAGGTGAACAGCCCCAGAGGAGAACGGGCCTAATAATAGAAAGCTTCCTTAACATGAGAAAGGAGATAGTCACTCAAATCCAGGGAGCACAGAGAGGAGAGTCCCATACAGGGTAAAGCCGAGGAGGAACAAGCTGAGACCACACAGTGATCAAACTAACAAAAAAATAAATAAAGATATTAAAGCAACAAGGGAAAAGCAGCACATCACAAGGGAATCCCCATAAGGTTATCAGCTGATTTTTCAGCTGAAACTCTGCAGGCCAGAAGGGAGTGGCAAGATATATTTAAAGTAATGAAAGGGAAAAACCTGCAACCAAGAATACTCTACCCAGCAAGGCTCTCATTCACATTTGACAGAAATCAAAAGTTTTATGGACGCAAAAGCTGTGAAAATTCAGCAGCACCAAACCAACTTTATACAAATGTTAAATGAACCTCTCTAGGTGGGAAACACAAGAACAAAAGAGAAAGAGGAAGGGAAGAAAAAAGACCTTCAAAAACAAACCCAAAACAATTAAGAAAATGGAAATAGGAACATATATATCAATAATTACCTTAAATGTAAATGGATTAAATGCTCTAACCAAGGGACGCAGGTTGACTGAATGGATACAAAAACAGGGCCTTGTATATATGCTTTCTACAAGAGACCCACCTCAGACTTAAGGACACATACAGACTAAAAGTGAGGGGATGCGAAAAGATATCCATACAAATAGAAATCAAAAGAAAGTTGAAGTAGCAGTACTCATATCAGGCAAAATAGACAAGAGACAAGGAAGGTCACTACATCATGACTGAGGGATCAATACAAGAAGAAGACAACAATTACATATGCACCCAACATAGCACTTGCCTTATATACTGAGGTGCTCTGAACAGCCATGGTCCTGGAGAAGGGAATGGCTACCCACTCCAGCATTCTTACCTGGAGAATTCCATGGACAGAGGGTACAGTCCATGGGGTCACAAAGAGTCAAACACGACTAGGTGACTACACTTGCACTTTAACAGCCATGAAAGGGGACATTGACAGCACCACAGGAGTAGTAGGGAACTTTAACACCTCATTTACACCAGCAGACAGATCATCCAGAGAGAAAATTAATAAAGGAAGCACAAACCTTAAATGAGAGATTAGACCAAATAGACTTAATTGGTATTCATAGAGCATTCCATCCAAAAGCAGCAGAATACACTTTCTACTCAAATGCACACAGAACATTCTCCAAGGTAGATCACATCTTGGGTCACAAGTTTACTGAGGCTTAAGAAAATTGAAATCATAAAAGCATCTTTTCTGACCACAATGCTATGAGATTTGAAATAAATTACAGGAAAAAACCTGTAAGAAACACAAACACATGAGGCTAAACAATGTTATTAAATAGCCAATGAGTCACTGAAGAAATAAAAAATACCTGGAGACATATGACAATGAAAACATGTTGATCCAAAACCTATGAGATGCAGCAAAAACAATTTTAAGAGGGAAGTTTATAGCAGTACAGTCTTATCTCAAGAAACAACAAAAAAAAAATCAACAACGTAACCTTACACTTACAGCAACTAGAGAAAGAACAAACAAAACCCAAACTTCGAAGGAAATAAATCATAAAGATCAGAGCAGAAATAGAGACAAAACAATAGCAAAGAACTAAAAGCTTGTTCTTTGAAAAGATAAAATGGATAAGCTCTTAACCAGACTCATCAAGGAAAAAAGGAGAGGACTCAATAAAATTAGAAATGAAAAAGTTTCAGCTGACACCACAGAAATACAAAGGATCATGCTATGCTGCTGCTAAGTCGCTTCAGTCGTGTCCAACTCTGTGTGACCCCATAGACGGCAGCCCACCAGGTTCCCCCGTCCCTGGCATTCTCCAGGCAAGAACACTGGAGTGGGTTGCCATTTCCTTCGCCAATGCATGAAAGTGAAACGCGAAAGTGAAGTTGCTCAGTCATGTCCGACTTTCAGCGACCCCATGTACTGCAGCCTACCAGGCTCCTCCGTCCATGGGATCTTCCAGGCAAGAGTACTGGAGTGGGATGCCATTGATAAGAGACTACTATTAATACAAGCAACTGTATGCCAACATAATGGACAACCTGGAAGAAATGGACAGATTCTTAGGTACGGTCTTCTAAGACTGAACCAGGAAGAAATAGAAAACATGAACAGGCCAGCCACAAGTACTGAAACAAAGTTTGATTTAAAAACTCCAAACAGGGCCTCCCTGGTAGCTCATGGGTAAAGAATCCACCTGACAGTGTAGGAGACATGAGTTGGATCCCTGGTCTGGGAAGATCCTACACGCTGTGGAGCAACTAAGCCTGTGCTCTTGAGCCCAGGAGCCACGACTACTGAAGCCTGTGTGTCCTAGAGCCTGTGCTCAGCAACAAGAGAAGCCACCAGTGAGGAGCCTGTGCATCACAACGAAGAGTAGCCCCTGCTCACGGCAGCCAGAGAAAAGCCTGTGCCACAAGGAAGACCCAGTACAGCCAAAGATAAATAAAAAATTATGTTTAAAAAAGATAAAACGGCCCCAAAGTGGAAAAAAAAAAATCCCTACAAACAAATGTCTTGAACCAGATGGCCTCACAGGTGAATTCTGTCAAACATTTAGAAAAGAGTTAACACCTACCCTTCCAAAACTCTTACAGAAAATTGCAGAGGAACACTCCCAAGCTCATTCTACAAAGCTATCATCACTCTGATACCCAAACCAAACAAAGATATCACACACACACAGAGAAAAGAAAATTACAGGCCAATATCACATGAACATAGGTGCAAAAATCCTCAATAAAATACTAGCAAACTGAATCCAACAACATATTAAAAGGATCATATACCCTGATCAAGTTGGATTTATCCCAGGGATGCAACATGGATTCTTCAGTGTACACAAACCAATCAATGTAATACACCACATTAACAAATTGAAGAATAAAAACCATATGACCATTTCTATAAATGCAAAAAAAAAACTTTAGACAAAATTCAACACCCATTTATGATTAAAACTCTAGGAAGTGGTTTTAGAGGGAATCTACCTTAACATAATAAAAGGCCATTACACAGCAAACCTACAGTTAGAGAGTCCTCAAGAAGGGAGAAAATATTTGCAAACAAAGCAACTGAGAAGGCATTAATCTCCAAAATATGGAAACAGCTCATGCAATTCAATATTAGAAAAAAAAATCAATGGATAGTTAGGGAGTTTGGAATAGACATGTGCACACTGCTATATTTAAAACATAACCAACAAGGACCTACTATATAGCGCATGGAACTCTGCTCAATGGTATGTGGCAGCCTGGATAGGAGGGGAGTTTGGGGGAGAATGGATACACATAAATGTATGGCTGAGTCCCTTTGCTGTCCACCTGGAACTGTCACAACATTGTTAATTGGCTATTCCCCAATATAAAATTAAAAGTTTTAAAAAAAAACAATGAAAAAATGGGCAGAAGATCTAAATAGATATTCCTCCACAGAAGACACACAGGTGGCCAAAAACAGATGAAAAGATGCTCAACATCACCAAGTATTAGAGAAATGCAAATCAAAACCACAGTCAGTCATCAACCTACACTAGTCAGAATGGCCATCATCAAAAAACCTACAAACAACAAGTACTGGAGAGGATGTGGAGAAAAGGGAACCCTCCTACACTGTTAGTGGGGATGTAAATGGGACAGCCACTATGGAGAACAGTATGGCTGTTCCTCAAAAAACTAGAGTTGCCATATGACCCTGCAATTCCATTCCCAGGCATATACCTGAGAAAACCATAATTCAGAAAGATACATGCACCCCAGTGATTACTGAAGCACTATTTACAACAGCCAGGTTATGGAAGGCACCCAAATGTCCATCAACAGAGGAATGTATAAAGATGTCATACATATATACAATGTTAGGCATAAAAAGAGATGAAATAATGCCATTTGCAGAGATCTAGAGACTGTCATACACAGTGAAGTAAGCCAGAAAGACAAATATTGTATAATATCACATATGTGGAATCTAGAAAAATGGATGAACTTATTTGCAAAGCAGAAATAGAGTCACAGATGTAGAAAACAAACTTATGGTTGGGAATGGGGGAAGTGAGGGGTGGGATGAATTGGGAGATTGGGATTGACATGTATACCTACTGTACATAAAATAGATAGCTAATGAGAACCTACTGTATAGCACAGGGAACTCTAGTCAGTGCTCTGTAGTGACCTAAATGGGAAGGGAATCTTAAAAAAAAAAACAGTGGCTATGTGTATAACTGATTCACTTCGCTGTACAGCAGAAACTGACAACATTGTAATTCAACCATACTCCAATATCAATTTAAAAAAAAAATAGTACATACACGAGTGCTGGTTGTGGAATGAAAGAGTGTGTAGCATAGGTGCTCCTGAAGCAGAGAGACCAGATCATGAGCAGAAGGTGGGCTTCTGGTGAGACCACCAACTCCTTGGAGACTTGAGTAAAGAAGAAAAAGGAAACAGCTTGGGATAATTACATTGAAGAGCAGGGCGGGGGATGAGAATTCTTGACATTTGTTCATCTTAGGCAAACAGGGACCACAATCTCGGTTAGAAGAGAAACGTCTTAAAGCTTGAGAAGTGAAATCTTTCATAAAGCTGGTGAAGTCTGAGCCAAGCTGTACTAAACGAAGAGAAGTAACACTGTGACTTAGCTCAGGACTATAATTAGAGAATATAAATCTGCTCATGTGTCTGTCAGGTACATTTACATCAGATAACTGAAACCATGACTCACAGTGCCTCTGAGAATCAAGATATCTTACTGTTTGATGTGACAAGAAGTCTGAAGGGGTACGCTGTTCTAGGTTTGAGGCTCCATCATGATATCAGAGATTGAGTGACCCTCAACATCCTCACTCATTCAGTAAGCATATTATCACTCATATTTGGAATCACATATAATACAGAGACCCTACCTTCAGTAAGGCATGTGAGGGTACAGCAGATAAGTGAACACAATGCAGTATGCCTTCGTTCCCTGTAGCTATGATAGATCTTGCAGCAGAGAACCCAACTGAGATCTGGATACTGGAGAGGGTATCCCAGAAGAGGTAACATTTGAGACAAAACCTGATGAGTAAGCTGGCATTTACCAAACAAAGAGGAGGCAGATTGGAGAGAAAACAAAAATGCAAATACCTAGAGAGGCTAGAAGAACTGGGAGGGAAGAGTCAATGATCATTTTGAAGAGCAACTTTCTGCCTGAAAAATTCTGGGTCCTCTGGAGTAGGAAAAGAGGTCATGTTTGGAGATACTAAGAACTGAGTACAAAGAAGATCTGAGAAGAGCGATGAAACACCCATTGTGGGGAACTGGGAAGAAAGGGACAAGAGGACATGAGAAGGATTTCTGGGCCATATTGACTAACTAGCTGAACTTCAGAGACCATCGTTATTAGCTGTTATCAGTCTGCCTGATTGTGTTATTTCTGTGGCACTGCTCACTCCTGGATGAGGAATAAAGAAGACCAAGGAGGGGATTGATCTGGTGCTGAATTTTGCTGGTCCAGCACTACAGACACGGGCAGGGTGATTGATGATCCTGGCAAGAGAGGGACTAGAGCAATGGATCATGGAGTCTAAATGGAAGAGCAAGGGAGGTAAAATGAGGAGGGAATGGAGGAATCAGAGTGAGAGGGAAGAACCAGTACCATGGGACAACTGTATGAGGAGGCTAGAGTGAAAAGAAATTGGGACCAGAGAGTGAGCTTTTGGAGTTTTCAGCAATGGAAAGTTCAGTGTAGTGAAGTGACAGGTTTCAAGGAGGAACCCTGAAGTTGAGGATGTCAGGGAACTCTTAAGATGGATGTGTTGAATGGATCATACACACAGATATTAACAACATTCAGGATGATAAATGCTCTAAGCAGATAAATATATGTCCTGTAAATTATATTGGGCTTCCTAGATGGCTCAATGGGTAAAGAATCTGCCTGCAATGCAGGAGACCCAGGAGACTTGGGTTTGATCCCTGGGTCAGGAAGATCCCCTAGAGCAGGGCATGGCAACCCACTCCCAGTATTTTTGCCTGGAGAATCCCATGGACAGAGGAGTCAGTGGGCTACAGTCCATGGGGTCACTGAGAGTCAGACACGACAGCATAAATGCTGTAAGCAGATAAATACGTGTACTGTAAATTATATTACACCATACTTTTTTCACTGCTTTTTTCTCCCTTATGTCTTCTTAAATTAGACCATTTACCAACAGGACATTAGTAAATAAAATGCAGATTTGTAGAATTTAAGAAGCTTGTATGAAATAATAGTTTTCATCTTAGTAACTTTAGCACACTTCTTTGAGAAACCCATAAAAATCAGTTCAAGGGCAATCAGTCTGAGTTTCTCTTTTGTTTCTCCCCAAAACAGTGTATCCACCAGATGAATGCAGAACTAGAGGAGGCTAAATCCTTCTTTGTTCAGAAAGTCTGTTAGAGATGAGGGGGCTCAGTAAATAACCACCCATTTCTTTGTCCAAATTCAGCACCAAATGATAGAGACATAGGAGTAAAACAGATAGTTCTAGAAACCTCAACTTTATGACCGACAGAAGCTAGACCAATAAAGCCGCTCAGATGCAGAGCTAAATGGACGCATAGTGACTGCAGACCTTTTCTGCACAGGCCTTCCTGATCCATCTTGGCTGGGGGAAGGAACATGGAATGTCTACAACCTGCTCATAAAGAGGACAGCCCAGTTCCTCTCCCAGATTCAACAGTTAAATCATGAGGAGTGAGTTGGAAAAAGGGAGGCCAGAAATGCTCAGTCTGGCCAGAGCTCTCCCCACAGAAACACGAGGAGTGAGAAGTATTCCCCACAGAAGAATCTTTAGGTGTCGGTGGATTTATCCTGTATCAGTAAATAAGACTGAGAATTTTTACAGCCTATGTTTTTTCTTTCTCAGAGACTGTGTACCCCAGAACCCTTGTGGTACCCCTGTTCCTGTTGAAAGGACACTTGTGCATTTGAACACTCTCAAGGACCGTCATCCAGGTGATTTGTGGGCTCGGATGCACATCTCCTCCGTGGAATATGCTGCAGGAGACATTACCCGAAAAGGGAGGAAGAAAGACAAAGCTCGAGTGAGTGAACTGCTCCAAGGCCTTGCATTTTCTGGTGATTCAGATGTGGAAGAGGATAACAGGCCTGAGACCCAGCCTGCTCCAAAAAGGCTAAAAAGGTCAGGTGTCCCAGAAAAGAACTGGACCAAAAGAGATATTAAACCCAACTTTCCATGCTGGTCAGCACTGGATTCTGGACTTTTGAATCTCAAGAATGAAAAGTTGAACCCAGTAGAGTTCTTTGAGTTATTTTTTGATGATGAAACATTCAACCTGATTGTCAGTGAAACCAATAATTATGCTTCTCAGAAAAATGTCAACTTGGAAGTCACAGTTCAGGAAGTGAGGTGTGTGTTTGGTGTCCTGCTTTTGAGTGGACTCGTGCGGCGTCCCAGCAGGGGAATGTACTGGGAAATGTCTGATGCTGACCAGAACCTGGTTAGAGATGCAATCAGAAGGGATAGATTTGAATTGATTTTCTCATACCTGCATTTTGCAGATAATAGCCATCTAGATCAGAATGATAAGTTCACAAAATTGAGGCCTCTCATAAAGCAAATGAATAAAAATTTTCTCCTATATGCTCCCCTTGAAGAATACTACTGTTTTGATAAGACAATGTGTGAGTGCTTTGATAGTGACCAATTTCTGAATGGTAAATCTGTTAGAATTGGCTATAAAATCTGGTGTGGTGCTACCACAGAGGGTTATCTGGTTTGGTTTGAGCCTCATCAAGAAGAAGCAACTCTGATGGCAGGTAAGGATCCTGATCTTGGTTTCGGTGGAAACCTCGTGATGAATTTTGCTGATGTTCTTTTAGCAAGGGGTCAGTATCCATATCACCTGTGCTTTGATGGCTTCTTTACAAGTGTCACATTGGTGTCAGCCTTGAAGAAGAAAGGGGTGAGGGCAACAGGGACAATTCGTGAGAGCAGGACTGAAAAATGCCCCCTTATGAGTGCAGAACATATGAAAACAATGAAGAAGGGGTACTGTGATTTCCGAGTAGAAGAAAATGATGAGATAATTTTGTGTCGTTGGCATGGTAATGGTATTATCAGTCTGTGTTCCAATGCTGTTGGCATAGAGCCAGTCAATGAGATACACTGTTTTGCCAGTGACAAGGAGATCCCTCAGATAAGTCAACCATCCATAGTGAAACTGTATGATGAATGCAGGGAAGGTGTAGCTAAAATGGAGCAGATCACTTCCAAATACAGGGTGAGAATAAGAAGCAAGAAATGGTACTCAGTTTTGGTGAGCTATATGATTGACATAGCCATGAGCAATGCGTGGCAGCTACACAGAGCCTGTAACCCAGGCGCCTGTCTAGACCTCGGGGATTTTCGGAGATACGTTGCACATTTCTACTTGGAGCAGAATGCAAATATGTCAGATTAAGGCAGGTGAAACAGACACAATGAAAACATTAATAAAACACAGAAAAGTCACAACTATACAGCAGATTGTACCCAAAGCAAACATGATGTATGTATACGATTAAATAACTACTATTTATTTTTAAAATGTAGAGTTTCAAAAACTATTATAACAAATGATCTGTAAAAATGTTGAAATCCATTGGTACCTTGTGTTTTTCTAATTTTGATAGAAACATGGGAAATCCTTTATTAGTTGCATTGAATTGATTATCCATTTAAAGAATGAAATCCTGCCTTTTTTTTCCTGGTGGTTTTTTCTGGGGAATGCCATTTATTATGCAAGCAGAATTTAATATAATCCCTATCAAATCACTCATTAATATTTTTCACAGAACTAGAACAAATAATTCCAAAATTTATATGGAATCACTAAAGACCCAGAATTGCCAAAGCAGTCCTAAGGAAAGAGAGAAAAGCTAGAGGCGTAACCCTCCCAGACTTCTGACAATACTACAAAACTAGAGTAATCAAAATAATGTAATGCTAGCACAAAAAACAGACACATGGATCAATGGAACAGAATAAAGAGCCCAGAAATAAACCTACACCTATGATCAAACTTCGACAAGAGGCAAGAATATACAAAGTAGAAAACAGTCTTCAAGTGGTACTAGGAAAGTTGGACAGTCATATGTACATCAATAAAGTTAGAACACACCCTCATACCACATACAAAAATAAACTCAAAATGGCTTAAAGACAAATATAAAACATGACATCATAAAACTAGAAGAGAGCCTAGACAATTTATTCTCTGACATAAATCATAGCACTTTTTCCTTAGGTCAGTCCCTGAAGTCAGTAGAAATGAAAGCAAAAATAAACAGATTAGGCCTAATCAAACTTAACAAACTTTTGCACAGCAAATAGAAACATATAAGCTTTTGCACAGCAAACAATAAACAAAATGAAAAGACAACCCATAGACTAGGAGAAAATATTTGCAAATGACGTGACTGACAAGCCACAAATTTGGCTTAATTTCCAAAATATACAAATAGCTCATACAACTCAGTAACAGAAAAATAACTCAACTGATAAATGGGCAGAAGACCTAAATAGACATTTCTCAAAAAAAGACATACAAAGGTCCAAAAGGCATATGTGAAAAGATGCTCAATGTTGCTAATTATTACAGAGATGCAAGTTAAAGCTACAATGAGGTATCACTTCACACCACTCAGAATGGCTGTCATCAAAAAGTCCACAAATGGGTCTTTGCTGGGGCACAGTGAATAAGAATCCACCTTGCCAATACAGGAGACATGGGTTTGATCCCTGGTCTGGTAAGTGCCTCAGAGCAACTAACCCCTTACACCACAACTAGTGAGCCTGTGCTCTCAAGCCCACAGGCCACAACTACTGAAGCACCCGCATGCCTAGAGTCTATGGTCTGCAACAAGAGAAGCCCACACATTGCTACTAGAGAAAGCCTGTGTGCAGCAACGAAGGCCCAGCATAATCAAAAATAAAAAATTTTAAATACTGCAAATAACAAATCTTAGAGATGATGTGGGGTGACGGGAACCCTTCTACACTGTTGATGGGAATGTAAATTGGTGCAGCCACTATGGAGCCTGGGCTTCCCAGGTGGCTCAGTAGTAAAGAATCTGCCTGCCAATGTAGAAGTCATGGGCAGATTTTCCTGAATTGGGAAAATCCCCTGGAGGAGGAAATGGCAACCCATTCCAATATTCCTGCCTGGAAAATTCCATGGACAGAGGAGCCTGGTGGGCTACAGTCCATGGGGTCACAAAGAGTCAGATATAACTGAGTACACACTATGGAGAACAGTATGGAGGTTCCTTAAAAGCTAAAAATACAATCCAGCAATCCCACTCCTAGGCATATATCAAGTGAAAAACCCTAATTCAAAATGACACATGTACCTCAGTGTTCATAGCAGCACTATTTACAGTAGCCAAGCCATGGAAGCAACCTAAATGTCAGTTGAATGGATGGATAAAGAAGCTGTGTTACATATATACAATGAAATACTACTCAGCCATAAAAAAGAATGAAGTAATTCCATTGGCAGCAACATGGATAGAACTAGAGATCATCATACTAGGTGAAGTAGGTCAGAGAAACACAAAATCACTTATGTGGAATCTAAAATAGGATACACATGAACTTACAAAACAGACTCATTGATGCAGAAAACTTCAAGTTACCAAAGGGGAGAGAGTGGAAGAGGGAAAAATTAGGAGTTTGGGATTAGCAGATATGCAGTACTACATATAAAACAGGTGAACAACAATGTCCTACTGTATATAGCACAGGGAACTATATTCAATCTCAAAATAAATGATACTGGAACATAAAAATAACCACAGGATGGCACTGAATCCATAGCTGAAAATCAAGACAGATCCCATGAGGTCAGGAAGATCTAAATAAAACAGGTGTCAGAGGCTGATGACCTGAGCATTGGTATACCCACTTCCAATTGTGTGTAGGCAGGGATGTTGAAGGAGTGTTCTGTAAAGGGAAAACTGGAGTTGAAGCAGTGTCTTTGAGTACTGAAGTGAAAAGTGTGTCCTACTGTGACTGTGGAAATTGGCAGCAGAAGCCAGAGTCAAGAAAACAGTAAATACGGAGTAAATCAGGGTAACAATAGAATCATCATGAGAAGAAAGGCAAGGGTAGCGAGCAGTAAAGTTGACATAAAGCCTATGGTGAAAACTACTAAGGAGCTTAAATGAGTCCAGGATTCAAGTCATCAGAGCAGGTAACCAAAGGAGAAATACTTGAAGGGGGGGGGGGGGGGCGCGGGGAGGTGAATGATGTGAACTGTGACTCTTTAGTGGTGAAGTTTAGTATTGATGATTTAGACAGATCTCACTCATTTTTGTGTGACATACATTGCATTCCATTCTCACCCTAACCTGTACCTTCCCAATCCTGGCTGGATGGCAAGTAGTCTGACTTGAATTCTTTCAACAGGCATGAAATTACCCACATGCTGAGGTGCAAGTGTAAGCCATGCATAACAGTAACAGATTCACTTACTCCACACTCAGATGCTCAAATGTTATTTTCTTTAATCTGTTATTCCTTGTGAAATACATCACTAAGATGGATTGGCTTCTGCTTTCAGTGGCATGTCTGGTATCTATGTGAAAGTGTTAGCCACTCAGCTGTGTCCAATTCTTTGCAACCCCATGGACTGTAGCCTGCCAGGCTCCTCTGTCCATGGAATTTCCCAGGCAAGAATACTGGTATCTACGAATACCCTTGCCATCTGTTGTGTGACCACTTCCAATTTGCCTTGATTCATGGACCTGACATTCCAAGTTCCTATGCAATGTTGCTCTTTACAGCATCGGATCTTGCTTCTATCACCAGTCCTTTGACTGTGTGGATCACAATAAACTGTGGAAAATTCTGAAAGAGATGGGAATACAAGACCATCTAACCTGCCTCTTGAGAAATCTGTATGCAGGTCAGGAAGCAACAGTTAGAACTGGACATGGAACAACAGACTGGTTCCAAATAGGAAAAGGAGTACGTCAAGGCTGTATACTGTCACCCTGCTTATTTAACTTCTATGCAGAGTACATCATGAGAAACGCTGGACTGGAAGAAACACAGGCTGGATTCAAGATTGCCAGGAGAAATATCAATCACCTCAGATATGCAGATGACACCACCCTTATGGCAGAAAGTGAAGAGGAGCTAAAAAGCCTCTTGATGAAAGTGAAAGAGAGCGAAAAAGTTGGCTTAAACCTCAACATTCAGAAAACAAAGATCATGGCATCTG